>NC_044037.1:234745052-235424337 GCF_901765095.1 Microcaecilia unicolor
TGGAGGGTGGGTGGCGGCGGCGACTCCGGGTGGGGGGAGTGGTGGCGGCTACCTTGGGGGGAGGAAGCGGTAGCGACGGTGGTTTCGTCCCTCCCCTTGCGCAGTAGAGACCCTCTCTGTCCCGGCCCCGTCATCACGTATTGACGCGGGGGTGGGACATAGAGGGTCTTTACTGCGCATTTGCGAAGGAGCTACATGGAGAATAAACTTTTATGTAACATTTATATCAATTAGGGCTCTACTGAATGTTTGTGTTCGATGTGGCCTTGAATACATTATTCGTATTCAACCAGTGATTTAAATTTGAATGTGAATAATCTGGGGTTCTACTGTACTAAATCCTACTGAAATGAACTTGAGCTCTGATGTGACGTTACTTCATTTGTTATTGGTTATGTTAAAGCTGAATGCCCATTATTTGCATTTGGCCAAATAATGTTTTTCATTATTTTTATTCAGCCAAATAGTAAAATATGCTAATTTATACAGCTCTAATATTAATGTAAAGAATACTTAATTTTAAAATGGCATTTGAAAATTTTGGCATTTTAGGCTATGATAAAATGCCAAAATTTAGATAAAAATACAAGGAGTTGTTGACAGGGTCAAAAATTTACATGAATTTGGAAATTATTTCAAAAGACTTATTTTGAAAGCCCAGATAAAATGTATTCCACACATTAAAACAGGTCGAAAGAAGGCTAAATGATGGCCAGTTTGATTTATGGCCAAAAGGGCATCTTTCAGAAAATGGAAAGCAGACCCTAATGAAGAAAATAGGGATAGGCACAAGCACTGGCAAGATAGATCTAAAAAAGTAATAATACAGGTGAAGAGAGACTTTGAAGAGTGGCTTGCTGCAGAGGCAAGAACTTATAATACTAACAATTTTTCAAGTACATCTGAAGCAAAAAGCTCTTGAGGGGAGTGGGTTGGAGCACTGGATGAGCCAAGGAGTAAAAGTAGTGCTTAGTGACAATAAGAAAATAGCAGAAAGAAATAAACAATTTTATTCCTCGTTCTTTACTGAGGGGGATGTTGGGGTCACACCCACATACTGGAAACCACCTTTGATAACGATCATTCTGAACTAAGGCACATCACTGTAAGTCTACAAGATATACAATAATAGATCAAACTGACAAACTCAAGCGCTACAAATCACCAGGACTGGATGGTAATTCACCCCAGAGTCCTGAAAGAACTGAAATATGAAATTGCTAACCTGTTACTATTAATCTGTAACATATAAATAAAAGTGGCTGCGGTACGTGAGGATTGGAGGGTATCCAACATAATACCAATTTTTAAAAATGGCTACGGGGTGATCTAGAAAATCATAGACTAGTGAGCTATGCAAAAAAAAAACCCCAACATTACCGACCATATGGAAATTTGTTAAAGAGAGTCAGCATGGATTCAACAAGGCAAGTCTTGAATTGCCAATTAATTAGATAATTTTGAAGATGCAAACAAACAATTGGCTCACAGTGAGCCAGCTGTTACAGTATATATGGCTTTTCAGAAAGTATTTGACAAGTCCATTATGAGAGCCTGCTTAGGAAATTAAAAGGGGTAAAGTACTTCTGTGCATGAAAGAGGATTGAGACTTGGGTGTGTGATGATCTTAATATGGCCAAACGGGTAAAAAAGGCGATAGCAATGACCAGAAGGAAAAAGGAGGTGATAGTGGTTTTTGTATAAGTCTCTGGTGAGATCACGTTTTAGAATACTGTGTACAGTTCTGGAGACTGCACCTTCAAAAATACGATGGAGTTGGCCTCAAGGCAGCTACCAAAATGCTCAGTGGTCTCCATCATAAAGCCCATGGGGAGACTTAAAGATCTCAGTATATATGCTTAGGAAGAAAGGCAGGGAGAGGGGAGATGGTAGAGGTTTTTTTAAATACCTACTGGCATATATGCTCTGGAATGAAGGGGCATACGATGATGGTGAAAGGGAGATAGACTCAGGAGTAATCTAAGGTACAGAAAAGGGTGACGAAAATGATAAAGGGGATGGGACGATTTCTTTATGAGGAAAGGCTAAAGTGGCTAGGGCTCTTCAGCTTGGAGAAAAGATGGCTGAGGGGAGATACGATCGAGGACTATAAAATATTGAGTGGAGTGGAACGGGTAGACGTGAATTGCTTGTTTACTCTTTTTAAAAGTACTAGGACTAGGGGGCACGCAATGAAGCTACAAAGTAATTAAACTCTGGAATTTGTTGCCAGAGAATGTAGTAAAAGCAGTTAATGGGGTTTTAAAAAAGGGTCTGGATGGCTTCCTAAAAGAAAAGTCCGTAGACCATTATTAAAATGGACTTGGGGAAAATCCACTGTTTATTTCTAGGATCAGCAGCATAAAATGTATTGTACTTTTTTGGGATCTTGCCAGGTACTTGTGACCTGGATTGGCCACTGTTGGAAATAGGATACTGGGCTTGATAGACCTTCGGTCTGTCCCAGGATAGCAATACTTATGGATCTGCATGGAATGAGAAAAATGGTTACAAAGAAACTGAAAGGGTTAGCCACAAAGGTTAGAACTTTAAATCAGGTGTGGACGTTGTTTAAAAATACCATCATGGAAGCCCAGACCAGATGTATTCCACATAATAACAAAGGTGGAAAGAACAGCAAATGACAGCCAGCAATGTTGAAAGAGACTATGAGAGTCAAAAGAGCATCCTTCAAAGAATGGAAAAAGGATCCGAATGAAGAAAATAACCAACATAAGCACTGTCAAGCTAGATGCAAAGCATTGATAAAGAAGGCTAAAAGAGAATATGAAGAAAAACATGCTATGGAGACAAGAGCTTGTAGTAACATCTTTTTCAGGTACATCAGAAGCAGAAAGCCTGTGAGGGAATCTGTGGGATCGTCAGATCTCGAAGGAGCAAAAGGGGCACTCAGGGAGGACGTCCATAGCAGAAAGATTGAATGAATTATTCAGTTTTTACAGAAGAAGATGTAAGAGATCTGCCTGTACTAGAAGTGGTTTTCAGGGCTGATGATGCGGAGGAACTGAAAGAAATCTCTGTAAACCTGGAAGATGTGCCGAGCCAAATTGACAAGTATCACCTGGACCAGATGGCATGTACCCAAGATACTGAAAGAGAGCAAACATGAAACTACTGATCTGTTGTTAAAATCATCCGTAGTACCTGAAGATTGGAGGGTGGCAAGTGCAACACTGATTGCTAAAAAGGGTTCCAGTGGTGATCCAGGAAATTACACACCAGTAAGCCCGACTTCAGTGCCGGGGAAAATATTGGAAACTATTATAAAGACCAAAATTACAGAACACATAGACAAGCATGGTTAAATGGGACAGAGTCAGCATGGGTTCATCCAAGGGAAGTCTTGCCTCACCAATTTGCTTCATTTCTTTGAAGGCGTAAATAAACTTGGATAAAGGTGAGCCGTTTGATATAGTATTTTTAGATTTTCAGATAGCTTTTGACAAAGTTCTTCATGAAAGACTCCTGAAACAAATGAAAAAGTCATGGGATAGGAGGCAATGTCCTTCTGTGGATTAGGAATTGGTTATTGGACAGAAAGCAGAGGGTAGGATTAAATGGCCATTTCTATCGGTGGAGGAGGGTGAATAGTGGATTACCGCAGGGATCTGAACTGGAACAGGTGCTAATTAACATATTTATAAATGATCTGGAAAATGGAACGATGAGTAAGATATTAAATTTACAGATGACACAAAACTATTCAAAATTGTGAAAACACATGCAGATTGTGAAAAATTGCAGGAAGACCTTAGGAAACTGGAAGACTGTGTATCCAAATGGCAGATGAGATTTATTGTGGACAGATGCGAAGTGATGCACATTGGGAAGAATAGTCAGAATCATAGTTACCTGATGCTATGGTCCACCTTAGGAGTCAGCACCCAAGAAAAGATCTAGGTGTCACTGGGCTGAAACCTTCTGCCCAGTGTGCGGCAGTGGCCAAAAAGGCAAACAGGATGCTAGGAATTAGTAGGAAAGGGATGCAAAATAAGATCAAGAATATTATAATGCCTCTGTATCACTCCATGGTGCAACCTCATCTTGAGTATTGCATTCAGTTCTGGTCACCGTATCTCCAAAAGATATAGCGGAATTAGAAAAGTTTCAAAGTAGAGCGACCCAGATGATAAAGGGGATGGAATGCCTTCTATATGAGGAAAGGCTAAAGAGGTTAGGGCTTGGAAAAGAGACAGCTGAGGGGGAGATAAGATTGAGATCTATAAAATCCTGAATGGTGTAGAATGGGTAAAAGTGAATCAATTTTTCACTTTTTTGAAAAATACTAAGACCAGGGAACACTCAATGAAATTACATGGAAATATTTTTAAAACAAATAGGAGGGAATATTTTTTCACTCAAAGAATAGTTAAGCTCTGGAACTAGCTGCCGGAGGATGTGGTAACAGCAGTTAGCATATCTGGTTTTAGAAAAGGTTTGTAGACGTTCCTGGAAGAAACATCCATAGTCTGTTATTGAGGTGGACATGGGGGAAGCCACTGTTTGCCCCGGGATTAGAGGTATGGAATGTTGCTACTAATTGGGTTTCTGCCAGGTACTTGTGACCTGGATTGGCCACTTTTGGAAGCAGGATACTGGGCTAGATGGACCATTGCTCTTACTTAGTATGGCTATTCTTAATTTTGTATTACTTTTTCTGTAGAGCCATATATATAAAAAGTGCTTTTAGGAAACAAATATTTCACAATTGCAGGTATTTAGTGATTATTTAAGGGTAGAGGTGTGTATTCATTTTTTTTTATGTTTAATCAAATGCCATTTATACACACAAGAAATGCATTTACATATACAAAGTAATGAAGCAAAACAAAAATTATGTATTGAAAATGCAGAAATAGGGGACACAAAACAGAATGAAACAAAAAAAATGAATGTTGTGCATATTCTGGTGATGGGAACAATGTGCTTGATATAAAGCCGTAAAGGGCCAAATGGGCACACTGATTTGCAGAATAGACACACCCAAATGTGTGAATAATGCCACAAATTGGGCTGTACCAGTGGGTGGAGCATGGGCATGTCATGGGCATTCTGCCTATCAATGTTCGCACCTTAGAGAATAATATCAGTTGTGCACGTTAGAAGGCAGACAGGCATGCAAGTTTATGCCTGCCATTGGCCTGGAGTAAGTTGTCGCAACTAAGGGCCCTTTTTACTAAGGTTTGCTAGTGTTTTTAGCGCATTATAACTGTGTAGACGCCCATAGGAGTATTATAGATATCTACACAATGCGAGCTAAAAGTACTAACATGTCTCTAGTGCAGCTCAATAAAGAGGGCCCTAAGTTTTGTTGCACCAAAGCAGCTTTGTGCTACTATTCTGCAACTGGTTAGGTGCACTTTAACACCATAGAAATTTTTAAATAAAGAAATAAAATTATTGAAGTGGCACTAAAAGCATTTCTGTCACACCAATATTTAGATTGCGGTTTATAAAATTGCCCCGATCGTGTCTACCCTTTCCTTCTCCTTTAATCTCAATGACATTAATGATTAGAAAAATGCTCTTGAACTAGATTGTAGGCATAAAATGTATGTAGTCTGTATTTTTATTTTAGGAAACATTTTAATTGTTAAGATCTGTTTCCTTTTTAGGCCGCAACAAAACTAGGAGACTTGATTAGTGCCTTAAGCCAGTTTGAGCCACAGAATGCTCATCTGTTCTACAAAATGGCATTAGCATTTAGCAGAATGGTGAGTATTTAAAATGTCAAAAAATATATGGTCAACAATAAAAGAAAACCCTTCAACCTTGAATAATATATCTATATAATAGAAAAGGCAAAGAAAATCATATTTATTTATTTGTTACATTTGTACCCCACATTTACCCACCTATTTGCAGGCTCAATATAGCTTACATAGTACCGTGAGGCGTTAGCCTCCTCCGGTGAAGAAACAAATACAAAGTGATGTAATTGCCAATAAGATAAATGTGTTACAGACACATTAGGGAATCGGGGAGGAGGGAGTTATATAGTGATCATAGTGTGTTCATTATAAGTTTTGGTTTCCTTGTGTTGCTGGGTTCAGGCATTTAAGTTGGGTCAGTAGGGTATGCCTTTTTGAACAGGTTGGTCTTTAGTGATTTCCGGAAGTTGAGGTGGTCGTAAGTTGTTTTTATGGCTTTTGGTAGTGCATTCCAGAGTTGTGTGCTTATATAGGAGAAGTTGGATCCATAAATTGATTTGTGCTTGAGTCCTTTGCAGCTAGGGTGGTGAAGTTTTCCCCTTAATTTATTCTTGAATATTGTGTGGAGATCAGAGCATAGTACCAAATCAAAACAATAGTACAAGTTATAAAAGAAAAGAAAAAATTCTGAATGAAGGTGCTTCCTTAGCGATTCACAGATCAGTCCAGGATGTGTGGTTTATGTCCGTTGATCAGCAGATGAAGCCACAGAAAGAAAGCAGTTTCCTGATTCACCCCTTAAGGGTACCATTCCTCCCTGGAACACTCAGTATTTCTCTGTCTCCAGCAGATGGATTTCAGGTTAACTGTGCACCTTCTGACTCAATAGAGTGACTTCTATTCCAGTTGAGGTTGGCGGTACCTTAAAGTTTGAGATCCACATTTCTGATGTGTCTACAGGCTTTATGCTTGGTGCTCTCTTCCCTCCGCCCACAGCCTCCTCTACATTAGTGTATTAGGCTTGGATTCTAGGCACAGAGATTCAACAAGCAGCAGGGAGAAGCCTTTTGCTGCTTAAAAGACATTGAAAGTACAGCATGGCTATGGCCCAGAACTCACTCAGAGTTCCTGCCTGTCAGAGCAGTGAGGGCAGGAAATCAACCATGAGTGTGCATGTACTCTAAAAGCTCTTGGTCTGATTGGAATTGTTTTTCTTGATGGAAGGCTCTTTAATGCCAGACCATTCTGCCTGTTTATTATTTAATTTCTTTATTAGTTTTCTTATAACATTCAAACGTGAATTAGTTATCAGAAATATCTGAATTTAACATATAAAAGAAAAAAATAATATAGCAAATCGCCAGGAAATTCTGCAAAAAACTTTTTTGACCACAACATATGGATCCAAGATGAAAGTAAAATAAAATTCAGCAATTACATTCTATTATTAGAGGAGAGAGCATACCAACAATACAATCAGACAGCAGCATTATTCTGGTTAGCTTCTACCGGGGGGTTTCTCATCCTTTCTTTACTTATTACAAATTCTTGAAGTTTCTTGGGGTCGGTGAATAGGAAATTATTATTTTCATAACTTATCAAACATTTACTAGGAAATTTAACAAAGAAGGTTGCCCCTAGGGCTACCACTCTTGGTTTAAACACCAAGAGCTCCTTCCTTCTCATTTGGGTTTCTTTGGACAAATCTGGAAATATATTTATCATAGCACCCATGAAAACATCTTTCATATGTTGAAAATATAATTTCAAAACATTGATTTTGTCTAATTCAAAAACAAAAGATACAAGCAGAGTTGCTCTTTCAGATTCCACTGATGTCTCTAGAATTTCGGTAACATTTAAATCTTCTCTAAGCATTTGAACATTTGTTCTCATATTTCTTTTTATATAATATGCTTTTGCAACCGGTGGAAAATTGTCTTTTGTAAATCCCAGGATATCATGAAAATATTTCTTTAAGAGTTCCATCGGGGAAATAAAAGTTGAAACAGGAAAATTAAGAAATCTCAGATTATTTTTTCTAAGTTGATTTTCAAATGATTCCATTTTCTTTCCAGTCACGTTTTTTTCCTTTATCAGTGCTGCCATTACTTCCTTAGCTGTTTTCATCTCACATTCTAATCTTTTAAAGTCACTCTTTTGTTCTTCCACTTTATTAGACACCTGTTGCAAATTATTTTTAAGTTCTAATGTCTCTCCTCGAAGGGATTCAGAAATTTTCACCAAAGATGAGTTCACCCCCTGTATGGCATCCCAAAGAGTGTCTAATGTGACTAAGGCAGGTCTTACCGAGCCACAAATTCCCCCGGAAACTCTTCCTCTGGGCTGAACAGGCGTTGAGGTATTCCTCGTCGCTCCATCCGATATCTCTCCAGCAGAAAGTACGGTGAGAGGGCCTCCTCCGAGCACCTGGACGGGTGAGCCCACGCCGGACGCCTCCAAGTGTTCGCTAACCAACAAACCGTTGTTTCCGGGTTGTGGCGGGGTCATGCCTTGCGGGGGAGGACTCAAGGTAGCTCCCTCCGTGCTGCTGCTCGCGGCTATTTGCCTGATTTCCCCTGAAGTATTCGCTGGAATGCCCGACATCAGGACTCCATATTGTTCCAAGGTAGGTTGGCGTGTGGGGGGGAAATTTCCAATCGGACCCGAGGGGGCTGGGGTGCCGATTTTTCCCTTTCTTTTCCCCATCTCCTGGGGACGCACCAAACAGCCAGCTCAAACTTGGAGTTCAGGAGCACTCACGATGTACGTCAGCTCGCAAGCGCCATCTTGGGATTCTGCCTGTTTATATATGGGAGAGTGGCATCAAGGTTTAAAAAGGCATTTATGACTTTTATATTTCATATTCTTTGTGGGGATAATATGTTTCTCTTTTTGGATGTTAGTGCTGTTTCTGGACCATGGCCGACACTGGTTTGCTTGGATTGAATTGAGGACAGCAGGGCTTCTCTGTCCTTCATGCCCTTTTTAACAGCCCCCTTCACTCCAAGGCAGTCGCTGGATAGGCACTGGATCTTATTTGCATGGCATAGCAAAACAAAAACAAAAAATACAAACAGTGCATATTTAGCTCTGGAGCAGTTTTCTATCAGAGTTTTCAACTGAGCTTTCTCATTTCTTCTTTTTATGGCATTCCCATTGCATCATTACAGTATCTGAGGTATTTTTCATCAGGAACTGGTTCAATTTGCATTGAATACTGTGAAACCTGTACTTATTCTTCTTTCACCTGAACTTGCTGGTTCCTTCCAGAGGTCTACTGTCCGTTAGAAGAAGTTGACTTTCTATACTGTCTTCCCTTTATTAAAAACAAACAAAAAAAACAATCCCTCGTGTTCAGCAGACATTTCAAGTTTTAGCTATGTTGCTTTGAAGGAAATTTATTTGCCAAATTTAGGGCCCTGTTTACTAAGCTGCACTATAGGCGTGATAGAGTTTTTATCGCACACTAAAAGTTAGCATGCGCTAACACTAGAGACACCCATAGGAATATATGAGTATCTCTAGCGTTTAGCGTGCGCTAAAAACACTAGAGCACATTAGTAAACAGGGCTCATAGTTAGGGTAAAGGATCATGGTACTGCTTTTCTGTGGTACAACCATTCCATTCATAGCTTGTGTTCAGCCATATGTCCATATGGATTCATTGCGGATTACAAGAAGAGGAACATCTCAATCAGATGGAATTACAGGATCACAATCAAAAAAATATTTAAAAACATATCACGTCTCAGACTAAATATCTGAATATATATATAAAAGCCTTCAAGCATTTTCTAAATAACAGATAAGAAAAAGTAGACTTAATCTGGCCATTCCATACCTTCACAGCTAGATATTTATAAGTAGTAGTCAGATAAGTCTTCAGTCTTACACCTCTAGGATTCGGAAACATTAAGATGTAAGAGTAAGTTTGTTTGCTGATGATGTTTTGTTGTACTTAGCCCCCATTACTACTTTGTCTAATTTGCGCTCTGTGTTGCAGGCCTACTCTCGGGTCTCGGGTTTTAAAGTGAACGGGAGTAAAGCTGAGGCCCTTAACCTGACTATAGGAAGCCCCACTTTACTACAACTACAGCAATATTTCCCATTTCGATGGGTGGGGGGGGGGGGGGGGGGGCTACGATATCTAGGAGTATGGTTGAAATACGATTGCTCTCAATTATTTGCTACTAATTACCCAAAGTTGTTTTTGGCTATAAAAACTGATTGCTGGAAGCATCAGAACCTGTCTTGGTTTGATCATATCTCCACCATTAAAATGAATGTGTTACCCAGATTGCTGTACTTGTTTCAAGTATTACCAGTGAAGGTTCCCTGTCAGATTATCTCTTCGTTTCAGTGGGTTTTGACTAAATTTATTTGGGGAGGTAAGAAGCCCAGACTTTCCCGTCAAGCTCTTTTTTGGGATGGTGCCAGTGGGGGACTGGGGGTTCAAGATCTATGGAACTACTACTGAGTAGCTCAAGGGTATTCTGCGATCGAATAGTTTCAAAACAATCTTTCTAAATTATGGGTACAAACTGAACAAGATCAGGTGGGGCCGGTGCTTTTGAAATAGCTGTTATGGCTTCCCTGTAGACATAGATTTTTGTAGCCGGGCACTTCCCCTATAACTTTGCATACTTTTCAGGTCTGGGATTCCCTAAGTCCAGTACTGGACTTTCAGTTTTCTCACTACACTTCCATTTGCTATAATCCTGAATTCCCACTGGGAATGGTTCCTTTGACCTATAGACTGGGAGCAACATGGATTAACCAGATGGGGGTCAACTCTAAAATGAGGATACCTTGATCGCTTTCCAGACTCTGCCTAAGGGTTTTTGCCTTACCCCAGTCCCATTATTACGCTTTTGTTCAGTTGGTTAATTTGCTGTCCTCTACCCGTTTTAAATCTAGGCTTACGGGGGACTATACCTTTTTGGAAGATACCTATGAGGATTTTAGATCTACAAAAGTTTTGGTGAGTATGCTGTACGGATATCTACGGGATCTTAGGGTCCCTTAAAAGAGACATAGAGTTCAATGGGAATGTGAACTAGGTTTTATGTGTACATCGGAGGAGTGGGATTATATTGAAAAGTCCCTGGTAAAGATAGCAATTGCCTCTAACATTTCTGAGGACAATGTTAAAATTATTTATCACTGATATCTTACCCCCAGACTGTCTCCATCGTTGATTTCCTCAGACTTCTGTATTATGCTGGAGAGGATGTGGAGCTCAGGGTACTGTGGGTCACATTTGTTGGTCCTGCCTGAAGTAGTTGCCTTTTGGAAATCCATCCGCTTTCAAATTATGTGTATAACTGCACTGAGGGTTCCTTGGGACCCAGGAATTTTCTTCTTGAACAGTGCGATCCCAGGATTTAGGAAACTTCAGACCTTGTTGGTATGCCACTTGCTAAATGCGGCTAAGCTCACCTTGGCGGCTGCTTTGAAGACACAGGGAGACCCACCTCTGACTAAGTGGAAATCTTGACTTTACACTGTATATAAATTGGAAAAACTAGAGGAAGTGACGTCACGGTCTGAGATGGCTGCTTGATCGTGTGGCTCCGCTGGGGCTGATGTTTTATTGAGCAAATTTCACTATCTAAGCAGGCTATTTGAGCACGGAAAAGGCAGGGGAGTGACAATCCCAGGTTATGCCACCAAAAAAAGCCTTGGAACGGTTCCGCTTCACACCGGAGAGGTGCAAAAAATCGAAAGAAGAGAGAAAGAAAGATGGCGTTTCTGCAGGCTAATCCAGAAATAGGAAGGCCCTCTGATGGCACGGAGGAAGCTGCTAACATCACAAAAGCGGATGTGGTGGGCTGGTTTCAAGATTTAAAAGCGGACTTTGTGGGGATCAGGAAAGATGTGCAAAACACCATAAAAAATATTAGGGCTGAAATTCATGATCTGGGGTCCCGCGTTGGCAAGATGGAGGAGGGGATGACGACCCTCAAATCGAATGTGGAAAAGCTCTGAGGGAAAGCGATTGCGGATCAGGAGGAGCTGCAACAGCCAGTTGGAGGACCTGAAAAACAGGTCGCGTTGCAATAATTTGCGATTTAAAGGTATCCCAGAGTTGGACATTTTCAGTACCTGTGAAGCTGTAATATGAGAATTGTGTCTGTACGTATTGACTCCGGGAGACCGGGCCCAACAACCAGACATACGCATTCAACGGGCGCATCGGGCTGCAGGCCCACGGAGAGACTCTAACCCGAAGGATGTCGTGGTGTGCTTTTTGGATTACCTCACTAAGGAAAAGATTTTGAATCTGGCCCTTGTACAACAAGAAATACTTTGGAAAAATTATAAGATCGGGGTGTACCAGGATTTGGCACGCACCATATTGCAGAAACGTGGCACGTTTCGAGAAGTCACAGGATTTATGCGCTCAAAGAGGATCCGGTACAGATGGCGTTTCCCGTTTGCAATGTGGATTACGGTGGACGGGAAGTTGCGCAGAGTCAAGACATCGGATGAAGCATGGTCGGCGTTGCGGGCTATGGGGTGTCCTGATTTGCCGGTGCAGACGCAGGGACCAATGGAGTTCACTGAGCCTAGAAAAGATTCAGCATGGCAGTTGGTGGTGGAGTGCCAACAAGCAGACTTCATGAGGACCTAGTCTGCCGTGTGCTGAGGGAGTAACATCCAGCTGAGACACTTGACTGTGGTGACAAAGCGCAGGACTTGATGCTTGAATATGGACATTTTGCAGATAAGCATGACTGTTGAAAAGGGGCTTATACTAGGGGCTAGAAAGGGATAGAGTGGGACAAAGGGGGATGATATTGGGTCTGGGTTGGTTACTGTATATGCAGGAGGGGGGAGTGTGGGGCAGGTTGGTGGGAGGGCTTGAAATTGTGGGGTGGTGCTTAGGGTGCAGGCAGGGGACTTTTGAAAGTGGAAGGAGCGGAGGACATTGATTTGAGGAGGTGGAATTAGATATAGTTGCAAACGGTCTGAGCCTCTGGGAGAGTGAGTTCGTTCCTCCGAGCGTGGCTGATTGACTGCAACAGGGATCAGCACAGGAGATGGGGGGGAAAGGGAGGATAGGGTGGGGACAGGGATACTCTGAAATATGGGGGACTGGGTCAGGGATTAGGGGCGCAACAGGGGTGCGCGGGGGGCATGTGCTGGGGTCTGGGGAGAGAGGGGTGAGGGTCGGGTTAGACTTTAGTGGTGGGGACCTGGAATGTAAATGGGCTCAATAATCAAGGGAAACCTAGTCGAGTTTTTAAAGAGCTGAGTAAATTGAAGTAGGACATGACGATGCTACAAGAAACACACTTAAGGCCGAGAGACACCCATATGCTGCGGTGTAGATCTTTTAGCAGGGCTTTTTTTGAGGGGGTACTTGGGGGTACTGAGTACCGGCATCTTTTCCAATGTCTGCTAAAATTGACCCATGGACTCCAAGTTTTAATGAAAAAACTCAGGCTCTACACACCAATTCTGCCTTGTCATATATTATGTGACTGGTTGCAGGGGGCCTGGCTATTGTGGGATGAGTCCCTCAGTGATTACCCCACCCCTGAAGAGTTACCTAGCATTTGAGTACCGGCATCTTTTTTGCTAGAATAAACACACTGCCTTTTAGAGATGTAGTAGTGCATCAGGGAGAGGGAGCTAAGAGGGTAGGGGTGTGGCGATAATAGTGTGACAAAACTGTGGTTTGGTAATAACGAAGGAGTTTCGGGACTCTAGTGGTCGATGTCTGGGCCTTAGGGGGTTGCTGCAGGGTAGGGAGATCACGCTGATCAATATATATGCACCAAATTGGGGTCAAAAGCAATTTTTTCACACTTTGTTGGGTGAAATTTAAGGGTTTATTAAGGGTCAGGTGGTAGTAGGGGGAGATTTCGACATTGCCCCAGATGCACGATTGGACCACTTATCGGGGGGAGGGCAAATTGGTGGCCCTGGACGTAAGGCGCTGCTGCAATTCTTGAAAGAGCTTGAGGTAGTAGATTGTTGGAGACTGCTGAATGGGATACAGAGGATTTACACTTTTTATTCTCATGCAGCACAGTCATACACTCGTTTAGATAGCCTGTGGGTACATTGAAATAGCTGGCCTATGGTGGATGTGGCTGAAATAGAGGCAATCCAGGTTCAGACTACTTGGAGATGAAAAAGTTCAGGAGGAGATTAAGGGGGCCATACAAGAATTCTATCATTTCAATGACAATGGTGAGGTTCCAGATAAGATACTATCCTGCTTATAATCGAAAGAGAAAAACGCCTATATTGCGACCCAAATCGGGAGATGGGCGTTTTTCTGGCAAAGGTGGCCAAATCGGTATAATCGAAAGCCAATTTTGGGCGTTTCCAACTGCACCCCGTCGCGGAAACGAATAAAGTTGATGGGGGCGTGTCGGAGGCAGGACTGGGGCGTGTTTAGCAGCCGAGGAGAGATGGGCATCTTTAGCTGATAATCGAAAAAAAAGGGCGTTTTTACCGCGATTTTGGGTCACTTTTTTGGACCCTTTTTTTTCACGAACAAGTCCCAAAAAAGTGCTTCAACTGACCAGATGACCACTGGAGGGAATCGAGGATGACCCCACCAAAAAAAACCCCACTTTACAAACTTTTTTTCCAGCCTGTATGCCACCCTCAAATGCTGTACCCACCTCCATGACAGCAGAATATGTTCAATCCTCTCACAGCCTTTCCCTGGGTCAGATGTGGCTCTCTGGTGCACTACAGGGTCACATCAGCATTGCATTGTGGTGGGTGTAGGGTATTGGGCTCCGTGATTTCATTAGCTTGTGTTACAGTCTCATGATGTTGCTAGTTGGTAGGCTCTTCTCCCATGGTGCTTTTCCCCCTGCCTGCTGGGTCAGAGTGTGCCCTGTTGTGTTTCCGGTAGTCCATGAGGTAGTGGCCATTTTTGTTAGCCAGTTTTAGATCCCTTCCATGTGTTAGCCATGTTAGAGAACTTAGTTCTTACCTTGAGTGTGGCTGAAAGAGGGCATTGTACAGCATTCTGCCAGCTCTGACCTGCTAATCTCACTACCAGGGAGACTCGTTGCCAGTGGTGGGGCACAACCTCTGATCTGCAGTTAACTGTGAGTAAGCGTGCTTATTCCAATAAAGGACGTTTTCGGAGAGATTAGTCTTCAGGTGTAAACTGGTGAGCCAATGTTATACAGCAGTAACAAGTCCTAGAGGCCTGCGTGTATGCAGGTCCCTGGAGCACTTTTAGTGGGTACCGCAATGCACTTCAGCCAGGTGGACCCAGGCCCATCCCCCCCTACCTGTAACACTTGTACTGGTAAATGGGAGGCCTCCAAAACCCACTGTACCCACATGTAGGTGCCCCTTCACCCCTAAGAGTTGTACATTTGTGGGTAGTGGGTTTTGGGGGAGGGGGGTTGGGAGCTCAGCACCCGTGGTAAGGGAGCTATGCATGTGGGAGCTTTTTCTGAAGTCCACCGCACTGACCTAGGGTGCCCAGTTGGTGTCCTGGCATATCAGGGGGGCCGAGTGTACTACGAATCGTGGCCCCTCCCACGACCAAATGGCTCGGATTAGGACGTTTTTGAGCTGGGCGTTTTTAGTTTCCATTATCGCTAAAAAAACAAACGCCCAGCTCAAAAACATCAATTTTTTCGAAAATACGGTTGAGCCCGCCCCTTCACGGACCCGTTCTCAGAGATAAACGCCCATGGAGATAGGCGTTTCTGTTCGATTATGCCCCTCTATGGGATGCAATGAAAGCAGTGGTGAGAGGAGTCTTGATTAAATGGGGGGGGGGGGGGGGGCGCGGAAAAAAAAGAGAACGAGGACAGCAGTTGTTGGAGTTGTGCACCCGCCTGGTCTATTTAGAAAAAGCACATAAACGTAACCCCACATTAAAACTTTGGGAGGAGCTTAAAAAAGTAAGGGGAGCGTTAGAGCAACTGTAAATGGTAGACATTCACTACATGAGAACTAAGCTTAAACAGCAGAATTTCAAATTTGAAAACAAATCAAGCGCCGTATTGGCTCGTCTGTTACAGATCAGACGAACCAAAGCTCTTATAAAAAAAATGAGGGATGGAAGGGGAGGTTGGCATTATACAGACACCGAAATAGCTCGGAGCTTTGTTACATATTATCAGGAATTTTACAGGACCCAGAGGGCGAATCAGATGTTGGGCTATCCCAATATCTGGATCAGATACAGTTAAAATGTCTGAGTGATTCGGAAAAGGCCCAATTGGGGGAACCTATTCTACTGGGGGAAGTGCAAGGGGTCATCAAGAGTCTCCCGAATGGGAAAGCCCCCGGACTAGATGGATATACAGCAAGGTTCTATAAATGTTTTGTAGGAGAGCTAGAGCCTCAGTTAACACGGATGGGCAATGGAGTGTTAGAGGGTAATGGACTGCCGAGATCTATGTCAGAGGCAGGGATCTCGGTGCTGCCTAAACCGGGTAAAGACCCCACAATTTGTGGTTCATATAGACCCATCTCGTTGTTAAACCTAGATGCAAAGATATTGGCTAAAATTCTAGCCAATAGGTTGAGTAGGGTCTTACAGAAATTGATACATGTAGACCAATCTGGGTTTATTACAGCGAGGCAGGTGGGAGACAACATTAGACATACTCTACACTTGTTGTGGGAGGCACAGAGGACACAACCAGGGGTGGCATTGTTGGCTATTGACACAGAAAAGGCTTCTGATAGAGTGAATTGGGGGTTTTTGAGGGAGGTCATGAATCGTATGGGTATTGGAGGCAACTTTAGTAGGTGGTTGGCGGCTCTATATGTGGACCTGAAAGCTTGTCTCCATATTAATGGCAATTATACCCCATTCTTCCCAATTGGTAGAGGGACTAGGCAGGGCTGTCCTCTGTCACCACTTCTATTTGCCATTTATATAGAACCCTTGTCGGAACTGGTGCATAATCACCCTGATATTTGGGGTATTATGGTGGGGAAGAGGGAGCATGCATAGCTCTGTTTGCTGATGACTTATTGCTTTATGTAGCAGAGCCAGAGTGGACTTCGGCAACAGCGTTGGCTATACTTGGGGAATTCGAGAAACATGCAGGATTGCGGGTAAACATGGATAAAAGTGAATTATTTGGGATCTCCCTAACCCAGATGGAAGAAAACAGATTGAGAAGTAAATTCGCTTTTAAATGGGCTAAGAGTCACATTCGATATCTGGGGATTCAAATCCCTAGAGATCTGAGCTGCGTGTACAGTCTTAATTATGGTAAAATAGTAGATCAAATCCGGACAGAACTTTCTAGATGGAAAGGGTTGTGGCTCTCCTGGTGGGGGCGTATGGCTGTGGTAAAGATGAATGTACTACCCAGGTTGCTGTTCTTGTTTCAATCTTTGCCAGTGGCGGTTCCTAAACAGACACTTCGACAGGTGCAAAAATATATTCTGCAGTTTATATGGGGAGGCAAGCATCCTCGACTAGCTGGGCGGGTGATATGGGGAGAGATAGAGAGGGGTGGTAGAGCGGTGTCAAGGATTGAGTAGTACTATATGGTTGCTCAAATTAAGATGGTTTTAGATTAGGAAAGGGGGAGGCTAAAGCCAGCGAGTCAGGTGGAGCAAGCTTACTGCCCACATAGGGTTTGAAAACTTATTTGTGGACTACTGAGGGGGTGGGAGGGGCGCTTGTGGGAATAGACAACCGATTCCTTAGGCATCTTATGGGTATGTTAATATTTCGCCAAAGTCGCTATGCCCATATCAGCCCTCTTCTGAAATCACTTCACTGGCTCCCTATCTGTTTCCGTATACAATTTAAGCTCCTCTTATTGACCTATAAGTGCATTCACTCTGCAGCCCCTCACTACTTCTCCACCCTCATCTCTCCCTACACTCCTTCCCAGGAACTCCGTTCGCTAGGCAAATCTCTTCTAATTGCACCCTTCTCCTCCATCGCTAACTCCAGACTCCGTTCCTTTTATCTCGCCGCACTTTATGCCTGGAATAGACTTCCTGAGCCATTACGTCAAGCTCCATCCCTGGCCACCTTCAAATCCGGGCTAAAGGCCTACCTGTTTGATGCTGATTTTGATTCTTAACTTGTCACTTGCTTGTAACCTAATTTTGTCTTCCTCTCTTCAGTAATCCCCTTTCCCTGTGTCCTTTCTGTCTGTCCTACCCTTTCCCTTATTTGTCTTGTCTGTCTGTCCTGATTTAGATTGTAAGCTCTTTTGGGCAGGGACTGTCTTTCTTCATGTTCAATTGTGAAACGCTGCGTACGACTGGTAGCGCTGTACAAATGATTTGTAGTAGTAGTAGTACGTTGGGGGATCTACGGAAGAGTTGGGGTCAGGGAGATAAGGTGTCCACCCAGGCGGCTATGAGATGGGAACCAAAGTTTGGGGCTGGGAGAGATAATGCCACATTTGTGAGATGGGAACAGGTAGGCCTTTCGAGTTTTTGAGATATGTTGCAGGGGGGAAAGATGAGGAGCTGAGGTCCAAGTATGGACTCCCTGAAGGTAATATTTTCCCCTACATGCAAATCCAACATTTTGTGAGAACGATGGGGTGGAAGGGAGAGCTTCCGCAAGAGAAGGAAAGCTTGGAACATTTGTGGGGCTTTTTGCAGAGGGTGCCCAGGCCCATTTCCGTGCTGTATAAATTCTTTAGGGGAAGTGATCCCTCCCCATTTAGCTTTAAGGGGGCATGGGAAGTGGATCTCAATTGCTATGTTAATGAACGGGAGTGGGAGATGATCTGCGGGGAGGTCCAAAAGGTATCAACATGTGCATTAGTGCAAGAAAATGTTTACAAGGTACTCACTAGGTGGTATTATACCCCTGAGAGACTGAAGCGCATGTACCCTAATATCTCTGATCTTTGTTGGAGATGTGGGTTGCTTGCGGGCTCCTTTGTGCATATTTGGTGGACCTATCCGCGACTGATTCCATTCTGGCATGCAGTAATGAAAGCCCTAGTAACTATGATAGGGGAGTCGCTGGTGTGCAGTCCATCGGTGTGTTTGCTAGGACTTCATAATGAGAGTGACTCCTGGGAGAGGAGCAAATTGATGAGATGGGGGCTAGCGGCAGCAAAGTGTCTTATAGCGCGGAGATGTTGGACTACTGATCCCCCGTCATTGGGGGACTGGAAATGTAAACTGGGACAATTTATAGAGATGGAACGCCTCATGGTGTATTGTAGAGATGGAGAGTTACGGCGCAAGAGAGGGTGGTCCCGACTTCAAGACTGTTTGGCCAAATTTTTTTAATGACTTGTTAGGGCTTGTTCAGTAGAAGGGGGGGGGGGGGAAGAGAATGAGAGAGTGCTGGGGATGGGGGCAGGGAGGGGGGGCGGGAAGGAGGAGTTATCTTAGAGTGGGTAAAATAGTAAGTTTAAGGGTGCAGGAGGATATGCGGGGCCTGGTGACAAAGTTTGAAACATCTGACTTTATATGTAAGAATTATGTAACGACCATGGAGCATAAAAAGTGAAAGTAGACCAATCGCCAAAGGGACGGTGGAGAGCACTAATAAGCTATTGTAACCAGGTACCCTTCTTGTGCAGCCAAGGATAGAACAATCTCCTCCAGCCACAGGCTCCCGGTACAATGAAGAAATAGATGTCCACCAGTAACTTCAATCTTAAGGACTTTTATTCCATGCAGGTTTCTAGTACACAGTTCCAGCAGCAGCATTCACATTCAATCTTAAGCACATATAAGCCACCTGAAAGTGTGGGGCAAATAGTCCCCTTTAAGCAGCGAGCTATCAGCACATACCAGGATTCAATACAGGCTTACAGTCAGCTCCAGTCTGGGCTGTTTATCCAGTGCACAATAAACAGTAGTTCAATTCCCAAGACAAACAGTTCTTTCAGTTCATCATCACAGTTCAGTCACCAAGAAGCAGTTTCTACCGTCTATTACTACTACTACTACTACTACTATTTAGCATTTCTATAGCGCTACAAGGCATACGCAGCGCTGCACAAACATAGAAGAAAGACAGTCCCTGCTCAAAGAGCTTACAATCTAATAGACAAAAAATAAATAAAGTCTATCCTCTTTACCTTCAGGAGAGTTCAATACTTTAGGGACTCCCTCTACCCAAGGGTTTTCCCCTGCATCAGCTTCACAGTGAATTCAGTACATTTGGGACTTCCTCTCACCCAAGGAATTTCAGCCTGCTTCAGTACTTTAGGGGCCTCCCTGCCCAAGGGTTTTCAGCCTGCAACTGCCAGTACTTTAGGGGCCTCCCTGCCCAAGGATTTTCAGCCTGCAACTGCTTCTCCCCTTCTGCTTCTCTCTCCTGAACTGAACTGAACTGCTGAGACTCCTTCCCACCTGCCTAATCAATCCCTGGCTTCAGCTACCACAACCAATCATTCTCCTTCCATTAGCTTCCCCACACCCATACCAGCTGAGTTGAACATTAGACTAATGATGAGCTCCTGCACACAGGGGTTCCTATCTCTCTTTCCCCCTAGTGGCAGCCAATCTACACATCCTGCCACAGCTTACCTCCATGTCTTCTCCCATTGAAGCTAGGAGTCCAGTCCGGGTTCCTCATCTCACCCCCTGGCTCCTTGCCTGTAATGCCTTCTGGGACTTGTATTTCAGACTGAAACTGCCTTAACCCAACTATCCTGGAGGTGACTTTATCACACTATGTATTTCATAATTGTATATTTGATTACACTGCATT
The DNA here is from genome assembly GCF_901765095.1 of Microcaecilia unicolor. Classification (NCBI taxonomy): domain Eukaryota; kingdom Metazoa; phylum Chordata; class Amphibia; order Gymnophiona; family Siphonopidae; genus Microcaecilia; species Microcaecilia unicolor. The sequence goes on from NC_044037.1 coordinate 234,765,387, forward strand.
GCAATGTTGGCTTTATATTATGAAGTCAATAAAACATTTAAAGTTGAAAAAAAATTGGAAAAACTAACTGCTATAAGATGAAAATCTTTTAAAACTTGGGAAAAAATTTGTGGGTCTGTAATTAATCTGAGCTTTGTAAGCAAATGAGACCTGGGTTGGTTTTTTTTTTTTTTTTTTTTAAGGGGATTACGTCTCAGAGCTCTGGTGTTGTTTTTTTTTTGTTGTTGTTGTTGTTTCTGTTTTGGATTATAAAAAAATTATACAAATTAGAGGTTTTCTTAGCATTGAAACTGCATTTTGTTTCTGTCTAAGTGAAATGTACATTGTATTGGCTTGTAATTGTTTCATTGTCTATCAATAAAGACCTCATTAAAAAAAAAAAAAAAGATGCAACAGTAAGCTGTGCGACAAATCCTACCAGAGGACAGTAAAAGAAAATACTTAGGCTTACCGGATTTTGACTGGTTAAGAATTTAAAAAACATACAGGCTAACTTAAAATTTATACGCGAAGAAACTGTAAACCAATGCAGCTTTTTAAGCAGAGGAGACACTTGCTCAAATTTATTCATCTGAAAAATTAATCTAGCAGTCATATTTTGTAGTAGCTGTAACCTCCGCAATAACTTCATGGTAATTCCTCCTTATAAAGAAGAACAGTGAGCAATACTCCTGAAACTTTCAACACTAAGACTAGACTGAATTGCCCTTAGTTGACGTAAACGAAAATTAAATTTTTAAATAAGGGCAGGAATCTGATCTTCAAAAGTTAGTTTCAAATCCAGTATAACACCAAAAACTGTAGACGAATTTGTATTCTTCAAAGTTTCCCCTGTAGTGAGTTGTAAGTAGTTTACATTTATTATATGAGTAACGCATGCTTCCCGTGCACCAAAATGTAGTACTGTGGGGCACGCTCAGGTGCCCTGTGGTAGTCCAGGCATCTGTGCACACTTCCCTGGCGCTAAAAACTACTGTTGCAGGAATTGATGCATGAATTACCCCTATTGTTAGCAGAATCTGTGGTACTTCAGGAGTCAAACAGCACACACCAGAATGAGGGAGAAATCTTCTTTATTTGCCAGCAAACAAAGTAGGACATCAGTTCTAGCTCTCTTCTTCCCTTTCTCAGCTCTCTGGATGTTATGGCTTCTGTCTCAGCTTCTTCTCTTCTTCTGCTGTCTGTCTTCCTTCAGCTCTCTTTCTTCTGTCTGTTCCTTCTGACGTAAGCTGCTTCTGCTCCCACTTATATATACCGTTCTATCTCCCTCCTAGCCCCCCTTACTCTCCAGATGGTAAAGAATAGATTGATCACCCTGCCTTGAACTAATTATTACCATACATATATTCCAAATATCAGTTACATAGGTTTAATATTTCTCAAACTGACCTATGACCTGGGGCCTCTCACGCTAGACAATTTGGCTCCAGAACTCCTGCATGTTCTTATTATGATCAATTTCTCAGCTATAGCTTAAACTGGGTTCATTTAGGGGCTAATGGATATTCTCATATTCCTAGTCAACTTCATACTAACTGCTAACTGAACTCTGGCATTCATTAAGGGGTCAAGGGCCAGTCTTACTTAATGGCATACAGCTATAGTTTGTTATTACTTTCAGAAAGCCCAGTCCTACATTTACCTATAATTAAACAAGGAGAAGAGAGTTGACTTCTCTTTCACCTAGCCAGGACTGCAGCTAACTCAAACCATATGCTGACCTTTTCAACTACAGTCTTACTTAGAAAGTCAGACAAAGAGTTGGACAGACATTAGATTTAAAAAGGTATTCTACATATTAACTACACAGAATAAACATATTCTAAAATAAGCAGAATCAGTATTCCTTATAAGACATATTCTAAATATCAAGAACTTCTAAAATCTAACTATTTTCTTCTAAACAGTATTTCAGCCTAATCTTAAAACAAACTGCCTGCTTGCCTCGTTCATAATAGTATACAGATGTATGTGGTAAGGTAATATCTTTGAACTAGCCTTAACCCTCCATCACTCACAAAGGGTGAAAGAAGTTTCTCTCTCTGACCTTTTAACCCAGCAAAGCTAGATTTCTAAATAATCTGAACCATCTGGCATTCCTTCACTTTACTTGCAAGGTGAAAAGTTGAAAATAGAATTCAAACACCAAGCTTTTAATATCATTTCTTTTGTTCAAGCTGCCTCACTACTTTGTAATTTTTTAGCGCTGGGGGCATGTTTGGGGGGGGGGGGGGGAGGTGGAGAATGGGCATGCCCAGCGCTGATCAGCTAGCATAGTTACATTGCTACATGCCAACCAGTTAGCACATGAGCCCTTTATGCCATCTAAATAGGTGTCAGTAAGGGCTCATGCGCTAATGGCCATGTACAAATTGGAATTAGCGCTTGGCCATTAGTGGGAAAAATTAAGTTGAAGCCATTTTACAGCTGCACTCAAAATGGCCTCTGCGTGTGGGGAAACCTAAGTGCTATTATACTGCAGGCCAGCTTTTAGTGCAGCTTAATAAAAGGGCACTGAGTTTGGGGTTTTTTTTGTACTGGGGCAATGGAGGGTTAACTGACTTGCCCAGGATCACATCGAGCCACAATGGGGAACTGGGTTTGTTCTAATGAGTAAGCTATTCCTCCATGCCTACTGTTCATGCCCAAAAATGTGACCTGGCTTCCAGAGCACGTCAAGTGCCTCTTATGATCTCTGTGGGTGGCTGACCATGAACCCAGCAGAGAATCTCTCCTCTGCACTGTACAAAGAGAAGCTAATTTCCTGTTGCTGAGGCTCCTTGTGAAAGAATTGGAATTTTCAGCGAGTCTTCCCCTCTTTCATGGACCTCATGGCATGATCAGATATATTTAGAATTATAGGGTCAACTGTGGTTTCCCTTACAGAATAGCTGGGCTTGACCTCAGGAATCTACAGTTCCTCACCTCGCAAAATCAGTTCAGATTAAACTGAATCAGTTGGGCTTAGCTTTCCAGAATCAGTGGGGAATAATATTGGCTGTGTTTTCAGGCTTTCTGTATCTCTTTTAGCTTCACAAGCCTTCTGTCTCCTATGCATAGGCTTATAAATATCAATGTCTATTTTATCTATCCCTTTCAAGGTTTCGTGACCTTGATATTTCAGTATTGCCACACTTCATCTGCTTAGGACTTACAGTTTCGTATCCTCTTGGTGTCAGCGATAATTCTTTATTTCTGAAATGCCTAGAATTTCCATATGCTTCGGTTCAACTTATTAGGCTTTGTATTTACTCTCCCACCCTAGTTGTGAACTGCTTTGCTGTATTCCACAAGTTCTGAACTGGTCTGTGGAATGCTAAGGAAGGAAAAATTATGTCTTACCTGATAATTTTCTTTACTTTAGTCCCAACAGATAAATCCAGAAGCCTCCACACTGCTTTTGTTTAGTTCTTGCACAAAGACTACTAAAGAAAAATGAAGAAGCCGCATTCTTCCTAGGGCAGTTTGTAACATGATTCTCTGTTTCTTCAGGTCTACAAAAAAAAAAAAAAAAGGAAAGTTTCATGACCCTCCAGAGCTTGATGTGGAATAAGTCTGGAGGTCAGGTCTTTAGCTTTTGCTTCTAACAATAGGCTTCAATAGTTATTATTTTATGTAACCAGTTGTAGATCATTTCATTTCCTTCAATCAGGCTTCAGCTGCACATCATTATGTTTGTGATCTCTGATAGCACCTAAATCCAGTGCTTACCTCTGCTTCAGTGACTTCTACTTCAGTTGAAGGTATATGACCCTATCGATTTTTCTTACCGACTTCTTCTTTGGGATATTACATGTTGATAGCACATGCACTGAATCCTATCAATCAGCTCTATTGCTTTGTTATTCAAAATACTGAGTGTTCTAAGTAGGCCTGGTACCCTTAAGGGGCGAATAACAAAGAACTACTTTCTTTTTCTGTGTTCATCTGCTGGTCAACAGATATAACTGACAAGTTCTGGACCAGTCTGTTGAGACTAAAGGAAAGAAAAATTATCAAGTAAGACATAATTTTTCTATTGCTGATACCATCACTATTACTATCACCAGCTGGTTAGTTGTAGTTGCTAGATTATTGCTTCTGAATCATCACTATAACCATGGGGGAAGGGAGGGGGGGAACCCTGTGAAATATACTGCTATTGAAGATTGAAAAATTGTTCTTTTAATAACTTTCAAGAGTACTGTGATCATGTCCAAATCAACTCTTTTCTGATGCTAGATTAATAATACCACAATTTATCCATTTACAGAATAATTTCTCAAACCATTATTATTTTTTTTTATTTCTCTTTCATTGAGTCAGCATACATTGCCACTAGGGTTTCCACTAGTTTTAGGAGACACAGGGGCATTTTCAAAAGGGATGTCCAAGTTTTGATGAGGGCGTTCTCACAAAATGTCCCGATCCAGGGCGAGGAAACCCGTATTTTTGAAACAAGATGGACGCCCATCTTTCGTTTCGATAATATGGTTAGGGATGTCCAAATCCTGAAATTTGGTTGTCCCTAGATTTGGTCATACCTAGACTTGGTCGTTTCTGATTTTCAGCGATAATCGAAACCAAGGACGTCCATGTCAGAAATGACCAAATGGCTTGCATTTGGTCGTGGGAGGAGCCAGCATTTGTAGTGCACTGATCCCCCTGACATGCCAGGACACCAACCAGGCACCCTAGGGGCACTGCAGTGGACTCATAAATTGCTCCCAGGTGCATAGCTCCCTTACCTTGTGTGCTGAGCCCCCCCAACCCCACTACCCACAACTGTACCACCACTACCATAGTCCTTACGGGTGAAGGGGGCACCTAGATGTGGGTACAGTGGGTTTCTGGTGGGTTTTGGAGGGCTCGCTATTTCCTCCACAAACGTAACAGGTAGAGAGGGTATTGGCCTGGGTCCGCCTGTCTGAAGTGCATTGCACCCACTAAAACTGCTCCAGGGACCTGCATACTGCTGTGATGGAGCTGATGAGTATGACATCTGAGGCTGGCAATCAATATTTTGAAAGATATTTTTTGAGGGTGGGAGGGGGTTAGTGACCACTGGGGGTGTAAGGGGAGGTCATCCCCGATTCTCACCGGTGGTCATCTGGTCTTTTCGGGCACCTTTTGTGCCTTGGTCGTAAGAAAAACACGACCAGGTAAAGTCGTCCAAGTGTTCGTCAGGGACGTCCTTGTTTCTTTCGATTATGGGTTGAGGACGTCCAAGTGTTAGGTACGCCTAAGTCCCCGCCTCCGATACACCCCCTGGAACTTTGGTCGTCCCTGCGACGGAAAGAGGTTGGGGATGTCCAAAATCGGCTTTCGATTATACTGATTTGGACGACCCTGGGAGAAGGACGTCAATCTTCCTATTTATGTCGAAAGATGAGCGTCCTTCTCTTTCAAAAATGAGTCCACTAGTGATATATTATACCCACTCAATGACCAGAAGGGCAGTAAGTAGTATTGTTGCTGTGTTATTCCATTTTAAAGGTTAATAAATAGAAATAAAACAAAAAGAAAAATAAGGTGATACCTTTTTTCTTCTGATGACAAGCAGAACTATGAATCATCATGCCCAGGTGACATCACCAACAGAGCCTGGCACGGGAAACAGTACTTCAGTAACTTTTCTGGTAGTGTTGCTTACTGCACTTGTGCCTAGGATCTTTCCAGTTATTTGTGACCTGGATTGGCCACTGGGTACAGTGTACAGGATACTGGGTACAGAATGACACAGGGATGGGGCGAGGACGGGGACAGAGCTGACGGGGACAAACTTTATCCCTGTGTCATTTTCTACTTTGAAGCCTGTTAATGAACTGGACTGTTATTTATGTTTGAGTGATGCAGATGCCAATATTTTGATTTTTTGTAAAAACAAGCAAACATGCTGGCCAAAACTAGCAAAAATTTGCATGGGGGATCCTATACATTTCTGCTACCAGCACATCTTCTAAGAAGACATCTTCTATTGTAGGAAGGACTATGGAAGACAGGAGAGCCAGACTGAATACTGAGATTGTTGGTGACTTCTTATTCATCCACAGATTAAAAAATCCTAACAGTGCTTCATAGGGCATATTTCTCCCCTCTAGGACATTCAGAACGGGTTATATTTTGTACCCCTGGACATTTTAACAGGGTGGATTAGGATTCCTTTGGGTAGCAGAAATCAACTGTTGTTGAGGTTGAAAGTGTAGAGGGTGGTGGTGAGGAGAGTTATTATAGTTGCTTGCTGTTGTTACTGTTTTCTATTTGTAATTTATACACAATAGTTGCACAGCATATTGTTCCTTTTTATACTTTAATAAAAAGATTTAAATATAAAATCATAAATGTTTGAGGCTTTTGCAGATGAGGACAGAGCCCATGGGGATGGGGCGGGGATGTGGACAGAACCTGCGGGGACAGGGACAAGCTTTGTCCCTGTGTTATTCTCTAATACTGGTCTTGATGGACCTTCGGTCTGTCCCAGTACGGCAATGCCTACGTTCTTATGTAAATTAAAAGAAAGGAACACCAAAAATTAGGATAGAGAATGGTGTGGTTAGAGAATAATGGGGTACTACTAAAAAGATGGATAAAGAGACTAAAAATAACATTTATTGTTGTAAGCAAGTACTGTCCAAATCCAGACATGGATTTATTCATAGATGCAGTCAAAAATGTATTTTAGTGATTTCCAGTTTAAACTGAGATCTTTTCCCTTTCTAATTCGCTTATCCTCCACCATTTGCAAGTCAAGCGCCATATATTCTGACCCAGTAGCTTATCTTGAAAACTAGAGTTAATCAATAGTTTTAAGCATCATATTTGTTCTCAGTGATCCATAATTTAGCAAAGTTTCACTACATTTATTTCGGAAGCATTTTGGTTGTAGAACAGTGAGAGCATAATAATAATCCTACAGAAAGCATTGCATGGTCTTGTTTGGTGACTGTGATATGTTATAAATATTATGTATGAATGATGTATATATATATATATATATATATGTAATTTTTAAAAAATTATTTTCTATGTTTACTTATGTCTGAATTTTTATTTATGTGTACTTGAAATAAATATTTGGTTTGTGTGTATGTACAGATATGTATGGTACATTCACACACACTAGAGGTGTGCAGCCCAAACATTTTCATATTTTTAGTTTCCAATGTCATTTATTGGCATTTTTGATTTGTTTGTTTTGGGAGCAATGTCAGAAAAGTGTGCTCTCTTTCCAACACAGGAAAAACTTGAAATTACAATGGTTTTTTCCCCTGTTGTTTCAAGGCTAGAAATGACATGAAATAAGATGCAAGTGTACATTTCTCATATCATTTTAAATGAATGTACATCCCCAATATATGTATACTCTTTCTCTCTCTCTCGCACACACACACATACATATGTAATTTGTAAATTTTATTTTTCTAATGTACATTTTTTTCTTTTAGTGTGAACGGAATCAGCTCATCCTTCAGCAAACACAGACTTTAGTTGAACGAGCTTATGCTTTGGCTAATCATGATGCAGAAATTGCTACAGAACTTGGTTATCAGATGATTTTACAAGGAAAAGTGAAGGACGCTATGAAATGGTACAAGGCAGCTATGACACTTGATGAAACAAGTGTTCCTGCACTAACTGGTATGCCTAGGGTTTCAAGGCAAAACAAATAAGTATAAGTCTAAAATGTGTGTTTGTGTGTGTATATATATATATAGATACAAAATTTTAGTTGTATGTATTTCTTCAAAGATAAAGAAACATAATTGTTGCTTTGATGCACGTTATGTGTTCTTCAAAGTGGAGTATCCTAAACACACTGGTTAAATGTTTGGGTTTCTATCACTTTTCTAGTCTTTTCCATCAAGAAATAGAATATATTCTGGTACATAAGTGGATGAAGTCATTGTATGGTGTCTTGATGGAACAACAGTCAGTGGCAGTGCATTCGGTTGAATAGTTCTAAACCACATGTTTTTGGGATTACATCATTGCACTGCTCCTGAACAATGGATAAATTATCTACAATGCTTAGCTGCCTGGAACCTGAGAGTCATCCAGTTCTGTGCCTGATTGTACCCCGCTTGTTAATGGAAAAAGGCTTTGCATAGAAAGCAGGAGTAATCAGGCACACAATCTCTTTCACTTCCACAAGAGTTGCATTTCGTAAACTATGAAACTGATTGAGGGACTGAGGAGATTGCTGCACACAGAATGGCTGTTCTGTCCAGGCACCATATGGTGATGTCACCCACTTGTGTGCCTGATTAATCCTCCTGTCTATGAAAAGTACAGGTTGCAGATCAGAAATTTTTGTTTGTTTACTTGTGATTTTATTTTGCTTTTTTGAGCGTTCACCTCAATCAGATCTTGCCTCAAACTGATCATAAGCTTTCATTCATAATTACCTGGCATTGTCCCCTAATTATCATCCCACCTTTCTGAGCCATTGTAAGCAAAGTTCTATGCTTTTGTTATTTTCCAGGGTGGGATGACATTCAAAAGAGGCTATTTGCTTTTATAACTGTTTGTGGTACAGATGCTAGATATTTCATAGTTAGTCACAAAATCTGCTGATTGTTTCAAATCCTCTGTACGTAAGTCTGGCTTCTAAGAATACCTTGGCCCAGCCCTAAAGGCTCAGCAGTGTATTGAGGCATTTTCAATTCTTCGTGCAATCTTGACCATCCACTGATTTATTTTAATGGCTCATTTTTTGTAATTTAGATAATAAACAGCAAGTTACAAAACAGATGACTATCCTGACAAACTTCATCACATTAAATGTTAAATCTAATGAATATCAGTTTGCTTTCAGCAGACATCCTCTTTGGTCAAGATGGGTTGGGGCTTTTGCCATTACAGAACCAAATCTGTTGATTCCTTATCCTGATTCATCTTGCATTTTCCTCTCTGCCTTAGATTCTTACCTGTACACATCCTAGACATTAGGATCTAATTGGCATGGTCTATCCACAGAGTCTTAGTGGAGTTTATAGGTAGTGTAACTTCTCAATATTCCACAAAAGAAAAGATTGGTAGTTCCTTACTCAAAATGAAAGTTGGAAACAAGCAGGCTTTAAAGTTGATTTGATAATCACTTTTGTGCAGTTTGTGCAAAGGATTTGGGGAGTTTTGCGTTAAAACTGTTGGCTTGATATTCAAAATGATTTAATCGCTCCTGCCTAGTCAGATACTGCTAGTCACCCCAACTGCTAGTATTCAGAGGCACTTAACCAGATAGTGCTGTTGAATATTGGCTCTATCCAACTAGTGTCCAGAGTCATGGCGAAACTAGAAATTATCTGAGGCACTGCAGATAATTCAGTTTGCACGTCCAGATATCTAGCCAGGTATGCTGGATTACATATAATAAGGTCCTAAAATGCCAGTCAGCTATATGGGTATGACACTGAATATTGTGCCCAGATAACTTCCAGGTGCTGCCAAACACCCTGATATTCAGTGCTGACTCAGATAGGTTCTGACAGTGACTATCTGGACATAATTCTGCCTTTGGTGGTCAGCACTGTCAGCTGGCTGAATATTGGCTGTTGAGATCTGTAAGCTGCCTGGTGGCTTTTTGAAAACTGCCCCCCCCCCCCCGGCGCCCCATATAGCTGTCAATTTGATAACCAGTTGCAGGGTTTGTCTTTATTTCTGTGATTGTATTTACAGACATATATGAATCTAAGCATCCAAAGATAATCAATCTTATTAAATATATACACATTATTCTTGGAGGGAGTCTGTGCAAAAATATTTTAAAATACTGTGTAAAAATTTTGAAAATTTTCTGCATTCTTTATGACTTTATATAGAATTCCCTTATTATAAAGGCATTGGTCTTCCCTGTCCCAGGTTTTACACCCTCTAACTTTCTCTATGCTCAGGCTAGAATACCCCCAGAATCTCACTCCTCCAACTTAGCTCCCTAGGCATGATTTCTCTCCCTGCACAGGTTTAGCCTCCAGATTTCTCAGTTCCTTTGCCAGAAAGGATACTTCCCAGCCTTTTCTCTGTTTCCCCATTCTATAGCAAGACCCCCTCCCTCCCAGTTCCCTCTCAATCCCTGTCTCTAAACTTGCCCCGTCCCACTACACTCTACAGGCTTTCTCAACTCCCTTCACCCATAGCTCTTCAGCATAGACCCCTATATCTCTTTCTCTCTCAAACATCCTGTCCCCTCTTTGGTACCTCCTCCCCCCCCCCCCCCCCCCACACACACATATAGCGCTCCCTGGCGATACACACCCTTACCAGTAAATCTCATGACCCCAAAGGCACTCAGACCTCTCCCCCCAAAAAAAAAACATTTTTAAACTCCTCCTCCTGCTTAGCCACCTCATAACTCTTTTTCTGAAACTTCCCATGTACTTACTCTTTCATAACTTTTTCTCATGCCCATCCCCCATGGCTTTTTCTCATGAATACTGCTGTGGCATTCCTTCAACTCTTTCCTCCTGCACATACACTGAACTTGGCTTCTCCCTCTTCCGTGAGGCATAGGCCCTCTTGAGGTACAACCTCCTGCTACTCTCCCATCACATACCCCAGGTTTGGCCTCCCTCCTCCCCGTGGCATTCACTCCTCCTGCTCTCTCCCAGCCCTGTATGTACCCCAAGCTTGGCCCTCCCCCCCCCAAAAAGAAAGACACACACCCTTCTAGTTCTTCCCCCCCCCCCCCCCCCACACACACATATTCCTTCAGCTGTCTTTATTAGAATAGCAGACTTGGAAGAGCTGAGTTAAACAGAGAGGTATGTAAGGGGAGACCTTCAGGGACATAATAGAGACTCCTCCAATCTGGCAACCTCTGTGCTGCCATAGAGGAGAAAGGTCACTTGAAAGGAGATCATCACCTTGGTGTGGGCGGAAGTGATCCTGTAACCAGGGGCCTTCCTGTAAATGCAATATCCTCTCACACCATGGATGTGTCTCCAAGGTCTTTTGCACAGCAGGGAAAGATTAGAATGGTCATGTTAGTTAGAGATTCAGTTATTAGGCTGGTGAACATGAAGATCGCTTTGTCACTTGCCTATCTGGTGCAAAAGTGACAGACCTCACATGTTATTAGATGAAATTTTAGACATTGCTGGGAGGAGCAAGCTGTAGGTACCAATGACGTAGGGACATGTGGGAGGGATGCTCAGGAAGCCAAATTTAGGCTACCCAGAACCTCCAGGGTAGCTTTTTCAGAAGTGCTCCTTATTCTACACACAAGACCCAATAGACAGCTCCAGGGTCTCAATGCATGGATGAGACAATGGTGCATGGAGGAGAGATTAGAAGTGTTAAGAACTGGGCAGCATTCTGGGGAAGACAGAGCCTATTCTGAAAAAAATTAGCTTCACCTTAACAAGGATGGAACCAGGCAGCTGGTGCTAACATTTAAAAAAGGAGACAGAGCAGCTTACTAACTAGAACCTAGGGGAAAGCTCACAGTTGCTAAGGAGCACATGGTTTGAAGTGAGGTATTTTTGAAGGATACTATCAAAACAAGGAAGTTAAGGCATCCTAATAGAAAGGTTGCAACAAAGACAAAAGCCAGGAGCTTTTAAGGAGAGAACATAGTAAAGATTGCAAATTTGCCCTGTCAGCTGCTAAGCAAGTTTTAGATACAAACAAAATACACACTTTGAAATATCTGTATATAAATGCAAGAAGCCTAAAAAGTAAGATGGGGTGAGTTGTGGAACAGAAAATGAAAAGGTAGATAATGTAGGCATCTCAGACCTGGTGGAAGAAGTATTAACAATGGGACACTGTTACCAGGGTACAAATTACATCAAATGATAGGTGGGTCAAATAGGAGACAAGATGGCACTATATGTTAAAGAGGAAATTGAGTCTAATAGAATAGAAATTCAGCAGGAAACAAATAGCAACATGGAATCTTTATGGATAGAAATATGTGAAGGGAAAGAGAATACTATATTGCCGTCTGCCAGGCCAGAATGAACGACAGATGATGAAACAATAGTAGAAATAAGGGAAGCTTGCAAATTTGGCAATACTATAATAATGGGAGATTTCAATTACATAACCCCACAAATTCTGCTGTGATAAATGTATCTCACAAGTTAAGCTTGGACACAAAGGAGAGTTTCTTTATAAAAATGTGGAGAGAAAGACCTCAGAACTGTTGTCACATTGAAATAAAATCAATAATCATTGGTCAGAAAACTCCACATAACCAGGAATTGGGTTGAGAACCTCTGTTCTGACATAACAGAGATCTTTTCAAAATGTATCCCTTTCTTATTGGGCAAAATAGAGAACATGTAGCACTTCATTTCACGAAAGAACTGTTCTTCAGTGAAGTAATATAAGATGGTACAAGTACTAATAAACACAAACAAAAATATAATTTTATGAAGATTTTCAGGAATATGCTAATTGCTATGTGAAGGCAGCAGATGGTGCTATCTGATTAACTTTCCTTCCTCTTGCCTTATTAGTGCTGTTGTCTTGTTGTTAATTAACTCTCTCTTCCTATTGTTCCCAGTTGGAAACTGGTTTCCATGAGCACAAAGGTGGTAAACCAAACAAAATACTCTGATTTTGTTTTTAATAACTAGTTATGTCTTTCATTTTTTGTTATTGTTCATGGACATTTGTTGAAATTTCAGGTGTAAAAGTTAGCAAGTTAGCATCGTTTTAGCAGGAGTAATTTGTTTAAAAACAAAACAAAACGAAGTTTAAATAAATTCTATTTCATGGCCAAATTAATATTAATATTTCATGCAACTTTTCACTCTATTGTAGGCATTATCAGATGCCAATTAATAGAAGGACAATTGCAAGATGCAGATCAGCAGTTGGAGTTCCTAACTGAAATTCAGCAGTCCATTGGAAAATCTGGGGTAAATGTTTTTGGTTTTTTTCTTACAGATAGGTATAGAGAGGTGTTTGGCAATATTTGTACTTTTTAAATTCACATATATGGCATTCATGGATTTGAATACTGCACAGAATGTGCTTTTACACTGTAATACTCCATGTCATACACAAAAACAAAAAGTCTCAACTTTGTGTGAATATTATGTATCTAAAGCAGTCAAGAAAACATTGTGTCCTGCTGTGCATCTTTGAGCTCTTTACTCTTCCATTGTGGCATATCCTATATAGATTGTAAGGTCTAACTTTGGATTTGTCCAACCTTTTTCTATCAGGGGCCACATTTATATTTTGTAACATTTGTAAGGCTAAAATATGCACTGTCTTATTTTGCCACATGTTTCATCAAATAGTGACAAAATATGACAATGCATTGTCTCCTCCCCAGCCTTCACCCAGTCTTTCTCAATCTCTTAATTTCTCTCTCATATGTATTCCACCCAGTCTTTTCCCTCACCTGACTCCAGCTACAGAAGAAACAGCAGGATTCATGCTTCTCCACTGTGACGGGTCTCTGCAAGCTTGAGCTGCGTGGTGCTGAAAGTTTGAGTTGGTCTCACGGTTTCAAGTCTCATGAGACTTGAAACTGCAAGACGAACCTGAACTTCTGGTACCACATGACTTAAGCTTACAGAGAGCTGATCTGCAGCAGGGAAGCAGGATTCCAAGTACCACAAGGATTGCCAATTTTCTGAGGGCCAGAAAAAAGCACTTGGTGGGTCAGATTCTGGCCCGCGGGCCGTAGGTTGGACAAGCCTGTTCAAACTCCTTGGGTATTGGGTGATCTAATGAATATTTTCAATGCTAGAAAAGGAAACACAGGGTTATTTGTGCATATCAGGCAGTAGAGCTGTGTGCTGAAGCATAGCACACCTGCCTTTTGCAAATGTGATGGCCTGGGCTAACCATAAGGAACAGGGTTGAAGGGTCATGCTGAAAGCAAAATCTCTCCAGCCCTTGGATGATGAGATTTGGCTTATTACACCTGCCAGATTCACTGAGATTTGTTCATTTCCTACAAATCATCACCATTAAATTCCATTTCTGGCATGAGTATCTGCCTTATATTTCCCTCAGTAAAGACCAAAATAGAGATTTCATTTAGTCTGTCCTCTTTGACCTCCTGAGTGCCTCTCTTACCCCATGATCATCTAATGGTCCAACTGACTCCCTCACAGGTTTTCTGCTTCAAACGTTCCTGAAAAAAGTTCTTAAGTTTTTGGCCTCTGTGGCAAGCTTCTTTTAAAATCCTCTGTTAGTTTTGCATTAGATTTGCCAGTGCTTATGTTGTTTCCTGTTTTCTTCATTCAGATCTTTTTTCCATTTTTTTGAAAGACGTTCTTTTGGCTGTTATAGCCTCTTTCACATTACTTCTCGTAGGCCAGTGTAATAGAACATGTTCCAGAACAAAAGAGGATTTAGAGATTATATTCCTGATGTTTCTTCATCCCAGAAAAAAGGCAGGGTCTTTGTACATTTTAGACTTCAGGGATCTCAATATTTTTTCTCCGAAAAAAGTTCAAAATGGACTTCTCTACTTGATCAAAGGGAACTGGCTGCACTCACTAAATATCAAGGATGATTACATGCATATTCTAATTCATCCCAGCTGCAGACAATACCTTTGTTTCATCCTGCAGCCACAACCATTTTCTCTGCTCTTTGTGTATTCACCAAGTATGTCACAGAATTGGCAACCTATCTGCACAAGCAAGACTTCCTAGTGTTTTTCTACCATGACACTTGGCTTCTAGAGCAGGGCTTATCAAATGTTTTCAGGCCATAACTCGCAGCGATGTCTGTGACCCTGCCGATGCACATCATAATGACATTCCTATGTTCTGCCCACCCAGGTTGTCACCCCAAACAAGGCATGTGTGACCCCATTTGGGTTCATGAATCACTATTTGAGAACTGCTGTTCTAGAGGTATCACCATTTTCATTTTCTTCAATCACTTGGCTTTTTCATCAGTTTCAATTTCTTCATTCTACAAAGAAGCTCCCTTTATATAGGAGTGCTTCTGGACTTGGACCAAGCAAAAACTTTTCTTCCACAAGATAGATTAAAAAAATTTATGCCCTCGGTCCCAAAAGGTTCATTGTGCTCAGTGGGTCACAGCCAGAGCCAGTGCAGAAATGCTAGGCCACTTGTTCCTGCAGTGTATGTGAGAGCATGTACCTAAGTGAATTCCCTTTGAAATGAAGGAACATTGTTGTTTACTTACAGCAGAAGCTTTCAACAAAGAATGGGGAGCACACCTCAGTACTTGACTCACTCAGGATGTTTTATCAAAAGCCAAACGACTTCACAACACCGTCTGGAATTAAGGGAGGTGTTAGTGTGATGGATCCAAGATGTCTGCCTAACTGAGGAGCTCTAGGGAGGAATAGGTTATATGATCTTATTCTCTGCTTTAAAGTGTTTGAGAGTGATCCTGATTTCCGGAGATGGGAAGGCGGTAGAACGAGAGGACATGAAATGAGATTGAAGGGGGGCAGACTCAAAAAAGATGTCAGGAAGTATTTTTTCACGGAGAGGGTGGTGGATGCTTGGAATGCCCTCCCGCGGGAGGTGGTGGAGATGAAAACGGTAACGGAATTCAAACATGCGTGGGATATGCATAAAGGAATCCTGTGCAGCAGGAATGGATCCTCAGAAGCTTAGCTGAAATTGGGTGGCGGAGCAGGTGGGGGAAGAGGGGTTGGTGGTTGGGAGGCTAGGATAGGGGAGGGCAGACTTATACGGTCTGTACCAGAGCTGGTGATGGGAGGCGGGAAATACTGCTGGGCAGACTTATACAGTCTGTGCCCTGAAAAAGACAGGTACAAATTCAAGATATGAGTTTATCTTGGGCAGACTAGATGGACCATGCAGGTCTTTTTCTGCCGTCATCTACTATGTTACTATGTTAAGGGATGGAAATGGCCAGCTCTAAGTCTGATAAGTTAGATTTTGGCCTCTTACCCTCACCTGTGGTAAAAAGGTCGACGCTCATGTAGCTTTCCTATTGAAAAGGCAACCAGCAAAGGATGAGGACGTCTCTATGTCGAATACAACTTGACGATTTGATTAAAACTACTAATGCCTCTGTTGTTGAGCTGTGTGAAGATATCACATATATTAAAGAGCAGATGGCGTTGAATACTTCTACTGTTGAAACATTAGATCAATAAACCTTGGTGAACATGGCCACTATCCTAGAATTGCAGCGGGGTAGTGGCTGAATGCCCTAAAATGTAGCATAGAGGATCTAAACAACTGCATCCGCTGAAACAGCATTTGGTTTTTGCGTGTTGCAGAGGGAGTTGATCCCAAAACGTTTGTGGAACAGTTTCACTCTCAACTTTTGGGACTTTCTTTTTAAGCCCGTCTTGAATCGAAAAGATTAATCTCACCCAACTCACCGTGTGCAGGGAGCCAGATATCCTCGGCTCATAGTTATGAGGATAACATTGCATAATGTTTTATTCTTACAGCCTGCAATACCTTGCAGTTCAATGCGGTTTACGTATAAAAAGACTGGACATTCCAGGAAATACAGTAACAAAAGCAATTAATCAAAAAGTCTAATACATTTATCTTTTTCCATAGTTCCTAAATAAATAAATCTTACATAATCATCAAAAATGTACATAATTCGACTCCTGAATTATAAGAGGGGAAACCTCTCTGTCTAATTTAGTTGCCTGATTTGAAAGCAGAGAATCTATACATTTCTTTCTAAATTTACCATTCATTGATGGAAAGGAAAATACATTTATAGACCTGGAAGCACGAACAGGGTTTAACAAAGAAAAACATTGAATCAGATAAACTGGAGCTAGACCATTAGAAGTTTTATACATCAAACAAGATAATTTGAACATGACCATTGCATCTACTGATAACCAGTGAACTTGAGAATAATACTCTGACAAGTATGTCAGATAATGCAGGGTGCAAAGTTGAAAGTGCTGCTGCATTATCAAGTGCACTCTTTGCTGTTTCTTCTAGACTTGTCCTAGAACACTATAATGCATCACAAGTGCCTGCTGACTATGCTGGAGCAATTAACAACCATAAGACATAACAACATTCCAAGCTTATTTCAAGATCTATAGCAGCATCCTCAAACCCAAAACTGAGAAGTTAATCTCTTCCACAGTAATAGGGACCTGAACTGATAGTCACATTGAAACATCATAAACAGAGTAAAAAAAACCATCCAATAATTGAAACAGTGGCTACAAAAAGAAAAAAAAAAAAAGAAGAAACATGAGGAGCTGTGTTATGATATTCCCCTATGACTTTGACCATTAGCCCATCCATGGGATATATAATACAAGTCCAGAGGGAAGAATATATCTTGGAGCAATTAAAGAAGGCAAATATGTGTGTTACTCTTCATAATACTACACACACTTTTGAGGACAGAGATCAGTTGCAAGCCTTCTAGGAAGAAAAGACTGGCGAAGCTGTGTGATGGTTTTATTTTTTTTCCTACATTCTGACCCTATTCTGATGAACTGTGCACTGTACACTGTGCATAACCCAAGCGTCTTGAACGGTCTGGAGGATCTAGAGGAAAGAAAATTAGCAGGTAAGGCTTAATTTTACCTTTCTAAAGAATCTGACATGGTTTTTCTAGAAAATAGACTGCTGGTTACATTATTCTTAGAGGTTGGTGCACGGGATGCTTGAAGTATGATGATAGGCATATTTACAGTGGTGGAAATAAGTATTTGATCCCTTGCTGATTTTGTAAGTTTGCCCACTGACAAAGACATGAGCAGCCCATAATTGAAGGGTAGGTTATTGGTAACAGTGAGAGATAGCACATCACAAATTAAATCCGGAAAATCACATTGTGGAAAGTATATGAATTTATTTGCATTCTGCAGAGGGAAATAAGTATTTAATCCCTCTGGCAAACAAGACCTAATGCTTGGTGGCAAAACCCTTGTTGGCAAGCACAGCGGTCAGACGTCTTCTGTAGTTGATGATGAGGTTTGCACACATGTCAGGAGGAATTTTTGTCCACTCCTCTTTGCAGATCATCTCTAAATCATTAAGAGTTCTGGGCTGTCGCTTGGCAACTCGCAGCTTCAGCTCCCTCCATAAGTTTTCAATGGGATTAAGGTCTGGTGACTGGCTAGGCCACTCCATGACCCTAATGTGCTTCTTCCTGAGCCACTCCTTTGTTGCCTTGGCTGTATGTTTTGGGTCATTGTCGTGCTGGAAGACCCAGCCACGACCCATTTTTAAGGCCCTGGCGGAGGGAAGGAGGTTGTCACTCAGAATTGTACGGTACATGGCCCCATCCATTCTCCCATTGATGCGGTGAAGTAGTCCTGTGCCCTTAGCAGAGAAACACCCCCAAAACATAACATTTCCACCTCCATGCTTGACAGTGGGGACGGTGTTCTTTGGGTCATAGGCAGCATTTCTCTTCCTCCAAACACGGCGAGTTGAGTTCATGCCAAAGAGCTCAATTTTTGTCTCATCTGACCACAGCACCTTCTCCCAATCACTCTCGGCATCATCCAGGTGTTCACTGGCAAACTTCAGACGGGCCGTCACATGTGCCTTCCGGAGCAGGGGGACCTTGCGGGCACTGCAGGATTGCAATCTGTTATGTCGTAATGTGTTACCAATGGTTTTCGTGGTGACAGTGGTCCCAGCTGCCTTGAGATCATTGACAAGTTCCCCCCTTGTAGTTGTAGGCTGATTTCTAACCTTCCTCATGATCAAGGATACCCCACGAGGTGAGATTTTGCGTGGAGCCCCAGATCTTTGTCGATTGACAGTCATTTTGTACTTCTTCCATTTTCTTACTATGGCACCAACAGTTGTCTCCTTCTCGCCCAGCGTCTTACTGATGGTTTTGTAGCCCATTCCAGCCTTGTGCAGGTGTATGATCTTGTCCCTGACATCCTTAGACAGCTCCTTGCTCTTGGCCATTTTGTAGAGGTTAGAGTCTGACTGATTCACTGAGTCTGTGGACAGGTGTCTTTCATACAGGTGACCATTGCCGACAGCTGTCTGTCATGCAGGTAACGAGTTGATTTGGAGCATCTACCTGGTCTGTAGGGGCCAGATCTCTTACTGGTTGGTGGGGGATCAAATACTTATTTCCCTCTGCAGAATGCAAATAAATTCATATACTTTCCACAATGTGATTTTCCGGATTTAATTTGTGATGTGCTATCTCTCACTGTTACCAATAACCTACCCTTCAATTATGGGCTGCTCATGTCTTTGTCAGTGGGCAAACTTACAAAATCAGCAAGGGATCAAATACTTATTTCCACCACTGTACCTGTTGTTGAGAAGGTAGTTAAGCTATGACTGTTCTCTATTGGTGATGCTTTTGGCTTTATTATTGTAATTTGATTTAATCTATATCAACTTTGTTTTATTTCTTATTGGATTCTCTTCTCTTTCCTTGGGCTTTGCTGGTTTATGTTCTTCATTGATGTTTTTTCTTTGGGGAATAGATTCATACTTTAACGCAGTATAGTCTTATGTAATATGAAATGTCTTAAATAAAAAACATTTAAAAAATAAAGTATCTGACATGGAAGATAATATTCCAAGTGTCAGTAACCTTAACCAGAAGGATTAGTGAGTGGATTCCTGGAATAGAAGCCCCAGTTCCTTTTCTATGGAGGCACCATCTTAATGGTATGAAGGAGAAGAGAAACTTCATCTACTAACTGTCTGATGTGGGTGTAGGGTAGGTGAATCCACCATAAGGGGTGATCTGGAAGTCATATGATGCATCTGATTTGACTGTGCTTAGTGCCACCCCTACTTTTACTCCTTTTGATTGACTATACATGGAACACAGGAAACTTGTGATATTTTCCTAAAATGGAGGGAAAACGTGAATCTGACCCCCGACAGGAAAGGTAGACTGTAAATTGAATAGGCTGTGATAGACGTTTGTATTCAAAAGAAGACCGTTTGGCTGATTTAACATAGCATGATTTCATTATATAGACTTAACAAAAAAATAAACAAAAAACAAACATCAGGAATTTGCATCTGCTGTCTACAGAAATGTCTACAGAAAACATTCCTTACAGGTGAACAACAATTCACTTGTGTTCATCAGTTACATGATAGTCAGATAATAGATAACTGGTGCATTTGTAAGGAACAGTTTTAACATTTTATATTTAACCCTCTTTATAAGAGACATGCTAGGACAGCCCATTTATTATTAGTGGTTTATTCTAACAGAATTTGACTTTTGTAAGAAACAGTGTACAAGAATTGCGATAGGGATCATAATTTATTTCTTAACACCAAGATGTGTTTTAAATAGTCCCTTATATACATGCTTCACAGTATGACTCAGAAATAGTTTTAAGATGTGTAAGGAAGCTAATTAAACTTACAGGTCTATCTTTTTTTTTTTCAGGAACTTTCTTATTTGCGTGCAGTTCTGGCCATGAAGAGAAACAAAAAGCAAGAAGAGGTTATTCATTTCTTAAATGATGTTCTGGATACCCATTTCTCTTCTCTGCAAGGCTTGCCTCTTGGTGTAGAGTACTTTGAGAGACTGAATCCTGATTTCTTGTTAGATGTTATTAAAGAATATCTTAATTTCTGTCCAGTACATGTGAGTAAATTAAGTTTTCCTTCTGAAATTGTATTAAATGAATCTTACATTGTCAGATCAAATAGTAAAATTTATAGCATATTTGTCATGTTAAATTCTGCAGAGGTGATTGTTTATTCCAGGTCATTTTTTCTGAATACTTTATACTATACAAACTCAAAGAAAATAAAAGCATAAGAAGAGCCATACCGGGCCAACCAATGCTCCATCTAGACCAGTATCCTGTTTCCAACAGTCGCCAAGCCAGGTCACAAATACCTGGCAGAAATCCAAATAGTAGCAACATTCCATGCTACCAATTCTGGGGCAAGTAGTGGCTTCCCCATGTCTATCTTAATAGCAGACTATGGACTTTTCCTCCAGGAACTTGCCCAAACTTTTTTTTTTAAACCAGATATGCTAACCTCTGTTACCATATCCTCTGGTAACAAGTTACAGAGCTTAACTGTTTGTTGAGTGAAAAAATATTTTCTCCTCTTTGTTTTAAAAGTATTTCCATGTAACTTCATTGAGTTAAAAGAGTAAAAAAATAAAAATCGATTCAATTCTACTACTACTACTATTTAGCATTTCTATAGCGCTACAAGGCGTACGCAGCGCTACACAAACATAGAAGAAAGACAGTCCCTGCTCAAAGAGCTTACAATCTAATAGACAAAAAATAAAGTAAGCAAATCAAATCAATTAATGTGAACGGGAAGGAAGAGAGGAGGGTAGGTGGAGGCGAGTGGTTACAAGTGGTTACGAGTCAAAAGCAATGTTAAAGGGGTGGGCTTTCAGTCTAGATTTAAAGGTGGCCAAGGATGGGGCAAGACGTAGGGGCTCAGGAAGTTTATTCCAGGCGTAGGGTGCAGCGAGACAGAAGGCGCGAAGTCTGGAGTTGGCAGTAGTGGAGAAGGGAACAGATAAGAAGGATTTATCCATGGAGCGGAGTGCAGGGGAAGGGGTGTAGGGAAGGACGAGTGTGGAGAGATACTGGGGAGCAGCAGAGTGAGTACATTTATAGGTTAGTAGAAGAAGTTTGAACAGGATGAGAAAACGGATAGGGAGCCAGTGAAGGGTCTTGAGGAGAAGGGGTAGTATGAGTAAAGCGACCCTGGCGGAAGACGAGACCGGCAGCAGAGTTTTGAACCGACTGGAGAGGTGACTAAGTGGGAGGCCAGCAAGAAGCAGATTGCAGTAGTCTAAACGAGAGGTGACGGGTGTGGATGAGGGTTTTGGTAGAGTGCTCGGAAAGAAAGGGGCAGATTTTACGGATGTTGTAAAGAAAGAAACGACAGGTCTTGGCAATCTGCTGGATATGAGCAGAGAAGGAGAGAGAAGAGTCAAAGATGACCCCAAGGTTTCGAGCTGAGGAGACAGGGAGAATGAGAGAGCCATCAACAGAAATAGAAAACGGGGGGAGCGGGGAGGTGGGTTTGGGGGGGGGGGGGGGAAATGAGAAGCTCGGTTTTGGTCATATTTAATTTCAGGTGGCGTTGAGACATCCAGACAGCAATGTCAGACAAGCACGCTGAAACTTTGGTTTGGATGCAAGGTGAGATATCAGGGGTAGAAAGGTAGATTTGGGAGTCATCAGCATAGAGATGGTAGGAAAAGCCATGGGATGAGATTAATGAACCAAGGGAAGAAGTGTAGATAGAAAAGAGGAGGGGACCAAGAGCAGAACCCTGAGGTACGCCGACAGGCAGAGGGATAGAAGTAGAAGAGGATCCACCAGAGTGAACACTAAAGGTGCGGAGGGAGAGGTAGGAAGAGAACCAGGAAAGGACAGAGCCCTGGAATCCAAGTGAGGACAGGGTATCGAGAAGTATGCTGTGATCGACATTGTCAAAAGCAGCGGAAAGATCAAGAAGAATGAGGATAGAATATTGACCTCTGGATTTAGCCAGTAATAGGCTAAATAGACTTTAGTAAGCACAGTTTCGGTTGAGTGGAGAAGGCGAAAACCAGATTGTAGTGGGTCAAGAATAGCATGTGAGGAGAGAAAATCAAGGCAGCGGCGGTGAACAGCACGCTCAAGTAATTTGGAGAGAAAAGGAAGGAGGGAGATGGGTCGGTATTTAGAGGGACAAGTAGGGTCGAGTGAAGGCTTCTTAAGGAAAGGTGTGACCACAGCATGTTTAAAGGCAGCAGGGACAGTCGCAGTGGAAAGTGAGAGGTTGAGAATGTGACAGATAAAAGGAATAAGAGCAGGAGAGATGGCATTAAGAAGGTGGGTGGGAATGGGATCAGAGGAACAGGTGGTACATTTTGAGGAAGAAAGGAGAAGTGTAGTTTCCTCAATAGTAACTTCAGGAAAGGAGGAAAGGGAATGAGGGGAAGGAGAGAGAGGGGAACGGACTACTACTCATTCTACATAACTCAGGATTTTGTAGACCTCAATCATATCTTCCCTCAGCTTTTTCCAAGTTGAAGAGCCTAATCTCTTTAGCCTTTCCTCATATGAGAGGAGTTCCATCTTCTTTATCATTTTGTTCACTCTTCCTTGAACCTTTCTTAATTCCACTATATCTTTTTTGAGACACGGTGACTAGAATTGAGCGCAACACGCAAGGTGAGGTCACACCATGGAGCGATACAGAGGCATTATAATGTTCTTGGTCTTCCTTAGCATCAGCAGCATATGAATCCAGGAAGTAGTGGGTTGTGTCTGTCTATCAGCAGGTGGAGATAGAAATCACTGACTTCAACACAGTGATACAGTATGGCTAGCTCCTCAGAAAATCAGTATATCCCTGTCTCCAGCAGGCAGATAGACAGACAGCACTCCACTAGCTCCTGGATTCTTCTGTAAGAGATGCTCCTAGCCTAGGTCTCCTGGGCAGTTGAGCATGGGGTTGGTCTGGCTTATACGGTGCCAGCTTTAGGGGGTATACCTGGTCACTCCAGGTCCTTCCCCCACTCTGGGTGTCCCCCCTGCCACTGTCCTTTCAGCTTGCCCTCTCCTCTGCTCGACTACTTCTATTTTTTTTTTTTAATGTGGTCTGAATGAATTTGAACCCTGCGTTTTGGGCCTTCTTGCTTGTCTGCAAAAAAGCTAGCTGCATCTTAAAAAAAAAAAAAAAAGGAAGAAAAAGAAGAAAAAGACGCAACTGAAAAAAACCCCAACAGCATTGTGAAGCAGCGATTTATCTTTTACTGGGCAGGTGCTTGGGGAGAGGACAGCAGAGGACCTGTGTGCAAGCAGCGATTGTGTTTGCCAAGGGCTACGCTTGTGGCTGTGCTGCTAGGTGAGTGTTTTATCTATTTCTTTTTTCCTGTACATCGCGGTTTTCCAGGCATAGCAACAGATACCGTGAAACGCTGCTCCCGCTGCAGAAAGCAGTGGGCAGTGTCCAGTCTCTGCTTGGGAGGTTGCTCGGAAACCACTGCAATGGAAAGCATGGTGCCTTCCTGTGTGGGGAGTTCCCGCATGCGCTCTCCTTCCCTACACTCCCAACACAGCTACTCCTGCGGTCATCTTGCCTGCGGAGCAGCTGTCTCTATCATTGCATTTGTCCTCTGGAGAGGCTTTGGACCCCGAAGTACCCGGTCCCTCTTTGGAGGCAGGGAGCTTAGGGTCTGTCGTGATGGAGACTCCGTTTTCCTCAGATTTTGTTCTGTTACTTCATCAGGCTTACCTGATGAAATGAACACAGCAGCAGGCTGAAGTTTTGGGCCAGGACGGCTTTATTGTTCCTGTGCAGCCTTTGCCTCTGGACACTCCAGGGAAGAGGTGACATCTGGGCTCTGCTGTGTCTAAAGTGGGGTCATTGGCCCCCCTCTCCCTCTGGGTTGGATCTGGCCCTGGACGGCAGATCTGGCCAATGTCTGCTAGGGGAAAAGGAGGAACTGCTCCCTTTGGAACATAACGACCCCAAATCTGTCAGGATGTTTCATAAGGAAGAGTTCACCTTCTTAATTGACCACACACTGCAAGCTCTTAATATCTCAGTCAAAACACCAGAGCCAGCTGCAGCAAAGCCCAAGATTGTGAGCACCAGATAACCTGCCTAGTCCTTTCCAGTGCATGATGTCATCAAAGAGCTCATTTTGACACAGTGGTCCACTCCTGATGCGGGGTTATGGGTAGTGAAGGCCATGGCTCACCTGTATCCAGTGCCCAGGCTTACTTGGAGAAATTGCAAATCCTTCGAGTGGATGCGCTGGTGGCGTGTTCACCAAGAAGACTACCCTTCCAGGATATTCAAGACAGGAAGCTGGAGGCATCCCTGAAGCAGGTCTTTGAGGTCTCAGCATTTTCTCTCTATGCCTCCACCTGCAGCTCCTATGTGGGGAGAGCTTGCCTCTCCTTGGCTCAGCAGGTGGCTGACATGGCATCGGGGGATGAGCATTCAGAGGCAGATTTTCCTTCCCTGGAATCTGGCGTGGCTTATTTGGCGGATGCATTGTACAACATCGTGCATTTCTCCGCTAAGCAGATGGCATTGGCTGTGATGGCCCAGCAGCTTTTGTCGTTTCTAAGCAGTGGCTTACCAAGCTCCTCTTTCAGGGAGGACCTGGAGAAACTGGCCAAAGACCTGAGTGATTCCAAGACGCAATTTTTACTGGAAGATCATCAGAAGCCGAAATTCAGATTGAACACAGCGCAGCCTCATTTTAAGGAGGCCAGGAAGTATTGGCTGGGTCAGAGAACAGCGGCGGCTCCGGCTCTCTCTTCAGGTTTTCACCGGTCCCGGTTCCTGCAGCAGTCATCCTTTCATGGTAAGAAGAATGGGTCAGGAGCCAGATCCTGTCCTACTCCTCCAGTGAGGACTGCCCAGTGATGGGGCTCCAGGCCGTTGCTCGACTCCATGCATCAGGGGTTGGCTGACTCTGTTTTTTTGAGCAGTAGGCCCGAATTCCGTTGGACCAGTGGGTTCTTGACATTATCAGAGAAGGCTATAAGTTAGAGTTCTCCTTTCCCTTATGAGATTTTTTCTTGGAATCCCTGTGTAGAGTGCTGTCCAAGCGCTTGGCTTTGCTTGCCACTCTGGCCCCTTGAGAGAACTCGGCATTGTGGTGTCCATTCTGCCTTGGGAACGAGGTCAGGGTTGCTATTCGATCTATTTTGTGGTGCCTAAAAACAAAGGAGAGTCCTGTTGGCCGGTGCTGGATATCAAACGTGTGAACCGGTTTCTCAAGGTCCAGCATTTTCACATGAAGATGCTTTGCTCCATCCTGGCCACGGCACAGCCGGGAGAATTCCTCATAGCTCTGGATTTTCAAGGAGGTATACTTGCATATTCCCATTTGGCCTCCACACCAACGTTTTGTCTGGTTTGCCATGTTGAATCATGACTTCCAGTTCCAGGCTTTTCCATTCAACCTGGTGATGGCACCCCACACTTTTTCCAAGGTCAAAGTGGTGGTGGTGGCGGCGTTCCTCTAGAGGGATGGGATTTGAGTTTACCCGTACTTAGATGACTTGCTGATCCAGGCGTCTTCGGAGCATGAAAGCCAGGAGACCACCTCCAGGTGGTGGACAGGTTGCAGTCACTCGGTTGGGTCATAAATTTTACCAAGAGCCATTTGCGGCCCTCCCAGATACTGGAATATCTGGGAGTGCAGTGTTCCTGCCACCTTTTTGGGTAGACAAGCTGCAGGGTCAGATTCGGGGTCTGCTCAGGATTCCGTGTCCCCGGACATGAGACTATGTGCAGGTCCATGATAGCGACTATGGATGTGGTTCCCTGGGCGAGGGTGTAGATGTGCCTGTTGCAACACTCCCTCCTGAGACGTTGGTCACCGGTATTGACGTACTATCGGGTGCGACTCTGGCGGACCTTGAGGACCCAGCTCGGCATGCAGCGGTGGCTTCAGGAGGGCATTTTTGCCTCTGGCTGTCCCAGTGGATGCAGGGGACCTTTGGGGCCTCTCTCAGTGGGCTGCATTGGCAGATGGCATACTGACATTCTGAGGAGCTAGCCAATCACTGTGTTGAAATTAGTCGTCTTTCTCCACCTGCTTGTAGACTGACACAACCCACTAATTCCTGGATTCATCTGCTGCAACTAAAGGAAAGAAAATGATCAGGTAAGACATAATTTTCCCTTATTTACCATCCCTTTCCTAATAATTCCTAGCATTCTGTTTGATTTTTTTGGGTCGCTGCTGCACCCTGGATAAAGGATTTCAGCGTATTGTCTATAATGACACCTAGATCTTTTTCTTGGGTGCCGAATCCCAGTGTGAACCCTAGCATCAGGTAACTATGATTTGGATTATTCTTCCCAATGCGCATCACTTTGCATTTGTCTATATTAAATTTCATCTGCCATTTGGATGCCCAATCTTACAATTTTCTAAGCTCTTCTTGCAATTTTTCACAGTTCACATGTGTTTTGACAACTTTGAATAGTTTTGTGTCATCCACAAATTTAATCACCGCACTTGTTCCGATTTCTGGATCATTTATAAATATGTTCAGTAGCACCGGTCCTAGTATAGATCCCTGCGGCACTCCACTATTCACCTTCCTCCTTCGAGGAAAATGGCCATTTAACTCTACCCTCTGTTTTCTGTCCAATAACCAATTCCTAATCCAGAACAAAACATTGCCACCTATACCATGGCTCTTTAATCTTCTCAGGAATCTCTCATGAGGAACTTTGTCAAAGGTTTTCTGAAATTCTAGATACATTACATCAACTGGCTCACACTTATCCACATGTTTATTCACGCCTGGCTCACACTTATCCACATGTTTATTCACGCCTTCAAAAAAAATGAAGCAAATTGGTGAGGCAAGACTTCCCTTTGCTGAATCCATGCTGACTCTGTCCCATGAAACCATGTTTGTCTATGTGTTCTGTAATTTTATTCTTTATAATAGTTTCTACTATTTTGCCAAACATTGAAGTCAGGCTTATCGGTCTGTAATTCCAAGATCACCCCTGGAACCCTTTTTAAAAGTTGGCGTTACATTGGCCACCCTCTAATTTTCAGGTACTACGGACAGTTTTAATGGACAGGTTACAGATCACTAACAGCAGATCAGCAGTTTCATGTTTGAGTTCTTTCAGTACCCTATGGTGCATGCCATGTAGTCCAGGGGTTTTACTACTCTTTTTTTTAAATTGCAATTTCAATATATTACAAGGAATATCACTTCTACAGAAATAAAGCAAAATAAGAGTAAACAGTTACTCTTATTCAAACATAGAACATCTTTATTACTCTTTAATTTGTTGATTTGGCTCAGTACATCTTCCAGGTTCACTGAGATTTCTTTCAGTTCCTCTGCATCTGTCACCCTTGGAAACCATTTCTGGTACAGATAGATCTCTTACATCTTCTTCAGTAAAGAGCAAAGCAAATAATTTTTTAGCCTTTCTGTTGTGGCTTTGTCCTCCCTGAGTGCCCCTTTTACTCCTTCATGATCTAACGGCCCCACGGATTCCCTCACAGTCTTTCTGCTTCTGATATACCTGAAAAAGTTGTTACTGTGAGTTTTTGCCTTGGTAGCAAGTTTCTCTTCATATTCTCTTATAGCCTTTTTTATAAGTGCTATGCATTTAATTTGCTGCTTCTTATTTTCTTCATTCATTTGAAGGATGTTCTTTTGGCTCTAATAGCCTTTTTCACTACTCTCTTTAACCGTTCTGGCTGTTGTTTGCTCTTCTTTCCAACTTTGTTAATATGTGGAATACATCTGGATAGCGCTTTCAAGATGGTATTTTTAAACAACGTCCATGCCTGATTTAAAGTCCTAATCTTTGCAGCCAATCCTTTTAGCTTCTTTTTATCCAGCATCCTCATTTTATCATAGTTGCCTTTTCGAAAATTAAATACTGCTACAGTTTATTTCCTTTGTGACTTCACTCCAGATATTAGCTCAAATTTGATCATGTTTTGATCACTGTTTCCCAACGGACGCAACACCTGTTGTACTGTGCCCTGCATTCCACTAAGGACTAGATCTAAAATAGCTCCCACTCTTGTTAGTTCCTGAACCAGTTGCTCCAAAAAGCAGTAAGTTGTTATGTCTAGGAATTTTACCTTTGTAGTGCTTCCTGATGTAACATTTATCCAGTCAATATTGGGGTAATTGAAATCACCTATTTATTATAGAGTTGCCCAGTTTGCCAGCTTTCATTATTTTTGTAAACATTTCTTCATTAGTCTGTCTGTTCTGACCTGGTGAACGGTAGTACAGCCCTACCAGTAAAGTCTTTCCCTTGACATGGAATTTCTATCCATAAGGATCCTACACTACTGTCTGTTTCTTGTGGAATGTTTTTTTTTTTATTTAACTTGTTTCTCTTTTTAACATACAGAGAACTCACCCCCCTCCAGTTTGATCCACTCTGTCATTGAGATATAATTTGTACTCTGTTAACACAGTATCCCATTGATTGTCTTCTTTCCACCAGGTCTATGAGATGCCTATTTTATCTACCTCTTCATTTAGTGCTAAATACTGTAACTCTCTCATCTTATTTTTTTAGGCTTCTAGCATTTGTTTACAGACACTTCAATTTGTTTTGTGTGTGTGTCTACAAGCTTCTTAGAAGTTGATGAGGGTAATTTTCATTCTTCCGCTCTCCCCTTAAACACTCCTCGCTTTCTTTCACCATTGTTGAAACCTCTCTATTGGGATTTTCTAAATGTTCTATTTCATTAGTATCCTTGAAGAATCTTCCCACTGAACCATATGCCTCTTGGGCAACTGTCGGCTCCCCCCCCCCCCAATATTAGTATAAAAGCTGCTCTATCTCCTTTTTATATATTAATGCCAGCATCCAGGTTCCATATTGGTTAAGGTAGAGTCCATTCTTTCATAATAAGCTCCACCTTTCTCAGAATGCTGCCCAGTTCCTAACAAATCTAAATCCCTCATCCCTGCACCATCATCTCAACCACGTATTGAGACTTCAGAGCTCTGCCTGCCTCTTGGGTCCCTGGATTTCAGATTTCTACCTAAGAGCCTAAATTTGGCTTCCAGATCCTCCATCTCATATTTTCCTATGTCATTGGTGCCCACATGCACTAAGACAACTGGCTCCTCCCAGCACAATCTAAAATTCTATCTAGGTGACACATGAGGTCCGTCACCTTCGCACCAGGCAGGCAAGTGACCAGATGATCCTCATGCCCATCAACCAGCCACCCAACTATCAACTGTATGCAACGTTTTTGTCTATGCTATTCTTAGATATAGAAGAAATAAGACTGAAGTTAGAAAGAAAAGTATCTTTATTACTCACCTTACAGGAGCTGGTATCACTAAAAGGCATCAGAAATCTTACAGAATCTAACAGTGCTAACTTAGGCAATTACAAAAGTAGTCTTGTCTTACAGAAAAGAGGAAGAAAGATAGAGGCTTTTTATCCCTTACCAATGACAGGAAATATCATTGACTTTAAGTTTGCAAAAAAGTCACAAGGCTAAGAAAAAGAAAGGAAAAGAGAAGAATGAAGGATTCTCAGCTGCAAAGATGTACTTACCAATCATAAAAGGGGAAAAATATATTTCCCGGGGAATACCACCCCCCCCCCCCCCCCGAGCAAAGATATAAAATTCTCCTGCTAGAGGACTATTCCAGTTTTGTTCGTGTGCCCAGTACCTTTATAGCACTGTAGTTCCCAATCACCTCTCCCCCTCCCTGAACCAATCAGAAGTCCTGCACGTATACCGGAGACCTGTGATAGGGTATATTAGGGTCCTTGCCACATCTTCTGCTCTGTAAGTTATATTTGTAACAAGACAGTTGGGCTGCCATGGCAACGGGAGTCTTATCAGAGTTTGTGGTTAGACAAACATTCCTGCATGTAACTTTCATTGGAGAGTGACATTAGCATACAGAAAAAGTAAAACCAAAGGAATAGGCCAGACTTTTCCAGAACACTACATGCCTACTACAATAGCTATCCTAATCCCTCCTGGCAGAAGCCCCTGGAGACTCATCCTTGGTGTGAGAGAATATTGCATCCCCTGGTGGGCAGGTCCTGGCTGCAGGATTACTTCCTACTTCATCAGGGTGATGCTCTCCATTTAGGAGACCTCCTTTCTCCAGGGCAGTACAGGGGTTCCCAGACAGGTGGAATTTTTCTACAATGTCCCTGTATGTGTCCTCTATGTACTGTACCTGACTCCCTCACCTTCTCCAAGTCTGGTACTCTAGCCTCAAGAGAACGGACTCATTCTCTGAGAGGTAGGAGTTCTTTGCATCGAGCACTCACATATAACCTCTTGCCAACTGGGAGATAATCATACATGCGACACAGTGCAAAAGACTGGATAGCATCCCTCTCGCTGCTGGACTGCTGTCTGCATCTTAGTATTATTGAGTTGTTTAATTAATTAAAACTTGTTAATATACTAAGGATATTAGACTGGTATAAAGAGCTTTAAGGTTATATGGTATATTGTGTGATTTATTTAGTGTTTACATCTTAGAAAGTAATGAAATGTAATTAAAATTCTACAATGAAAACTCCCCTCTTGTTGTCCTAATTAGAATAATTGACTATAAATGAAGAGATGTGCTAGGGGTGGGTGGGAGTTGTTGGGGTGGTGAGAGTGAAGACTGAACTAGGCCCTACTGTGCCTTCTAGAGCCTATCTGTTAATGTTGTAGGCTATGACAGTTCAGTTTCTACATCTGGCTGAAAGTTGAAATTTAAAACTTTAAATGAAATTCATATTTTGTGTAATATCTTGAACAAAGTGATTTATCAGCATACTAATTAATAGTAGTATAATAAATATGGGCAGTATAAAAAAACAAGAGATAAATATCATAGGTACATTTTATTGAAGAAAAGAGAGTAAACAGGCCATTTCTGGATGAAAAGATGAGATGTAGGGTTGTTGGGGTTTGGTTTGGGTTTTTTTTTTTTGGGGGGGGGGGGGGTTGTGTGTGTGTATTTTAATGTGGCTTATAAAGAGGGATGATATATAACCAAAAGCATGTGAATCCACATTTGAGCAGAAATAAGTCATATCAAGGAGCAGCAATGCATAAGACAGGAGAGCAGTGTGACCAAATAAACAGGAGTATAGTATTCAATACAGTATTGAGTAATGGGAAAAAATAAACAAAAACTGAGTCATGTGAAACCAAAATATTGATTTAGTTTAGAAAGTCTATAGATCAGTGTAAGATTGTGTTATTATACTTTGTGCAATTTTTGACATGGCCTGTGGTTTTATTTCTAGCCACCTCCTCCAGGACAGCCTGTTTCTCCTCTGCTAAGGCACTGTGCCTCAGTGTTAGAGACTGTGGTGAAAACTGTACCAGGTCTTATGCTAGCTGTTTATTTGATTGCAAAGGTGAAATATTTAGCAGGTAAGCCATAGAAGTTAACTACATGAGAAATTGTTTTAAAAAATGGTTTGGCTCAGACTTTTATAGGGTAGTACTGGACTATTATTGAGGAGATTTAGACAGACTTGTAACTAGGCATTGTAACACCCAGGACAAGCAAGCATATTTACATCTCCCTAATTTTGCTATAATGCTCTCTCTTTCCCCACCCCCACCCCTTCCACTCTAATCCTCGGTCCTTTTTTGCTCTTTGCTTTTTTCCCTAAGCATGGCCGGTAAGAGACCAATATACTTCTTGGTTTTTGTATTCTGCTAGTTGACACTTGCATTTCTGTCATTTTTCTGCCCTAAAGGGTTTTGCCGCATAGATGGCCAACCCTCTTTCTTACCTCTCATTATAGCCTTAGATTTACATTCCAAAAAATGCCAAGTTGATCAGTGGTCATGTGTAAGTACTCTTTCCAGCACACAAATATTGTTTCTCTGAGGACAAGCAGGCCTTCCGTATTCTCACAGCTGGGTGATGTCATCCAATAGAACCTGGTGCGGATGCTGACTAGCGAGATTATTGTAGAACTTTTTTTTTCTTTTTTTGCCTTTTGTTTCTTTCCTTTCTATATGATGATTTAATTTCCCCTTCACCAGTTCCCTTTCTTCATCTGTTTTTCCTTGTCCTTATCTTTCTAAGTGTGAGCGAATCCACTTTTCTGTCAAACAAATGGAGTGCTTTTTCCTTTTTTAAAATGTTTTTGGTAGTATTTATTTATCTATTTATTTATTTATTAATATATTTATACCCCACATTTTCCCCACAGACAAGCAGGCTCAATGTGCTTACATAAACCAGAGAAAGAGAGAGATCGGGTGAAATCAGATACAAATGAGAATAATAGAGTAGAAGGGCAAGAAAGAAAGAATACTTTACATAGAACAGTACAGAAGAATAGGACTAAACAGGATCCGCATATGCCAGCTGGCAGAGGCCAGAGTCCTACATTGTTCCCAGTGAAAATGCTTTACCGCTTTGTCCTACTTGGTCAGTTTAAGCGGTATAAGGAAGTTCTAATAACCTATAAACACACATGCACTGGCGCTTTCCCTCCCAATGCACGAGCATGGGTCCCTCAGCATTTTTCCGTGGAGCAGGGAAGACACGTCATCATGTTCTCCTTTTAGTGCAAGTTTTTCTCTCATCTGTAGTGCCTTTCCATGCGGATATTTTTGTCCCTTTTGGTTATTCTATTTTTACTCCTAATTTTATTCTTTTCCCTTTTATTTTTTGTAGTGTTTTCAGCTCTTAGTTTCTTTCCTTTTTTGCAGTTTGCTAGGCCCTTTTTAGCCAGAGCACTTTTTATTGTTCACAATTGAGGCATTTAATTTGGCCACAATTGTTTTCTCGATGACCAGGAAGACCCCCAGTGGTTTCAAAAGGTACGCCCAATATAATCTGGTGATTTCCATAGCAGACCTGCACAATTGGTGCATTGGGTGTCTTGGGCCTGACTATGAAACTAAATCTTATTATCTCTGTTGGCAAATGCAGATGAGGACACAGAGGACATGGCAGGTTCAAAAGGAGAAACTTTTTTGTTCCTTGAAGGCTGATACATTGACATCAGCACCAGAAGCATCAACCTTGATGGCTGCTAAGATTTTATCCTTCACTGGGAGTGCAGCGGCATCGAGAAGGTCTCCACCTCTCTCGACATCAGGCGCTGAGAGTAGGTCCCTGGGACTGGTAAGCATCGGATAGGTTCAATGTCATCTTTGTTGGCACCGAAGGACTGCAATGCTGAGCACTGGGGGAAGTCCAAGAAGCATAGCTATCAGTTCTCATTGGCACATGGTGATGGGAGCTCCAGGGCATTGGTGCCGGCACCGGGAGGAGCACTCCCCCTCTTTGGAAAAGGTGCCATGCTCAAGTCTCTGAGCAGCCAGGTCCCCTCTTCCAGTTTGGCACTGACATCTTCTCAAGCTGCCTCTCTTCCATCTCCCCTACTTCTGATGATGCCTACCTTCAATGAGCAGTTCTGAGCCATGTTCAGGGAGAAGCTGGCATAGATGCTCAGGTATCAAGGACGCTTTCTCTGACTGCAGATCAGTCCCAGAATTTTCCAAAGGCTCCATCCATGCGTATGAGGAGATCCTCAGTGCCGGCGCCTTGAAGCGTATTGACATCGACACATGCAATACCACTCTTGATGTTGGGGAAGGAAGCTTTCCCAGAGTCTGAGGTTAGGGCTGTACATCAGCGCTCATCGGGGTGTGGACATTGTTCCACTGAGCCAAGGCAGGCATAGACTCACTCAGTCCAATCAGGGTATGGTGAGGAGTCTGAATGGGATGGCTCATAGGACTCAGTAGACCGTCATTACTTCTCAGAGGAGGAATCTTAGGGGGTACCTTCTGATCCCTCTCCATCTCAAGACATAAATCTCCACCAGAGGGATCTCTCTTTTACTGGTTTCATCAAGCAGATGGCTTCTGCCATCCCACTGAAGTTGGAGACAGAAGAAGAGCCGAGGGCAGAAATATTCTGTTCTGGACTTGTCACCTCCCAGGGAAGGGGTCACGGTATCATTGCACCCTATCCTTAAAGATGCACTGATGAAAAACTGAGAGTCTCCCCTTTCAGTGCAGGTCGCACCTAAAAAGGTAGATACGCAGTATCGTATCCAGAAGGCTCCCGGATTCAGGAGGGCTTAACTGCCTCACTGCTCTTTGGTTGTCGAATCCACCTTCAAATGAACTAGGAGCTCCAGGACTCTTGCCTCGGCTTCTCCAGATAGAGAAGCTCAGATACTAGGCTCTGGGAGGAGACGTTTGAGGCCTCGATGCTCACTGTCCACATCCAGTCCTACCAGCTCTATATGAGCTTTTATTTGCAGGCTTTGCTATGCAGTATACTAATGGGCTCATTTTCGAAAAAGAAGGATGCCCATCTTTCGACATAAATCGGAAGATTGACGTCCTCACAGGGTCGTACAAATTGGTATAATCGAAAGTCGATTTTGGACGTCCCCAACTACTTTCCGTCGCAGGGACATCCAAAGTTCAAGAGGGTGTATCGGAGGCGTAGCAAAGGCGGGACTTAGGCATGCCTAACACTAAGATGTCCTTGACCCATAATCGAAAGAAACGTGGACATCCCTGACGAACACCTGGACGACTTTACCTGGTCGTGTTTTTCTTACGACCAAGGCACAAAAAGGTGCCCGAAATGACCAGATGACCACCGGAGAGAATCGGGGATGACCTCCCCTTACTCCCCCAGTGGTCACTAATCCCCTCCCACCCTCAAAAAACATCTTTAAAAATATTGATTGCCAGTCTCTATGCCAGCCTCAGATGTCATACTCAGGTCCATCACAGCAGTATGCAGGTCCCTGGAGCAGTTTTAGTGGGTGCAGTGCACTTCAGACAGGCGGACCCAGCCCCCCCCCCCCCCGTTACGTTTGTGGAGGAAACAGCGAGCCCTCCTAAACCCACCAGAAACCCACTGTACCCACATCTAGGTGCCCCCCTTCACCCGTAAGGGCTATGGTAGTGGTGTGCAGTTGGGGGTAGTGGGTTTTGGGTTTGGGGGCCCAGCACACATGGTAAGGGAGCTATGTACCTGGGAGCAATTTATGAAGTCCACTAGGGTGACCGGTTGGTGTCCTGGCAGGTCAGGGGGACTAGTGCACTAGAAATGCTGGCTCCTCCCATGAGCAAATGGCTTTCATTTGGTCGTTTCTGAGATGGACGTCCTTGGTTTTGATTATCGCCGAAAATCAGAAAAGACCAAGTCTAGGGACGACCAAATTTCAGGATTTGGACGTCCCTGACTGTATTATCGAACAAAAGATGGACGTCCATTTTGTTTCAAAAATACGGGTTTCCCCACCGTGGATCGGGACGTTCTACAAGGATGTCCAGATCGAAATGAGGACATCCCTTTCGATTATGCCCCTCTAAGTCTTGCGAATTCTCTCCCACAGGAGCAGGCCAGCAGCTGGAATGTAGGAAGTATCTTTTGATATTGTGTCCAGACTCTCCACCATGGCTGTAGGGATGCACAGACTCTAATGGTTGTATGTCTCTGATCTGGAATCAGCTGTTTAGGAGAGGTTGGCAGACATGCCTTTGCCAAGGAGACAATCTATTTGTGGATAAGGTGGAGGAGGTTGCTGACCTCATAAAGAAACATACTGATACCATCTAAACCCTGTCTTGGCACCCTCCAGCTGCAACCTCTTATCTCAAAGGTTTTCGAGTGGGCTTAGGCAGCAGCCCTACTACTCTCAAAGGTATATGTTTCCACTGCCTTCTTGCTCTGCCCAGAAACCTCAGGCCCAGGGTTCTTAGCCTCACCAGTCTCTACCTTAGAAGTACCAGCCAGCCTCCCAGTCAAAGCAAGGGACAAGCTTTTGACTGGATCCAGGAGAGCATAGATTCACTAAAAGTAACCGTTCTGGCCAGCCTACTGGTAGAGGGAGGCTAAGATTTTTCTGTCACAGATGGCTGCTTGTAACCTCTGACTTTGACTTTAAATAGTTCATCTCAGTTACACCCTGCATTGGTGTCAAAGACCATCAAATTGCCCACCAACAACATCGTTCATCAGCTCTCGGCACAAGCAAGTACGTGTAGAGAATATCTCTACCCTTCTGCAGGACGATGTGGTCGAACCCATGCCACCAGGGGAAGAAGGGAAGGAATTCTACTCTAGGTACTTCCTTGTGCCCAAAAAGACGGGGGATTTCATCCCATCCTAGACCTAAGGGCCCAGAACCAATTCCTGGTCAAAGAAAAGTTCAGGATGATTTTCCTTGGCACCCTTCTTCCCATGATGCAGGAAAAAGATTGGCTATGTTCGCTGGACTTAAAGGATGCCTGTACACACATTTTGATACTTCCCAGTCACCGGAAACATCTCAGATTTCAAATAGAGAAATATCACTACCAGTATTGTGTTCTACCTTTTGGCCTCACAGCAGCTCCCAGGGTATTCACCAAGTGTCTAGTGGTAGTTGCAGCATATTTGTGCAGACTGGGAGTGTGTGTGTTTACTTATCTGGATGATAGGCTGGTCAAGAGCACATAGCAGGACGAAGCAACAAAGTCAGTGCGCCTAACTATTCAGATGTTGACGTTACTAGGGTTCGTTATACTACCCCAAGATCTAGCCTCTCCCAGTCCAGTGATTGGAATACATAGGAGCCCTACTCGATACATTGCAGGCTTGGGCTTTTCTCCCACAAGCGAGAGGGCAGACCTTAATATCACTAGCCTCAGGTCTGAAGCAGCAAGCAGCTCACAGCTTGGCAAATGTTCAGATTGATGAATCACATGGCCTCAGTGCATATTCTATAGCACGGCTCCATTTGAGAGCGGCCCAGTGAGCCCTAGCTTCTCGGTGGTCTCAGGTGGCTGGGAATATATCGAATGTAATCCAGATTCCACCAGAGATGACTTATTCTCTTCTCTGGTGGACAATTCGATCAAATTTGACTATGGGACTACCATTCCAAATCCCACCTCCTCAGAAGGTGCTAACAACAGATGCATCCAGCTTGGGATGGGGAGTTCATGTGGATGGGCTTCACATCCAAGGAACTTGGTCTGCTCAGGAAACAGATCTCCATATCAACTTCCTCAAGCTGAGAGCCATTTGGAACGTTCTAAACGCTTTCAGAGATCGGCTACAAAACCAAATTATTCTCATTCAAGTGGACAACAGGTTGCAGTGTTCTATTTGAACAAGCAGGGGATATGGTATCCTACCCTTATGTCAGGAAGCAGTCGGGATGTGGGAATGAGCCTTCCTTCACGGAATGGTCCTCAGAGCCACATATGTACCAGGAAAAGACAACTACCTGGCAGACAGGCTGAGCAGGGATTTTTGCATCCGCACGAGTGCTGTCAACATGAGCATAGCCGCAAGATCTTCCAAGAGTGGGGCACCCTGTTGGTGGATTTTTTGCTACTCATCTCAACAGCAAAGTCCCCCAGTTCTGTTCCAGGCTCAGATCACACAGCAGGCTAGTATCAGATCGCTTTCACCTACATTGGGGGGAGGATCTTCTATATGAATATCGTGACAGGATTGTGAAAAATCATAGAAGGACCTTACGAGACTGGGAGACTGGGCAGCTAGATGGCAGATG
The DNA here is from genome assembly GCF_901765095.1 of Microcaecilia unicolor. NCBI lineage: Eukaryota > Metazoa > Chordata > Amphibia > Gymnophiona > Siphonopidae > Microcaecilia > Microcaecilia unicolor. The sequence goes on from NC_044037.1 coordinate 234,803,273, forward strand.
ACGTTTAATGTGAGCAAGTGCAAGGTGATGCATGTGGGGAAAAAAGAACCCGAATTATAGCTGCGTCATGCAAGGTTCCGCGTTAGGAGTTATGGACCAAGAAAGGGATCTGGGTGTCGTCTATAATACACTGAAACATTCTTCTCAGTGTGCTGCTGCGGCTCAGAAAGCGAATAGAATGTTGGGTATTATTAGGAAAGGTATGGAAAACAGGTATGAGGATGTTATAATGCTGTTATATCGCTCCATGGTGCGACCGCACCTTGAGTATTGTGTTCATTTCTGGTCGCCGCATCTCAAGAAAGATATAGTGGAACTGGAAAAGGTGCAGCGAAGGGCGACTAAAATGATAGTGGGGATGGGACGACTTCCTTATGAAGAAAGACTAAGGAGGCTAGGGCTTTTCAGCTTGGAGAAGAGACGGCTGAGGGGAGACATGATAGAGGTATATAAAATAATGAGTGGAGTGGAACAGGTGGATGTGAAGCGTCTGTTCACGCTTTCCAAAAATACTAGGACTAGGGGGCATGCAATGAAACTACAGTGTAGTAAATTTAAAACAAATCGGAGAAATTTTTCTGCACCCAACGCGTAATTAAACTCTGGAATTCGTTGCTGGAGAACATGGTGAAGGCGGTTAGCTTGGCAGAGTTTAAAAAGGGGTTAGACGGTTTCCTAAAGGACAAGTCCATAAACCGCTACTAAATGGACTTTGGAAAAATCCACAATTCCAGGAATAACATGTACAGAATGTTTGTACGTTTGGGAAGCTTGCCAGGTGCTCTTGGCCTGGATTGGCCACTGTCGTGGATAGGATGCTGGGCTCGATGGACCCTTGGTCTTTCCCAGTGTGGCATTACTTATATCCTCCAATACCTCTTGTAGAGAAGACTTTGCTGAAACTCATACAAGACCGGAGAACTATGATCTTAATCCCTTCTTACTGGCAAGGGCAGATCTGGTTTTCTCTTCTAGAGTTGACCTCCAAAGATACATGGAGATTGGAGTATTTTTCAACCTTCACAGTGCAGAACGAGGGATCCCTTCTGCATCCCAACCTCCAATCCCTAGCCCTCATGGCTTGGTTGTTGAGAACATAGAATTTGAATCCTTAGATTTGCCAGAGGGTGTCTCTTGCATCTTTCTGGCTTCCAGAAAAGACTCCACTTTGAGGTGTTATTCATTTAAGTGGCGGAGGTTTGCCATCTGGCGTGAGGGCAAGGCCTTAAATTCCCTGACTTGCCCTACACAAAAACTGCTTGAATACTGCAACTCTCTGAGTATGGTTTAGAAACCAGAATTTTGGGGATAATTTATAAAGTCAGCACTAACATTTATGCATTAGTTACTCATGTAAATCTTCAGAATACTAATATTTCTCCGAGGACAAGCAGGCTGCTTGTTCTCACGACTGGGTCGACGTCCACAGCAGCCCCCACAAACCGGAACAAAACTTTGCGGGCGGTCCCGCACGCAGGGCACGCCCACCGCGCATGCGCGGCCGTCTTCCCGCCCGTGAGCGACCGTTCCCGCTCAGTCTTTTCTTTTCCGCGCTGGAGAGAGCCGTGTTCGTCTCTCTCTCTGTCAGCCCCGGAAACCGGACCGCGCCTTAGACGCAAGTTTTCTTTGTTTTCTTCGTTTGTTTTTTCTTTTGTTCTGTTCTGTTTTTTCTTTTTCAAAAAAAGAAAAAAAAAAACTTTGTTTTACTCCCCTCGTACTTTTAGCGGGGGCGCCTCGGTTGATTTATTTTTCGGGTGTGCTTTTTACCGCCACCATCAACGACTTTGACTTCGCCGACGCAATTTTTCCGTCGATGTCCTCGAAGGTCCTGAGTGGATTTAAGAAGTGTGGTCGGTGCGGCCGGCATATCTCGCAGACCGACACTCACTCTTGGTGCCTCCAGTGCCTCGGGCCGGAGCACGATACCAAGACGTGCACCTTGTGTCTCGGTTTACGGAAACGGACACAGGTGGCGAGGCAAGTTCTTCGGGACCGTCTTTTTGGAACTTGCGCCGGCCCCTCGACGTCGACTTCGACGGCATCGGTGTCGACGGCCGGATATTCGGTACCGGTACCGACCCCAGGAGCACAGGTTCTGTTGGCCCACCGGTCTCCCGGAGATGGCAGGGGTGAGCGGCCGCGCGGGCAATCGGCCCCGGTCACTCCCTCTACCCAGGGCCATCGGGACCGAACCCTGTCGGATCCGATCCCTCGAGGCCAAGGGGGATCTACCTCCTCCTCTTCGGTACCGCCGAGCGCCGATGACGGGCACCGGAAGAAAGCTAAAAAGCACCGTCATCGGTCGCCCACGGCGCATGTGGCTACCAGCTCCGGCTCCAGAGATGACTCGACGCCGAGGAAGCGGCAGCGCCGGGAGGAGCGTTCCCCCTCGGTGGTAGAGGTATCGCTACGTCAGGGCACGAGCACTTCGGTGCCGTCTCCTGGACCCGAGCAGATTCTGGCACCGGCACCTCCACCGGCCCCCTCGCCTTTCCCGACAGCGTGCCTTGACGAGTGCCTCCGAGCCATCCTTCCGGGGATCCTGGAAGGGCTGATGCGCCAGACTGTGCGCCGTTGATGGAGGTGCCGTGTGCTCTAGCCCGGTGCCGAAGCCTTCGACGCCGCTTGCGGCGCCGGTCTCGACCGCCACGCAGGTGGAGTCGACGTCGATGGAGGGAGCTTCATCCCCGCCGGCGTGGGAGTCCACCGCTCGACGACGCCACCGAGGACTCGGTGCCTCGAAGTCGAGCCGGGCCCGGTTGAGGTCTGAGCTACAGGAGCTCATGTCCGACACCGAGGAAGAGGCCTCGTGGGGGGGGGGGGGGGGGGGGGGGGGGAGGAGGACCCCAGATATTTCTCCTCAGAGGAGTCTGTGGGCCTTCCCTCCGACCCCACTCCTTCACCGGAGAGGAAGCTCTCGCCACCTGAGAGCCTCTCCTTTGCCTCCTTCGTCAGGGATATGTCTATCTGCATTCCCTTTCCCATGGTCTCTGTGGATGCGCTGAGGGCCGAGATGCACCAATCCCAAGAAAGCGGAGTCCCAATACAGGATCCACTCAGACCCAGAGTTAATGCGGCCTCAATTGCCTCATGACTCGGCGGTCGTGGACTCTGCTCTCAAGACGGCACGGAGTTCGAGGGATACCGCTTCGGCGCCCCCGGGGCGGGAGTCTCGCACTCTGGACTCGTTTGGGAGGAAGGCCTACCAATCTTCAATGCTCGTGACCCGCATCCAATCCTACCAGCTCTACACGAGCATACACATGCGGAATAATGTGAAGCAACTGGCGGACCTGGTCGACAAGCTCCCTCCGGAGCAGTCCAGGCCTTTTCAGGAGGTGGTCAGGCAGCTGAAGGCGTGCAGAAAGTTCCTGTCCAGGGGTATTTATGACACCTGTGATGTGGCATCTCGAGCTGCGGCCCAAGTTATAGTGATGCGCAGACTCTCATGGCTGCGTGCCTCTGATCTGGACAACCGCACCCAGCAACGACTGGCTGATGTCCCTTGCCGGGGGGGATAATATTTTCGGCGAGAAGGTCGAGCAGTTGGTGAACCAACTATATCAGCGGGAAACCGCCCTCGACAAGCTCTCCCACCGGGCGCCTTCAGCATCCATCTCAGCAGGTGGACGTTTTTCCCGGGCCCGGCAGGCTGCGCCCTAAGCCTACAACAAGCGAAGGTACACCCAGCCGGCCCGAAGGCCTCATCAGGCACAGGGACAGTCCCAGCGCGCTCGTTCCCCGTCAACAGCGTGCGCCTAAGCAGCCCCCTGCGTCTCCACAGCAAAAACTGGGGACGGGTTTTTGACTGGATCCATAATAATCTCCGACCAGTGTGTTCTCCAAATAGTGCGGTGCGGATACGCCCTGAATTTGGCCTTCACTCCACCAAATTGTCCTCCGGGAGCCCAATCCTTCAGAATGAAGCTGTTTCTGAGTCTGACGTCCTGCACGTACAACGTGCAGCGACGTCAGACTCAAAAGAAACTTTCGTCGGCGCCAGCTTCAGTGGAAAAATGAAAGGACCTCAGCTTGGCTGGCGGGGGTTGGGGGTCCCCGCCAGCTGACGGAATTCTTTAAAGGCAGCCGGCAGCGGCAGGAGGATGCGGACCTCGGCTGGCGGGGGTTGGGGTCCCCCGCCAGCGAAGGTAGGCGAGCAACGGAGGGGGAGGGTTGGCAATGGCAGCGGCTGGGGGAGGGGGATCGGCAATGGCGGCGGCGGGGGGGGGGGGGCTATAATGTGCCCCCTCACTCTGGCCTTGGCCCCCCCTACCGCCGCAGTTCAGATACGCCCCTGATTCCAGGTACTTCCTTGTGGAAAAGAAAACAGGGGGGATGCGCCCTATCCTAGACCTGAGAGGCCTGAACAAATACCTGATCAAAGAGAAGTTCAGGATGCTTTCCTTGGGCACCCTTCTACCAATGATTCAGAGAGACGATTGGCTATGTTCCCTGGATTTAAAGGACGCATACACTCACATCCCGATACTGCCAGCTCACAGACAGTATCTCAGATTCCGTTTGGGAACACGGCACTTTCAGTACTGTGCTGCCCTTTGGGCTCGCCTCTGCGCCTCGAGTGTTCACAAAGTGCCTCGTGGTGGTGGCGGCGTACTTGCGCAAGCTGGGAGTGCACGTGTTCCCGTACCTCGACGATTGGCTGGTCAAGAACACCTCAGAGGCAGGAGCCCTTCGGTCCATGCAGTGCACTATTCACCTTCTGGAGCTGCTGGGGTTTGTGCTAAATTACCCGAAGTCCCATCTCCAGCCGGTCCAATCTCTGGAATTCATAGGAGCGCCACCGGGAATCTAGAAGATGTCATCCGCCTCTCCATCAGTTGCCGCAATTCACTGCACTGGTGGACCATTCGGACCAATTTGACCCTGGGACGTCCATTCCAAATTCCGCAGCCCACGAAAGTGCTGACGACGGACGCATCTCGCCTGGGGTGGGGAGCTCATGTCGATGGGCTTCACACCCAGGGACTGTGGTCCCTCCAGGAACAGGATCTTCAGATCAACCTCCTGGAGCTCCGAGCGGTCTGGAACGCACTGAAGGCCTTCAGAGATCGGCTGTCCTGTCAAATTATCAAATTCGGACAATCAGGTTGCAATGTATTACATCAACAAGCAGGGGGGCACCGGATCTCGTCCCCTGTGTCAGGAAGCCGTCGGGATGTGGCGTTGGGCCTGCCAGTTCGGCATGCTTCTTCAAGCCACATACCTGTCAGGCGTAAACAACAGTCTGGCCGACAGACTGAGCAGAGTCATGCAACCGCACGAGTGGTCGTTCCATTCCAGAGTGGTACGCAAGATCTTCCGAGAGTGGGGCACTCCCTCGGTGGACCTTTTCGCCTCTCAGACCAACCACAAGCTGCCTCTGTTCTGTTCCAGACTACAGGCACACGGCAGACTAGCGTCGGATGCCTTTCTCCTCCATTGGGGGACCGGCCTCCTGTATGCTTATCCTCCCATACCTTTGGTGGGGAAGACCTTACTGAAGCTCAAGCAAGACCACGGCACCATGATTCTGATAGCGCCTTTTTGGCCCCGTCAGATCTGGTTCCCTCTACTTCTGGAGTTGTCCTCCGAAGAACGTGGAGATTGGAGTGTTTTCCGACTCTCATTTCGCAGAACGACGGAGCGCTTCTGCACCCCAACCTTCAGTCTCTGGCTCTCACGGCCTGGATGTTGAGGGCGTAGACTTTGCTTCGTTGGGTTTTGTCGGAGGGTGTCTCCCGCGTCTTGCTTGCCTCTAGGAAGGATTCCACTAAAAAGAGTTACTTTTTCAAGTGGAGGAGGTTTGTCGTTTGGTGTGAGAGCAAGGCCCTAGAACCTCGTTCTTGTCCTACACAGAACCTGCTTGAATACCTTCTGCACTTATCAGAGTCTGGCCTCAAGACCAACTCAGTAAGGAATCACCTTAGTGCGATTAGTGCTTACCATCATCGTGTAGAGGGGTAAAGCCATCTCTGGAGAGCCTTTAGTCGTCCGATTTATGAGAGGCTTGCTCTTGTTAAGGCCCCCTGTCAAGCCTCCTGCAGTGTCATGGGATCTCAACATAGTCCTCACCCAGCTGATGAAACCTCCTTTTGAGCCACTGAATTCCTGCCATCTGAAGTACTTGACCTGGAAGGTCATTTTCTTGGTGGCAGTTACTTCAGCTCGTAGAGTCAGTGAGCTTCAAGCCCTGGTAGCTCATGCTCCTTAAACAAAATTTCATCATAATAGGGTAGTACTCCGCACTCACCCCAAGTTTCTGCAAAGGTGGTGTCGGAGTTCCATCTTAACCAGTCAATTGTCTTGCCAACATTCTTTCCCAGACCGCATACTCGCCCTGCTGAATGTCAGTTGCACACATTGGACTGCAAGCGAGCTTTGGCCTTCTATCTGGAGCGGACACAGCCCCACAGACAGTCCGCCCAATTGTTTATTTCCTTCGACCCCAATAGGAAAGGGGTCGCTGTCGGAAACGCACCATCTCCATTGGCTAGCAGATTGCATTTCCTTCACTTACGCCCAGGCTGGGCTGACTCTTGAGGGTCATGTCACGGCTCAAAGTGTCAGAGCAATGGCAGCGTCGGTGGCCCACTTGAAGTCAGCCACTATTGAAGAGATTTGCAAAGCTGCGACGTGGTCATCTGTCCACACATTCACATCTCATTACTGCCTGCAGCAGGATACCCAGCGCGACAGTCGGTTCGGGCAGTCGGTGCTGCAGAATCTGTTTGGGGTTTAAATCCAACTCCACCCTCCAGGACCCGAATTTATTCTGGTCAGGCTGCACTCTGTAGTTGTTCTTCGTAGGTCAATTTCTGTTATACCCTCGCCGTTGCGAGGTTGCAATTGACCTGGGTTCTTGTTTTGAGTGAGCCTGAGAGCTAGGGATACCCCAGTCATGAGAACAAGCAGCCTGCTTGTCCTCGAGAAAGCGAATGATACATACCTGTAGCAGGTGTTCTCCGAGGACAGCAGGCTGATGTTCTCACCTACCCTCCCTCCTCCCCTTGGAGTTGCGTTTACTCATTAATTTGCTTGTCATTCAACTGAGCGGGAACGGTCGCGCACGGGCGGGAAGACGGCCGCGCATGCGCGGTGGGCGTGGCCTGCGTGCAGGACCGCCCGCGAAGTTTTGTTCTGGTTGGTGGGGCTGCCGTGGACGTCAACCCAGTCGTGAGAACAATCAGCCTGCTGTCCTCGGAGAACACCTGCTACAGGTATGTATCATTCGCTATACACACGTATGTGCACCTATGCACTATTTAAATACGTGCATATTTTACATATTGCATATTTTACATGTGGACATGCACGTGAGTGGAGCACACATTGATGTGTGTTACTTATAGATTACTGTAAGTTACTTTCATGTCACCAGCACTTAAGTGTACACACTTAAACCAACTCTATGGCTGGCATAAGCGCTTGCTCCTAAGCACATAGGCTGGCATATAGCCTGTTATACTAGTATTCTATAAAAGAAAGTAAATGCCTGCTTTCCTTTATAGAATATATGCCAATCAGGCACTAAGGGGGTCTTTTACTAAATCGTAGCTTGAGTTATCTGCAGCAGGGCCCAAAGGAATAAAATGGGCACTGCTGCAGATAACTCGAGATAAGCTTTAGTAAAAGACCCCCTAAGTTATAGAATTATACTTAACCTTATAAGCCCACTCACATGACTCCTGTTTTGATGATAATTACACCTTAGACTATGTCTCCCAATCTCCTTAGCTCATCCCCAATCTTTTCTTCTTCATTTTCCCTACACCATACCCCTCCCTATCTCTTTTCCCCTTGCTTATCCTTCTTTGCTTACCTCTTAATGTTCAATTTGCATATTCTCTAAACCTTACTATTACTATGTTTACTACAGTTTGTAATATTCTCCTTACTAGACTTTGTAACTCTACTTACTATGTAAGCCGCATTGAACAGGCTATGTGTGGGAAAGCGCGGGGTACAAATGTAATAAAATAAATAAATAAAATAATTACCTCTTATATGACTAGGTTGAAAATGATAGAAAGAAACCTTGCAACAAGGAACCACCTTAATACTTTTTCCTTAGGTTTCATAGAGAAAAGAAAGCTTGTGCTTAATATGTTTATTAAATTTCATTTCTTTATATACTCTATTTTATTCTTTCCTTGTGTTTGGTATTTTGTTTATATTCATTAGGGGATATTGAAGCCTCCCAGAGCAGCCTGCAGCATTGTCTGGATCAGAATCCCTCTTATGGAGATGCTCATCTCCTGATGGCACAAGTGTATTTAACCCAAGGGAATTTTAAACTCTGTTCTCAGTCTCTTGAGCTTTGCCTGAGCTACAGTTTTGAAGTAAGTTTATCTGATAAAGTTCACATATGTTACTTATGAGAATTTTTTTTCCACTTTGAGTAGCAATTAGATAATTTCTATGGATTTAAAGTGGAGAGGCTTGCAACAAGACTTCAGATGTCCTAATCGGAATGAAAAGACTGAGGGGTCCTTTTACCAAGCTGTGGAAAAAAGGGCCCTGTGCTAGCAGCAGGGTCCATTTTTCCCACAGGCCAGGGCCGTTTTTACCACAGCAGGTAAAAAAAGCCCCCAGCACACATGGCCATGGGTAAGAGAACTCTTAGCGCATGGACATGCGGCAGGGAGCCCTTATGGGTTATCGCCGCGCAAGCCATTTCCGTGGGTTTATTTTCCCCTGGAAATGGTGCGGTGCTCGGGCAGGACTACCGTTGCGACCACGTTGGGCCGGCTGTAATCCCGGAAGAGCGAGTGGTAAGCCGGTGTTGATTTTACCACTGCGCTGTAAAAGGGCCCCTAAGGCTGTCTAACATTTGTGAGTGTAGCAGGGGACAAGAAGTTAATATATTCTCTTAATGGTGACTGAGATTGAAAGTTAGGCATGAAAGAAGATTTGGCAGGAGGGGTAGGCTAGGCTGCTGGCCAGGTTCTTTGCCAGGTTTAGGGGAATGCACAGAGAAAAAATGCAACTCCGGTTGTATAGATGTAATGGAATTAGAACAGGTACAGAGAAGGATGGCTAAAATCATAAGGATGATGGAATGGGTTCCCTATGAGAAAAGACTAAGAGGGTAGGGCTCTTAAGCTTGGTGAACGGATGGCTGAGTAGGAGATACAATAGAGTCATGTGTATAGTGGAATAGATAATTGTGAATCAGTTCTTTACATGTTAAAAAAAAAAAAAAAAAAGTACAAAACCATGAAGTTAAGTAGCACATTTTAAAAAATATTAGAAAATATTTGTTTTATTCAATGCATAATTAAGCTCTGACATTAATTCCATATGATGTAGTAACATGGTAGCATAGCTGGATTTAAACAAACATTTGAATAAGTTCCTGGAAGAAAAGTTCGTAACCATTATTAACTAGATAACTTGAGAAAAACCACTGCATATCCCTGGGGACAAGCAGCATGAAATCTGCAATCTTTTTTGGGATGCTTTTGCTGCTGTTGGAAACAGGTTACTGAGCATGATAGACTGTTGGTCTGACACAGTATGACGGTTCTTATGATAAGTTCAGTTGTGAAACTGGATACCCATTCATCACATCCAAGAGCTAAGGATGGCATACAAAGAGGGGATGTAGAGGAGGCAGCATTCTATTTTGTGGCTATTGTGTTCGACAGTATAAAGAGTATGTATCTTGAGCAAGGTCACTTGGGTGTCATTAAAGCATTAGGACATGGGTTGGCTTTGATCATAAAGAGAAGTCTAGGAAATAGTTTATTGAGACCATGGTAAAAGTACATTGGAATTTGGTATGCAGGTGTTTGAAATGAAGTCCATGAAGTCTGACTGGCTTTCATTCCAATTGCATGGTGGTCTGTAAAACAGGACACAATTTAGGTGGTCGAACAGGGTTTTGTGTTGGATTCTGATTGAGGCTATTTCGAGTTGGTTGTTATGGATTCGCCTGTGGTTTCGATGATGAAAGGGATTGGTATATAAGCGCTATGCCTCCACCTCTCTTTTCTTTTCTGGTCCAATGAGTGATTTTATATCAGGAGGGCATAGGTTTAGGATGATTGGGTCCTCTTGATTATGGATCCAGGTTTCAGTGATGAAGAGTAGATCGAGTTTTGCCGACATGATCCAGTCTGTTATTGTTGTTGTTTTGTTTACTATGGATCTGGCATTAACGTAACCTACTTTGATAGTTTGGTGTGGGTCTTCTTTGTTCGGTGTTATGTGGATTTTGTCAGTTGTCGGTTCTTAATTTGTGAGGGTTTTTTGTGATCTTTTTTCCCCTTTTGTTGGGGTGTCTGTTTGTTTGTGTTCTTCGTTTGGTTGTTAGCGGTGTAATGAGGTGTTGTATATCTGTTTAGTCCTTTGGTAGTTGTGTGCAGTATAGGTATGGTGGGCGCCAGTGGGTGCTCCTGTTCCCTCATGGCAGGCCGAGGATATGTTACAGAGGCTCGGACTGTGGCAGCGGTCGTGTTGAGCGGTCAGGGTTCTCGGGGCCGATAGCTTCCCTGATATATAATCCGACCGGGGTAGCGCCGCTGTTTGGGGGGGGGGGAGTCAGTTGTCGACTCACCGTCCCTGGTCTGGGCAATATGTTCGGGAGGTGGTCCGGTGCTCTCCGCATCTCCCTCTGGTCGGTACTGCTCGTCAACGGTCCATTCAGCCTCCTCGTTCTCTTCTGATTCCAGCGGTCGGCTCGAAAGGATCAATTCCATGTTTGTTGCTCACCGGGATTTCTGGTTCCCGGAGCTGGTCACTCTCGTGACCTTTAGTCAGCGGTCATATTGAAAAATCTGTGTTTGACATTGGATTTTGTTTCACTGCACTTATGGGAATGTTCAACTGTATAACATTCAACAGATGTTAGGCCTTGCTCCTTCTTGAGCTGCAACCAAGGCAGGCTGGCAGTTCCTGGGAACTCCACCTCAAGCTGGAAAACTTTCCTAAAATAAAAAGGATACTATATGTTTTGATAATTATACATGACTCTGCTGTTGATGCTGAGTAATGTTTTTGTATTTGTGGTTGTTGAATATGAATGTTTTTATAGAAAACACCTAGTTATAGGTGGTATATAAGTTTTTAAAATAAATAAATAATTGGAGAGAGCATATATTGGGGTGCACAGCCCTGAAAGATTTTAAGGACAAAACAAGAGAGTTTAAAGATAATTCTGGCCTCTACCGGTAGCCAGTGTAGATTAGTCTTATTGCTGTGTTTCGTGTTGTCTGTAGTTTTGCATACTAAGGGGTCCTTTTACAAATGTGCGCTGAAAAATGGCCTGCGCTGGTGTAGACACGTGTATTGGATGTGTGCAGGTACATTTTTCAGCGCACCTGCCAAAAAGGCCCTTTTTTTTTTGGCCAAAATGGATGTGCGGCAAAATAAAAATTGGTGTGCGTCCATTTTGGGCCTGAGACCTTACCGCCACCCATTGATCTAGCGGTAAGGTTTCACGTGTTAACCGGGCAATAATGGTCTATGCACATACAATGCTGATTAGCTCCTGGTTAGCGCTGTGCAACGGAAAATAAAATATATTTTCCGGCGTAGTTAGTGGACGCACATAAAAAATGAAATTACCGCCCGGGCCACATGCGCGTAGGCTCCTACGCAGCTTAGGAAAAGGGCCTCTAAGATTTTAGGGCAGTTTAAGTAGATTATATTGCAGTAGTCTAGCTTAGTAAGAATTACAGCCTGTACCACGAGTCTGAAGTGTTCTTGTATAAAATATTTCCATATTCATCTGAGGTTATGCAGTTAGAAAAAGCAAGACTTGACTGTCCTATTCACCTGTAAGTTTTAGTCTATTGTAATGCCTAGGATTTTAAGGGAGGGTTCTAGTTTGTAGGGTAAACCATTCACTACAAAGGAACTGTTTTGTTCTATGGTTGTGTTATGGCCTGTCAGTAGGAAAGTTGTGTGACATCACCAGACAGTAGCAGGCGCAGCCTCAGTTTGCTCAGTTGGTAATAGTGGTTATCTCAGAGAGGTATTCTTACAGTATTTGGTGGTACAGCAAGTTTTTTTTTTTAGTACTTCTGAGGATACTTGATGAAGGCAATTTAATGCCAAAACACTGCAGTGTTGGGTTTTCTTCATGTTGAAGTACTCTCTGTACACCGTTCTAGCAAAATACAATCTAAGACCCAACTGGTCAGAGGTGACGAGGGACCACTCCCAGACAAAGAAACAAATGAACATCCCACCTGAACCTGACCGGGATGGGCCCTCAGGCCTTCTGACCCTCACTGGGTCTTCCACTGCCCCCAGAAAGGAGTCCAGTGAGGGTCAGAAGGCCTGAAGGCCCATCTCAGTCAGGTTCATGTGGATGTTCATTTGTGTTCTTTGTCTGGGAGGCGTCCTGGAGGTTATCTGCAATTGTTTATGCCTTAGAACTCGCCTCTCTGGTTTCAGATGTGTCTATGGCTTCTCCATACGGAGATCCAGAAGCGTCAGGCAGTCCAGCACTTCCTGGTTCTGGCGCTGTGGAGGAGGTGCCTCCTGCGGATTGGGGATTTCATAGTCCCCACGAAGGGGGAGGGGGCTCTTTCCTCCCCATTTTTGACCTTAAGGGGGTCAGTGCTTCTGTTAGGGTTCCTTATTTTGGCATGGAGACCCCCTCCGGTCAGTAATTGCATCTGTCTGACCAGGGGAGTTCTGAGTACCCTTGGATTTTAGCAAAGGCCTACTTCTGTATACTCATCCATCCAGAGTACAGGCGGTTTCTGTGGTTCTGCATGTTGGGCAGACATTTTCAGTTCAGGGTTTTCCCTTGGTGTTGGCCACCATGCCTCAGACCTTTTCCAAGATTATGGTCATGGTGGTGGCTGCCTACCTTTGCAAAGAGGTGTGAGTGCACCCTTACCTGGACAACAAGTTCATTTGGGTGGACTCATGAGCAGTGATTTTCCAGGTTCTCCAGAGCCTTGGCTGGATCATCAGCTTCTAGAACAACAGTCACTTCCAGCCCTCTCAGGACTTTCAGGTACCTGCACATGCACTTTCTGACCAGTCAGGGCTGTGTCTGACCTTGGAGATATTGGTCAAGCTGCAGGTGCAGAAGAGAATGTCTTATGCTTAGCTGGTTCCCAGAGTGTGGGCATTACTGCCAGCTGCTGGCGGCCACACTCAAAATGGTGTCATGAGCAGGGCTGACATGTCCTTGCAGAAGTTGCTCCTCTCACATTGGAGCCCCAAGTCCCCAGCAGCTCGAATTCTGACTCCTGCATCCAGCTTTGCTCCAGAAGGATTTGTCCTGGGGGGAAAACATGGGTCATCTCAGCGGAGCCCCCGCTTAAGGTTCCATATTGAACAGCCGTCACCACCACTGCAGGTCTCCAGGGCTGGGGAGTTCATTTTCTGTCCCGCACCTTCAGGCACATGGTTGGTAGAGGAGGCCTCCTGGTCCGTCGTATACTTGCTGGCGAGAGTGATCTACCTGGTGTTGCTGGGGCTCCCCACCTCTTTCAGAGGGAAGACAGTGCAAGTGTTCTCAGACAAAGTGACAACAGTGGCTTATGTCAACAAGCAGAGTGGACCAAGAGCATGTCGGTAGCTCTGGAGATCTGCTGGCTGGGCATCTTGACTGAACAGTACACTTGGCTCTGTTGGCGATGCTGGACCAACATGCAGACAGATTTCTTCAGCCGTCAGGATCTGGACTCGATGAGTAGTCTCTGATTACAGAGGCCTTCCAGCTCATTGTAGAGCACTGGAGGATACCAGAGGTCATCCTCATGGTGTCTGCAGTTCTTCAGTCATAGGGGTTCTTGAGATTAATGTGTTGGTGTAGTTCTGGTCTGCGTATATTCTCCTGTACACATAAGAACTTAGAGTAGCCATACTGGGTTCAGACCAATGGTCCATCTAGCCCAGTATCCTCTTTTACAAACAGTGACCAAGCCCGGTCACAAGTACCTGAGAGAAACCAAAATCGTGGCAACACTCCATACTATAAATCCCCAGGCAAGTAGTTGCTTCCCATATCTGTCTCATTAACGACTATGGACTTTTCCTTCGGAATTTCTCCAAACCTTTTTTAAACCCGATACGCTAACTGTTGTTCTTGGCCGCTGGGGCAGGATGTTGTGCAGGACTGTGTGTGTCATCCCAGGCTGGTCATTCTGGTGGCTCAGACTGACCAAGATATCTGTGGTAAGTGGGCCTCGTCCAGTTGGTGATGGGATCTAAATTTAACCTTTTATTCATGTGCTTGCTGATAGTCCTTACTTTTTCATTTCATTTCATTTATTAGTATTTATATCCCGCCATTGTCCAGAGCACTGTACAAATTAAACATACATAATAAAAACATATATAACAAGACTCATCGAATACAAAACAGGCAAACTCATCACTATACTGTGTCTATCAGCTGCCAAAGTCACTATTTAAATATTCATTTTTGAACTAACCTAGTCAAAAACAGACCACGTAGATTGCTTCATGTACGTGAAAAGCAATGCCGTATGTTATCTCAATGAGAACCTGAATGATGAGATTATGTCTAGTAACAACTACTCTTTCAGGTACGAGAACATCCATTATATCACTTAATTAGGCTCAGACTCAAAAGGAATGGGAGAAGTACCAGAAGCTATTAAGACCTTACAGATGGCCATGAGCTTACCTGGAATGAAACGAACTAGCACTTCCTCAAAATCTAAAGGGAAAAAAATTGAATTTAGTGCAAGTGATCGCGTATCTGTTTTTTTTGGAACTCGTTGATGCACATTGTATGAATGGAGAACAGGTATGACACAATATATTTGACTAATAGAATTATAGATGGATTGAAAGGCTTTTTATGTTGGGTAATGTTTTTGTCTGCTCATTTCAGTGAAATATATACCATTTCATTACTTGGACTGTGCCAGATTTTCAATGCAAAAATACATGTGGCACTTTGCCTTGAAAATTACCATGGGAGAACTGTGTATATATTATATTTATACCTGTTATGTAGAGCACAATGTTTACTGATTAAAAGGCATGCATACCTTTGAATTTTCAAAGTAAGTGTGTAAGTGTTATCCACTCCCAGTCATCACCCTGGAGTAAAGGTTACATGCATACACGCTATGCATACATAAGTTACCCTCACATAGGGTGGGCAACTTTATAAAAAGCCATTTTGAGGGCAAAGCAAGCTTTAATTATGGAAATGGCTTTGAAAATTACTGTCCTATGTGTTAGTGTATTAATCTATTAATTCACTCTACTGTATCCGTTTAGAGTGATGAAATGTAATTCATATTTGTAGGTCTGCTGTATTGCATATTTTTTGCCATTTTGGTTTTATTTTTTAATAGCATGAAGCAACCAAAGTATTACAAGATGCCATAAATGAGTTTTCTGGTACCCCGAAGAATTACGAATTATGATTGCTAATGCAGACCTCGCACTGGCACAGGGTAATATTGATCAGGCCTTGAGCATGCTGAAAAATATTACACCAGAGCAGCCCTGTTTTGTTCAAGCCAAATCAAAAATGGCAGATATTTATCTTCAACACAGAAAAGAGAAGAACTCTATGCTGGGTGTTATAGGTAAAATATTCTTCTGTTACTATTGTTGCATTTGTTTTTCTTATAGTATTGTGTGGGACATCAGTTATTATAGTATTTTGTATTTTTTTCTACATTTTATTTTTATTGGTAAAATTGCTATTCCGTATCACCCACCAGACCAGTCCAGACTAATGGGGTTATGTCCATCAACCAGCGGAAAGGAGACACAGAAAAAGAGTTCCAAGTAATTCACCCCTTAGGGGTATCATGCAGCCTGAATATTCAGTATTTTCTCTTTGTCTCCTAGTGGATGGTGGACGGATTGTGCAGCTGCTGTCTGGTGCTTGCTGGCAGCTCCTGACCTGTTTGGGTCCAGCTTTAGTCAAGCAGGGGGTTATGCCTGATGATTTGGACTTTCCTGAAGGGAACGGATGAGCTGTGTGATCCGAATCCCTCATTCCTTGGCTGGGGTGACACACAGTGGTTGCGGCTCCCCCCCACCCCAAGCTCCTCTCCTGCCTGATGTTCCGGCATAGGGGGGATGCTATGAGGCTAGTTTTGGGCCATGCAACTGGTTTCCTCATGGCAGCAAGTATTAATTGTGTTTATGATTTCTATTGCTGAGGTAATTCTTTTTCAGCTGTTCGTCTACATAGTCCATCTTCAAGTGCTGCCCCTTGTCAGGTGGATTATCATTGCTCCGGGTTGGCGGGCCCATTTTGTTTCCGTTGGCGGATCCCACTACACACTTGCACAGTGTATGTGGCGGTTGTTAGGTCCTTGCAGCTGGTACTGGCCTCTGGAGGTGGAAGTCTGCTGGCCTTTATAATGGTTGGTCTCTCCGTCCGGTCAAGTCTCATGTTGTGGTTGGCGATCGCACATGTTAAAAAACAAAAACACCCACAACAGGTACCAAAAGAGAACGAGATGGTCGGCTTTAGTTCCCAGTCAAGAGTTTGTCATCCTTCCTTGGGGCAGTAGGGGTAGGTTTCAACTCTTTGTGGCCCTTCAACGTCAGTGGCCTACTCTGGTAATGGCTTGGGCCCTTACTTCAGGCTTCGCCTGACTCTGCCATTGAGCCGTGTCCAGCTTTTGCTCTGGCCATCAAGTTGAGCCCATCTCTGGCCAGTCCCATGCCATCAACTACACCCTATCTATGGCTGGGAAATATCCCTCCATCTCTGGCGGTTGCATTCTCTAGGGGTAGGACATGCCTCCTGGCCTGTATAGGCAGCATGGGCTGATCTAACTCAGGGGTGCTTGCCCTCTCTCTTCGGCTGGTGAAGAGGGTCTCACTCTAGGTCTCTGCAGCATGGTTTGGACTTCTTCTGCGCACAGGAGCATGGCCCCATCTTGGTAAGTGAGCATGGATTCATTTCTGTTAGTAGGAGCAGGGCTGTACCGTGATTAGGGGGCACTGCTCCATCTTTGGTTAATCTACCAAGCGCATTTCTGGGGACCACCAGCATGGGTTTGACTCTGGCTCCATCTTTAGAAGAGGGCATTCCTCTCTGCTCTCTCTCATCTCTGGTACCTGGTTCCTTTCACAGGGATCTATCTCTCGGCTGCTGCAGACCGGCACATTTGCTTCATGTAGGGTGTGTCTCTGGCTGTGGGCCATACCCTCCATCTTTGGTGTTTGGCCGGGTGCAAGTATATTTTAAGTGTGCTGCAGTCTCAGGAGTCTGGCTTTCTTCTGGGTACACAGCTGTGCTCCATCTCCAAGAAATACAAGGTAGACCTGGGTTGGCCTGCACTTTGCCGACTGCTCGAGGTTTCTTCGGGTGTTACCCCTGACGGGCTCTGCCACCCTGTGGTCTCATGTCCAGATAGCCTCTCTGTCTTGCTGTTTTCGGTTCGGACCTAGCAGGCATGCCTTTTTGGCAGCTGCCACACAGGGTGGACCTCTGGGTCCTCCCTCCCCAGCTTGTCTCCTTACTATCCATAGTTCCTTCATTTATTGCAATGCTTTCTACTTGCCTTCTCAAGGGGATTCTCTCCTTCTCTTTGCATGGTGATTGCACCTTCCTCTTGTTGTGGATCCAGCTTCATCCCCTGTACTAGACCCTTCTCGCGGCACTGTCGGGAACAAACATCCTTGGTTCTTAAGGATGCAGATTTCTGGGGCTGTTTCTCTGGTTCCTGGAGCTCTCTTGGCTGTGCTGCATGGTTGCCTCCAGGATTTACAGGCATTGAATCCTTGGTTTGCTCTTCTGTCTCTCTCAGGTTAGAGGTATATAATCTGTTGTTGCAGACAGTGGATTCTAGACCCTTATCTGTTGTGTTGCCTTTTCCTGGGTTGATTACTTATTCCTTCGGTTGGGGTCTACATAACATAGTAACATAGTAGATGACGGCAGAAAAAGACCTGCATGGTCCATCCAGTCTGCCCAACAAGATAAACTCATATGTGTATACCTTACCATGATTTGTAACTATCATTTTCAGGGCACAGACCGTATAAGTCTGCCCAGAACTATCCCTGCCTCCCAACCACCGGCTCTGGGACAGACCGTATAAGTCTGCCCAGCAATATCCTCGCCTCCCAACCACCAGCCCCGCCTCCCACCACTGGCTCTGCATTCTTGGGTTTCTCCCACCCTCATAGGGACACTACTTTGCTATATCCCATTAGTCTGGACTGGTCTGGTTGATGACAGGGAAGGAAAAATTATGTCTTACTTGATAATGTTCTTTCCTTTAATCCAACCAGACCAGTTCCGACGCCCTCACTTTATGGTTTCTTCCAGTTCTGATTCTTGTAGTTCTCAGTTCCTGCATTCGTGTACCTGATTGCTGTTGTCATTACTGTAGCAGCGAGAATTTATCATCTTTATCTTCATCTTCTCCATGCCTCCTTGCTATGACAGCTATGGGGGTTCCTGCTTCAGGTTGAGCCTCAAACCATTTCCCCAATTAAGGGATGGGTACGCAGGTTTGAAGACTGCAGGCCACGTAGCGAATCATCTCTTGCTGTTTCCTTAGATGGGGGTCTACGGATAGACCTTGGTTGTGTAGGAGTTCCTTGGTATTCTAAACCTGGGCATAACTGGCTTCCATGGCTAACCTGTTTGGCTTTTATGATAGCAGTACAGAGCACCATTGCTTGGCTATTCGAAATACTGTACGAATCCCTTAAGGGGCGAATTATTTGGAACTATTTTCTCTGTCTCCTTGTGCTGGTGGATGGACATAGCCCATTTTTCTGGACTGGTCTGGTTGGTTAAAGGAAAGAAGATTATCAGGTAAAATATAATCTTCCTTTAAAATTTTGGCTAAAAAATCTTATAGAGATTATAATATTATTGGCAATGTAGAACACATTTTGTTAGCTAGAATCAATTCTTTATACAACCACTTTTCATATTCTAATCTTTTCTTGATTTCTAGAGATCTGGTAGAAAAGTTACCCAACTCCCATACTTACCTTCTTCTTGGTGATGCTTACATGAATATCCGAGAGGTAAGCTTTTGTGATGTTATGCAACTTAAGCATTAGAAATTGTTAAATTGGTCGGGATTGTTCTGACAGGCAATTGCACAAAATGCAAACATTCTGGATTTTTTTAAACTATCAGGCAGTTTATTTTATTTGTTTATTTAAGCACTTATTGTCCACCTAAAATAATAATGGATTACAGAAATACATACATAACATAGTCTTAAAGAATGTGTAACAATCAAATGAACATACTGACATATGTCACCCTTCAAACATTTAAATACACCTGCTGCGTAAAAATCAAATTTACAAGACATATCAACACACATACTTTATGCCATCAATCTGGGTTACTGAAATAGAGGAAAGATATTCCCAGTCTGTAATCAGGAGAACCATATAATAATCTCCCACCATAACAGCTCTAAATCAGCATGAATCATTGCCACTTGTTCTTAAAATGAGCCACTAAAACTTGTGGATCAAGAATGGCTCTACTACTGTAGAAGAATGATGAAGATGCTCTGTAAGAGATCTCACTGTAGTAAACAGTTCACTTAGATGTTACAGTGCACTTTGAACCCTTTTAATGTAAAAAGAAAACTTCATATTTAACTTTCAATACTCTTTCCTGATACGTTGACAAGAACTGTAAATATTTTTAATTTTGAAGCTTCATCTTTTTCTTTTTGCTAAGCTTTTTCCTTCTTACACAATTCTGGTGATTTTAGTTTAGTTATTAAGTACTTATCATATAGCCTTACAGCCATAAAATGGAAAAACAAGGCAGTTTACAATAATAACTCAAAAAACAGAAAGTGAAGATAAAGGTTACAATAATTGCAATTGAGAGAGGAAAAGAAAGTAACCATCGGTGTTCGCAAATATACCATTCTGAACAATCATAACTTCCCTTAAACTCACCAGAAAATAAATAAGTTTTCAGTGCTGCCTTAAACTGGATACTGTTGTACTGTATATGAAGGACTGGGGGAGTGAATTTTACAGTCGAAGACGCAAAACAGGACACCGTCGAGCGTCTTGTTGCTTCCCATCAGTAGTATGATGGCAGAGGAACGAGTAAGTGATTGATGTATTGAGAGTGAGTGAGAGAACGGGTGTGAGAAGGAGCAAAAGATCAGAAAGACAAGAAGGAATACTGGTAAAAAAAAAAAAAAAAAGATTTTCTGTATTTAAGGACAATACTTTAAAGTGAATTCTGGATGTTACAGGAAGTCCATGCCAGGATACTTTCAAGTACACTCGTTCAGCAGAATTCTGCACAAGTTGGAGTCTATGAATCTGAGCACGAAGTAGGCCTAAGTACGATGAATTGCAGTAGTAAATACTATTAGACGACTAATATGACTAAAGCAAAAGTCAAAACTTTTAAATTGTAGGTCGAAACATAGCTGCCAAATTGCTAATTATGAAGATTCAATAACAGCAGAAATCTGTGAATTAAAGGTTGTGACCAGCAAACTGGGTCAGAAACTCCAGGAAGAGAGAAATTAGGATTTAAAATTATTATCCCGTGGGAGACCCTCTATTTATAGGAAAATCAAAGGAAATTTTCAGTAATATATCCTTACCTGCACCCTTCTTTGTCTATTTCCACACAGCTCCCTGTAATCAGGCAAAGCAGAATTCTTGGGAGAGGGGAGCAGCAGGAATAGCACACAAGGGGGGGGGGAGGGCAGAGATTAAAGCTTCTTGGGCCTCACGCATTGAGTGTGCCTGCATTCCCACACTTGTCTGTAGAGAAAGCAAAGTAGACCACAGGGGAGTGCTGCCATACATACCCTATCTTCATCCCCTCCAAAAAAAATTGTAACTACTAATTACATCTTTGGATATGGACTGAGGAGGGTAACCAAGGTAGCACAGGAACCCTAGCACATGCTCAGAGAGGTCAGGTTTAGACTTCTCTGAGATAGAGGAGAGCACTAGCACACAAGCTACATCATAGAGTGTGCCTGCATTCTCCTGTTGTCTATAGAGAACTCCTGTTACAGGTAAACAACTTTGCTTTGTAGCCAATTAGAGTCTCATAGTTGATAGGTTCTGAAAGGAGCCACACTATTTCTCCAACACAGGATTGTCACTACAATGACCCATCTAAAGCCTATGTGTGTGGGGAAGAGAGTAAGTATATAAATTACAGGAAAAATCTCCTCTGTTGTGTGAATTAAGGCTGATAATGCCAGATCGCAGTCTGGCTCCAACTAAGTTAGAAGAAATAAAAGCAGGAAAGAACTGTTGGATCCACAAATAAATAGCTATCCCAGCTTTGCCAGTTTTAGCTACATAATCTTGTTTCTTTTTTTTATTATTTGCTTTGGAAGGAAGCTATAGTTCCTAGAAATAAAGGATTAGTTATAAAGTTAATTTCATTAGTGTATACATTGGTTTGTGTAGAACACTTGTATAGTGGTTGAAAGGTTGTAAGGAGCATGAAATATGTTTTTCTCCACTGCATTAGCCTTATCAGAAAAAATGCTTATGGTTTTTTTTTCTTTCTTTTTGTAGTTCCTATATAAGGAATGGAATCTAGTTCAGAAGTGATGCAGGATTTTTATTTGTAATGTTACTCTGGAAGTACTTTGAGTAATTTCTTTCTTAATCCCTCCAAATAACCAAAGCTTTGTATTGTGCCTTCATGAAGTGTTAGTCACTAATGTCTTAACCTCCATGTTGGATATATTCAGAACAACGAGGTGTGTTTAAATTCACCACAGTGACAAGCATTGACAATTTCATATTTAAATAATATCTTTTTGTGAATTTAATCAATGTATTTAAGCGCTCTATCCTTATTTTTTTTTTATAAAGTATCTTTTTTTAAAAGATGTTAAAGGTATCAAGTCTAGAACAGGAAGACAGGTTTGAACCATCCATATATTGTTAAGACACTTAGCATGATGAAGGATACTGAGATGAGATCTCAAAATAGCTGTGAATCAGATCTTATCGTAAAACACAGCCTAAAAAGAATAAGCACATTAGTCTGATCATGGTGATTAAAAAAAAAAAAAAATATTTCAAGGAGTAGTGCTGAATATTTGGATCACAGCCTATTTCATAAGTGTGGTACAGTAAATGGCATACAGAAGATTTAAATGCTGGAAGAGCTCCCTTTTCAATGTCACCAGCAAGAATCAATAGGCAGGGGATAGCCAAAGAATATGGAAAACCACTGATAGCATTGCCTGACCATCTCTGGAAAATGGTGACTAAAGTACTGTATCCAAAATGTTGAATGGCTGATTTTTCATGTCCATAAGCAGTTTGCAAAAGTAACATGTTTGAATTTCTGTAACTTCTTTATTTTTTCACATAAAAGGATGGAGTTTGGACTGTTGTATTACAAAGCTCTAACAGAATTCATTAAAACCTCATAAAAAAATTGCTGGTTACTTCAGTCACCTTTTCCTAGAGATGGTTACATATAGGAGCTAAGAAACAAGCCTGATTAAGGGCAGCAGCAGGCTTAAGAGAGTTGATGCATCTTATACAGGGGAAATCTGAGGAGGGAAAGGGTATGTGTGAAAGGTGTGCGGATGAGGGTATGTGTGTGTGTGTGTGAGGGGTGGGGATGGGGGGATGTGTTTGTGAGGGGTGAGGATGAAGGGTGTGTGTGTGTTTGTGTGAGGGGTGGGGATTTATATATTTGTTTGAGTAGATTTAATATACCGCTATTTAAAACAGCATCATGGTAACATACATTAGAAAATATAAACAAAAACATAATAAAAGCACAATAAAGACAAGTGACAACAATGAGAACCAAAAGGGAGGGAATGAAAATAGCACAACAATAAAAAATCAGATATCTAACATTTCAGAGAACAAAGTTGAATAAAACAGAAGAACAATTAAAACAAAAAGTAGATACTTC
This sequence comes from Microcaecilia unicolor, assembly GCF_901765095.1. Lineage (NCBI taxonomy): Eukaryota > Metazoa > Chordata > Amphibia > Gymnophiona > Siphonopidae > Microcaecilia > Microcaecilia unicolor. Next base: position 234,826,110 of record NC_044037.1, read on the forward strand.
AGAGAAGAATTAAGTAGATAGATCAGGGAACAAAATCTGCAAAAGCCTGGCCAAAGAGCCAGGTCTTCAACAGAACCTTAAATTTGGGCAAAGAAATTCAGAGCAGATTGCAACAGGAAGCTTGTTCCATAGAGTGGGGGCGAGGCAGCTAAAAACAGAATCACAATGAAGTGAGGACTAGTCTTCTAAGGGAGGGAATGACTAGTTGATTGGAGAAAGAGGAACGCAAAATACGTTGGGGACGATGTGGAATTAACAGTGAACTGAGATATACAGAAATTCCAGAAAAAAAGAGCTATATGAGCAAGGAAAAGAATTTTATACTGAATACGGTACTGAACATGTATCCAGTGTTGATCATACCAAGTGATAACGAACGCGGACAGATCACCCCCATGGATACCTGAATGTGGAATTCCCCAAGGATCCCCCCTCTCACCAACCCTATTTAACCTAATGATGATACCTTTAGCCAAACTAGCCAATAAAAAACTCAACCCCTACATATATGCAGACGATGTCACGATTTACATCCCGTTCAAACATGACTTAAATGAAATCACCAACGAGATCAACCAAAGCCTCCAAATCATGCACTCCTGGGCGGATGCATTTCAGCTAAAACTTAACGCAGAAAAAAATTGTACTCACCTCACAACATAACACAAACAACTTCTCCACCATATCCACACCATACTGCTCTCTTCCCGTCTCACAAAACTTGAAAATTCTTGGAGTGACCATTGATCGAAACCTCACTCTCGATGCCCACGTGAAGAACACGACGAAAAATGTTCCACTCCATGTGGAAACTCAAAGAGTAAAACCTTTCTTCCCGAGATACATCTTCCGTACCCTGGTTCAGTCAATGGTAATAAGTCATCTGGACTATTGCAACGCACTGTACGCTGGCTGCAGACTATCAAAAAGCTCCAAACAGCCCAGAATATTGCCGCAAGACTCATATTTGGAAAAACTAAATATGAAAGTGCAAAACCCCTAAGAGAGAAACTTCACTGGCTCCCACTTAAGGAACGCATTGAGTTCAAGATCTGCACCATTGTGCACAAAATCATTCCCGCAGACGCCCCAATCTACATGCTAAACCTTGTGGACCTACCTCCCAGAAACGCCATAAGATCATCCTGCAAATTTCTCAATCTGCACTTCCCCAGCTGTAAAGGACTAAAATACAAACTGATGCATGCCACTACTTTCTCTTACATAAGCACGCAGATGTGGAACGCACTACCTACAGCCCTGAAAACTATTGATGAACAACTAACTTTCGCAAATCTCTGAAGACATATCTCTTCAACAAGGCCTACAAAGAAACCCATAGCCTTACTAAACTACCTCACCAACCCACCCAGTTATGAAAGTCCACCTTCTATACTTACCCGCCTATCACTTTCCTTTTTTCTTCCCATACTTAATCTCTGCTCATTACTAATTGTATCTGATATCCTGGAATGACAATGTCATAACAAAACTCTGTAAGCCACATTGAGCCTGCAAATAGGTGGGAAAATGTGGGATACAAGTGCAATAAATAAATAAATAAAAAGTGTAACATGATCATGTTTGTTAACATTATAGATAAGCTTCACTGCAGTATTTTGAATAAGTTGAAGACATCTCAATGAATAAAGTGGAACATCTACTGGTAGGGCATTGTATAATTCAGTCTGGAGGATAAGTGAATGAATGAGATTTTTCAAAGCAGAGGGTTCCAAAAATGGTTTCAAGGATCTGATTTTATGAAGAGAAAAACATTCCTGACCCATAATAGATATGAGACATAAAAGATGAAGTATTAACATTAATGATCCACAAGGAATGAACTTGCTCCCTGATGGGTCTAATGAACTTGCGGTGGAGCATTAGGGCACAATCGAGAGAACCAGTGACCCTCAATCTTTTCAGTGTTAAGATAGTGATTAAGAGGCCATGAAAAAATAGCAGAAAGTTTAGAACTCAAAGTAGACAGGAAAGCACTATCCCAATGATTTTGTACCACCAGCAACTGAATGTCATCAGCATAAAGATAAACTGGAAGCTCAAGAGATTGACTAAGGGTGGCAAGAGGAGCAATAAAAATATTAAACAAAGTAGGAAAGAGCACAGTACCCTGAAGCACCCTGCAAATAAGAGGGAAGGGAGCAGAGTGAAATATATTTAGAACAGTTACAAAGGAATTCTGAGAGAAATAAGAGTGAAACTAATTCAGAGCAAGACCCCAAATACCTGTAAGAAGATCATGATTCACCAAATCAAAGGCAGATGTGAGATCAAGCTACGTAGAAACATGATGGCCCATCCTCTGTAACCACTAACCTTTCCTTTTCCTAAGGTATCCCACGTCCCTCTCACACACTTTCTTAAATTCTGACACAGTCCTCGTCTCCACGACCTCCACTGGGAGGCCATTCCATGCTTCCACCACCCTTTCCGTGAATGAATACTTTCTTAGATTCTTTCTAAGCCTATTTCCTCTTAGCTTCATCATATGCCCCTTCATTACAGAATTTTTCTTCCTTTGAAAAAGGCTCACTTCTTGTACATTAATGCCCCTGAGATATTTAAATGTTTCTATCATATCTCCTCTGTCCCTCTTCTCTTCCAGCATATACATGTTGAGGTTCATAAGCCTGTCCCTATAGGTTTTATGTCCAAAATCACTTGCTAGTTTTGTACCCACCCTAATACCAATTTTATAGTCATCCTGTTTATATCCTTTCATAATTGCGGTTTCCAGAATTACAGACAGTACTGTAAATGGGGCCTCAGCAGAGACTTTTACAAGGGCACTATCACTCTTTGTTCCTGCTGTTCATCCCTCTCCTTATACACCCAAGTATCCTTCTGGCTATGACCGTCCCTTTTTCTACCTGTTTGGAAACTTCCTGACCAGAATCAAGAAGGATGAGGGATGTTGTGTATATTGGGATGAGGGGTGTGTGTGAGGGATAAGATTTGAGGTGGGAAATGTGTGGGAGGGTGGGGTAGGGGAGTGTGTGTGTGCATGTGTGTGAGTGGTGGGGGCAAGGGAAGAGGCCCATCCCCTCTGTCCCTCCTTCTGTCTTTGCTCTCTGGTCCTCTTCCTGTTCTTTCACTCTCTTGCATTCTCAACCTCTCCTCCCTATTCCCCTTTCTGTCTTTTCTCTCCTTCCTTTTACTTTTTCCTTCCATCCCATACTGATCTCAGAACCTATTTTTAACCTTTGTTTTTTCTTTTTTTTCAATGGATGGCCTCCTTTATTATTCTGCGGACAAATGATAACTTTACACTGCTCAACCCCTGCCATTAGACGCTGCTCTCTTTCCCACTGCAGTTCTCCAGGCTTTTTGTGCTGGCATAGGTTGGATACCTGCTAACAGAAAGCAGCTGCTCTTTGCTGCTGTGGCAGCTCTCCAGGGCTTCTCCTTTGTTTAGAGTTGTAACTGTTGCCTCTTGCAGGATGCCACCCTTTTTGTTTTTTAAGTATGAGAGTCGTTTAAGTTTTTATTTGAGCAGAAAAGCTCTATATTTTGATTCTATCTTCTTACTGTATAGAGATCCTCTGTGTTTATTTTAGGCATTCTTGAGTTAATCATTGTTTTTATCTTCACCACGTCCACTGGGAGGACATGCCAAGCATCCACCACACTTTCTGTGGAAAAATGTCTCATAATGTTACCTTTTCATTTTATCTCATTCAGCTTCATTTCATGCCCTGTGGTTCTGTAGTTTCCCTGTCTTTGAAAAAGGGTTACTGTTTTCATTTATACCTTTTAAGTATTAAATGTTTGTGTCATATCTGTTGTCCCTTCTTTCCTTTAGGGTATACATATTCAGGGTGTTCTCCAAGGACAGTAGGGAGTGGAGGAGTGGCCTAGTGGTTAGGTGGTGGACTTTGGTCCTGGGGAACTGAGGAATCGAGTTTGATTCCAGCACAGGCAGGCTCCTTGTGACTCTGGGCAAGTCACTTAACCCTCCCTTGCCTGCCGCATTGAGCCTGCCATGAGGGGAAAGCGCGGGGTACAAATGTAACTAAAATAAATATTCTCATGTACCCACCCACCTCCCCTTGGAGTTGATTTCTGTCACCTATTGTACTGGACTGTCCTGGTCCTGTGTGGTGACAGTGGATGGGAAGGTACGCGCATGCAAGGTGGATGCTGCTAAGAGGCGTCTTCATGCCAGGCTCGATGATATCACCTACATGTAAGAATATATGTCCTGCTGTCCTCGGAGAATACTTGCTACAGGTGAGTAACTTTGCTTTCCTTTGGTAAGCATTGTCTGTTTTTTCTCCCCATGGAATTTTTTTCTCATTTTGCCTGAGTGACTCAGGGGGTCTTTTACTAAAGCTTAGCTTAACTTATCTGCAGCAGGGACCATTTTATTCCTATGGGCCCTGCTGCAGATAACTCCAGCTAAGCTTTAGTAAAAGACCCCCTCAAATTCCTCTGCTGGGCAAGACATGAAGGGAAAATCTCCTCAAAAATTAAATTATACTTCTGCCAGTAGGGTTATTTAGAACTGGCAAACTACTTTCCCTCCCTCCCCTTAGATCTCAAGTACTTCTTTTGTGATGTGGTACAGGGCCTGCACCACTGTTTTATTTTTCTTGTTACTAGCTTTAAAAAAAATTATATATGCATTTTAACCTACAATATACAAGGAAGGATACATGATTCAGCAAAAAGGTAAACCTGGAAGGATATTACATATTATAGCAAAGGGAAACTATGAACCTCAAAAGGAAATAGTTAAGTTGAAGATATCCCTACAAGTCCACAAATGATGGGAGAGCCAAAGTGATAATCAAAAGAAATACAATTCAGGAAAGAAGACCAAAAAGGCTATTTTCAAAGCACTTTGGGAGGCTAAGTTCCATAGGTTTCTATGGAACTTTGGGAGGCTAAGTGCTTTGAAAATGAGCCTCAAAGAAAGTTATTGGCTTCAGTATTGCCCCCGGGTTTACTGGTCCTCTGTTGAAACTTGCAGATCAGCTGTAGACACTGGGTGCTTGAACTTAGCATCTTAACCAATTTATTAATGTATGTTGCATTTCACTAAAATGCACAATTCATATTGTGTAGCTTGATAAAACATTTACAAGGAAAGTGGGGAAAGAAAAATCCTCCCAACTGAATAACTTTAGGCCACAATTAAAGAAACTGCTTCCTCCATTGTTGAGTGGATTTTAAGATATTGGAAATAATCCTAATTCAACAGTTCATTAAGGTGGCTCAGAAACCATTTTTAGAAGCAGGTCATGCGATCTGTTTCTAGTGCTGCAGTTGTAAGCGAAATAGCAGTTCCAATATGCTCCATATCGGACCTCTCCCAAAAAATTAGTTAGATGTAAAGCTCTCAAAGAACAACTGAGGAGATGGATCCTATTCCTCAGATTTGTTGTTCTTGGATGTAGGAAGATATAAAGCTTTGGTAAGAGATGGTGTAGATTCAGACAGTATATTCTAAACTGATAAAAAATATTTCTTAAGCATTCTTGTGCAGAATTAGAAAGGAGGAAAATTCAACAAACAAAATTCCCCTTCCTAAAGGAGTTTTTCAACATTTTTTGATAGGCAAGTCTTTCTTCAAGGCCAAGTCCGTAGTTTGAGCCTCATTTGCCTTATCTAGCTCCCAGCTGCTTTCGTGAACATCATCCCTCGGAGCCGTTACTTTAAATTTATTACCAATATCATTAAACTGGGCCAAAAGAGACTGCTTTGATGCTGTAAGGCCAACCCATAAAATTTCAAGTAAAAACACAAACAAACCTGCTACTTGAAGTTGAGACCTGTCCCAATGTTCTGTCTGCTCCCTGTAATAATGCAGTATGTCCTACCTAATTTGATTCAGATCTTAATGTTTAGAGCCTAGCTAAATACTTCATCTTGGAGTCTAGTTGGTGGAGCAGGAGGCTGAGAACCAGGGAAACAGAGTTCGGATCCTGTGTCTCCTTGTGATGTGCCTTGTGATCTTTGACAAATCACTTACTGTCTCTTGCCACAGTTTAGACTGTAAGCTGTCATAGGAAGCAGCCTACCAGTTGTACCTGAATATGTAACTTTCCTTGAAAGGGGCACTTAATTCAATCTGAAATACAAATCTGAGTCTCTATTATTTTATACAGTCTTTATGTTTTCGACTTTCAATACCGCTCATAGGTCAAAGGAGCAATTTTCTGTTCATGAAAGTGACCCATGCACTTGCATTTTGACTGAAAGTATTTTCAAATGTTGCCCAGTCTGTTGTCTCAGAATGTAAACAGCTAACTACTCTATGTGTCTGTATTTTAGATCACCAAAGATGACTATTTCCATATTTATCTTCTAGCCAGAAAAAGCCATTGAAGTTTATGAACAGGCTTTAAAGAAGAATCCTCGAGAGAGCATTTTGGCAAGTAAAATTGGAAAAGCATTGATGAAAACTCACAACTACTCAAAGGTATTTATAACCAAAATAATTTATAGAAACATATGTAATCCTATGTTTCCCAGATCTGCAAGAAACAGAACTAAGTTGAGCTGAAGGCTAGCAGCCAAATAATCTGGAAATTTGAAACGTAAGATGCTAAGGGGAACTTTTACTAAAATGTGTTAAGCAGAATTAGCATGTGCTGTTACCACGTGAGTATGGTAACTTATCATGGTGGCATGACAGTGTGCACTAATTCGCGTCTTAACTGCATGCTATATTAGGTTGCAGGAACTAGACGGGTTATGGGCAGAGAATGGGCATAGATTGTATACTGCAGTTAGCACCTAGTACTTACCATGCCTTTCACTAGTGCAGTTAGTGTGAATGTGCTTACTGTCTCCTCAAAGAGGAAATAGTAAGTGCGTCTGCCATAAATGTGAACAGCCTTGATGTATGGTAAAGAACATTTCTGCATGGGAGTTGCAAAGGAGACACTGAGCATACCCCCAACAATTATTGCACAGCCTTTGCCTTTACTATGTATTAATGTTCGCTGTTAAGCTGCTGTAAGTTTTAAAGGACCCTGTATGTGAACATAATAGCCATACTGGGTCAGACCAATGGTCCATCTAGCCCATTATCCTGTTTCAACAGTGGCCAATCTAGGTCACAAGTACCTGGTAGAAACCCAGTTAGTAGCAACATTCCATGCTACCAGCCCGGGGCAAGCAGTGACTCCCCCCCCCCCCCCCCCCCATCTCAATAACAAACTATGGACTTTCCTTCAGGAACTTGTCCAAACCTTTTTTTAAACCCCGATACACTAACTCTGGCAGCAATTTCCAGAGCTTTACTATTCTTTGAGTGAAAAATATTTCCTCCTATTTGTTTAAAAGTATTTCCTTGTAATTTAATTGAGTGTTCCCTGGTCTTTTACTTTTGAAAGAGTGAAAATCAATTCACTTTTACCCGTTCTGTATCACTCAGGATGTTGTAGACCTCAATCATATCTCCCCTCAATCATCTCTTTTCCAAGCTGAAGAGCCCTTACCTCTTTAGCCTTTCCTCATAGAGGAGGCATTCCATCCCTTTTATCATTTTGTTTAGAAGAGTATGATTGAAAACAATTGAGAGCAGCAACAGCAACATTAAGTCCCTGAGGAAGCCACATTGAGGTGAAACGGTGGCGTTGTTGGACAAAAGCTAAGTGTTTTCTTATATCTCTGGCACTTTCATTAAGCCTTTGTTAGAGTTCAGTCAGAATCTAAATGCCATTTTTTTAAAGCACAGCATTGAGCACACATAAAAATAAGGAGAAATTCAACCCCTATGATAGAAATTATCAACGGCCACAACTAGGCACGTTGTAAACCTAGGTCGTCTTGTCCGATAGGTTCGAGGGGTTTTCTCCTTTAAAAAGCATAAAAACTTCAGTAGGAGTAGCCATTTTTCTGTGTTGTTTTTTCGTTTAGTATAGACCCTAAAGAAGCCCAGAAAAGAGAAATGCTTTTAGAAGAATACATAAAGTGGAGCACTGTTAGTACACGCACCATTAAAGCACCTGATCATTTTATATGTGGTAATAGTCTGCCTCCCAAAATCATAAAATTAATGCATGGTACTCGATAATACACAGTAGGCTGTACCGGAAATGACCTGCCGGTAATTACAACAAACTTCCTTGGCTTGGAAATGAAGCAAAGCAACAACATTGACGCTATAATATTTCATTATTGTTCCGGTAATAAGCGCACTGATAGTACGTGGTTACATAGCCATGCCTCCCGAGCGCCACGTACTAACAGTGCTCCACTGTACATACTTGTGACTTGATTGACTGAATGTAGTCTGTAGCTTTGTATTTTGTAGTGCTAAAGTCAAAGCTAAAAATTCCAGAATACTCTTAGAGGGTGATGTTAATCAACTACAACTGACCTCAAGTGTTCTGGTGGCCTTGTTGTTAGTTGATAGCTTTTTTGTTTTTCGAAATTGAAGCGGATAGGTGAAGGGTGATGTCTAATTACAGAACAATCTTCTTCATTTGGATTTGTTTTTTTTCTGCACTATTACTGAGATTTTCTTTAGAAAATCAGTCCGTATATTCCACTAATTACAGTTTTTTTTAGGCAATCGGTTACTATGAAGCTGCTATTAAAAGTGGACAACAGAATTTTCTTCGCTATGATCTAGCAGAGCTATTACTGAAGCTGAGGCAGTATGAAAAGGCTGAAAAAGTACTTCGTCAGGCATTGGATCATGATCCTGGTATGAAATGTCTGTGTGGTATTAACTAGAAAAATAAATCATATAGTTGTTTCTTAAGATGGCATCTTTTTCCTAGACGTAGCTAAGCCAAATGGTACGTTCTTGTTGAAGTTTATTTCTCTGAGGACAAACAGGATAATGGTATCCTTACATCAGGGTGACATCATCTGACCGAGCCCAGTGCGGGACACTAACCAGTACTCTGTAACTTTAAGAGGCATTTGGAAACAGCTCCGCCACACGTGCGTGAATGCTTTCCTGCCCAACGTGCAAATTCGGAACCCTCGGTCTTTTTTACACTGAGCTAGGAGGCTGCATTTGATGTCTCTCCCCCTCAGCGCTTCTTGCATTTTTTTTGTGCCTTCCCATAAGGGGTTCTTTAGGTTCGTTAACTTATTTTTCTTCATAAAAGTTTAGTTACGTCTCTCCTTTTTATTTTATTATCTGCATTTTAAAGTTTTCTTTATTTTTTCATGGTTTCATAGGCCCTCTTAGACCAGAATAACAAGCTCGATTTGAGATAAACCCCTTTTTGGCCTCACCTTTAAGCCTTTTGATTTGTCCATGGTGCTTTTTGATGTGCCCCAGAAGACCCCCAGTGGCTTCAAGAGATGCACCCAATGTAATCAGGTGATATCTTGCACAGATCCACACAGTTGGTGTATGGGGTGCTTGGGGCCTGACTATGACCCATCTAACTATGTTCTTTACTTACAAATGCCAGAAGGGACACAAAAGGCACACAAGGTCCTCCAGAGGGAACATTATTGGATCCTCCAAGTCCAGTCCATCAACACCAGCATCAGAAGCATTTGACCCTGATGGCTGCCAGGGCTTTGTCCACCACTGAGGGTACATTGGGATCAAGGAGGTCTCTAACTCCCTTGACATCGGGGACTGGTAATAAGTCCCAGGACCAATCTGCATTGGACCAACACCGAGGACACAAGTGGATTCAACATCATCCTCATCGGCACTGAGGGTCAAAAAGCATTGACATCAGTCCGCTTGGATGCACAGTGCCAGAAGCTCCTGGGGCACCGGCATCACTGGCACCCAAGAAGCATCAGCGCAGAGAGAACTACTCCCCCTCTGTAATCCTGATGTCGTTGCCGTCTACTCAGCAGGCCATCTCCACACTGGCACTGACCACAGTCTTACTGATGCCTGTCCTCAGTGACTGGTTCTGGGCCATGCTGACAGGATTGCTATTGCTCCCCAGTACTGAGGCATCAAGAGCGCTTGTGCCAGCCTCAGCACTCAGTCAGTCTGACCTCAAGGTCCATGACACACCTGTGGAGCGGTCTTCAACCCCTATTCTTCAAGAGGCATTGGTGTCAGTGCCTCCCTGTTCACGCCACCGCTCAACATCAGGGGAAGAAGCTCCCTCGAGGTTGAGATGTAAGTAGGATACAGTACCTGACTCTGAGGCCTGTGCATATCTCCAGCCACCCAAAACAGGGGAGGTCTCAGCACTCTCATTACAATTTTTTTGCTGAGTCTGACTCAGACCGGTCATGAGAGTCTGAAGAAGAGTTAGACTACCTCTCAGAGGAGGGGGTGTTATAGCATACCTTCAGATCCCTCTCCACCTGATGAGAGGAGGAAGTCTTCTCTTGAGCCCCTCTCTTTTACCTGCTTTATTAAGGAAATATTGGAGGCCATTCCCTTTAAGTTGGAGGATGAACCTAAGGCTGAGTTATTTCAAGTCCTACAGTTTGTGCTGTGATAGTTCCACTGCACAAGATTCTCCAGTAGGCACAGATGAAGAACTGGGAGGCCCCTCTCTCTATGTAGGTTGCACCAAAGAAGGTGGATTCCATGTATCAGATTCAGAAGACCCAGTTGCCACACCATTCCTTGGTGGTTGAATCCGCTCTCAGAAGAGCAAGGAGTTCGAGTTCTCATGCTTCAGTGCCCCCAGGCAGAGGCTTGGACCTTAGATTCCTTTGGGAGGAAAGTTTATCAGGCCTTAATGCTATTCTCCTGAATCTAGGACTGCCAGCTCTGCACAAGCATTTACTTGCAGCCTTTGGTCCTCAGACACTCTGCCATAAGAGCAGGCTGCTGAGCTTCGCCAGCTGGCCAAAAAGCAGGAATGTAGGAAATATTTGGCCAGGGATGCATACTGTAATTTTGAACATTGCATCCAGACTCTCTGCTTTAGTTGTGGAGATGCCAGTCTCTCATGGCTGTGTGTCTCTGACCTTGGACCTGCAGTTCAGGAGAGGCTAGCAGACGTACCTTGCTGGAGAGACCATCTTTTCTGGGGACAAGATGGAAGAGGTAAATGACCTTATCAAAAACACACTGATACCATCCATACCCTTTCCCGTTGGCCTCCTTCTGTGTCTTCCACTCAACTAGGAGGTTCTGTGGTGGGCCACGAAGAATTACCTGTTATTCTCAAAGGTGCAGTTTACTTCTTCAGCCTGTCCCCAGCAGCAGCCACAGACCCAGTGCCCTCAGGCCCAGCATCCCCGTCCACAGAAGTCACAGCCCACTCCCATCCAAAAGCGGGAGTGAGCTTTTGACTGGCTCCAGAGGAGCATAGCCGCAGGGATTCTATTCTGGGTACTTCCTCATCACCAAGAAAATGGGAGGCTTTCACCCCATCCTAGACCTAAGGGCCCTGAACAAATATTTAGACAAAGAAAAGTTCAGGATGATTTTCCTGGGCACCCTTCTCCCCATGATTCAGAAAAATGATTGCCTGTGCTTTCTGGACTTAAAAGATGCATATACCGACATACAGATACTTTCCAGTCACCAGAAGTACCTCAGATTTATAGAAGGGACTCATCACTTTCAGGACTGCATTCTGCCATTTGGCCTCATGTCTTGGGCCTTCACCAAATGTCTTGCAGTAGATGCAGCGTTGCTGCACAGACTGGGAGTGCACATGTTTCCCTACTTGGATGATTGGCTGGTCAAGAGCACATCACAGGAGGGTGCTCAAGAATCAATGCAGAGGACTATCCGGGTGTTAGAGCTGCTAGGGTTTGTAATCAAGTACCCAGAGTCCCATCTCCAATCTGTTCAACAATTGAAGTATATAGGGTCCCTGTTAAATACAGTGCGAGCTCAGGCCTTCCTTCCTCAGGATTGAGCGACTGCTCTAATGTCAATCGCCAGCTAGGTTCACAGCAACAAGCAAGTATGCGCTCTTCATCTGTTGAGATTGCTAGGCCACATGGCCTCAACAGCTCATGTCACCCCCTTGGCACGTCTCCATTTCAGGAGATTGGGATTCTTGGTTTCGGATTTCCCCACCTCTCACCCGCCTGCCCGCTGTCACCCAAGCCACTGCTTCCCTCCCTCTTGCTGTCACCCAAGCTGCTGTCGCTTACCATAGTAGTGCCCGAGGTCTCTTACATCTTTCGCCGCTCTCTCCCATTCGCGTGGTCATTTCCACTGCCCTGAAGCGTTATCCCTCTGGCACCGGCGATTCACATAGCCTTCTGCCAGCGTCGGGGCACTGCAGTGGACTTCATAAAATGCTCCCAGGAACATAGCTTCCTTACCTTTTGTGCTGAGACCCCAAACCCCACTATCCACAACTGTACACCACTACCATAGCCCTTACAGGTGAGGGGGGCACCTAGATGTGGGTACAGTGGGTTTCTGGTGGGTTTTGGAGGGCTCGCTGTTTCCTCCACAAACGTAACAGGTAGGGAGGAGAACGGGCCTGGGTCTGCCTGCCTGAAGTGCACTGCACCCACTAAAACTGCTCCAGGGACCTGCATACCGCTGTGATGGACCTGAGTATGACATTTGAGGCTGGTATAGAGGCTGGCACAAAATATTTTTAAAGATGTTTTTTCAGGGTTGGGGGGGTGGGTTAGTGACCACTAGGGGAGTAAGGGGAGGTCATCCCCGATTGTCTCCGGTGGTCATCTGGTCAGTTTGGGCACCTTTTTGTAGCTTGGTCGTAAGAAAAACAGGACCAGTTAAAGTCGTCCAAGTGCTCGTCAGGGACGCCCTCTTTTTTTCCATTATTGGTCGAGGACGTCCATATGTTAGGCATGCCCAAGTCCCGCCTTCGCTATGCCTCCGATACGCCCGCTTGAACTTTGGCCATCCCTGTGACGGAAAGCAGTTAGGGATGTCCAAAATTGGCTTTCAATTATACCGATTTGGACGACCCTCTGAGAAGGACGCCCATCTTCCAATTTGTGTCGAAAGATGGGCGTCCTTCTCTTTTGAAAATGAGCCTGATAGTAACATAGTAGATGACGGCAGAGAAAGACCTGTACGGTCCATCCAGTCTGCCTAACAAGATAAACTCGTATGTGCTACTTTATATGTATACCCGACCTTGATTTGTATCTGCCATTTTCAGGGCACAGACCGTAGAAGTCTGCCCAGCACTAGCCCCACCTCCCAAACACCGGTGCTGCCACCCAATCTCTGCTAAGCTTCTGAGGATCCATTCCTTCTGAACAGGATTCCTTTATGTTTATCCCACACATTTTTGAATTCCATTACTGTTTTCATCTTCACCACCTCCTGCGGAAGGGCATTCTAAGTATCCACCACTCTCTCCAGGAAAAAAATACTTCCTAGCATTTTTCTTGAGTCTGCCCCCCTTCAACCTCATTTCATGTCCTCTAGTTCTACTGCCTTCCTGTCTCCGGAAAAGGTTTGTTTGCGGATTAATACCTTTCAAATATTTGAACGTCTGTATCATATCACCCCTGTTTCTCCTTTCCTCCAGGGTTTACATGTTCAGGTCAGCAAGTCTCTCCTCATACGTCATGTAACGCAAATCCCATACCATTTTTGTAGCTTTCTTTTGCATCCTTAGCAAGATACGGCCTCCAAAACTGAACACAATACTCCAGATGGGGCCTCACCAACGACTTGTACAGGGGCATCAACACCTCCTTTCTTCTGCTGGTCACACCTCTCTCTATACAGCCTAGCAACCTTCTAGCTACAGCCACCGCCTTGTCATGCTGTTTCGTCACCTTCAGATCCTCAGATACTATCATCCCAAGATCCCTCTCCCTGTCTGTACACATATCAGACTCTAACCGCCTAACACATACATCTTCCGTGGATTTCCTCTCCCTAAGTGCATCACTTTGCATTTCTTTGCATTGAATTTTAATTGCCAAACATTAAACCATTCTTCTAGCTTCTGCAGATCCTTTTTCATGTTTTCCACTCCCTCCAGGGTGTCCATACTGTTACAAATCTTGGTATCATCCGCAAAAAGGCAAACTTTACCTTCTGACCCTTCGGCATTGTCACTCACAAATATATTGAACAGAATCAGCTCCAGCACCGATCCCTGAGGCACTCCACTACTCACCTTTCCCTCATCCGAGTGAATTCCATTAACCACCACCCTCTGGCGTCTGTCCGTCAACCAGTTCCTAATCCAGTTCACCATGTTGAGTCCTATCTTCAGCCTGTCAAGTTTATTCAAGAGCTTCCTGTGGGAAACTGTGTCAAAAGCTTTGCAGAAATTGAAGTAGATTACATCTATAGCAAGCCCTTGATTCAGTTCTCCGGTCACCCAGTCAAAGAATTCAATGAGATTCGTTTGGCACAATTTACCTTTGGTAAAACCATGTTGTCTCGTATCTTGCAACTTATTGGCTTCCAGGAAATTCACTATCCTTTCTTTCAGCATCACTTCCATTACTTTTCCAATAACCAAAGTGAGGCTTACCGGCCTGTAGTTTCCAGCTTCTTCCCTATCACCACTTTTGTGAAGAGGGACCACATTCGCTCTTCTCAAATCCCACTGAACCTCTCCCGTTTCCAAGGATTTATTAAACAAATCTTTAAGAGGACCTGTCAGAACCTCTCTGAGCTCCCTCAATATCCTGGGGTGGATCCCGTACGGTCCCATGGCTTTGTCCACCTTTAGATTTTCAAGTTCTTCATACACACTCTCTTCTGTGAACGGTTCTATATCTGTTCCATTCTCGTATGTACTTTTGCCAGTCAATCGTGGTCCTTCTCCAGGATTTTCTTCACTGAAAACAGAACAAAAGTATTTGTTTAGCAAATTTGTTTTTTCTTCATCATTATCCACATAGCGGTTTGCAGCATCTTTCAGTCTCACAATTCCATTTTTAGTCTTCCTCCTTTCACTAATATACCTCCTTACATTTCTAGCCATTTGTGCTGGCGCTTTCACCAGGCGTATCTCTCTCTTGGCTTCTTTCAGTTTTGTCCGGTATTCCTCTCTGTGTTCCTCCTCTTGAGTTTTTCTGTATTTCATGAACGCCAACTCTTTAGCCTTTATTTTCTCAGCCATTTGCTTGGAGAACCAAGATGTAGGACTTGACCAAACCACTTTTTACAGGATGTGGCACAACATGGTATTCTCACATTAAAGTTTGCCTTTGTTCAATTGCTGCTGCCTGTGTTTTTTTTGTT
This sequence comes from Microcaecilia unicolor, assembly GCF_901765095.1. Taxonomy (NCBI): domain Eukaryota; kingdom Metazoa; phylum Chordata; class Amphibia; order Gymnophiona; family Siphonopidae; genus Microcaecilia; species Microcaecilia unicolor. The sequence continues at coordinate 234,841,189 of NC_044037.1, forward strand.
TTTTTTACCCTTTGTGTTATAATATTAGCATGTGGGCCACACTATTTCAATCTAGTTAAGTCAAATCAAATTGAATTGAAAAACCAATTTTTTTGAAAAAATCGTATAAAGTTTTGACTAAATCGGACAGCACTACTGGCTAAGCCCAGAGAGAGAGCCATTGTTAAAAATTTACCACCACACCACTGGCTGGTGAGGGGGGCTAATATACATGGGCTTCACACTTAGGGTACTTGGTCCTCCCAGGAGCAGTCTCTTCACATGAATCTCCTGGAACTCCGGGCGATGTGGAGTGATCTAAAGGCTTTCAGAGAATGGCTGATCAAATTATTCTAATTCAAACGGATAATCTGGTTGCAAATTAATGCAGTGTATTGTATAAACAAGCAGGGGGTAAGTGCTCATACTCCTTATGTCAGAAAGCAGTTTGGATGTGGCAGTGGATCCTAAAGTACAACATGGTTCTCAGAGCCACATATCTAGTGGGAAAAGTCAATTATCTGGTGGATAAGCTGATCAGGATCATGCAACCACAAGAGTGGTCTCTCAATATGGACGTTGCCCATGAGATCTTCCGAATGTGGGGTACCCCCTCAGTGGATCTCTTTGGTGTCTGGAATTTTAACTCCACCCTCCTATGCCCAGTTTATTCTGTTCCAGGCTGCACCTTCACAACCAGTTTGTATATACTTTCCGGGTAACTGAAGTCATGGCTCAACGTTTCGAGTCCCTGTTGTCCTCACGTTGTTGTTTTCGGTGAGCCTGGTAGCTAGGGATTCCCAGATGTGAGAATAGAACTGGCCTGTTTGTCCTTGGAGACAGCGAAATTACCTATATCAGGTGTGCTCCGAGGTCCGAGGATAGCCGCCCAAGTATTCTCTCATACCCTCATCTTCAGCTATATCATTTGACTGTTGGACCTGCGCTTCACACGTCAGTTGGGAAGACACCTGCACATGTGTCGTGGGGTGCTGGTAGAACTTTCTTTAACTAATACACGTTTGGCAGCATCTCCACCGGGCTGTGTGGATGACATCACCCACGTGTGAGAATACTTGGCCTGCTGTCCTCAGAGAACACCTACTACAGGTGAGCAACTTTGCTTTTTAGGGGTGTGGGTGGAAACATTCTGATTGGTGTTTTTTGAGTGAGGTGAAAGAATTGCTTTTAACTTCTCTCTGTTCTGGTTGAGTGATACAGAAGTTATTTTAATATTTGTCTCTTAGATTTAATGCAGTGGTTCCCAAACCTGTTGCTGGAGGCACCCCAGCCAGTCAGGTTTTCAGGATATCCACAATGAATATTCATGAGAGAGATATGCATGCAAATATGTCTCATGAATATTCATTGTAGATATCCTGAAAACTTGCATGACTGGGGTGCCTCGAGAACCAGGTTTTGGAATCACTGGTTTAATGTATTGTACCTTATTCTCATATCCATCACTTTCAACAGGCTCCAACAGTATATTATTAACATAAACAAATAGAAATGTTGACTGTGTTCCCAGCATGCCTCTTTCATTTTCTTTTTTTAACTACATTTTGTCCAGCCATCAAGTGGGCCAAAGAAAATGAATTTGGCCTGTGGAGAAGAATTTTAAAAAGATCAAATTTGTCTCGGTAACTCCAGAAGCTGGCCAGAAAGATCTTTTGAATATGTAAACCTGCTTGCCCACATAAAATCAGGGCCTGATTATTGTTGTCTCCATCTCCTCCCCTCTCCACCCCATGTGACTAAATGTATAAACACTGTGAACAGCACTGGGAAAAAGTGAATAGGACCTGGTTGAAGGAGACCAATTATGCACATACATTGCATTTTTAAGTCTTCATGCACACTTCCTGGTGTATTCTTTACATCTGCTTTGATACAGGCACAAAATAACCTGTGTGCAAGTGAAATTTTTTGTAAGGTGTTCACCTTTGATAATAAGCTTTCACAGGGAGGCTGCTTATTGTTCTCAGCTTCAAAGGTACAGTGTGTGCTTTCTCATTGTAAATATGTTGCTACTTTCTCATGTAGTAAATGAACTGACTGCTTTGATTGACGATGGGCGCTACCAAGTACTTCTGGCAAAAATTTATAGTAAAATGGAAAGGACAGATGATGCTATAGTTTCATTGCAACGGGTAAGTAGAGATGTAAAATTTGTTAAAGTTTCATTCTCATACCTTATTTTCACAGAATCGTAAAAGATGGCACAATGTTTGGAACATCCAGTAAAGTTCCTTCAACTTACACAATAATATTTGTGTTATTCCTTATTTCCTACATACAAAACTAGTGCTTTATATTTACCTTGGATTTATTTCACCATTGCATTTATTTAAGGGGCCATTTTACTAAGGCGTGTAGGCACCTACATATGTCCAACGCGCATCAGTTTGTAACTACCGCCTAGCTACCGCAAGCCCCGGGTGGTAATTCCATTTTTTATGCACGTCTGATACATGCGGCAGAAAATATTTTTTATTTTCTACCACGTGGCGCTAACCGGGCGGTAATCGGCAGTATATATATGCTGATGATTACTGCCCGGTTAATGCGTGAGACCTTACTGCTAAATCAGTGGGTGGCCGTAAGGTCTCAGGCCCAAAATGGACGCGCGCTGACTTTTATTTTGCTGCACGTCCATTTTCGGCAAAAAAAAAAAAAAAAAGGCCTTTTTTGCAGGTGCGCTGAAAAATGGACCTGCACACATCCAATACACGCGTCTACACCAGTGCAGGCCATTTTTCAGCCTACCTTAGTAAAAGGAGTTCTAAAACAGTTAATTATAAGGGGGTAATTTTAAAAGTTTTTTTCCCTGTATATGTTTATGCATTTGTAAAAGCCTTCTTACAAAATTGTCCCCATGCACATATGTGTACGTGACATAGGTGTGGGCATATTTGGGGGAGGAGTTTAACAGAGCGTGGAATCACAAAGTACCAGATTCAAAGAAATGCATGCAGCAATTTTTTCCATAGCGGGACCACTGTTGTGGAATAACTTGCCAGGAACTCTACGATTATGTCGTGGTGTGAACCAGTTTAGAAAAAGCTTGAAAACTCATTTTTTTTTTTTGTTAAAATGTTTTGTTAGGGTTTCTGCCTTGTGAGAGAGGTCATGGTGTGTGAGGACTATATATGTATCATTTTTTATTACATATGTTATACTCCGCTTAGATTTTAGGTGGAATAGACATTTTAAAATAAAATAAATACACAAGTTTTTAAGATATTCACATTCACACATGCGCAGTAGAGTTAGCAGCAATTTTGAATGATTTTATGGTGGTATTTTGTAAAAACACATAGGTGACTATGTGCCTGTATAAAATAGACAATAAATATGAGGTATGTCTTTTTATAGTAGATTATATCCAAAGAAGAGACCTCAAAACACTTTCATGAAGGTACTAAGAGCTTTCATTCTAATCTATCACAGGTCATAAATAGAAATATAATGGGTATCTTGGCATTTACCACCAGCTGTTTTCTACAGTGAGCTAAAAACGCTACCATGGCTTAGTAAAAGATCCCCTATATGATTTAATACTAAAAATTTGAAAATATTTCAACAGTCTCAAAATTTACATTTTTTTTTTTTTTAAACTGTTCAAACTAAGGGCTCATTTTACTAAGCCATTCTAAAACGTGGCTACAGTAGTTTTTGTATGTTTGTTTCCCATGAGCTCTGGTGTAGCTCTAAGATGACTGAATTTTTATTTCTTCCATATTAGCATGTGACCCTTACCACCTATTCTGTTCTATTCCAGTTTCTCTATCCCGCTAATTTCACTCAAAGAATCAAAGCAGGTTACAACATAAATCATTTCACACTTCAAAATATTTCATCAATAAAAAAGTTTTTAAACACTTCCTAAAGTGATAGTAGTCTGAAATCCTCCGGAATTGAATAGGAATTGAGTTCCACAATTTTACTACGGAATGGCTAAAGGAACTATTAAAAAAATGTTTATATTGAATTTTGTTCACTGAAAGAAGAGCTAGATTTAAAGAATAATGACTACGCGTAGGTCAATCTACAGAAGAATAGTGAATCTGAGTAAACTGGTCAGATGGACTAGAACCATAGAAGATCTTATAAATTAAACAAACCATCTTAAATTCAACCCTTGCAGAGACAGGCAGCCAATGAAGATCTCTAAGCAAAGGTATCATATATTCATATTTCTTGCAGCTAAAGATCATCCTCGCAGCACAGTTCTGCAATAATTGAATTCTTTTTACAAGAAGCTGATTAATCTTAGCATGTTGCCCAATTACCACTGGGAGCACCTACTTCTTGCCCCCCATGCTAGAAAATAATCATTTGTATTTTCTAGCGCAGGAAACAGCATGTGCTGATCTCAGAAATACCACGGGACGCCTCAGGATGCCCCACAGTAGTGCTGATTCTGTGTGCTACCTGCGCGGTAGCCCTACTACCTCTTTGTGAAAGGGCTCCTTAATCAGTACTCAGGGCTACTGTGGCTGTTTGTAGTTAGGGTCCACCAGTGTTTTGCATTGCTTCATTGGGGCAGTTAAAAGACCTTATCTGAAAAACAGTACATTGAATTAGAAAATATTTATTTCCAAGAAGTCTAAAGTTTAAAGTATTTTATACTTACAGATTTTATGGCAAAATATTTCAGTGTGATGCGGAGGGGCACATTCGATATGACATCTAAGCCCAATTTTGAATGTTTTGCGCAAAACTTCCAAAAGCTGAATAGGAAAGAAGGTCATTTACAAAAAATCTGTTCCCCCCCCCCCCCCCCCAAAAAAAAAAAAATACTGTTTTAAACAAGGTTTTGTGATTTGCATGTTTTGTTTTTGGTCCATTTTCGGGAAAAAAAAAAAACCCCCAAATAGATGCAAAATGTAGAGATTCATGTCATTGGGATGAAGGAGGAGCCAACATTTTTTGTAGAATGGTCCCACAGACATCCCAGTAGAGCAATGGGGCACCCTAGAGGACACTTCTGTGCACTTCATAAAAATGCTCACAGATACACATCTCACCTTTGCTCCCTTATCTTGTCCCCTGAGCCCTCCAAAATCCTCTGTCCCCCACTATACACCACTACAACAGCCCTTATGGGTGAAGGGGGCACCTCTTTGTGGGTACAATAGGGTTTTGGTGACCTTGGGAGGGGTCACAGTTTCCACCACAAGTGTGACAGGTAGAAGGAGATAGGGACCTGGGTTCCCCACTGTGTACTGCACCAACCATATGTTGCTCTAATAGACCTGACTTTAACATTTGCAGCTGTCATTGAGTCTGGTAAGTCATATTTTTATTCTCAATTTTGGGGGGTGGGAGGGGGGTCATTGACCACTGGTTATTGGTGGGTCATCACCCCTGATTTCCTCCAGTGGTCATATGATTATTTAGGGCACCTTTTTGTGCCTTATTCATTCTGAGGACAGGTCTAGACCAAAACGTCTTGGTTTTAGTCCTGGACATTTTTGTTTTGTTCCATTATGGCTGTGTTAGGTATGCCCTAATCCTGCCTTCGAAATGCCCCAGCACGCTCCCTTGTGATTTGAACACACTTCTGACAGACTTCATAGAAAAACGTCTAAAAATAGGTTTCAAAAATACTGATTTAGATGTTTTTGTAAGAAAAATGTTCAAATTCTGCTTTATGTCACTTTCTCCTTCTCACCAACTCAGAAAATGGCAAGTTCTTAAACAGAAAGCCAAAAATGATGTCCTACCAAATACAAGTTCAAATCCACCTTTGGATACAATTCAGAAAAAATATTTTTCATTAACATTTTTTAAAATTATTTATTTATAACTTTGAAAATACACTAACAAGTATATACTTGTTGAAAGAAACACAAATCAAAACATAAGAAAATAGTGAACTGAATCACTTTCAAGAAATATCTACCCAAAAAATCATTAATATTTTTAACAACATTCCTAATTCAAAGCATGTTAAGAATCCAATGTGTTAGAAATGATGCTATTCAATCTCCTGGTTCAATTCACTTGGCTCTAGAGATTTTAAGTGAACAATCCACTGTTCACATCAAGCTAGCAATAGCTTTTAATTACCTACTCTCTTATACTTCTCTATATAATCAAATGCAAAACCCAGTGGTTCCCAAACCTGGTCCTGGAGGAACCCCAGCCAGTCAGGTTTTCAGGATATCCACAATGAATATTCATGAGAGAGATTTGCATGCAGTAGAGTTAGTGAATGCAGATCTGTCTCATGAATATTCATTGTGGGTATCCTGAAAACCTGAGTGGCCAGGATGCCTCTAGGACCAGGTTTGGGAACCATTGACTTATGAGATTAATAGTTATGATTATTATCGAGACAGTGAACTACAAACAGAGCAACTTTCTCCTGATTTTTCAGGCAGCTCCGAGGTTCAGTCATTCTCAGCTGTAAATCTCTGATAGTCTTACCATGTAGAATTCTTCACATGGGCACTTCATCAAATAAGTAATATAAATATGTATGTATTTACAGGATTAATTTTTTTTAACCTGTAAACCGATAATTCAAAACTGACAGTGACCACACTTAAAGTGTCCATTTAATGGTTCGCCGTTTAGGGTTACTTCCATATAAGATATTTGATGATAATGCCAAAGGAGCTGATCAACTTATTCAAACTGAGAGCCCTTAGTTGTGAAATCTTCAGTGATTTCTTGGCAAAAATAGGTAGTACTTTCATTAATTGTCAATGTTTCTTTATACATTTATCAATTCTCAAGGAAGCATCAGACTATCTCAGAACATGTGAAATAGTTGCTCTCCTTATTCTTCAGTAATCTGGTTTTCAGCAGCAAATTCTTGATTATTGCTTAAAGCTCTTGTAAAAAGTTTCTAAATTATATCTTCAGGATATTCTCTTTTAATTCATCTGTCTGTTAAGATCTTCAGTTGTGGGCAAAATTCCTCCATTGTAGTGCACAAACAACAGTATCTTAAGAAACTGTGGGTATCTTTTACTAAAGATTAATGCATGTTATCTGCACAGGACCCATAGGAATAAAATGAGTCCTGTGTCAGATAACATGAGTTAATCTTTAGTAAAAGACCTCCAAGGATGAAAATTGGAGTAGTTCAAAAAAGTATTCACTTGTTTTCCTATGCACAATCATAGCATTTTTCACAAAGACATTTTTGTTGTATTTTTTAAAGATCCTTTTTCGCTTTAGTTTGGTTAATTTATAAAATAGACGTCTATATAGCCTCCTAATCTAGGCAACATATTATGAAATTGCCCTCAATTGTATTGATTCAAACTTCTAGAATAGTGACAAAGTGCAAGTTATGTTGCAGAAAGTTTTTGTAACAATAACTGATTCCTTAATTGTTGTTATAATTAGCCAAAGTTTGCAGATAGAATATTTGTCCTTTTGTTCTGGTCCTGTCTAGTTGCAACAATCTTCCAAAACTTGCCTTCTGTGGGTATGTGTTTTTTTTCAATGTAGTCTCTGGATAAAGAAAGGGTAAGTAGTTTTTAGAACAAATATATCATAAGTCTTTGTACAAAACATAAATGAACACGGATACTTAAAAAATTACTTATGCAGTAAAAGAATAGCAATACTGGGTCAGACCAATGATCCATCTAGCCCAGTATCCTGCTTCCAGCAGTGGCCAATCCAGGGGCCCTATTTACTAAGGTGCGCTAACATTTTTAGAGCGCACTCAACTCTAGAGATGCCCATATATTCCTATAGGTGTCTCTAGTGTTTAGCGTGTGCTAATTTTTAGCGCTGCTTAGTAAACAGGGCCTCAGGTTACTAGTACCTGGCAGAAACCCAATTAGTAGCACCATTCCATGCTACCATTCCCAGGGCAAGCAGTGGCTTCCCCCATGTCCATCTCAATAACAGACTATGGACTTTTCCTCCAGGAACTTGTCCAAACTTTCAAATCTTCATGTATACAAACTTTCAGAAACACTTTAATGAGGTTTATAATTACAGATTAGAAAACATTTACAATTTTTTATAAATTTTTCATTTCACATATCTTTGCACACTGATAAAATGAGACAGATTGTTGATTCCTTTGTCTTCGTTAAATGTGGCAACAAAATACAGTGGGAACCACCAGGCAGATGAACAAATAGTCAGAAAAAACCCCAGTTCTTTATTATTAAAGTTCACACATGCCTTCCTCACGAGTCCACAGTGCACAATGCAATGCTCACATCTTATAAGAAACTACAGAGCTGTATCATTAAAAAAAACCCAATAGTTCCTTAAAAATGCAGCTCAGCAATCTTTTCCTTCCCCCTTCTAAAGTAGTCTTGTGAGGTTCTAGTATTGCGAGAAAGAAGAAACCTGACAAAACTGACTTACATATATGTGGTACTGATCATTTTCAGAAAACTGTGCCATCTTACCACTCTGTATAAATTCTTCCCCGTTCCAGATTTATCATGTCCCCAACAGGAAACCCACCCCCTGCACCTTACCCTCTCCCAGCCTTCAAAGGCTTACCCAAAGGTCAGTAGTGGTGGATCAGTGTTCCTGGGGTAGAATTAGAGGGAGGGTAGGATACAGGGGTGCAAGATTTCTGAAAGGGGGTAGGGTGTATGGATTGAGGCTCAGTGCTTGGATTGAGCGGAAGAAGTTTCCTGTCAAAAATGGGACTTCTGGAAGGGGGAAGTGTATGGATTGGGGAGTTGGGACTCTGTTCTAGGTGGGTCAGCTTGCTCATCGGGCGATCAGAGTTGTAATGGGTGAGGGTGCTGCAAATGGGTAGCACTGTTGTGGGTAGCTGTCATGCAGGATGTTAATGTATGGTCACAGTGTAGCATGCCCAGACTGATAGTGTGAGGGCCCATGCTATCAACTCAGGCATGCAACTTGGTGGCAGTACATTAAATGCATTGCAGCTTCAGAGTATGATCCCTGCAATTGCAGCACAGGCTTTGCACTTACCACATGTTATATATTGTGTTAAACATGTGGTAAGTGCAGAAACTACTGCATTTTAGTAGAAGGGTTGTACAGTTTTGAAAATTCAATATTACATTCATTTTTTTCTTCCTCCAAGCTAACTTCACCTTTAGGGACACCTCTAAACTGTTTGTTGCTGAGCAACTCCTGTAAGTTAACCTACATTGAGAGTGGGCAATATTCAAAAAGCCCATTTTCATGGATAAAAATGCTCTTTTTTCCTGCCAAAATGGCTTTGGACATTTTCCTTTAATGTGTGTTTTCCCTAAACACAGATACTTACCAGATTAATCCAACAAAAATAAGTTTCTCCGAGGACAAGCAGGCTGCTTGTTCTCACTGATGGGTGACGTCCACGGCAGCCCCTCCAATCGGAAACTTCACTAGCAAAGGCCTTTGCTAGTCCTCGCGTGCCCATGCGCACCGCGCATGTGCGGCCGTCTTCCCGCCCGAACCGGCTCGTGTTCGTCAGTCTTCTTTTGTCCGCGCTCGGTACGGTCGTGTTTGCGCCCCTTAAGTTGACCCTCGCACGTCTTTTGGCTTTTTCGCTTAAAAAAAAAAAAAAAAAGGGATTTCGGAGAAGGCCCTTACGGTCTTTTTCCCTTCCCCGTATTTCTAGTTTTTGGCCCCGATAAGTTTCCTTTCGTTTTCGGGGTAGGCCCCTTTGAGGCCTCGGGTCGAGTTTTTTCTCCCCCTCTTTTTGGTGCCTTACCGCAATTACGAGTTTTGATTTCGCCGGCGTGATTTTTCCGCCCATGTCATCGAAGTCTCCCAGCGGCTTCAAGAAGTGCACCCAGTGCGCCCGGGTAATCTCGCTCACTGATAGGCATGCGTCGTGTCTTCAGTGTCTGGGGGCTGGGCACCGCCCACAGGCCTGTAGTCTTTGCGCCCTTTTACAGAAAAGGACTCAGGTAGCGAGATTGGCCCAGTGGAACGTTTTGTTCTCGGGCTCTTCGTCGGCATTGGCACCGGCAGTATCGAGTGCGTCGACGTCGACAGCCTCAAGACCTCCGTCCTCGGCCGCGACTGTATCGATTGCATCGAGGCATCGATCCTCTGCATCGTCGGGGCCGAGACATCGGAAGGCTGCGTCGGCGTCGGTGGTACCGGGACCTCCACTAGTGCTGATGTCGTCGGACGGTGGTGCTTCGTCTGGAGTGCAGGTGAGGGCTGTCCATTCCCCTGCTGGTGGCGGAGAGCCTTCGGGTGGGTCTCCCCCTACCCTGAGGGCTCCTGCGGTACAGCCCCCCCGAGACCGACCTTCTTCGGCCTCGGCCCCGAGGAAGCGACGGTTGGATTCTACGTCCTCGTCAGTACCAGGAAGCTCCAGTGACATGCTTCGTTTGAAAAAGTCAAAGAAGCATCGACACCGGTCTCCTTCCCGCGTCGGTACCGAGAGCTCTGGGTCGCCGAGGGAGTCGGCACCCAGCAGGCATCGGCACCGGGAGGACCGCTCACCCTCTGTTCAGGAGGTGTCGATGCGCTCCACCTTTGACAGCCCGGAACAGCCTCCACGCCCGGAACAGATTCTGACTTCGACTCCTGCATCGGCTTCCATGTCTTTCTCCACAGCCGCCCTGCACGAGAGTCTCCGGGCCGTTCTCCCAGAGATCCTGGGAGAGCTGTTGCGCCCTTCCCCTCCGGTACCGGGGGTGCTTGCGCCACCGGTACCGTCGAGTGAGGTGCCGGCTGGCCCCTTGCCCGGGGTGAGGTCTCCGACATCGGTGCCGCTTGCGGTACCGACTGCGGTCGCCTCCCAGGAAGGCTCCCCGACGACGTCGGTGGAGGGAGCTTCGCCGGTGCGGGCGAGGGAGTCTACCTCTCGACGCTCCCACCGTGGCCGTGGTTCTACGGAGTCGAGCCAGGCACGGCTTCAGACACAGGTTCGTGAACTTGTGTCTGATACCGATGGTGAGGCCTCGTGCGAGGAGGAGGAGGACATCAGATATTTTTCTCTGACGAGGAGTCTGATGGCCTTCCTTCTGATCCCACTTCCTCCCCTGAAAGGCAGCTTTCTCCTCCCGAGAGTCTGTCTTTTGCGGCCTTTGTCCGGGAGATGTCTACGGCCATCCCCTTCCCGGTGGTTGTGGAGGACGAGCCCAGGGCTGAAATGTTTGAGCTCCTGGACTATCCTTCTCCACCTAAGGAAGCGTCCACAGTACCCATGCATCATGTCCTAAAAAAGACATTGCTGGCGAACTGGACAAAGCCTTTAAGTAATCCCCACATTCCCAAGAAGATCGAGTCCCCGTACCGGATCCATGGGGACCCAGAGCTGATGCGCACTCAGTTGCCTCACGACTCTGGAGTTGTGGATTTGACCCTAAAGAAGGCTAAGAGTTCTAGAGAGCATGCTTCGGCGCCCCCGGGCAAAGACTCTAGAACCTTAGACTCCTTTGGGAGGAAGGCCTACCATTCCTCTATGCTCGTGGCCAAAATTCAGTCTTACCAGCTCTACACGAGCATACACATGCGGAACAATGTGCGGCAGTTGGCGGGCTTGGTGGACAAGCTCCCCCCTGAGCAAGCCAAGCCATTTCAGGAGGTGGTCAGGCAGCTGAAGGCGTGCAGAAAATTCCTGGCCAGAGGGGTGTATGACACCTTTGATGTTGCGTCCAGGGCCGCTGCTCAAGGTGTGGTGATGTGCAGACTCTCATGGCTGCGTGCCTCCGACCTAGAGAATAGGATCCAGCAGCGGATTGCGAACTCGCCTTGCCGTGCGGATAATATTTTTGGAGAGAAGGTCGAACAGGTGGTAGAGCAGCTCCACCAGCAGGATACCACTTTCGACAAGTTCTCCCGCCGGCAGCCTTCAGCTTCTACACCAACAGGTAGACGTTTTTATGGGGGAAGGAAGACTGTTCCCTACTCTTCTGGTAAGCGTAGGTACAATCCTCCTTCTCGACAGCCTGCGGCCCAGGCTAAGCCCCAGCACACTCGCTCTCGTCAGCAGCGTGCGCCTCAGCAAGGCCCCTCGGCTCCCCAGCAAAAGCAAGGGACGAGCTTTTGACTGGCTCCAGCAGAGCATAGCTGACATCCAAGTGTCAGTGCCGGACGATCTGCCGGTCGGAGGGAGGTTGAAGGGCTGGGATTCTATTCCAGGTACCTCCTTGTGGAAAAGAAAACGGGGGATGCGTCCCATCCTAGACCTAAGGGCCCTGAACAAATATCTGGTCAAGGAAAAGTTCAGGATGCTTTCCCTGGGCACCCTTCTCCCCATGATTCAGGAAAACGATTGGCTATGCTCTCTGGACTTGAAGGACGCCTACACGCACATCCCGATACTGCCAGCTCACAGACAGTATCTGTGATTTCAGCTGGGCACACGTCACTTCCAGTACTGTGTGCTACCCTTTGGGCTCGCCTCTGCGCCCAGAGTGTTCACAAAGTGCTTGGCTGTAGTAGCAGCGGCACTTCGCAGGCTGGGGGTACACGTGTTCCCATATCTCGACGATTGGCTGGTGAAGAACACATCCGAGGCAGGAGCTCTACAGTCCATGCAGATGACTATTCGCCTTCACATGAGATCCGCTCAATGGACCCTAGCATCCCAGTGGTTTCAGGCTGCTGGGGATCTAGAAGACGTGATCCACCTGTCCACGAGTTTTCTCAAATCCCTGTATTGGTGGACAATTTGGTCCAATTTGACTCTGGGACGTCCTTTCCAAATTCCTCTGCCACAAAAAGTGCTGACTACGGATGCGTCTCTCCTGGGGTGGGGAGCTCATGTCGATGGGCTTCACACCCAGGGAAGCTGGTCCCTCCAGGAACACGATCTGCAGATCAATCTTCTGGAGTTACGAGCGGTCTGGAACGCTCTGAAGGCTTTCAGAGATTGGCTATCCCACCAAATTATCCAAATTCAGACAGACAACCAGGTTGCCATGTATTACATCAACAAGCAGGGGGGCACCGGATCTCGCCCCCTGTGTCAGGAAGCCGTCAGCATGTGGCTCTGGGCTCGCCGTCATGGCATGGTGCTCCAAGCCACATATCTGGCAGGCGTAAACAACAGTCTGGCCGACAGACTGAGCAGGATTATGCAACCTCACGAGTGGTCGCTCAATTCCCGGGTAGTGCGCCAGATCTTCCAGGTGTGGGGCACCCCCTTGGTAGATCTCTTTGCATCTCGAGCCAACCACAAAGTCCCTCAGTTCTGTTCCAGGCTTTAGGCCCACGGCAGACTGGCATCGGATGCCTTCCTCCTGGACTGGGGGGAGGGTCTGCTGTATGCTTATCCTCCCATACCTCTGGTGGGGAAGACTTTGTTGAAACTCAAGCAAGACCGAGGCACCATGATTCTGATTGCTCCTTTTTGGCCGCGTCAGATCTGGTTCCCTCTTCTTCTTGAGTTGTCCTCCGAAGAACCGTGGAGATTGGAGTGTTTTCCAACCCTCATCACACAGGACGAGGGGGCGCTTCTGCATCCCAACCTCCAGTCTCTGGCTCTCACGGCCTGGATGTTGAGAGCATAGACTTTGCCTCTTTGGGTCTGTCAGAGGGTGTCTCCCGCATCTTGCTTGCTTCCAGGAAAGATTCCACTAAGAGGAGTTACTTCTTTCTATGGAGGAGGTTTGCCGTCTGGTGTGACAGCAAGGCCCTAGATCCTCGCTCTTGTCCTACACAGACCCTGCTTGAATACCTTCTGCACTTGTCTGAGTCTGGTCTCAAGACCAACTCTGTAAGGGTTCACCTTAGTGCAATCAGTGCATACCATTACCGTGTGGAAGGTAAGCCGATCTCAGGACAGCCTTTAGTTGTTCGCTTCATGAGAGGTTTGCTTTTGTCAAAGCCCCCTGTCAAACCTCCTACAGTGTCATGGGATCTCAATGTCATTCTCACCCAGCTGATGAAACCTCCCTTTGAGCCACTGAACTCCTGCCATCTGAAGTACTTGACTTGGAAGGTCATTTTCTTGGTGGCAGTTACTTCAGCTCGTAGAGTCAGTGAGCTTCAGGCCCTGGTAGCCCAGGCCCCTTACACCAAATTTCATCATAATAGAGTAGTCCTCCGCACTCACCCTAAGTTCTTGCCAAAGGTTGTGTCGAAGTTCCATCTGAACCAGTCAATTGTCTTGCCAACATTCTTTCCCCGTCCTCATTCCTGCCCTGCTGAACGTCAGCTGCACACATTGGACTGCAAGAGAGCATTGGCCTTCTATCTGGAGCGGACACAGCCCAACAGACAGTCTGCCCAATTGTTTGTTTCTTTTGATCCCAACAGGAGGGGAGTGGTTGTGGGGAAACGCACCATATCCAATTGGCTAGCAGATTGCATTTCCTTCACTTACGCCCAGGCTGGGCTGGCTCTTGAGGGTCATGTCACAGCTCATAATGTTAGAGCCATGGCCGCGTCGGTAGCCCACTTGAAGTCAGCCACTATTGAAGAGATTTGCAAAGCTGCAACGTGGTCATCTGTCCACACATTCACATCTCATTACTGCCTGCAGCAGGATACCCGACGCGACAGTCGGTTCGGGCAGTCAGTGCTTCAGAATCTGTTTGGGGTTTAGAATCCAACTCCACCCCCCTAGGCCCATGTTTTATTCTGTTCCAGGCTACACTCTCTGTTAGTTGGATAAGTTGTTAGGTCAATCTCAGTTACGTTTTCGCCGTTGCGAGGCCCAATTGACCATGTTTGTTGTTTTGAGTGAGCCTGGGGGCTAGGGATACCCCATCAGTGAGAACAAGCAGCCTGCTTGTCCTCGGAGAAAGCGAATGCTACATACCTGTAGAAGGTATTCTCCGAGGACAGCAGGCTGATTGTTCTCACAAACCCGCCCGCCTCCCCTTTGGAGTTGTGTCTTCCCTTGTCTTTGTCTTGCTACATATGGGACTGACGAACACGAGCCGGTTCGGGTGGGAAGACGGCCGCGGTGCGCATGGGCGCGCGAGGACTAGCAAAGGCCTTTGCTAGTGAAGTTTCCGATTGGAGGGGCTGCCGTGGACGTCACCCATCAGTGAGAACAATCAGCCTGCTGTCCTCGGAGAATACCTTCTACAGGTATGTAGCATTCGCTATGTGTAAGGATGTGGTTTATAAAGTGAACACAATAATGAGCATACATTTTAAAGTAAGGTGCCATATTCTGTGAAACTGTGTTACATTTGCAAATGCAGTCAAAACTAGAGAGAGACTGTTTTTCTTTAAAAATCTGAACCTCATATAAAGGGGAGTGTATATACATGTGTAATCTTCTATAGAGTGTGTGTGGCTATTTTAATCAGTAGTCTATTGATTTATCCTATGAATGGGTACATATTTTTCTTCCTTTCTCTCTCCTTTTTTTCGTTAATTTTTCAAGGCTCGAGACCTGCAAGCCAGAATACTAAAGCGGGCTCAAATGGAACAGCCAGATGCGCTTCCTGGACAGAAGCAGTTGGCTGCTGAAATTTGTGCAGAGATTGCAAAACACTTCACAAACCGCAAAGACTATGAGAAAGCAATACAGTTTTACAAAGAGGCGCTTGTTTATTGTGAAACTGATAACAAGGTAGGATAAGTATTTTACTTGATGTTTTTTCATATAAGTTGTCTGGGGCACCTGAAGGCAAATAGTAAAACCACTAATAAAGTATGATAATGCAGTGGCAGTGTATTTTACCACCAGGTGTAGAGACCTGGGCTCAGTTCTCAACCCAGGTCTTCTATTTCCCGAGTCAGTTGGGATGGAGAGTGTTACAGAAATAGCATTCACAGCCCTTGGAAGGAGGTAGTCAGTCATTGCTCAGTGATGACATGTAATGGCTGGATTTAGGTCATTACCACAGTGAAGGAACTAAGAGATGCACTTATTTATTAGGATATTTATTGCATCTTAAGTGCAAAACTTAAGATACAGTAATGTGAAGCCCATGCAATAAAAGTTTAGGATATAGGATGTGGCAAGCTCCTGCCTTGCATTTACTACACAGGGAAGACACATACTGCATGATCCCATATAACATGCATTGGCAAATAGCATGGGTGCACCTACGCTACATGCTGATACATGTAATGCGAGCCCCAACACTATCCCAATGCTACACAAAAAAAAGCCACATCGCATGGTTCCCTCTTTCCCCGATCAGCCCCTGTGGAAAGTCTTCCCAGAATCATGCCACTCTTCAAGATCAGACTCCCCCACCACCAAATCAGCTTCCCAAATGAAAACACTCTCCCCAAAATAAGCCCCCCCCCCCCCATCACCTCTTGACAGGAACTTCTCTTATACAAAGTCAATCCCCCCAGGAAGTTCCCCAATAAGAAGCCTATCCATCATGCCCCTCACACCTGGACTAACCCAGGAGGTTCCTGGTAGAATGATGTGCCTGGGCAGGAGGGACCTTCTCTGCTCTTTCCCTTTAGCTTCTCCGGGTTCATATGACCTCTAGCACATATGACCTCTAGCAGTAGTATTTTTAAACATAAAATTATTTGATTTCATTTAATGCCCCAGAAGCTACTAAAAAAAATTCCTCTATGAGAAAGAGGGGGGGCTGATTTTATTCCATATATTTACTGATGTCCTCCACCCCCCCCCCCCAAAAAAAAAAGAAGGAACCTCCATCCCAGGCAGGCAGAATCTGTCTTCTTAGGGTCTGTAGTTAGTTTTTGCTGTTTTTTCTATTTCTAATGTGGGCCTTCATTCTGTAGTTGAGAAAATGGAACAAGCTGAACTCCTACCAACAAGCTGTATATAATAGTTGCAGTGCTGCCCTTCACAGACTGATTGGTTAAAGGGGTGTGGCTATTTTGGGAGTATGTCCCTCAGTGGTCACAGCACTCCTTAAGTATGGCCCTGAATGTGAGTACTGGCACTTTTTCTTTTTTCCGAAGGAAAAAAAAATCATTGCTAGAAAGCATTGCAAAAATCCAATGCGTGATTTGACTAAAGCCAAATCAAGATTCTAAGTGAAGATTTGATATTGTACCCTGTTCTGAAGCTAGCTTACCAAGGGTGAAGGGTAAGGGTCTTTTTCCAGGAAAGGCCAGTTAAACTTTTCAAGGATCATGGAAAGAAAAGGTACATTAGAAATGGCGCAAAAATTAGCTGGTCTGGTGGGGACAAGAAAAAAATAGGAGAATTGAGAGATGTGGAGAGAACAGCAGAAGTGGGGCCAGAGGATGGAAGAAAGGAGTTGTGAAGCAAGAACATTTTTGGCAGTAGGGACCTTGCAAAGAGGTCAGTAGGCAGGGGATGGGAAACATTACGAGAAGCAATATTGACAGGAGGTGATAATTGATCCAGAGCATGAAAATGTTTGTTTGGTTCATTGGCTGAAGAGTAAGATAAGATTTTTTAGCCTTCAGGGATGAAGAAAAGAGAGTGTGTGATGCCTTCTCCACTTGAGAAGGCACTTGAGATTTTATAGTCCTGAATGAAACCAGGGATTATATTTGGGAACAGGGGGAGGGGGGGTGCTACTTTGCACAAAGGGGTAAGTTTGTCAATACAAGAAGTCAGCAGATGTGACCATGCTGAGATCAGATCTTTCAGGGAGGCAGCAGATAATGTAAAACTACCAAAATTAATAGACAACAGAAGTTCCTAAGGGATCTAATGAAGCAGAAGCTAGAGAAGGAAGGGAAAAAGAGAATAAGAGTGAATGAAATGAGAAAATGACCAGACCAGGAAAGAGGAAGAGAAATCAAAAAGAGAGAATAGTGCATTCTCCAAGGACAAGCAGGTTTCTATCTGCTCACAAGTGGGTGACGCTGATCCACGTCACCTGGTCCAGCATTTTGCTAAAGCTAAAAACAGAGCTTTGTGGAGCGTGAGCCGTTCTCCACCGTGTATGCACAAGTGCTTTCCCATCCGTCAAGTGAACGCTGTCTCAGTTCTATTTTTTCCGTGTGAGGAGAAGGTTCTGTGTTTTGTTCTCTCCTCATTTGCCTGGTTTTTTGAGCGCTATTTTGCGCCTTCCGGCTATTTTCTGCAACTCTCTTTGGCTCCTTTTATTGGACCTTTTTACCCTTTTTTCAATTTCCTTAAATTTGTTTTGCCCAGTTTTAAGTTTTATTATTTTTTTTATGTCGTTATTGGGCCACTTTTAGGCCCTGACTTCAGTCAGGTCTCTTTCTTTGTGCCTTGCCCCTTTTTCAAGCACCATTGAGTTGTTTAATTTATTCGACAAAGTTTTTCCATCCATGTCCATGAAAGTTCCCAATGGCTTCAAGCGCTGTACCCAGTGCAATCGGACTATATCAGGAAAACACACCTATTGTTGGTGTCTGCAGTGTCTGGGGCTCGACCATAGCCCTGTTAACTGTGTTCTCTGTCTTTGCATGAAGAGGAGAACCCAGGTTTTCTGAGAGGCTCAACGAGAGAGGAATTTTGGAGCCAAGTCCGGTTCCTCTGCATCGGCATCGAGGTTGGGGGCGTCTGCATCGACGTCAAGCATTGCACCAGTATCGGGAGTGTCGGTAAGCATGGCTGCTTCTAGACCCTTAGTCACTGGGAGCAGTGAAGCATTGAGTGGGTCTCCACCTCTCTCGAGGCCTCCTGCTGTGCAGGGCCCCCATGACCGTCCATCGTCAGACCCGACTCTGAGGCGACGTGAGGATCCAACATCATGCTCCTCGTACTGAGGAGCCTTGGTGACACACTTCGGGTGAAGGCCAAGAAGCATCGTCATTGGTCACCCTCGATGCATGGTGCTGGGACCTCTGGGGCGTCAAAGGATTCTGCACCCGAGAAGCGTCGGTGCCAGGAGGATCGCTCCCCCTCTATACAGGAGGTGCCAACGCACCTGTCTCCAAGCAGCCAAGATCCCAGTCCCAAGTCGACCCCAGCTGTTCCGCAACTTACGCTTGAACTGGTATCCCATCTTTTCTTGGTGTTGGCCCTCGATGAGCACATCCGAGCCTTGCTTCCTAAGCTGCTGGATGGTCTTATGCAATGCCTTTTGCCTACCTTACCTTCCATTGTGGCCTTGCCTGGCCCTCAGCTTGCGGTGTGGCCTCTGACCAGTGGAGGAAGCTTTGCCGAAGTCGAGGCAGGAGTTGACTTCTCAACGCCTCTCTCTGGGACATGGTTCCTCGGTACCGAGGCATGTTCGGTCTCGGCAGTCCTATAGGGAGATACTGTCCAACACAGAGGAGGAGCGCTCTTGGGATTCATAGGATCCCAGATAGTTTTCCTCAGGGGCTTCGACGCTAGCTTCAGAAATTTTTAGTACAAGAACAGTGCTGGGCAGACTTCTATGGTCTGTGCCCTGAGAATGGCAAGGACAAATCAAACTCGGGTATACATGTAAAGTACCATATACCATGCAAAATGAGTTTATCTTGTTGGGTAGACTGGATGGACCATTCAGGTCTTTATCTGTCATCATTTACTATGTTACTATGTTAGATGAGTCTTATGGGATTCTCTCTGACCCCCCCCCCCCCCACCTGAAAGGAGACGGTCATCTGAAAGGAGACGGTCTTCGCCAGAGAGCTCTTCATTTCCATCTTTTGTTAAGGAAATGGCTAAGGCCATTCCATTTCCTTTGGAAGTGGAGGATGCGCCCAGGACCAAGATGCTGAAGGTCCTGGACTATACATCTCCTCCTAAGGAGGCTGGGAGTCCCCTCTGTCGGTCCCTGTTATGCCCAAGAAGATTGACACCCAGTATCGGATCCATGGTACATTTGGTTTTGATAGGCCTCAGTTGCCTCACAATTTCATGGTGGTGGAATCCGCTCTCAAAAGAGCTAGGGACTATGCCTTGGTGCCCCCAGGCAGAGAAGCTAGAACCCTGGATTCTTTTGGGAGGAAGATATACTAGGCTTCAATGCTCATCTCCCATATACAATCCTACCAGCTCTTCACGAGCTACTTGCAAAACTCGAATTCTGGACCATGCGACGTGGATCAGTGTCACCCACCTGTGAGAATTTGAAGCCTGCTGTCCTCGGAGAATACCTGCTATAGGTAAGTATCTTCGCTTTACATTACATTACACTGGACTTATATCCCACTAACACCATAATAGTTCTATACAGGTTACAAACAAGAAGAATGAACCAGTTGTTCAGATAGTACTTAGAGCCAGATGCACTAAACCTAACGAGCCAGCAACGTGGTTTTTAAACTAGTTCTAGCCAGTTTAGTGAGCAAGGAGTAAAACATGGCATGCACAAAAGGGTTCTCCGAGCTATTTTCCTATCACAGTAGTAGCTAACAAAAACGGAATGCAAAGCTATTATAATGAGCTAATTACTATACAAACGTGTTAGCAAGGCAATGCACAGCCGTTTTCTGACCGGATGCACAGAAGCAAGCCCTACCTTCAGCACTGAAATCTTAACGTGAGGTCTGGAGCTGTCGGTCCGGACAGTTCTTCATTGCAGGAAGTATTCCACACCCACCTTTGCCACTCCTGCAGGAGGAGAAGGACCCTGGGAGAGAGGAGACACGACGGAGCAGGGAAGGCAGTGAAGTGTTTAGAGCCTGAAGGGATAAAAATGACTGGTAAAGAGTGCCTTCCATATGTCTGTAGCAAACGTTTCTATTTAATCACCACAGCTGTCTCCCCCTAATGGAACAGTTTGCTGCCCTCAAACACAGCAGTTAAAAAAAAATAAAATAAAAGTTTTGCATGGCTCAGCTACAAATCCCCCACTCCATCCCCGGAGCTCTCCTGCTTGTTCCTCCTCCTCGTGTTCTAGCAGCCAATCACAGCGCGTTTTGCTTCTCTGGTGTCAGCTAAACTCGCTGTGATTGGCAGGCAGGAGGAACTTCTCATAGTAACTGGAGGAGTGCTTTACTGCCTCGTCTGTTTGCAGCACAACAGTTCCCCAATGTTGTATGCTGCTCAGCAGTTTTCAAGAAGAAAAAAGATTTTCATGGCTTTCATATGTATGAAAAGCCGCTCTGAGCAAGCGCAGATCAGCTGCACTTAGCGATTGGCTGATCTGCACATACTCAGCTGACCAACTGGCTTCCCCCCCCCCCCCCCCCCCCCCCCCCCCCCAATGAAGGAAATCACATTCAAATGAAAGCACATTTGGAGTGAAGAAAACACATGTTATGTTTAAATCTTTTTTTATTGTCAGAAATAACAATTAATACACACAGAATTTGGTCACTTTAGGAACAATGCAGTTACACCAACATTTTTCTCTTCTACTCGCAACAAACATCTTTTCTTTTGTATTTCCCCCTACCCTCCTCCCTTCCCCCCCCCCCTTTGTTTTCCTCTTCCCCCCTCTCCTCCCCCCTCCCCACCTCTGTTGTATTGAACTTTAACAACTTAGAACAAACTGTTACACTAATCTAATATATAAACATTTTTAACTCTGGATCAACCATTTAATCCTTAGCTCTCAATCATTACTTAAGCTGACATTGTGTGGTCAGTCTCGCCAAGGTAGCCATGCCTTCCGATGTGGTCTATACCACGGTACCAGCAGCCTCCACCCATATCCAGCTGAGGCCTCCACCCCTTAGACTGATATTCATGATCAAGTGAGAGGTGTTTGTTTCTTATCACCTCCCATTCCACCACTTCTGTGCATGGATTCCGGATTTATCCCTCTTGGCCTCTATGGCCTACTTGTTCTTAACATAACCTCCAAAACTAGAGGAGGAGAAAGAGAAGAAAGGACACACAAAAAAAAACCTATAAACCCTTTAATACTGAACTTCGCGCACGTGAGGTTAAGGCTTGAATGTAAGGTCTCCAGATCTCCAAAAAAACGTATTCTTTTCTTTGAAGAAAACACATGTTGAAAGATCAATGGGCATGGCAGAGAAAGGAGGAGTAGATTGGAGGGAGTTGTGACAAGGCACCTGGATAAGACAATGAGGAGATCTACGAATCATACCTTGAGCCGAGGATTTGAGTGTTCTCCAGCCCCAGAAGGCTTGACAGCTGGGAGGAAACAACGACATAAATGTACTAAATTTAGGAGAGTAAGAAGGAGCCTAGAAAGCTAAGGAGGAGCACCTTCTGTTTCTTAGACACACTGCTATGGTGTGTGCCCACTGTGCTAGCACCTTGGTGGTATTGACGTTATGTTGGAGCCTGAAAATGATGTCATCTCATGAGTGGGATGAGAACAAAAAATCAGAAGCACATGGGTAAAGTAACTCAGAGACTAGCAGGACAAAACTAACAAGCACCTTGGAGGTGTTAGTGACCTTATGTAGAAGAGCAGAAATGATATCACTTGAGGAGCTGGAGGGATTTGATTGGTAGCAAATTGGTGTGCTGAGAGGTGCTATATAATGGGGCACAGAGAGTAAAGCATCAGAAATACATGTGTAAAGCAACACAGCAACTAGCAGGATAAAATTGATCAAACTCAAATTTTCCTAACCACAGATACATACATCCAGCCTTTGCTGGGGAGCTCATGTACTGCGACTCCACATTCAGGGCCTATGGTTTGCTTAGGAAATGTTTCATTAGATACATTTCTTGGATCTAAGGATGATGTGGAACACCCTAAAGGCTTTCAGAGATCAGCTGTTCAGTAAAATCAGCCTAATTAAGACATTGCATCAAGAAATAATTTTAATGATGTTAGAAGAATTTAAATTGTGTGATCAAGTATGATTTTATTTGTTATGTTTATTGTTTTTCTATTAGTTTATATTTTTTATTGTAGGTATATGATATAGATATGATTTGATACACAATATATCAAATAAATAGGAAACTGAAAACTAGAATCAAGTGGCAGAATACTGCTGCATACACTGCTCTTCCTCCAAATCCCACAGACCCTCCAGAAGAGGTGTGAGGACAGAAGCAGAACAAACCAAAAAGCGGGAGAAGGAAGCAGGCTGAACAGACAATGGGATGAATACACTTGTTTTATTGCTGCAATGTGTAAGACTCGACATGGCATCGTGTTTCAGCACAGAAGTTCCTGTCTCAGGAGTCTACAATAATAAATAATAAAAATAGAAAAGCAGAGCCACAACCTCAAATTATCTCTGTTATTTGAATTCAGTGTTGTTAAATGTATATATTTTTGACACTGTTTCATGGTAGTCTTATTATTAGATTTCAGTTTGCTGATTTCAAGTTTACCTCATGTATTGTATTTATGTTTATACTTGGTCACTATACTATTGTTAGCTGTAAAAAAAATATTTGTAAGTTTTATGTTGAACTGTACCTGCTGTGCACTGTCTTGGGTGAATCTCTTCATAAATTCGGTTAATAAATCCCAATAAATAAATAAATAGATTTTAAAATCAATTGATTAACACTTTGATCTGTCTCATCATCATAAAGCTGAAACTCTGTATTATATATGTAGGCTGATTGACACAAAAATAACTATAGATGTCAAAAAGTTAACCCCAGGTTTATCCTAATAGTGAAGCAGTGCTAAGTTCCAGATGTGAAGGAGCACTATCCAAGAAAACAAAGTAATTTATGTCAACCAAACAGCAGCACAGGCAAGCAAAAGTCCTTCAGGGTTTGTTTGTTTTTTTATACTTAAGTTTTATTAGTTTTCTAGATACACAAAAGTCCAACAAACTTGGCTATTTTCATATCTTCAAATAGTAAAAAGAAGCACCGGGAGTCTTCAGAATCGGGACACGGTTTCTTTAATCATGTAACTTTAACATCAGTTCTTTCCTTAGTGATCCGACACGGGCTGTGTTTCAGCACCCAGTGCCTGCGTCAGGGGTCAAATAGGTTGTGACACCTAAGAAGGAACGAGCTTACTCCTTTGAAGGTGAGAAGTTGGATGAATTGTCCAGTTAAATGCCTGTAAAATATACTTGATCGCTCAGTAGAATTGGAGCAAAAGCGATCCCTCTTGCTCTAGTTCATAAGTCAAAACTTTTGGTCCGTAGCTTGTTTATTGGGCTTAACAATAAAAAATTACCTAAGCGGCATGTGAGGGTTAAATGTATGTGTTTGGTAACAGCTTAATGTGTGATTGCTTTTAAATGTAAACATCTTGAGGGCCCAACATTATTGGACTGAATTCTCCAAGTGAAAATAGTCTGGGATTTGGAGTAATTGATTGATAGACGCCATGGTCATTTTGACCCGACTGGACTCATTTGGCTGAATTACTTGCTTGGGGGGAAGGGGGCAGTTTAAGGGGTGTTTGCTAAAGAAGCAACAGTGGACACTTGCATGGTTTAGAGTTTGTGTTTATTGGAAGAGGGCAGGTGGAGAGTTTCTTAATGTATTGTTGATTGGTTATTATGGGAACATAATGCGCTTGTTCCTTGTATATTCTTGTTCTGAATAAAAATATATTAATACAAAAAAAATCAGAGAATCAGTGCTTGTATCCTGAGTGCACTGGAGGGTTGAAGTTGGTAGCATTTATTGAAAACTTCTTACCTAGGCATTAAAGGTTACCTTTGCCTGACTATTTGAAGTACAACGTGCACATTATGTCCTCGTGCACCATATCACAGGGAAGCCATCTCTGTGACCATTTCTGCTGAAGATCTTGTGCTGTTCTCAAGTTTTCATGATTTTTCAAGTAGTCCAGCAGCTTCCTTCGGTTGTTCTGAAAGATAGAATATAATGTTTGTGGCAAATTTCTCAAAGGTTATGGCAGGCATCAGAGCCTGCCCTAATTTTTCTCTTTCTCTTTTACCACAAGGGTAGAAATCCAAAGTAGAAGTACCATGAACTAGGACTTTTCTCCTCTTCCCTACATCTCTAAGCCTGCCATTGTAACAAGAGTCCCCAAGTGATTGCCTAAGTGCAGATTCCATTGTAATGATATATACATATGGTGCCATTTTTGGCATATTGGCCTTGTGAGCAGTATTTAAATCTAGGACTCTAACCCCCCACCCCTGTCTATTAGCCTGCAGTATTGCCATTGGACTGGTCTTTACTGTTTCCTAACTAGGCAACATTTTATACAACTACTAAAAGAGTAGCCTAGTAGTTAGAGCACTAGGCTTGACATCCAGGGGTGCCCAGTTTAAATCTCACTGCTGTTCCTTATGATCTTGGGCACATCGCTGAACTCTGTTGCCTCAGGTACGAAATTAGATTGTGAGCCCCCTAAGGACAGGGAAATACGTAGTGAACCTGAATGTAACTCGCCTTGAGTTACTACTGAAAAAGGTGTGCACAGAATCCAAATAAAATAGATAAAAAGAGTGATTCACAGGGTTTAGAGTTGACAGAAAATTTTGGCTGTACATGCTTTGAAAACTCAAAATCTGTCAGCATTAGGCTCATAGATTTTAATGTCCAATATAATATGTCTTGTCTGTTATTTCTTTAATCTTAGGTCATGCTGGAGCTTGCACAGCTATATCTTGCACAGGATGACACAGATGCGTGCCAGCATCAATGTACATTGTTATTAAAGAATGACCAAGACAATGAAGCAGCAACTATGGTCAGTGAGTACATCACACTAGGGAATCAGATGAATTGGCTGAGTAAAATCAAGTAGCATATTTTTAGTTACACTGTATATAGGGCATTACATAGTCTATTAGCATATGTATGCTATGTAGACAATTTGTAAAGGGTTTTCCTGTAGAAAAAGCCCTTTTAAAAACTTGCATGGACCCTCCATAGGGAAAAATATGCATACTACCAACAGGGAGAAGGCGGTAACTCTGGGGGACAGTCCACTGAGATGTTCCAAGATTTAATTATGTAATATCAACATGGTCTTAACCAATGGTGTAGCCCTGGAAGGCCTAGGTCTTAACCAATGGTGTAGCCCTGGAAGGCCTAGGCCTACTCACTTTGGCTCAGGCCTCCCACACCACACCCCGAAATTGCAGCACTGTTTCTATGGTTGGCAGAGATCCCCAAGCATCACCAGCAGCAAAGGTCCTCCTCCAGTGGCCAGAAACTCTCCTATATGTTTGCAGTCAGTGACAGGGTCCGTGGAATGTGCTGCTGACTTTGAGCATAAGTTTGTTTCTGGCCACCAGCAGGGCCGTGCCAACACAGTAAGCGCGGTAAGCGCCGCAGGGGGCGCCTGCCTTCAAGGGCGCCACGCCGTCAAGTTGTATTTTTTTTTAAAAAAACCTTACTCCTCTGCTCCATCCCCGATTCCCCGGTGCTTTAAATTTACCTCGCTCCGCCTCCGACATCTGCGCATCGTCAGTGAAAGCGCTGCCTGTCTGATGTCTCTCCACCAGCCTTCCCTTCGCTCGTTCGTTCCCTCTGTGTCCCGCCTTCTTCTGACGTCATTTCCTTGAGGGCGGGACACAGAGGGAACGAACGAACGAAGGGAAGGCTGGTGGAGAGACGTTAGGCAGCGCTTTCACTGACGCCGCGCAGACGTCAGAGCCGGAGGTGGAGAGAGGTAAATTTAAAGTGCGAGGGGGGCGCGCGCGCGCATGCAGGGGGACGCCAACTGATGGTCTGCAGGGGGGTGCCAGAGACCCTAGGCACGGCCCTGGCCACCAGGATATGCAGGATAAAAAAAACCTTATGTACCAGCATATTTTCAAAGAGCTTTCAAGGCAAGTGAGAGGACTCGAAATTATACTTCATATCCAGTCCAAATTAATGAGTTTGTTTCTTCAAGAAGATAAAGACAGAAAAAATGTGTTAAGGGACCCTATTCCGCCTTTAATAGTGGCATCTGAGAGGTCCCCAGCCAACATTTTTCTGTCTTTAGCAGATGGTACAGATGTTTAGACGACTACGGTAATCAACAGCAGGGCTGAGGAGTGGGGGGACAGAGTGCCTGGCCCTACGTCCCCCTTCGTTTGTGGATCAACGCTTAGGGCTTTGGGCA
This sequence comes from Microcaecilia unicolor, assembly GCF_901765095.1. NCBI lineage: Eukaryota > Metazoa > Chordata > Amphibia > Gymnophiona > Siphonopidae > Microcaecilia > Microcaecilia unicolor. Next base: position 234,867,801 of record NC_044037.1, read on the forward strand.
GCAGCCATGTAGGATTGATTTTCCCTGCCCTACTGCAGGGAAATCCCTAGGGGGTTCATTCCTAGTTTTGGCTCTTCTAGTGAGCTCCTGGCTGACTGGAATCTTTGAGGGCCAAGATCTGTTTGCACGGCTTTTAAAGTTTGGATGAAAAAAAAGACTAAGGCACAAAGCAGTACAGTAAAGTCCTGTGGCACAGCACTGTATCTTGATCAAGGTCAGTGCACCCATGGGGAAGGGATGTGGTTGTCGGAGGAGTGCACCAGTTGTTAGGCCCAGGCTCTGTATGTAATGTTTTGTCGAGGGGAGGAGGATTAGAACATGAGCGGTGCTCCCTGGTTATGAGCAGAATGCAGATTTCAGCTGCATTTCCCTGATGCACAGTCTGGCTGAGTGAACAAGCTGTGTTGGTTGTTCCCACAGGAACAGACACCATTTTAGGACTTGACCCCGTTTCCTGGTACAGCACTTTTTCTCCTCAGATTTCATGTTATTGATGCACAGGACCTTCTGTTTATTGAAAAAGTATCTGGACTCTTATTCAGAGGAATCCAGAGGGTAACACCCTTAAAAGGCTAGCCTAGTAAGGGACTTACCATGAGGTGCTTGGACAAGTCACCCTTTATCTAAGTTTTCTTGGTTTTCTGCGGCCTGCAAGGCTCTCTTAGACCTTGGCCAACCTGGCAGGATAAAAGTTTTGTAATCATCGAGCTATTTGAGTTCACAATAGCTACTTTCTGACTATGTCCCAGAAAATTCCCAGTGGTTTTAGAAAGTGTTCCCAGTGCAGCAGAACCATGTCCCTCATGGACAATCACAACTGTTGACTGTAGTGCTTAGTACCCAATCTTGATTCCTTTACTTGTAAACTCTGCAAATATCAAGAAGAGGCATAGAGATCACATGTACTCCTGACACCCCTTTGACTAGACAAGCATGATTTAAGTAGCCACTTGGGCCTTCCTGTTAAATGTCTTAAAGAATGCAAGTGGGCAGCTAGCCTCTGATCCATTAGTCTCCTGCACGTGAGAGCAGTTCTCTTAGTTCTCCCTCTTGCTCTTCACCAGCAAGATTTTCAGAAATGTTATTGATACAAAACCCACTTTCAGAGCACTCCCCACCCACCACAAATGACACCCCTGCCCCCAGTGCTGGGGGTTTGAAAGGGCAGTCCCAAGCCTGGCTGTGCCCCATTGGGAAACTGCTTGAAATGTGAGACTAGCCAGGGTAGGTGACCTGGGCAGTGCTTCCACCTTTGGAAGTGCTAAATCGTCCCTCCCCTCATCCAAACCTCCAGCCCCATTCCTCTACCACCAACTCCAACATCCCAGGTGACTTTCTGGGGAATCTCTGAATCTTTCCATCTGAAACAAACTTCCAAACATTATCAAAACCCACTATACCTCAAACCAGACCCCAAACCATATTTTCACCCCATAATGCCTCCACTCTGCCCTGCACTGTCTTGCCCCCACAAAAACAAACCTTTTAACACAGTAAGATGAAACAAACAAGTTTATAGAGGTCCATGGTTCTATGGGCAAAAAACAAGGACTGTGACATTAAACACAAGTTTCAAGTTTTATTAAAGATTTACTATACCGCCTACCAGGAAAGAGTCTAGGCAGTTTACATTCTAAAAAGTACAACATAACTATTAAACAGACAGGTAATACAAGAAAACATTAAAAAAAAAAAAAAAAAAAGGAACTGCAACATCAGAAAGGAAAGCAATCATGCCCACCAGCCAAGCTCAAGATAGCAAAAGGCACCAAACTCTGTCTAGTCTTGGCCTTCTGCTGAGGCTGAGGGCAGGCTAAGGAGCATATTTATTTTTATTTATTTATTTGTTACATTTGTACCCCACATTTTCCCATCTATTTTGCAGGCTCAATGTGGCTTACATTTATTTTATTTTTGTTACATTTGTACCCCGCGCTTTCCCACTCATGGCAGGCTCATGCGGCTTACATGGGGCAATGGAGGGTTAAGTGACTTGCCCAGAGTCACAAGGAGCTGCCTGTGCCTGAACTGGGAATCGAACTCAGTTCCTCAGTTCCCCAGGACCAAAGTCCACCACTCTAACCACTAGGCCACTCCTCCACTCATGTTACCCTAAAGGCGTTAGCCAGTCAGTTGATAACATATAGTCTTGCACTTCTTTGACCAAAAAAAGAGCATTCTTATTGAGGTGGCTAATATGGAGTTTAGCCAGGTACAACAGTGGAAAATGTCTGTTGCCTTTGCTATAACTCCACTGAAAAATCTTGAGAGAAAAAAATCTGTGATTCTGGTAGAGGATCTCTTGTTTCATACAAGTGGCACTTATCATCCTTTCTCCTGAAAATTGTGAACACATACAGTCACTGTTCCCTCTAAGCTGAGTGGGAGTCCTCCACCTGCAGTCTTGCCTGTAGGGAGTGCTGTTTTACTATTACAGTAGGGACAGGCATGTTCTGCAGGACTCCAGGGAAACCTGCCTGCCCTAGCGATTGAAAACACAATATTGAAGCACCATCCCCTACTGTTAGCAATTCTGTTGGAGGACATCTGCTCAGCTTAGAAGGAATAGTGTATACAGTCAAGGCTCACTGCCTCTTCCCCTCAGCCAGGGATGGGGGGAAGGGGCCAGTGAGGAATGCACCTTGTCTAACTTCATTTTTCCTTATTTTACCTGCAGACTGAGGATCTCTGTAATCCGAGATCCTCACAGTCCCAGCTCTCCATCTTCTCTGGGAGACCCACGATGCATAGGTTGTTCCTGCAGCTTCGACTTTCTTTCTTATCCTGTCACTTCACTAGTGTTTTCACTTCTGCTAGTGCTATTACTTGGCCTTTTCTGTCATGGATGCCATGACTTGCATCATGCTGGAAGAGAATTCCTGAAACTCTGTATTGAAGCATTACAATTTTCTTTTTCCGACAGTTTTGCCATGACATTTTTTTATCATTTCACGCGCATCCATGACAATAGAGACTTCTCTCGTGGTTGTGTCCTCTGAACCTTGCTTCTCTGTGGGGCCAGCCTTGTCAACAGCCATCTTCCTGCCTAATTTTCTCTCCTCACAGGGCTTGCAATGATTTTTTACTCACTTTGGCCATTCTGTGGGGAGTTCTATAAAAAAAAAAAAACAGGGCCCTTTGTATCTTTAATATTTGGCATACTGAGCAGTTGCCTGTACCTAAATCCGAGCCTAGGTGGGGGCTGAATAAGAAGAGAAATCACCCTTTGGGGGTAATTTTATAACACATTTTCTGCATGTTAACCATGTTTTGCATGTGAAAATGGATGTTATACATATGTAAAAAGTAGGTGCTGGATTAGATTGTGCCTGCTTTTTACCTGATCTGCTTGTAGGCATTCCTGGTGTCCTGGTGCCATAGTTTGTTTACAGCTGAGGAAGCATACGCATGATCTATACACATATTTTATAAAATGTGTGTATGTACATAGAATACATCTACATATTTATGCTTTCAGACAAGATGTAAATTTGTGTGCAAGAATTTGTGCACTAGTAGGGGTCATTACATGAGCCTATTTTTAAAAAGCATGTAGACACATATTTTGAAATTACCCTTCTGTGTATTCGTGCTATTTTCTCTTCAGTCCCCTTAAGAACATTATTGAGGAAGGGCAATTTAGTCCTAGATGAATATTTCAGGCCCTAATTATGATGATCATAAACAGTGATTTATATTTGCACAGTAACAACTTTATTTTTTGTGCAGGCTTTATTTCTTGTTGGCCAGTACATTTTGAAATATTGGCCCAATATTCAGAAAATAATTTGTTTCATATTCAACCTTTGTGGATTTTTGATTGTGGAAACTAGAATACTAGGAATTTCTAAGGATAGCAGAGGCCTAAAACCTTATGTGAAACGGCACTGAAGAGAGAACAGCATGATAGAGAACATCAATGAGTGATTGCAACTGAATCTTTCAGATTTTAGACTCCATCTTCCTGCTTGTACTCTAATCAGAATTCAGCGAAGCAGCAGGAAGATGGAGTCATTCCACTCAATAAAGGTAAAGGCTTAGCTATGGCATTTAGGTGTTTGTCTTCACATTTTTTATTCATATTCATTGCTGGATAAAATAAATATGGCCTATAAATTAGTAATAAAGTAGAGATAAATATAAGCAGAAAGGATCTAGGCTTCTATAGTGTAGGAATAATTCATGTTTATGTTGGTGTTTAAGAAGCATGAAAAAGGAGGACATGTTTGTTTGGAACTGTATAGCTAATAAAGGCAGATACAGTAAACACGAAGGGAGTAATTCTATAAGGAGCCACCTAGTTTTAGATGGCAGAAATGCATGCAAATGGCTACTTAGGTGTATAAATGACCTTTTAAAGAATGCCAACTAGCAGAAAAGTATGCATCATAGATTTGTGGCATGTATTTTGCTGGCAGGTATACATTTGGGCAGAATGTGGCATAGCATGGGTGGAATATACAAATATGCACATAAATTAGAATAATCTTTAATTTCATGTGTTCCGACAAACATCTGGATGCAGGCATTTACACCAGCTATAGGGCTGATGTAATCACACATTGCCATAGATATAAGTGCATTTTCTCTCAAATGCAGAAGTATTCTATAAAGAAAAGTAGGCACTTTTTTTATAGAATAGGCGGCTGGATATAACATTACCTTCAAAAAGGGCAATTCTATAACAGTTTGCCTACAATTAGGCACCTGGAGGGCACGTGATAGGCATCTATTCTATAAAGGAAGATAAATGTCTACTTTCCTTTTTAGAATACTAGTAAAAAAGGCCTGTTTTGGACACAAATGAAACGGGCGCTAGCAAGGTTGTCCACGGAATGTGTATGTTTGAGAGAGTGTGAGTGAGAGTGAGTGTGTGAGAGAGAGAGAGTAAATGTGCGAGTGTGTGTGTGAGAGAGTGTGTGTGTGAGAGACTCCCTCTGAGGTCTGAGGACCCCCTCTTTAGCAGAAGATGGATTTTGAGTGTGGCTTAGTTATTGTTTTGTTGGGGAGTGTGTGAGTTGGAAGAGCAATCAGTGCTGCCATTTTGGTGTTGGGGATTTGTCTGCAGGAGGGTACCGTTGTTCCACATAATTGTATGTGTTTCTCTTGTTTGTGGAGGAATTGGCGGGGTCAGAGGCTGTTTGTGGGTGATTGAGGTACATAGGTGTGTGTGTGTGAGTGAGAGAGATACTGTCTATGTATGGCACAGTGTGTGTTTGTGTGTGTGAGAGAGAGAGATGCTGATTTTGCATATTAGATGTTTTGTTATTGTGTTTTTTGGGAGGGAGGGAGGGAGTCTGGTGGAGCTGGGTAACCTGTGAGAATGACCTGCAACCAGCAGTGACGAAAGGAGGCGTTGCTTAGACTGACCCATAAGCCAACCAATAAGCATCAGTACTGAAAGACAGGGTCCGCCTACATCTACAACATCACCAATCAGCAAACTTGCAAAGAACTTAGGGTAGGCAGAGCTGCACCCTACGCCAATAACAGTCACTGAAAGGCGTGCCGATGAGTTCACATGGCCACAATGAAGCCTCTGAACTCGGGCGATGGGAAGGAAAGACTCACACTTACCGGATACCCTGTGCTGCCAGAGAAGAGCATCAAACAGGAGAGCCTCAAGGACCCAGCAACCATAGAATGCATGCAACATCATGCTGTCCTCCACATGTTCCCCGTAAATGCCCTGCCCCCGCGCGCATGGAGATGTGATGTCAGGAACGGTACAACACCAGTTGCCTTTATCCCGCCGCTTTCTGGTGTCACGTGGTTGATGACAGCGAATTCCTATTGGGAGCAAGTAAAGGAGGTGCGACTTATTATTGGAAGAGGGGCGGAGCAAGAAGCTTGATTGGCTGATCTCTTCGGCTCTCGTAGTGGTGCTTTGCTGCATATCTGAAAATTGCAGAAATCTTTACATGTGGTCTTCACTGCAACCTTACTTGGGTCACATCTTTCTACTGTATTTCCTCCCAAGGGTGAATGTTGATGACCGGGATCCGTTAACTTCTGGGAGTAGGGAAACACGCTCCACGTGTTTCCCTACTCCTGCCCCTGCCTGGCTCGTGGTTTTTGTGCTTTTTCGACCTTCTTTGCGACTCGTGCCTTGTGCCTTCCCCGGCCCATTGGGTGAGTGTCAGTACTCCGCCCTGTACGTCATAACGTTGTGACGCGAGGGCGGGGCACACACTCATGGGCAAAGCGGATATCTACACCATGACGGAAGTTGGAGACTTTGCAGCTTGTGACTTCATTAGAATGTTGGGGTTGTGAATTATGTCTGGATGGGGCGTGGCTGAGGGCGGGTCCATGAGTGAGAGTGAGTGGTGCTCACATCCTAGCCTACCAACAGTACAGGGCTTCAGTGTTTCCCTGCCACAGAGTGAGCTTCAGAACGTTGGAGGTGAGAATTATTTATATAGATTAGTGTAACCAGGTATATACGTGCTTAACATTTAGGTGCGAGCACTTATTCCATCCATAGAGCTGCTGTAAATGTTAATAGCTAAGTCTGCAGATACACACGTAACTTACTGGCATGTGCCCTGCCCAAGCTCCACCCATGTGTATGCCATCTTTACAAATATGCATGGGTATTTACAGACTAGCGCTTAGGGGGTATTTTGGCATTTACACATGTATGTGCGCACATGCACATACCTGGAAAAGTCATTATTCTAAACATTTATGCATGTAATGGGTGCACAAATGTTAGCTCCTGTATTATAGAAATGCCCCTGATATTACAAGAAAAGCTAGGATAATGCTGAAAGCTCACAGAGGGGCACTTAAAAGCAGAACTATATGTTCATATCATCTTTAAGTAAATGCATCTTCCAACACTAAAACTAAGTCATCTTGGACAAACTGTAAACATATTGCAAAGATGATTCAGCTTTAATGTTGAAAGATCATGTTTGTATTTATTATATGCACAAAGTCTTATATTTTAACATTATTTCATGACATAATCATTACTCTTCTGATAAATTTTATAGATGATGGCTGATCTTATGTTTAGAAAGCAAGATTATGAGCAGGCTGTTTTTCATTTTCAACAACTTCTGGAACGCAAGCCAGGTACTGATTGATTTTATATTCTTTATGTGCAAAACATGATTAGTGAAAGTGCTTGACACCTTGTATTTTTACATGTATTGTTGCTGTGATGTTTGCAAAAATTAATGCATTTCATGTATTACAAAGACTAAAGCAATTTGTAGAATTAGTTTATTGACACTGAATTCTGCTTCTTTTTTTATGAACAGAAGGGAAACAATGGTTGTGCACATTGTCCATTCTTAAACAACAGTCCCTTGATGGCAGGCATAACTCTCATTTAGTTTCCTGCAACTACATTAATCACCCTAACTGTTTACAACTTACAAGAATCCACTGCTGTCCCAGGGGTATTATAGGAGAGGAGTTGCTGAACAATCCTGTTGCAGTACTGTTGATTTCAGTGGAACTGAGCATAGGTTGCCAGATCAGGCCTGGTAAATTAGTTTTAAGAACCCAGAAATATCGATGTCTTTAAAAGTATTTGTCTGAGCATAGCCAGTCCCAAATATGTCATCCATTTCACAAAAGGGTACAATGGTAATTTATACCCTTGATTTGGGGTATTAGGGATTTCTTCTTGATCTCACAGCTGATTAACTGTATTCTGCTTCTCTTGGGAAAAATGAGGTGACAGGTTTTAAAACACAAACTGTCCTTCTGAAAGTGATATGATGATGATCATATTTTATCGTGATACTTGTCTTCCATGCCTTAAAAGGGTATAACATTTTCAACATTTTAAAATTTGGTTATCTGTAGCTAACATGTCATAAGTCCCTCTACCAGATAAAAGGCTTTATTTCTTAATATCTGATAATTACCACTTCCATTCCACCAGTGATAGACTATAAAACATTCTTACGTCACGCATCTATAATGAAGAAGTTTGTTGATCCATAAGCATAATGTTGCCTTTGTCAACATTACAGAGTTCATATTGCTACCCAGAGAGACAGGGTTGGAAGAGAGATAGTTCTTTTCAGCTCCAGGGACCTCGGAGACCACCAGCACAGAATGAAAGTTGGTAAGGTTTGGAGACAAATTGAAGTAAACAGGGACATCATTAGATCTAGTGTCCTTTTGTTAAGAAAATGAAAAAGACTGAAGAAGGAAGGTAGTGTCCTGAGCTATTTAAGAGCAAGTTTTTATGCCTTTGATGTGCATTCTCAGGATCTAAAGTCTCAGGTCAAATATTAATTTCATTCCTTGCCTGATGTAAGGAAAGTTGCTTAGTTAAAGATGCCATTGGTCTTAAGATACAATATTGATCCAGTTTGTACTTATTATGTTCCATTGGAAATAAAGTATTTTAAACATCAAATATTTTCTTAGATAATTATGCCACATTGTCACGCTTAATTGATCTACTAAGAAGAGCCGGTAAGCTTGAAGAGGTACCAAGATTTCTTGAATTGGCTGAGAAACATTCTTCCAGAGCGAAACTTGAGCCAGGATTTCACTATTGCAAAGGACTGTATCTCTGGTAGGTAATGTAAGAATCAGAAAATTAAGTAAAGTAAACAAAACATAAATACAACTTTTTTTTTAAATTTGGTTTACACCTTTTCATTGATAGTACAAGATGAGTTATATTCAGGTACAGTAAGCAATTATGTGAATTAAATAAAAATAGAATTGGAGATGATTTCCTTTTTCTAAAGCTTTTAGGTTATTGTAGAATGCTTATGAATAATTTGAAACAACTACTGTAGACATTTCAAATTATTCTTATGTTTAGCAGTGCTATACGTATAGCTAGCGCTGCTGAACATTCAGGTATAACTAGTTTTATGGTTAGCAAAATAGATATAGATATATATATAGATAGATATATAATGTAATCTGACATCAAAAATATTAAAAAAAAATACATAGGTGTTTGCTATAATGCTGAATGTGTATGTGCTTTTGGAAAATTGACCTAAGTATGTTAATTACAGGTTAAATTTTCTTCCTGTTTTATGAGGTGCCTACTTTAGTACTATTAGGTACTGTATAAGTATTTAGAAAAAAAAGGTGTATCTTAAATAGAATTGGAATCAAGTGGAGTCTTGTGGTTAGGTTCTCTTCTCTCCAGGAGATAGTCCTCTGCAGATATCGCCTCAGCCTCCCTCTCAGGTGACTCAAGGGGCCCTTTTACAAAGTGGTGGTAGGGCTACTGCGCACCAAATTGACTCTATCGCCTGGTTAGCGCACCCACCCGGCAGTAATTTCAAAGTTGGCATGTGCTGTTTCCTGTGGTAGAAAATATTTTTCTATTTTTTATGGCGGGAATGTTCCCAGTGGTAATCAGCAGCACGGCCACATTGGTTCATACTCCATGAGTACTGTGTGTGTGTAGCGCATGAGCCCTTACCGCTAGGTCAATGGGTGGCGGTAAGGGCTCAGGCAGTAAATAGTCGCACACTACTATTATTTCTGGCTCACGGCCATTTACTGCCCCCATTGAAGAAAGCCTTTTTTCCCAGCTGTAGTCAAAAATGGCCCAGCGTACGCCAAAATCACACACCCTCACTCTGCAGGCCACTTTTTACCGTGGCTTAGTAAAAGGACCCCTAAGAGTCCAGCTACAAAGAATCAGCACCAAGGATGCTCCAAGATGGTGCAAACACTTTGGAGGCTTCAAGATTTAAAGTATAATGTCTTCAGCACATTTTGCACAGGTATGATGTCAAGGCAACCTTGAATGTTCCACACAAGTGCTGGAAAAGTGCAGATGTATCTCAGGGTGCTGCTTCTAAACTTTACCTGTGCAGCCATACCTTTGCTGTCTTCACCATCAGACAGACTCTGGCTTGACAGTAGAACAGACCTTCAAGCTGTTGCACTGGTATAGATTGTATATCAGCCTCTCATCACAGATATTTCAGCACTACACACAAGTGCAGGGTGTGAAATTGCTGCTCCAGTGCAAAATTTACTGCTTGCTGATAGTGCAGAGCCAGTACTGGCATCCTCTCTTTTTCTGCTTGTGACACAGTCAGCTATGCAAAGTTTAAGACTTCAGTCTCCACTGACATCCATTCCAATAATTGTCGCAGGTCTAAGAGATTTATTCATCAGCTTCTGATGCAGGCAGTAGTGCCAAAATATGTTGGGGCCATTGACTGAACTATCCACTCCTCCTGGACATCTGGTTGAACTATACTGATTAGTGAACTTTTGGTTTTGTGTTTTATTAGAATAAAGGTGTTTATTTGCCCCTACTAGTTCTTTCTTCTTCTTGGTTTGCGTCATCATCATGGTGCTGTTAGAGTTGCCTGTGCTGTGATTTTGGAGAAGTTTCCTCCCATTAAAACAGGAGGAAGAACCTCGTTTGGATGTATTTGACTTTTTGAAATTCGTGGACGAGCCAAAAGCCACAGTGGCCATTCAAATTCATGGTATTTGCAGGAACAGCAGCTTTGTATGTGGCAGTTGCTGCTGACAGTTCAGCCTCTATCTAAAAGATGTATTTAAAGTAGAGGTGGGCAAATTAACACGTTAATAATGCTATTAATATGTTAATATTTTAACGCAGGCTGTGCACTTTAACTAGGCCCAATTTTTTTAGCGCTGACAGCAGGACTCCTTTTCTCCTTCCTTGGCGCTCCTTATCTCTCCTTGCATGGCCGGGCTCTGCAGATATTTCAGCCACTGCAGTACAGGAAGTTGGGGAAGTCTCATGGGGCTTGAAACTGCATGACTTCCCCAACTTCCTGCACCGCTCAGCTCAAGTATCTGCAGATCCTGGCCATGCAGAGGGAGACAAGGAGAGTGGAGGAAGGTGAAAAGGAGCCCTGCTGTAGAGGTAAAAGCGAATGGAGGGGGAGAGAATCTGGATGAAGTCTGGGGAGGGGGCCATGAGAGAAACTGGGGGAGAGGCTGGGGAGGGGGGCATGAGAAAAACTGTGGGAGAGGCTGGGGAGGGGGACCTGAGAGAAACTGGGGAGAGAGGCTGAGGAGGGGGTGCATGAGAGAATCTGGATGACGGCTGGATGCATGGTGTGATTAAGTATGATTAATCGCAATTAAGATTTTAAATCTTTGCCCACCCTTAATTTAAAGTATAAAATCAACCAGCACCTGAGTTTAGTAATGTCTGGCCTTTTAACATTCCTCAGTAGCAGCTGACTTGGCAGTGAAGAAGGCAAGAAAATGTAGAGTTTCTAGTCTTACCTTATAAAGATACAATACTGTTGGACCATCTAAGCAAGAATGCATTCCAGTGTGTAGTGTTATATGCCTGAGGTAGAGATCATCAGCTTTACATAGTTCAGTGTATGCATACAGTTTTCAGAAGGATGCAAGAGTTCTCACCCAGCCTGTGTCCACTATCTGAACTGCCAGCAATGCTAGCTGAGGCAAATGAGTGTGGAACCCATCTTATATGCTGAGTGAATGGTGTATTAATACATCTATCAGAATCTTTTATAACTTTTGTACCTTTGAAGTTACTGTTGTAACTTCATGCATCTGACCTCCATAAGAATGTTCATACAACATTTCCTTTTTGACAATAAGTTTAAGATTGTGAATACTATCAAGAATCATTGTTCTACCCTATAAAACTTCTGAGCTGTAGCTCCACCATCTACATCATCCTCTAGATAGACATGCATAACCCAGTATTGCAGAGGTTTCTGCTATCAAAGATGTTTGATTCCTTTTGCTAGGTAGACAGATCAAGCTCATCAGGTCTTCACTAAACCTCACTAGTGAGAAATGGGACAAAGCAGGCTATACCTGTGTAACCAAAGTACTTTTGATTATTCTTTGTAGTCCCTACCAGTTTCCTTCCAGAATACATATTCCCCCTGATTCTATAAAGGTTGCCCAAATTTGGGCGCTAATCCTAGATCTGCACCCAAAATAAGTAGTTTATGGGCTCAAATGATTTAACTATTGGAGTTAATAAGCACTTAATTGGTACTCATTATGACTTGGATGCTTATCTGGGTGTGTGGTACTCTGTATCAATGAGGTTGTCACAAAACACCTAGCTACCTGCCTGGGCTATCCCACGGCCACTTAGAAGGTCTATTCCCAGCACAGCTCAGGTCCACCTGCTGCCTGTGCTGTACACTATCACCCTCCTTCCACTGACTGGATCCCAACTGCCTGAGGGCGAGTCTCCTGCTCTCAAATTATCCCCCGTGATTTCTAGGTTACTAGGGTCACACTCCCAGTGGTCCCACAGTTCCTAGGAAGCACTCACAGATCCAATACACAAACCACCAGGATTCTTAGTCAGTCCAGACAAGCAGAGGCAATAAACTAAAAATGTTTATTGTCATTGTATCTTACCTCATGAAAAATTAGAACAGTGAACATAAAAGGTGCAATCAGCAAATCAATAACAGGTAATTGAAATAGTTAATTATATCTAAACATTTGTTTACTATCTAAATAGTACCTGGGGAGATCAGGACATATAGCTGCTTACAGGTTATCAAATGTAACTGTTCACAGGGCCTCAGCAAAGAGATCTTTCTCTCTCTTCTCCTTGCTAAGACTGGGGGAAAAGCTAGTACATCCTAGATGAATTGAGCTCCTGAGTCAATCAGAGCCCAGAAGAACAATTTTTCAAAAGTATGCTGCATCTTCCTATCTGTGTTAGACTAAAGAAGAAAACAGTCATTTCTCTGTAACAGCTTTAAACATAAACATGCAGTACCTGCTGGCCAAACTAGAGAAATACACTTCAAGAAATAATTAGTACAGTTTACAGTATTAGAACCCACTGTTTTGTCACAAGCACCTAAATTGGATCACACGCAAGTCAAATGGGGCATGGCCATGGAAGAGGCATGGGCCAGTCAGAGGTGTTTACAAAAAATGCACACAGTGTTACAGAATCACAGGGATCTGCGCCCAACTTGTGCACCAGGACTTATACCAGGTTTCAGCTGGTGTAAGTCCTCATGACCAAAGTTGAGTGTGGAATTTGGCGCTTAACGTTATTCTATAAAGAGCACTCATCCTGGAGTGCCCTTCATAGAATAGCATTGAATGCCACATTTTATTGGCACTTAGAGACAGATGCATCAACCAAACGTAAAAAAAGCAAAAACGTAAAAGCTGTTACCGAATTTAAAAAAACGAACAATGCAGCAAAAAAACAAGTCGCACATGTTCGGTGCGGTATTTGAAAGTACAATGGATCAATCTGGTGGAATCCCCGTCGGTAATCGGCCCCTAAAGCATGTGCAGAGCAGCCAAGCGTTATGCTGGCTGCTGTGCGCATGCCACAAACGTCAAAAAACCAAAACACAAACACATGGATCGGGAGGGGGCAAAGGCCTGTATGGACGGCCTTGCCCCCCCCCCCCCCCCCGCCCGTGGTCGCCGCTGCTGCTCCCCGCTTCCTCCGCCAGCATTAAATAAAAGAAAACAAAAATCAAAGCTTCGGCCCCCCCCCTCCCTTCCTGTCTCTCAACTCTTTCTTTCCCCACACAGCCCTGCCCCCACCGGCCCCCTTGAGATCGTCGCCGCCGCTCCCCCCTCCTCCAGCCCCCCCCCCCCCCCCCCCCCCCCCCCCCCCGCATTACCGGGCCCGTGCAGCGCCTCTCTCCTCTGTCAGACGGGGGCGGGGCCAGGTCAGGGAAGACAAAGGAGAGAGACGTCCTGAAGACTGCTGCGATCTGGTCTTCTTGCCCATGCAGCGCCTTCATACAGAGGTGAGAGGCGCTGCACGGGCCCGGTAATGCAGGGGGGGGCCCGGAGGAGGGGGGAGTGGCGGCGACGATCTCAAGGGGGCCGGTGGGGCGGGGCACGGTGGCGGAGGATGGCGGGAGGCGGAGCTGTGTGGGGAAAGAAAGAGTTGAGAGACAGGAAGGGAGGGAAGCTTCGATTTTTCTTTTATTTAATGCTGGCCTTTGCTCCCTCCCGAACTTTTTTTTTTTCAGTTTTATAGTGATGCAGGCGGAGCAGGGAGCAGCAGGGACCTCGGGCGTCAATAAAAGACGCCCCTGACACGCATTTTCGCCCCCCCCCCCCTTCGCTTTTCTTTTTGTTTTTTACATTACAGTTTTCAGTCGGATAGCCCTAACGACAGGTACAGACCTGTCGTTAGCGTTCTGGCTCTTTTCCTGCGTTAGGGTAGTTGGAAAACTTTGATGCATCTCGTTTCTATGGGGTTTCTACACAATTTGCTCATCTGCATTCCGTTTTCGTTTTCTGCTACCGTGGTCAGAAAATGGCCTTTAATGCATGCCACGGTTCGAAAATTCTTCGTTAAAGGGTCATTAAAGCTTAGTGCATCTGCCTCTTAAGTTTGGGCACCATTTATAGAATTTCTCCCATTGTGCTCTAGCTGTAGGAGGTAAGATACAATGCATTCTTCAGCTACACCCAATTCCTGGATTCTCAACTTTGTCAAAATGGGCTATCACCTCAAGTGTCACTCAGTTCCACCAGATTAACACCTAACTTGGTTTCAAATACCTCATGACAGCAGAAAAAAAGAGACAAAAATGTGACTGCAGTACAGGATAAATCCATGAACAAAAAGCAACCTTGCAGACAGCCAGTAATACATAGTACAATAAGTTTATTAGATGAGATATTTTAAAAACAAATAGAAATCTAAATGTTCCAAATATTCAGACAAATGCCCAACATGTTTCAGCACAAAATGCCTGCCTCGGGCAAATTCAGAACTTTGTTAAGAAATTATCCCACCTAAGAGAACATTCAAATAAAGGATGTATGAGATGATTTCAAAACATTTTTCTTAACTTAAAAGACAATATCAAAATAAATAAGAAAAAAAAAGGAAGAGGACAGAACAAGAAAAAATCATCTTCACTGGGAAGTACAACCTGGGGCAGCAGAGGCAAGGTTAGAATCCCGAAAGGACTGGGTCCTCTGAATAAAAAATGACTGCTCTGATTCACACCCATCCTACCAGGCCTATACCAGCATACCTCTCAGAAATGCCCTCTGCCCATAAGGCCTCTACCTATGAACGTCAGCTTATCCTCTGGCAGCCTGGGAATCTTAGTCTCCCCAAGACTCTTGACCAGTTTGTCTAGCTCTTCTCCAAACAACGATGATTCCCAAAAAGGAAGCTTAACTGAGTTCAGTCGTTTATCTTCTGTCATCTACTATGTCCAGCATCCAAGCAGCCTCCTTGGGCTACTCCTCAAACCTCAAAACCGTAGACACCTGCACAAGAATCTCTTATTATTCATCCTTATGAAATATGCTCCCTTCTGAAGAATCCTCCCCTGAAAGCAACTTCACCAACCAGGCATCTGCATTCAACACCACATCCTGTTTCAAAAGTCCATTCCTATCCACTCTTCTGAAAGAGGGGATCCAGCATCCAAGAGCTCTTCTCCTTCACAGTCTAATCTCTGTTTCTTGGGAAGTGGGAGGGACAGGCAGTCCCAATTTCCCAGTCTGTGAAGGCAAAACACCTGTTACATAGGCAGAATGAAATCCAGTGAAAAATCCACACCAGAGTTCTCCTGTGGTGCAAATTCCTGAAAATTCTAAAAGTTGCTCACACTGGGATCCCAGAACATGCTGCACGCTGTTAGAGAGAAAACTAGAGAAAATCAGCATATATCTGTACCTATATCCCTGTATCCTAGAAAACATTTTAAAAATTGTTTATATGAGAAGAAATTCTCTTATATTCAAATATTCTGTACTAAGGTACTCTGTAAACACTGCCAGACCACTAACCTTATTCTTATAAAGTTTATATAGTAACAGTTTCACAGAAAGCCAGTTGTTAAAACATCTATCTAGTTGAGTCATACAGTACTGACCTCATGTAACAGGCACAGCTGCAGTGAATCCAATCAAAACAACTAGCTGCATGCAAAAATAGCTGGGTGTACCGTTTTGATGACCATCTAGTAGTACCAGTTTAATAAAAACAGTGCCAAAGGGGGAAAAAAAATCACAGGGTCATACAGTACTGCCCTCACAGGCACACAAGCAGTCTAATACCCATAGTAATCAAATACACAGTGTGACAGGGAAGAAAGGAACCTAAAAATACCATTTGGAGTCAAATCCACAGGTCAAAAGAAATGAATACCAAGTGTTAAATATTGATTTCAAGCAATTTAAAAAAAACACATTGCAATTAATCCTGATTAAACATAATTGTAAAATTCACTAAAAACAGTAGAAACCAACATTAATAGTGCTGAGGAGCTAAATGTCTTATAAAAAGTTTTAAAAAAAACCCCAAAACAAAACAATGCTTAAAACAGCTAAGATTAAGCATTTAAAATTGCGGTTTCAAAGTGAAAATAAAAATGCCACTGATTTTGCATATTGACTAAAATATGACAAAACATTATTTCTTATTTTAAAACACTATCTTATTCTTTCAAACATATTAATAAAAGGCTCCTGTTTACTAAGGTAAGCTAGCATTTTTAGTGGTGCTAAAAATTAGTGCATGCTAACCATGTAGATGCCCATAGGAATATTATAGCCATCTACATGGTTAGCGTGTGCTAATGCTTAGCGTGCACTAAAAACACTAGTGCACCACTGGCGCAGCTTAGTAAACAGGGCCCTTAAATTATGCCAAAAATGGCAGCGTGACTCCATGTTGGGTCATCAGATAAAAATGGGCCAAAATGCTTAAAAGCACAACTTTTTTTTTCTAACAGGACACTTAAAAAAAAGAAAAAGGGGTACCAAAAATAAAAAAGCAGAATACAATAAATAATTGGTAACAAAATAATAGATGAAGAAGATAAAACAATGAAAAAAGATTGAAATAGTTTAAAACAAAAACTAAAAGATAAAAAAGTAAATGAAGATAAAAACAAAGCATGCAAAAGTACCAAACCCATCCATACATTATCTCCTTGTAGATTGATTCATGCGTGCTAAGGGATGGCCAGCCAAAAGATAGTGATTCAATTTGCTTTAAAAATATACCCTATGTAATACATGAAATATCATTAAACATATAAAGTCAATCAAAAGAGGGTAAAAGAGTACACCAAAGGGTAAATACAAAAACAAAAGCACACGTTAACCTCCAGAATCAGAACAATGAAGAGTTCTTTATTGGAAAGACCCGATACAGGCCGTGTTTCGGCGACCAAGCACCTGCATTAGGGGTCACTGAAATTGCAGAACTGTTAAATGATAATGATAAGAAGTCTTCTGTATATTCAACTGAATGACACGTGGAGGGGCATAATCGAAAGGGACATCCTTGTTTCGATTTGGCTGTCCTCGCAAAACGTCCCCATCCAGGGGCAGGGAAACCCGTATTTTCGAAACAAGATGGATGTTCATCTTTCGTTTCGATAATAGTCAGGGACGTTCAAATCCTGAAATCCTTTGAATTGGGCTAAAGATATGAGTTGACGAAGGTGTAACGGGAGAGCATTTCACAGTTCGGGGCCTTGTATTGAGAACATCATACGACGAGAGTGTTCTTGATGAATTTCTATATAAGTTGGTACAGTAAGACGATTATGATGTACTGATTGAAGATCACATAGTGGAATGTAGGAGGTTAAATAACAGGCAAGATAAGAGGGTTCTTCAGTGTTACGGGTCTTAAAAAAACAGCAGAAACAGGTGGAATATGGGCAACCAGTGAGCATTTTTGAGATAAGGTATTGCATGATCAAATTTTTTAAGGGCATTGATGAGTTTTATTGCTGCAGGTGACAATCTGTGATGCAAATGCCCATATATAGAAAATTACAGTAATCTAGTTGGGTGATAACTACAGAGTGCACTAGTATATTTAATATTTAATGCAGGAGGGTGTATTAATGGCTGGATGGATTTAATTAATCTAAGCTTATAGAAAGGACATCGAACCACCTGAGCTATTTGATGTTGAAAAGTGAGTTTAGCATCCATATGAAAGCCTAGTATTCATGTTGTCTGCACTTGATGAACTGGTACTTATAAAGTCCATTGAACATTATTAATTTTTTTTTTTGGGGGGGGTGGGGGGGGGGGTTGCCAGGTTATTGAAGCCTTGATTGGCGACTGTCAGAGACAGGATGCTGGGCTTGATGAACCCTTGGTCTTTTCCCAGTTTGTCAGTGCTTATGTACTTATAAAGATGTATTAACAAAACGTATTGGAGAGAGTACAGTGATTTGGTCCTGATCAGTAAATAGTAGTATTTTCTGTTCTGGGTCTACCAACAACTATTCAAAATATCTTGTCTACACCAAGAACACCTACCAGGCATACCTGTGCCTTTTAAATGGAAGAGCTTTTTCACATGGTGCTTTACAATGCCTTCCAAATACAATACTTATATACATGTGCTATCTCTATTGTCTAGGGTTGCAAATGTCTTCCATCAGAGTACATCTCAACACACTTTCAGCCTATCATGTCCCCAATGACAAAGCTTCCAGCTTCACGATGTCTAATCTTAATTCATGAAAAGTCGACTTTGTCAGACCACAAATTCAGAAGCCTCCTGTGCATTAAAACTCAATAATGCTCTTATATCTCTCATGAAGCCACCTTGTGAACAAATGGAATTCACTCAAGCATCTCACCTGGGAAGTGCTTTTTGTAATAGTGATTACTCTGGATAGACAAATAAGTGAATGTCAAGCACTTGTCACCTCTATGTTCATCCAAAGTTTTTACCAAAGATGGCTAGTTTATTTATTAGTGTTCTACACACAGAATTCTATGGCAGTGGTTTCTGTATAGTTTTAGGAGAAAGGAGTTAAATGTATTGTAAATTGAACACTGTAATTATCAGAGAAAACAGTACCCTTGTATGGGAAACCAAATGTATGTTGTATGTTGCAAGATGTCAATTTACATGAAATGGTTCAAATATTAACATCATTAGCATACATATTTATACAACATAAAAAAATTTTTATCTTTCAAGGTATATTGGGGAACCTAACGATGCACTTCGACATTTCAATAAAGCCAGAAAAGACAGTGATTGGGGACAAAATGCAATCTGTAACATGATAGAAATTTGTTTGAATCCAGATAATGAAACTGTAGGTGGTGAGGTTTTTGAAAATTTGGATGGGGATATAAAGTAAGTAATCACATTGTCATCTTTCTTTATACGGAGCAGAACTACTTGTATAATTTTGCTTTGATTATTGCCATGAGAAAAAGTTTGTACAGAGATTTCCGCCTACCTTTTCTTTGAGTACTTTTTCTGGGGAAAATAGTGTGTGCAGTTTTGAAAATCCATAACTATGTGTGTTTTTTGACTCCCTTGGCCTAACCTCACCCTAGAGAACACTGCCACAGTATGCACAAAGCTTGTAAAAGTATATGTCTTGTCAAACTAGTTTTAGTCTTGATAGGAATCTTAGCCCACTCTTTTTGCAGAACTGCTTTAATTCAGATATGTTCTTAGGTGTTGGTGCATGAACAGCTTGTTTTATGTCCTGACTACATCTCTATTGGATTCAAGTAAGGAGTTTGACTAGGCCAGTTCAAAATTTTAATTTTGTTTTTCCTCACACATTCAGATGTAGATTTGCTTTTGTGTTTTGGATCATTGTCTTGCTGTATAACAAATAGGCAAATGACTGAACATTTTCCTTAAGAATTCTCTAGTACAATGCATAATTCAAGGTCTTGAGGCAAAAAAGCATCTCCATACCATCACACTACAACCACCATGTTTGAATGTTGGTATGATGTTCTTAGTGAGGAATGCTATTTTTTCTATTTGTCAGACATAATGGAACCAGTGTTGTCCAAAGAGTTCCACTTTTGATTTGTCTGTCCATAGAACATTATCCCAAAAAGCTTGGGGATCATCCAGATGTTTGTTTACAAATGTGAGACAAACATTGATATTATGTTTGCATAGCAGTGGCTTCCACCTTACAACATTCCCATGAATCCCATTTTTGCCCAGTCTCTCTTATTGTGAAGTTATGAACCTTAGCTGAGGCTAGAGAGGTCTGCAGTTCTTTGGAAGATGATATGGGAAGTTTTGTGACTTCCTGGATGAGTTGTTGCTATGCTCTTGGAGTAATTTTGGCAGGTCAGCCACTCCTGGGAAGTTTCACCACTGTTCCAAGTCTTCTCTATTGGAAGGTAATGGCTCTCATTGTGGTTCAGTAGAGCTTTAGAAGTGGCTTTGTAACCCTTTCCAGGCTGATATGTTTCAACAACGTTTTTTCTCATCTCTTTTGGAATTTCCTTTGATTGTGGCATAACGTTCTTGTAGGAACTTTGTGGTGTCTACTTAACCCTCATGAAAAGGTCTGATGTATAGTGAGGTTTAGATTCAACAAGATTCTACAGTCAAACCTGGCTGTGTTCTGTCAGCAGAATCTAATTATGGTGAAATGTGGTCAGCTGGTTGATTGAGTAACTAAGGGGTCAGTTACTTTTTCACATGGATAAAGTGTTAGATAGCCCCCCACACACACACTTTTACAAAGCTGTGCTAGCAGCTGCCGGTGTGGTACTGCCGACACAGTCCATTCAAAGTGAATGGGCTTGTTGGCAATACCGCACGGCAGCCACTAAAACTGTGTTTACTCAGGTTCCCTTTGTGTAATATTACATTTTGTTTAAAGATCAGAAACCATTCAATGTAACATAGGGGAAATCAGGAGAGAGGAAAAACTTGGTGACACTATAAATAGTGATACTAAATACACTGCAGTTCACAATCACTAGGATCCCACTTTTCATAAGTACATATGCAAATTCTAAATCCATAGTGCGTCTGCACTTCAAAAAGGGTCAGAAACAGAAACAGTCCAATGCACACACCAATATCCAATCTATAATTTTGTGTTGACTAATGTGTGCCACAAAATCACAAAATTGAAAAATCCCTTGTCACAAATCACTTGCAGAGTTCGCTATTAAACAGTAGTGTCACTTATCTGTAAAAGTACACAATCCCCCAAATTCTATAAAAAAAATGTGCATGTAAATTTGGGCACGTGCAATTTAATTAAATAATGAAGGCTTTTTAACAAGCAATTCTTGGCTCTAATTAGATTTAATTAGAACTTACACACATAAAGTTAGGCACGGGATCCATGCCTAAACTTTACGCATGGCCCATAAAAGGGGGTGTGGAAATGGGAGGGTCATGGGCATTTCAGGATGGATCAGGGGCATGGTTTTTGAGTTACACTTGTAATAATTATAGAATATGGGGTCTCCGTGCATACATTTAGGCGTGAGCATTTTACATCATGTTTTTGTTGGTGCAAATGGCAGTGCCTAAATTTACGCACAACCCTAACTTTAATCGTGGTTTATAGAATAGCACTTTTTTTTGGCACCGTATATAAAATCTAGTCCAATAAGTCTCTTCTGGAGTCATTTTTAAAGTAGTAATCACCTCCACCATTTCTTCTTTATTAACCTAACAGACCCATCTTGAGTTTTTGCCTTCCTCGAGACAGTATTTGACATTATGGCAATAGAAATTGTTGGTCTATAAATTTTCACCAAATCTTAAAATTGCCACCCCCTCTCCCTTTTTTGTGTTTATGATAGTGATTCTGTTGTTGCTGTAGTTAACGTTCATTTTTTATTAATATAGTTCACTACTTAGATGATAACATAGTAACATTTTCAAAAATACTTTTATAAATGTGCTGATATTTGTTTACTGTTTACATTTCTTAAATGTATGTGACAATTAGGGCGCTTCTTTCTTCTTGTTGGAGTGGTCCTCTTTAGAATCCTAACGAGGAAAATATCTCAGCTTTGCTTCCCCACCCAGAATCTTGACTGTACAAACCTCTAGGGACAGTTGCAACTATATATTAATTTACAGTAAAGATTGCTATATCTGCATTTAAGTATCATCTTGGGCTGCAAACTTCTTGTATTGCAGTAAGGATAATTAAGGGACCCTTTTACTAAGCTGCGTAAGCATCTACGCATGCCCAACATGTGCCAAAATAGAGTTACTACCCGGCTACCGCGTGGCTCTTGCGTTAATTTCATTTTTAGAGCGCGTCCAGATGTATCAGATGTGTGCCAAGTGGCATTAGACATGTGTAGGTCATTACGCCTGGTTACTGCGTGAGACTTTACCACTAGGTAAGTGGCTGGCGGTAAAGTCTCAGACCCAAACTGGACGCACACCAATTTTTATTTTGTCGCACATCCATTTTCGGCAAAAATTTTTAAAAAGGCATTTTTTGCAGGTGTGCTGAAAAATAGATCTGCGTGTGCCCAAAATACGCGCCTACACTACCACTGGCCATTTTTCAGCACACCTTAGTAAAAGGACCCCTAATTTTGCTAATGATACATTACTTGAACACCATATTTTACTGACTTGAAATTAATCCAGCTGTTAATTTTGTTCACTGGTAAATTTGTTTTAAAACATACATTATATTTACTATGCAATTACATAAATCATTTTTATTATACACAGTAATTCCACAGAAAAACAAGAATCTGTACAGCTAGCTGTAAGAACAGCAGAGAAACTTCTCAAGGAACTCAAACCTCAAACAGTGCAAGGTCACATACAGCTTCGTATTATGGAAAATTATTGCTTAATGGCAACAAAGCAGAAATCAAATGTTGAGCGAGCCTTAAATACGTTTACGGAAGTAGCATCTGCAGAGGTTGGTACTGTTTTCTTTCTGGCGCTTCTATTTCGCACGGTTACATGCTGCTTTAAGGAGCCACCTGAGATGGGAATTCTACTACTACTACTATTTAGCATTCTATAGCGCTACAAGGCGTACGCAGCGCTGCACAAACAAAGCTATGAATCCAGATAGCCAGGCAACCAACCACCAATTGCTATCAGTTTAAGTTCAACTGTCAGTGGCATTTTTTCTTAACTGCACTGAGGAGCTTGCTCTCTCTTAGAAAAATATTCTTCAGTATTACATAGAAAATTACACAGATCTACTTTACTTCTTGTGACTGTGGCTGACTTCTCCCTCAGGGAATCAATTTTGGATCAGGCAACCCTCATGAAAAGAGAATACTGTTTAGGTGTTCTTCAGTTGAGGATGTTGTCTTTTTCTCTAGATTTGCTCAGCAGCCTTCTATTGGTTTATCCTTAAGGTAGTCCACATTTTCATATTAGACCGTCCCATGTAGTGATGCTTCTAAGTTGAGGATAGGGGTAGAAGACAGCAGAATGCCTTTTTTTTTTTTGTGGTGGTGGGAGGGGAGACAAATTCTGCCTCCAACCCCAACTCCTCCATCCATCCTTCTGCTTCTCAATCTTCAACTTTCCCTACATATGCCCTTGTTTCTCCTATCCTCCACCTCCCAGTATCTGTCCACTAGAGCCCCTGCATCAGCCCCCAACCCTCTCCTCCCATCCTTAGTTCATGTCTCCTACTTATGCCTTTGTAAGCCCCCCAGCCCCCTTTTCCAACGCACAGCATTAGATCTCTTCTTCAACCCCTATTCTGCAGTGCCTGTGTTATCTCTGAGCCCCCTTCTCCCAGCACTAGCATCAGCCCCCTTGTACCACCTGCCTCCAGTATCAGACCCCTTCTGCCACTCCTATCATTACAAAGGTAAGCCCCCTTTTCCCCATCCTCAGCCTTATGTCAGCTCCCAGCCCTTACATTAAACTCATCTCCGATTCCCAGCTCCCTTCTTTCACCTACCTTCTTGCTGGCCCCCAGCCCCCCCTTTCCCATTCCCAGCACTAGTACATTTAAATTCTCTGCAGAACAACAGGAACTTGTGTTTCTACTCACAAGAAACAGAAAATAGTTGCTTTCTGATTTTAATAAGAACATAGTGCTAGCAGCTAGAAGTGCCATCGCTCTGCAGGTAAGAGAAAGAGGCAGGAAAAGTTTGGTGGGGCCAGGGCTCTTGTGGCATCTTCACCTCCCACCCTCCCCCTACCTCTAATGCCAGTGGTTGAAGAAGATGTCCTGTACTGTAGATTTTTTTCAGCCTACTTCACCTGGCTTATTCTTCAGGGAGTCTTATCTCTTCGTATCAGACTGCTGACAAACAGTGAGACACTTCAGTACTGTGCAGAGGAATGACACATTGAGGGTAATGTTCTCTCTTCTAGACTCAGAAAGTCAAGAAACAGGAATTCACATGGCCAAGTTGTTTGAAATTCCCTATAGGTTTACCCATAACAAGACACAAACTAGCAAAGAAAATCAAGGCAACACAAAACACAGCAAGGAACTCCTGTAGCATGCTATCACTTGCCAGGTGCCATCTTGGCCGCTCCCTCTTGTTTGTTTGGTTTTTTTAAATTATCAATATAACGACAATTCTATAACTGTATGTGTAGTTATATACATCTTGTGCACTTATGTGCACAGGAAAATGGCACACTTTTCTGTAAGGTAGCATGTAACTGCACAGGAGGTGTACGTGTGGGCAGAGCATGAGTGGGATGTGGGCATGTCTTCCATTTTCATGTAACGCTTAGGTTCTCCCGTTCACACCTGCCATTAATCTGGTGTGTGTGTACCTAATTTTGTGCACACATATGCATTAGGGTGCCTAATTATAGAATTTCCCCCAGGTGTGAAATACATTTTCCAGACTGCAGATTGATTATCTTTATAAATGCGCTATAGTTTCAGTAGATATATTTAGTTGTTAATCATGTCTTTAAATGAGTTTAAGGTCCTTTGATTATGGGTTTATTTTTCAGGATGTATTTAATTATTTTGGGGCCTAAATACCAGCATTTCCCCAGACACAATAAGGGGGTAATTTTATAAGCAACGTGAGAATTATAACAACGTGTTATCTGCCTTTGTGGTGCTTTTAATAATTGCCCTAGTGTACATGCACATAAAAGTAGGTGCACAGAAAATACTATAAACTAGGCATCTACATTTATGTACCAGTTACACATGTAAATGTATAGAATACTAGCATATACATGCATGTTTATGCATATGGTTGGATATGTGCCTAAGAGCTGTTCTACAATTGGGCATTTATAGAACATGCAGTGCTATGAAACTGGTTTTGTATATGTTCAAAAGCTGCAGGTAGCAGTCATATTTATGCGTACACCCACCTAGTTTGCAGGTGGGTGTACACATGAGCAGAGTGTGGGCAAGGTAGAGTTACATGTGTCACTTATAGAATGCTATAAGTTATATACCTGTCTCTGGAACGTAGGCATACACACTTAACGCCAGCTCTGAGTTTGGGGTAAGTGTTTGCACCTAATATACTCAGTTATGCTAGCATTCTATAAGGGAAAGTAGGCATCTACTTTTCTTTATAGCATATGCGCCTTTATTTAGGCACAGTTATAGATGTTACCCCATAGAGCCTACTTTTATGCAGTATAAGGAAGATTTTAGATAGGACATACAAACTGGAATTGAGACATGCAGGCCGAGACGTGTCAAATTCCAATAGTATTTTACAAAAGAATCTGCCAACGTAGAGGATTTTCTAAATTGCCTGCAGGAATGGACATGTATATGCTGGCTATATGTGACGACACCCCTATTTTACAAATGTCAATGTTTAAAACATCAATGGAGGCAACAATTGCCAGCACTTACATGTATATGTTGGTATTTTATAACATATATATGTAAGTGGCAAACACTTGATGTATATGTCTGCCATTTTGGAAACCTAAACCTCTGTGTTCTCACAGTTAGGTACAGAGTCCACAATCATGTTTACGTTGATTAGACCAGTTACTATACCACCTAATGGCACTAGTAATTTCATTTGGGGAAAATACTAGGGGATCATGGGGATAGCCTCTCTTAATCCTTCTTGTAGAGCACTGCCCCAAACGAGCATCTTTATAAAACCATGACATCCCCGGGAGCAGCTGTAATTTCCAATGTTGATGCTGGAGATCATAGACGTGCATTCCCCTTCTGAAATGGGGAATACATGTATATTTTTCAGCCCCTCCCAAACCATGCCCCCCATGCCATATACACATATATGCAAGTTACATATTCAAATGCCAGCATTCTAAAATCAGGTTGTCTATGTGTATGTGAGATACAGATGTAAATGTCGGTATTTGCATGAGTCT
This sequence comes from Microcaecilia unicolor, assembly GCF_901765095.1. Classification (NCBI taxonomy): domain Eukaryota; kingdom Metazoa; phylum Chordata; class Amphibia; order Gymnophiona; family Siphonopidae; genus Microcaecilia; species Microcaecilia unicolor. Next base: position 234,893,809 of record NC_044037.1, read on the forward strand.
AATTTTCAAATAAGGCAAGCAGACTTGCTATCAATGTCCAGCACAATATCTAATGTAAGTGCTGCAACATCTTTTCTTTTACTGTTCCCATATAATATGCCAATCTTTAACTTTTTCTAAGGAGGACTTCAGAAACTCAGCTAGACTAGATCAGTCACAAGACTAAGCATAACCATCACCAGTCATAAAAACCTCCTCTACTAGGAGGAAGTGACATCATCGAGCAGAATGGCCGCCTAAGAGCTGAGCTCCCGCTAGCCCACAGGAACTTTTGAGCGAAACCCAAGCACCTTGCGTTAAATTTACGAGTGAGGAGCAGAAGGTCAATAACGAAGTCAATAAGCTTGACAAACGATGAGTTTGCGGCAGGAGGCTGTGGACTTCTCTTGATTTGCCTGCCCTGGTGGGGGGACAACGCAACAAAGAAGCATGCTGGAGGCCACGACGCAGCACAAAAAGGCAATCTCTGGGAATTCTTCCCAAATAGACTTACCTACCTCAGGAAAAGAATTGGAGGAATCCGAGGTGGTGATTCTCCCAGATCTGAAGGAATGGCTGCAAGAAATCAGGTCAGACTTAAAAGCGCTTTGGGCTGACCTGGTGACACTCGGGGCAGATCTTCGGGGGGAGATATGCAAATTGGGATCCAGGTTAGAAGATGCGGAAAATCATATAGATGTGCACTCAGAGGCAATTGGAACTCTAGATCAGCAGGTAGCGGATCTCCAGACAGGTTAACAACAACTACTGGATAAATTGAACGATTTAGAAAATTGCAGCCGCCAGCGCAATCTGCGATTCAGGGATCTTCCCAAAACTCCTGCCTACCAAGATTGTGAGTCGCTAGTTCAAAAGCTGGTAAGTGATCTGTTGGCCGCGAGTGGAGTCACGCTCGAACCCATAACTATCCTATTGGAAAGATCTCATGGAGCGCTTGGCCCACCACAAAACAATTTATCTAAAGATATTATCACATGCTTTCAAGATTATAAACTTAAAAAACAAGTTATGAAGGTGGTGCGTCAGGTCCAGAACTTTCAGTGGGACTCTTACAATATAGAAATATACCAAGATTTGGCAGCAGCCACACTTAAACGTCGAGCGGAGTTAAAACCAGTCACCAGGAGGCTTCGAGAACTAGACATCCGCTGCAGATGGCGTCATCCCTTTGCACTAGTTTTCTAGAAAGATGGGAAGATGCATCAAATTAAATTGATATCAGAGTTCCGGGAGATTCTACCGAAGAGGGCCCAACAGCGATGCCTACACCCTCAGGCCCTGGAAAGATCGCTCCTTCTTTGGCACCCCCTCCTAAATGGCAACGAGTGGGGAAGGGCCATAGACGACTGCAGCGCCAGCAATCTGCCACCCAGGTCACATGACTGATTTGAACTTAACAATATTCTAACCTGGCTATACTGGCCATAACATATTACCTGGAGGCAGGTAACAAGCATGCCTTTTAAGGTGGTTTGCGCGAGGGTTTGGGGTGTATTGTGGGGAGCTTTGATGTTGCTCCTTCATGTATTATTCAGGGTTTCACAGATGTTCTATGTATAATATTTAAGGCTGCCTGTATAAATGATAGCCAATTTTTTGTTTGCTGTTTCTGTGAGCTATAAGGTGGGCAGGTATTTAACTCGTACTTCCTCTGTTGACAACCTTAAATATTCGGATGGGGAGTCTCGGGTGCAAGAGGGGGGAAATGGGAGGGGGAGGATTTGGGGGATGAATGGGAGGAGGTGGAATGAGTGAGGGATTTGGGGGACGATGGATGCATGGGGTTCTCTGGAGGTGAGTGGAAGGAGGACATGTGTTGATCAAGATGTCTGATATTACATTGTTACTTCTGAATGTTAGGGGGCTGAATATACCTAGGAAGAGGCAGCTTCGCCTTCGGGTGGACGTGGCCCTAGTGCAGGAGACCCATTTAAAACCAACCCATGAGCATCTGTGCCACCAACGAAGGTATTCCACTATATATTTCGCATCTAACACTGATAACTCTAAAAATAGGGGAGTTTTGATTGCTTTTAGTGATTCCAAGCCATGGGAAATTTTGAAAGTCATAAGAGACGGGAGGGTGATACTTACTAGTGGTTTTCTCACTTAGGGGTCATGTCTACACTCTAGTGAATGTATATGGTCCTAATGCTGACCATGGGGAATATTTTTCCAGCCTAAATCAGTTACTTTTGAACCATGGGGAGGGTTCTCTGTTGTTGGGAGGGGATTTCAACCTCACCCTATGCCCACAATTAGATAATTCCTCATATAAGATTCTCTACATCCGGCGTGACAGAGACAGACTCCATGCGTTCTTAGCATGTTGGCTGTTGTCAGATCTTTGGTGCCAGGATAACCCCACCACACGTAGCTATACATACTTTTCACCAGTTCATCAATCTTTTTCCCGGATCGATTTCTGGCTGGGGGATGCATTAATTTCAGGCCAAGCTAGTACACATCAAACATATAAACAGCGAGTGACCGTACTCACTCGCAAATGCGCAGTAGAGACTTCCCTTTCTGCCCCACCCCCGCTTCAATACGTGATGATGGGGGTGGGCAGAGAGGGAAGTCTCTACTGGCATGCTGCAGACGTCGGAACCGCTCCCCCTCCCTCCCTCCCCCGGAGTCGCTACCACCCCTCCATCTGGCCCGAGCACTGTGAACTTACATCAGCACGCAGCAGCAGGCACATCAGCAAAGCTGCCGTCGGGCTTCCTTCTCTGCCTTTGTCCCACCCTCGCCGATGTTACGTCACACGAGGGCGGGACACAGGCAGAGAAGGAAGCCCGCCCCGACGGCAGCTTTGCTGATGTGCGTGCTGCTGCGTGCTGATGTAAGTTTACAGTGCTGCTCGGGCCGGGTGGAGGGGCGGCGGCGGCGACTCCGGGGGGGGGGGGGGCTCAGAACCCCCCCCCCCCCCCCCCATTCCAAAAGTAGCCCGTTTTCACAGGCTCAACGGCTAGTCAAATAATATCCCGCACATGGTCAGATCACTCACCAGTCTTGTTGCAATGAACTCTTCCTGGGATACATCGGGTTTCCCGTCGGTGGTGCTTAGATGATGCACTACTCTCAGATTTGGCAAACATCTCACAACTTGAGCAACAGATTAAGGAATACATAAAGTTTAATGATAATAGGGAGGTCACACCGGGAATCCTCTGGGAGGGTTTTAAAGCTGTAATGTGAGGTCATTTTATTGCGCTGAGAACTCATGTGTGGAAAGAACGATCTCTTGTTGAGGACACCTTAAGGAAGCGGCTGTCTCAGGTAGGAAGCCGGCTACAACAGCATAAGTCTCAACCACTACCCCATCTCTTGGATCAAGTACAAAAAATTTGCACAGAACTTTGTGAGCTTGAATTGGCTGATCTTTCTGAACAACTCCAGCGGGTTCATCAATCCCACTTTGAATTTAACAATAAAGCTAGCAGACTCTTAGCTTACAAACTTAAACAGCATGCTAGTCAAACCCAAATTGTGAATCTTAGAGATGGGAGGGGTGAGATACATTCAGACCCCGAGTACATCAAATCGGCGTTCAGGGACTACTACGAAACCCTATAATCCCCAGATGTGGACCCCTCTGTAGACTCTATTGCTGAGTATCTTGATAAAATCGATCTACCGAGGCTACCAGAAAGCGCTGGACAGATACTGTCTTGGCCTATCGAGCTGGAGGAAATAGAGCAAGCAATCGGGGTTAGCCGCTAATAAAGCTCGGGGACCTGATGAGTTCACTAATAATTTCTATAAGACTTTTGGAAAATTGTTGGCTCCATTGTTGCTAAAGGTATTTAACTCTTTTGAGGCGGGTCAACCGATACCAGAAACCTGGAATCTGGCTACTATAATGGTCATCTGGCTACTATAACGGTCATACCCAAACCAGGCAAGGATCCTCAACTATGCAGCTCGTATAGACCTATTTCTGTGCTGGGAGTCAATTATAAGATCTTCACTAAGATCTTGGCCTCCCGTTTGCAGCGGTATCTTCCCTCCCTGATACATGAAGACCAAACTGGATTTGTCCATGGGCGGCAAACATTGGATAATATTCGTAGAGCCCTTCACATGATATATAATTCCCAAGCTAGGAATACTCCCTTATGTCTTCTATCACTGGACGCGGAAAAAGCGTTCGATCGGGTGTGTTGGCCATTTCTCTTTGCGGTCCTAGAAAGGGTTGGTATCTTGGGTTAGTTTGCTCATTGGCTCCAGTTAATATATGAGACACCGAGTGCCTCTGTTTGGGTTAGCGGCCAATACTCAAGTTCCTTCTCTTTGTATCAAGGCATGCGTCAGGGATGTGCACTGTCCCCCTTGCTTTTTGCACTTGTTATGGAGCCCTTGCCATCACTATTCGGTCACATAAAGATATTAAGGGTCCATGGTATGGGGACATTGAGACCCGGATTCTCCTTTTTGCTGATAATGTACTTCTTACCCTGGTGGAACCGATGATTTCCTTTCCAGTAATTTCAAACATGCTACGAGACTACGGTGCAGTTTCAGGCTTTAAGATTATCTTTGATAAGTCAGAGGCCCTAGATGTGAGCATGTCTAGTCAGCACATAGCTATATTACAATCTTGGTTCCCATTTTGATGGGCAACCCGATACATACGATATTTGGGAATTAATATAACTCATCAGATTGATGAGCTATATGAGGTTAACTTCCCTCCTATGGTGTGACTTTTCCTAAAGCTAGACCGTTGGGAGGGGTTGACACTCTCCTGGGTCGGGAGGATCAGCGCAGTAAAAATGATCATACTACCTAAACTACTGTATTTATTCATGGCATTGCCTATTTCCTTGCCAGACAAATTTCTATGGGGTTTGCAATGTAGAGTTTTCTCCTTCATATGAAAAAAAAGGCCACCACGGGTGCGTAAAGAGGTGATGTACCAGTTGATAGTGGGGGGGGGGGGGGGGGGGGGGGAATGGGAGTCCCATCCTTTCTATTGTACTACCAAGCAGCCCATCTTAGAATATTGGCAGATTGGCTTCAGGGTACTGAGAAGATTTGGAAGCGTCTTGAGCAGGGGTGGTTAGATCCTCACCCACTGAAACAATACCATGGCTACCTAGGTAGGTCCTGGGAGAGATAATTAGAGATTGCCCACCTCTGCTCCAATGGCCTTTCACCACTTGGAGTAGGATACGAGAAAAAATTTTCCCAGGCCGTACATATTTTCTACACATGTTTATCCGCTTTGTCCCTCACTTTATCCCAGGTAGCCAGGATTCTTGTTACCGCTTATGGGAGGGCCTGGGTCTTTGTGAGTTGGGTCAAGTATGGGAGGAGAGTGTAGTTTTGCCTTTTGAAGAGCTAGGTAAAGAATATGGGCTCTCCCCCTTGCAGGCCTTTCAATATCACCAGCTAAGAGACCTCATCGTACGTATGGCAAAAGGTGACTTAAGCTTGTCGGAAACCTTATTTGAACAAGGGCTTATGTGGGGGGGAGGGAGAGGTGGCATTTCTAGACTATATAGAGTTCTCCTCTCATTCCGTAAACCTATTGAGTACTGTCTGTCTAAGTGGGAGAAGGCTATGGGTGTAACATACGAGTTTTCACAATGGGAGCAAGTATTTAAATCTTTACTTCAGGTTTCTATTTCAAGTGCAATGGTGGAAAATGGGCACAAAATACTTTACTGTTGGTACTATACTCCCCAGCGCTTGGCTAAGATATTCCACTCCGGTTCAGCACTTTGCTGGCTCCGATGTGGTTTAGAGGGAGATATGTTTCACATTTGGTGGTCCTGTCCGCATGCCCAGATGTTCTGGGCGGATGTTCTGAAATTTATCTTTAATGTAACTGCAGCTAGTTATCCTATGAAAATGGATGCTTATCTCCTACACTTTAAGCCTCGTGGAGTTAAAAGGTCTATTCACCAATTTGCCACACAGGTGTTTGTGGCAAGCAAGATGGTCTTAGTGGTGGCATTGAAAAGCCCCACTCTCCCTGACCTTCAAACAATTTTACGTAAGCTGGACAATATTCACTTGATGTCAAGACTCACAGCTATGCACACAGGACATTTAACTAAATATCATAAAATTTGGGACATATGTTAAATGAACCTCACGACCGGACACCTCGTAGTCACCTGATACCTAGATCAGAGAGTTCCATCTTGGGAGGGGAGGGAGAGGGAATGGGGATTTGGGGTTACACTGCTATTAACATTTATTCCTGTGCTTTATTCAATAGGTTTGGATTTTGGTTTGGTTGTATTTTTTATTGATAATTTTGTATTATCGTACTACCTTCTCAATAAAAGAAAATAAACAAGGAAAAAAAATAAAGTGAAAATCAAGAAAAGAGGGAAAAGGGCAAAGAATATTAATAAATTTTAATATAAAACAAAAAAATAAATAAAAACCTCCTCTACTTCAATAGGCAAACTAGCATATTTTTTCAAAAGTTTTCTGTATTTTTATAACGTCTTAGCAGCTGAAGTATATTTTTTGAAAACGGCAGCATAGCTGAACTGGCTTATGCTTTACGGAGCTTCTCCGTTTCACTTTTCAGCTTCCTCAGGAGCTGCCATTCAGTTGTCACTAACTCCCTTGCACGCTGCCTTCTAAAACAGAAAAAGAGAAAGTTAGAAAACTAAATTTTCTTTAAACGGGTTCCCAAAAGGTATCTCTGCCCATCTTATGCAACAATTGTATCACAATTCATACTGCTTCTAATTTTTCATGCCGCTTCAAATTATTTCAAAATGGTGCTGCATATTGGACTAAAATGCTGCCATCATTTCCACAGCCAATCACAACTCAAAAAGTGTAAACTACTATGATCATTGGTCCATTCAGCTGCAATGCAACCAGTAAGGTCTTAAGATTAGATCTCCACAGTTTCTATAGAAAAATCTTCTCGTCAATCAATGTATTCAATCCTGTGTGTTTTAAACTTTTTAATTTAAAGATCCATTGTTTTTCTAACTGTATTTGCATGAGTAAATAACAAATAAGGTTTCTAAAATATCTGCCTAAACACGTAGGCATTGCAAGGAATAGAGAATTGGTGGGAGGGGGGGGGGGGGGGGGGATCTGTACTCATGCATGTATTTTATAAAATACACATGCATTTCCATATCATCATGCTGATCAATCCATAGACTGGTGGTGGGTTGTGTCCATCTACCAGCAGGTGGAGATAGAGAGCAATCCTTTTGCCTCCCTATATGTGGTCATGTGCTGCCGGAAACTCCTCAGTATGTTCTCTATCTCAGCAGGTGGTGGTCACACACAGCAGCAGCTCTGGCTAGGTCTCCAAGCCTAATTCTTAGGTTTTGTTGAGTACCTGGGGTTGAGGGCTCCTCTTGAGCAAGTGCAATCCTGATGGTGCCAGGTCCCTTCTTTTCTCCCCCCTCCCGCTGGCTCCGTTAAAAAAAAAAAAAAAATTTTGGATGTCCTTTAAGGGCGTTTATTTCAACGTTTATATCAGTGTTTATTGCAGCTGCTCACTGGGACACCAGTTCGTTGGTTTTCACCTTTTGTAGCGGGCAGGGGATTCCCCGATCGGTCTCCACGTGGCTTATGGCGTCAGAGGGCGAGGGCGCGAAGAATCGCTCCCCGGACCGCGTGTGCGCATCTAGCGGGGATGCGGGGGTTTTCAAAGCCTGAATCGCCTTTTTTGGGCGTCAGTTTGGAGTCTGGTCAGTGTCCTGGTTCTTCCTCCGGTGCGGCGGTTTTTCCCGCCATAGGCGCCCATCCCCCGCTGCTCCCCCCCCCCCCCCCCCCCCCCCCCATTTTGGCTGGCCACTCTGCTCGGATGGCTTCTTCTTGGGCCGCCCTCGAGGTGGGAGACATTAATGCTATGGTCGCCCTTGATTCGGGCGATGGCAAGAAAGCAGCAAAAGTTAAGCGCCGTTCTTCCCGCGCGGCTCCTCGGAGTTTTGCGCCGGACGCCATTTTGGATGCGCAGCATGTTTCTCCCCCGCTCTTGCGAGCGCCGGTTGAGGGTGCGTCTAGGGCTGTGGCCCAGGCTGCAGAAGTGCACAGTCTGGGGGGTTTCTCCCCTGAGTTCATTTTGCTGCTGCATCAGGCTTTTCTTATGCAAAACGCTGCCCCTGCTTCCCTGTCTCATAAAGGGGTTGAGGCCTCCGGAAGCAAACGCCCTCGGATGGATTTCCAGGCCCTAGAGGACTCTGTCTCCTCTGATGTAGATGAGGGCAGCGTATCTGAGTTCTCCCAATGGTCCTTTGGGGATTCCTTGGAGGAGACGGATTCCCGCTCGGATGGAGCGGATGACCCCTCTGCAGTGCGGATCTTTCGCTCAAAGAATTTGCCCAACCTGTTAGTGCAGGCCATGAGCATTTTGAAGATTTCCTCTCCGGAGGACGTCTCTCCCTCAGCCTCTGCTGGCTCTGCCATTATGCTGGGGACAAAGCGCCCGCCTAGAACCATCCACGTGCATGAAGCCATGCACACCTTGATTTCGGCTCAATGGGATTTCCCAGAAGCGAGCCTTAAAGTGGCTAGGGCTATGTCCTGCCTCTATCCTCTGCCTGAAGGCGAACGGGAGGCCTTTCTTTTGCCTACCATGGATTCCTTAATCACTGCGGTGACTAAGAAAACGGCGTTGCCGGTGGAAGGTGGCACGGCCCTAAAGGACGCCCAAGACAGAAGATTGGAGGCGGCTTTAAAGTCGACCTTCGAGGCGGCTGCTTTAAGTTTGCAGGCCTCAGTTTGCTGCTCCTATGTGGCCAGGGTGTGCCTGACGATTGTGCAGTGGGCTTCCCCCTCAGATCCTTCCTTGAGGGCTGATTGGCCGGCCCTGGAATCGGGCTTGGCCTACTTGGCAGGCTTGCTGTATGATGTCTTGAGAGCCTCGGCTAAGGGTATGGCTCAGACAGTCTCTGCTCGGCGCTGGCTTTGGCTGAAGCATTGGTCTGCTGACCATGCCTCTAAGTCTCGCCTGGCTAAGTTGCCTTTTAAAGGCAAGCTGCTCTTTGGGGTCGAGCTGGACAAGATTGTGACCGATCTCGGCAGGTCCAAGGGCAAGAGGTTACCGGAGGTCAGGGCTCGGGCCAGTGGTGCCCGCCCCGGTTCCTCCAAAGGACGGTTTCAGGAAGCCCGTCGGTATCGCCCGGGCAAGTCGGGCTCCTCTGCCCCCTCTTCCTTCAAGAGGAACTTCTCCCCCAAGCAGCATTCCTTTCGCAGAGACCGCCGTCCTGGAGGTGTGTCCTCCGGTCCTCCCCCAGGGTCTCGTACCCAATGACGGGGCCCTGGTCCATGAACCAGAGCAGATTGGAGGACGCCTATCCTCGTTTCTGGGCGAGTGGACCAGGGTAACTTCAGACGCTTGGCTGCTGGAAGTCATCAGAGACGGCTACAAGCTAGAGTTCTGCCGACCCTTAAGAGACGGGTTTGTGCACTCTCCCTGCAAGTCTCCGGTCAAAGCTGTGGCAGTGCAGCAGACTTTGGACAATCTGATCCGCCTGGGTGCGGTCGTTCTGGTGCCAGAAGATCAGCTTGGCAAGGGACGTTACTCCATTTTGTGGTACCAAAGAAAGGAGGTTCTGTGTGGCCTATCCTCGACCTCAAAGGGGTCAATCGGGCCTTGAAAGTTCGGCACTTCCGAATGGAGACTCTCAGCTCTGTTATAGCGGCAGTGAAGGCAGGGGAGTTCCTGGCATCCTTAGACATCAAGGAAGCTTACTTGCATATTCCCATCTGGCCTCCTCATCAACGCTTTCTGCGTTTTGCAGTCCTGGGCCGACACTTCCAGTTCAGAGCCCTCCCGTTCGGGTTGGCTACTGCTCCGCGGACCTTCTCCAAAGTAATGGTGGTCATCGCGGCCTTCCTACGAAAGGAAGGAGTACAAGTCCATCCTTATCTGGACGACTGGTTGATCCGAGCCCCCTCTTATGCAGAGTGCGGCAGAGCTTTAGACCGGGTGATTGCTCTTTTGAGCTCCCTGGGGTGGATCATCAACTGGGAGAAAAGCCAGCTGCGCCCGACTCAGTCCCTGGAGTATCTGGGAGTTCGTTTCGACACCCAAGTGGGCAGAGTGTTCCTGCCAGACAATCGGATTGTCAAGCTTCAGGCTCAGGTGGACCAGTTCCTAGTAGCCTCTTCGGGCTTGGGACTATGTGCAGCTGTTGGGCTCTATGACGGCCATGATGGAAGTAGTGCCCTGGGCCAGGGCCCATATGAGACCTCTACAGCACTCTCTGCTGCAGCGATGGACTCCAGTGTCGGAGGATTAAGCTGTGCGCCTTCCCTTGGATCCAGCGGTGTGCAAGGCGCTGAGCTGGTGGCTGAGGACAGACAAGCTGTCTGCAGGAATGCCTCTTTTGACCCCGGAGTGGGTTGTCGTCACGAAGGATGCCTCGTTGACGGGCTGGGGAGCCCACTGCTTGGGAAGGACAGCGCAGGGCCTTTGGTCTCCTGCAGAGGCAAAGTGGTCTATCAACCTCCTGGAACTCAGAGCCATTCGGTTGGCGCTTTTGGAGTTTCTCCCGGTACAGGCAGTGAAGCCAGTATGGGTCCTGTCGGACAATGCCACGGCCATGGCCTATGTCAATCGCCAGGGAGGTACCAAGAGCGCCCCTCTAGCCAAGGAGGCCATGAATCTATGCCAGTGGGCGGAAGCGAACCTGGAACAGCTGTCGGCGGCCCACATTGCGGGAGTCATGAATGTCAAGGCGGACTTTCTCAGTCGCCATACCTTGGATCCCGGAGAGTGGCAGCTATCGACTCAGGCGTTCTTGGACATCACGAAGTGCTGGGGCCAGCCGAGCATAGATCTGATGGCGTCATCGGCCAATTGCCAAGTGCCGCGCTTTTTCAGCAGAGGACGGGACCCTTGATCTCTGGGAGTAGATGCTCTTCTCCAACGGTGGCCGACACGGGAGCTTCTCTATGTGTTCCCGCCCTGGCCCATGTTGGGCAGGGTGCTAGACCGGGTGGCAAAGCATCCGGGTCGGATAATCCTGGTGGGTCCGGACTGGCCCAGACGTCCCTGGTATGCGGACTTGATCAGGCTGTCGGTGGACGGCCCTCTGGAGCTGCCAGCGGTGCGGGGCCTGTTGCATCAGGGTCCCGTGGTGATGGAGGATCCCTCCCCCTTTGGTCTTACGGCCTGGCTATTGAGCGGCAGCATCTGAGGAAGAAGGGCTTCTCAGACAAGGTCATCACCACTATGCTGAGAGCGAGGAAGCGCTCTACTCCTACTGCTTACGCCAGGGTTTGGCGTACCTTTGCATCGTGGTGTGAGGCAGGCTCTCTTTCTCCCTTCACTGCTCCAATTTCTTCAGTGTTGGCGTTCCTGCAAGAAGGACTGGAGAAAGGCCTGTCGCTCAGTTCCCTTAAAGTCCAGGTAGCGGCTCTGGCTTGCTTCAGGGGTCGCCTGAAGGGTGCTTCCCTGGCCTCGCAGCCAGATGTGGTGCGCTTTCTCAAGGGAATTAATCACCTATGCCCTCCTCTGCACTCGGTGGTGCCTGCGTGGAATCTCAATCTAGTGCTAAGAGCCTTGCAGAAGCCGCCTTTTGAACCCTTGTCGAGGGCATCTCTGAAAGACCTGACGTTGAAAGCAGTCTTTTTGGTGGCTATCACTTCAGCCAGACGAGTTTCCGAGCTCCAGGCGCTATCATGTCGGGAACCCTTCCTGCAGTTCACTGAGGCAGGAGTGTCTATTCGCACGGTGCCTTCCTTCCTGCCCAAGATTGTTTCTCGTTTCCATGTGAATCAGCAGCTCTGCCTACCCTCCTTTCACAGGGAGGACTACCCAGAGGAGTACTCTGCTCTCAAATATCTAGATGTGAGACGAGTCATCATCAGATACTTGGAAGTGACCAATGCTTTCCGGAAGTCGGATCATCTGTTTGTGCTGTTCGCAGGTCCTCGTAAGGGTCTGCAGGCATCCAAGCCTACAGTGGCACGATGGGTCAAGGAAACCATTGCAGCGGCTTATGTGGTCGCGGGGAAGATGCTGCCTATCCAGCTGAAGGCTCACTCCACTAGAGGACAGGCGGCCTCAATGGCAGAGGCTGGGTCCGTCTCCTTGGAAGAGATTTGTAAGGCGGCAACTTGGGCATCGGCTCATACCTTCTCCCGTCATTACCGCTTGACTGTGGCTGCTCGGATGGAGGCCCGGTTTGGAGCTTTAGTGTTGCGGTCAGGGATTTCTATGTCCCGCCCTGGGTGAGTACTGCTTCGGTACATCCCACCAGTTTATGGATTGATCAGCATGATGATATGGAAGGTAAAATTATGTATCATACCTGATAATTTTCTTTCCATTTATCATAGCTGATCAATCCATAGCCCCTCCCAGATATCTGTACTGTTTATATTCTGGTTGCATTTCAGGTTCAAGTTTAGTTTTCAGTTCCTGTTCAGGAGGATCTTCTTGTTCAAGTTTTTTCGATTGAATTCTTCTGGAGTTGAGACGATTTTGTGTTACAGTGAGCTGCTGCATTCCTCTCCCCTCCGTTTTACAGGGCTGGATTGAGACCTAAATTCTGCCGGCGCTCCCTCCGGCTTCGTGCGGCAGTAGGGTAGCATTATATCCCTCCCGCTTCGGCGGTGTTAGGGTCAGCCAGCTCCTCCCGCGGTTGCGGTCGCAGGATAAGCCAGATCCCCCCGCATCGGCGGGTGTGGTGTCCCTCCCCCCGCTCCGCGGGGATGAGCTGGACGGATTCCCCTCCCCCACTTGTGTGGGGATGAGCTGGGTTGATTCCCCTCCCCCGTTTCGGCGGTGGTGAGCTGGGCAGAGTGTCCCTTTGTGGGTGTAATTCTCTAAGTGCTGAGTCCTGCGGATGGAGCTTTGATATCGACATACTGAGGAGTTTCCGGCAGCACATGACCACATATAAGGAGGCAAAAGGATTGCTCTCTATCTCTACCTGCTGGTAGATGGACACAACCCACCACCAGTCTATGGATTGATCAGCTATGATTAATGGAAAGAAAATTATCAGGTATGATACATAATTTTACCATTCGCTACTTCCTACCAGCACATACAGTATATGCACAAATTTATACTTGTCTGTGAGCAGGTGTAGTTTTGTGTAGGAGCTCTTCTGTGGGATATTTTTAAAAAGCATATGGGTGCATCTGTTGCCTTTACAGGCACAATATACGCATTTATGTGCCTTTTCTGTCTAGGCGTTCTGTTATATAATTACACTTTGAATGGGAGAAACTCTTTAATACATTTGGCTCTTTACACATTATTCCAAATGTATTTGGAATATTTAACCCACAATTTTGATTTTTTTAATTACAGAAGGATCATATTCCTGCACTTTTGGGAGTGGCAACAGCATATATGATCTTAAAACAAACTCCACGTGCTAGGAATCAATTAAAACGCATTTCAAAAATGAACTGGAATGCCATTGATGCAGAGGAGTTTGAGAAGAGTTGGCTGCTGCTTGCTGATATTTACATTCAGTCAGGAAAATATGATTTGGCAGGTGAACTGCTGAAACGTTGCCTTCGTCACAACAAGGTAACTGAATTCAAATATAGTTTAATTTCTTTATTATGTCAAATTACAGACTACATTGAGGGGCCTCTGAAATAGAACCAGTGCAAAAACAGTTTTAGCATGGGTTTGCCAAAAAATTAAGCTGATTAAAAAGCAGTGGTTTTACTGTTCTCATGCATAAACATCCATAGATGCGTTGCCTAAACAGCATTCTCTGAGGACAAGCAGGCTGCTTGTTCTCACATGTGGGTCGACGTCCGCAGCGGCCCAGGAATCGGAAATTTTGCAAGCAAAATAAACACAAGGATTTTGCCAGAGAGTTCTGGCGCGCATGCGCGAACAACTTCCCGCCTGTTGCGTGTGCCTCAGTTCTTTTTTTCTCCGCGGTTAGGTGTGGCAGTGTTTCCTCTGCGCTCCGTCAGGCCCAGGAAGAGAACTACTCTTCACGACTGAGTTTCGCTTTATTTTCGCTTTTCTTTTTTAAAAGAATTTTTTAAAAAAGTAGTAGTTTTCCCGCAGTTCTCTTGTTTTTTGTCCACCTTTAAAGTTTCCTTGCTTTTTCGACGCGAACGGCCTTTGGGCCGCGCGGTCAGGTTTATTCCCTTTTTTGTGCCTTCTTTTTTGGCACAATTGCGTCGTTTGATTTCGCCGAGGCCGTTTTTCCTTCCATGTCATCAAAGACACCCAGCGGCTTCAAACATTGTACTCGGTGCAACTGGACCATCTCAGGTACTGATACTCACACCTGGTGTATCCAGTGCCTTGGGCCCGACCCATAGCCCAGCCGCTTGTATTTTGTGTCTTCGTATGAAGAAATGGACCCAAGCATCTCGAAAAGCCCAACGAGAGAAGCTTTTTGGGGCTTAGTCCAGTCCTTCAACATCGGTACCGAGGGCGTCGGCGTGGACATTGACAGGAGCATCGACATTGGGAGCAAAGGTAGTGGCTACTCAGAGACCAGTTCGCGTTGGGAGCAGTCAGGCATTGAGTGGGTCTCCACCTGCCTCGAGGCCTCCTGTTATGCAGGCCCCCCAGGACCGCCCTTTGTTGGCCCCAGCCCCGAGGAGACGTCTTCCTCATTCCACGTCTTCCTCATCGGTACCGAGGAGTCTCGATGACGGGTGTTGAGCGAAGGCAAAGAAGCACTGTCATCGTTCTCCGTCGACACACGGTACCGGGAGCTCCGGGGCGTCGAGAGAGTCGGCACCCGAGAAGCGTCGGCACCTAGAGGACCGCTCCCCCTCGATACAGGAGGTGCCGATGCACCGTTCTCCTAGCAGCCCGGTACCTGCTCCCAAACCTCCACAGGTTCTGACACCGCCTATTCCATCGACCCCGCAGCCTTCTCCGATGGCGGCTCTCGACAAGCGCATCTGGGCCTTGTTTCCAGAACTTCTGGAGGGACTGCTATATCAGTCAGCTTCTGTGTCGGGGGGTGCTTGCGCCTTCTGTACCATCTGCTGCAGCGGTCTCAGGCCCTTCTCCTGTGGTGAGGTCTTCAACTGTGGTGCCGCCTGCGGCATCGGCATCAGCTACCACCCAAGTCGACTCCCCTTCGACATCGGTGGAGGGAGCTTCGCCGCAGTTGGATCGGGCGTCGACTTCTCAACATCGCCATAGAGGACATCGTTCCTCGGCATCGAGGCAGGTCCAGTGTCGAAGCACCTTAACTCAAGCTTTATCCGACACTGAGCAGGAGCGTTCGTGGGAGTCAGGAGAAGATCCCAGATACTTCTCTCCTCTTTTGTCCGGGAAAGGGCTACGGCTATTCCCTTCCCTTTGGAGGTTGAGGATGAGCCTAGGACTGAGATTCTCGAAGTCCTTGATTATTCTTCTCCACCTAAAGAGGCAGTGACAGTTCCTCTGCATAAGGTACTGAAGGAAGTCTTTATGCGAAACTGGTTGGCCCCGTGATCCCGAAAAAAGCTGAGTCCCAGTATCGGATCCACAATGAACCTGGGTTGATGAGGTCTCAGTTACCCCACAATTCCATGGTGGTGGACTCCGCCCTCAAGAGAGCCAGGAGTTCTAGAAACTATGCTTTGGCACCCCCAGGCAGATAGGCTAGGACTCTTGACTCATTTGGGAGGAAGACGTATCAGGCAGCTATGCTCGCCGCCAAGATTCAATCATACCAGCTCTTCACAAGCATGCAGTTGCAAGACTCGATACGCCAACTGTTGGGCTTGGTTGAGGCACTCCCTTCGGGTAGCCGAGCCTTTTCACCAGGTGGTCAGGCAGCAGAAGGTGTGTCACAAGTTCCTGGCCAGGGGTACTTTTGACACTTTTGATGTGGCATCCAGGATCGCTGCCCAAGGTATAATGATGCGCAGACTGTCATGGCTGCGTGTCTCTGACCTGGATCATTCTGTCCAGCAGCAAATGGCGGATGTTCCTTGCCAGGGGGACAGTCTTTTTGGTGAAATAGTAGAGGATCTAGTTCACCAGATCAAGAAGCACAATGATGCTATGGATTCTCTCTCCCATCTTGCGCCTTCTGCTACTGCCTCCTCATCTAGGAGGCTTTTTGGCAGGAAGAGGAGTGCTCCCTACTGGTATTCTAGGCGTAGGTACACTCCTGCTTCTCGACAGGCTGCCCAGGCTCATTCCCAGCGTGTTCGTTCTCGTCAACAGCTTGTGACTAAGGCCCATTCTGCTCCCCAGCAAAAGCAATGGACGGGCTTTTGACTGGCTCCAGTTAAGCATAGCCTCAATAAAAGTGTCCATGCTGGACGACTTGCCGGTTGGGGGGAGGTTGATCTTTTTTCACCTAAGGTGGCCTCTCATAACCTCCGACCGGTGGGTTCTTCAAATAGTCCGGTTAGGATACATCCTCAATCTGGAAACCAAACCTCCAAATTGCTCACCGGGAGCTCAATCTTACAGCTCCCAGCACAAGCAGGTACTTGCAGAGGAACTCTCCGCCCTTCTAAAGGCCAATGTGGTCGAACCCGTTCCACCAGGAGAAGAAAGGCTGGAATTCTATTCCAGGTACTTCCTTGTGCAAAAGAAAACAGGGGGGATGCGTCCCATCCTAGACCTAAGGGCCTTGAACAAATTTCTAGTCCGGGAAAAGTTCAGCATGGTTTCCCTAGGCACCCTTCTTGCCATGATTCAAGAAGGTGACTGGCTATGCTCCCTGGACTTAAAGGATGTTTATACACACATCTCAATACGCCCAGCTCACAGGAAGTATCTTCGATTTCGTACTGTGTTCTGCCCTTTGGTCTGGCGTCTGCACCCAGAGTATTCACAAAGTACCTGGCGGTAGTCGCAGCATCGCTTCACAGACTGGGAGTGCATGTGTTCCCTTATCTCGACGATTGGCTGGTGAAGAGCACCTCGGAGGCAGGTGCTCTACAGTCCATGCAAATGAATATTTAGGTGCTAGAGCTACTGGGGTTCGTGATCAATTACTCCAAGTCCCATCTCACCCCAATTCAAAAGTTGGAATTCATTGGAGCTCTGTTGAACACAAGGACAGCTCGAGCTTATCTTCCCGAGGCATGGACAGACAACCTCCTGTCCCTAGTGTCTTTAGTGCGAGTGTCTCAGCAGATCAGGGCTCGGCAGATGTTGAGATTTCTGGGGAACATGGCCTCCACAGTTCATGTAACTCCCATAGTACGCCTTCACATGAGATCAGCTCAATGGACCCTAGCCTCCCAGTGGTGTCAAGCTATGGGAGATCTAGAGGATGTGATACAACTGTCCACCGACTTTCAGAATTCTCTGCAGTGGTGGACAATTTGATCCAATTTGACCTTGGGACATCCATTCCAAATTCCTCGCCACAAAAAGTGCTAACGACAGATGCATCCCTCCTGAGGTAGGGAGCTCATGTAGATGGGCTTCACACTCAAGGAGTCTGGTCCGTTCAGGAAAAGGGTCTTCAGATCAATCTCCTGGAATTGCGAGCGATCTGGAACGCTCTAAAGGCTTTCAGAGGCCGGCTGTCCAACCAAACCATTTTGATTCAGACAGACAATCAGGTTGCCATGTATTACACCAACAAGCAGGGGGGCACCGGATCTCGCCCTCTGTGTCAGGAAGCCATCCAGATCTGGCTTTGGGCACATGTTTCTCCAAGCCACTTATCTGGCAGGCGTAAACAGTCTGGCCGACAGGCTAAGCAGAGTAAACCTCACGAGTGGTCACTGAACATGGCCGTAGTCCACAAGATCTTCCGAGCGTGGGGCAACCCCTCGGTGGATCTTTTTGCCACTCAGATCAATCACAAGGTCCCTCAGTTTTGTTCCAGGCTTCAGGCCCATGCCAGACTAGCCAGATGCCTTTCTCCTGCATTGGGGAACAGGCCTGCTGTATGTGTATCCTCCCATACCTCTGGTGGGGAAGACTTTGCTGAAACTCCAGCAAGACCACAGAACCATGATCCTGATTGCACCCTTCTGGCCACGTCAGATTTGGTTCCCTCTTCTTCTGAAGTTGTCCTTTGAGGAACTGTGGAGTGTTTTCCAACCCTCATTACCCAGAACAAGGGGTCGCTTCTACATCCCAACCTCCAGTCTCTGGCTCTCAGGGCCTGGATGTTGAAAGCTTAGAATTTGCCTCCTTGGGTCTTTCAGAGGGTGTCTCCCGAGTCTTGCTTGCTTCTAGGAAAGATTCCACGAAAAGGTGTTGCTCTTTCAAATGGAGGAGGTTTGCCGGTTTGTGTGACAGCAAGGCCCTAGATCCCGTTTCTTGTCCTACGCAGACCCTGCTTGAATACCTTCTACACTTGTCAGAGTCTGGTCTCAAGACCAACTCCGTAAGAGTTCACCTTAGTGCGAATAGTGCCTGTCATCGTCATGTAGAGGGTAAGCCTATCTGTGGACAGCCTTTAGTTGTTCGCTTCATGAGAGGTTTGCTTTTGTCAAAGCCCCCTGTCAAACATCTACCAGTGTCATGGGATCTCAACGTCGTTCTCACCCAGCTGATGAAAGCTCCTTTTGAGCCACTGAATTCCTGCCATCTAAAGTACTTGACCTGGAAGGTCGTTTTCTTGGTGGCTGTTACTTCAGCTCGTAGAATCAGTGAGCCTCAGGCCTTAGTAGTGCATGCACCTTATATCAAATTTCATCACAACAGAGTAGTCCTCCGCACTCACCCTAGGTTCCTGCCAAAGGTGGTGTCGGAGTTCCATCTGAACCAGTCAATTGTCTTGCCAACATTCTTTCCCCGTCCTCATACCCGCCCTGGCGAAAGCAGTTTGCATACCCTGGATTGCAAGAGAACATTGGCCTTTTATGTGGAGCAGGCAAAGCCCTTCAGACAGTCCACCCAGTTTTTTGTTTCTTTCAATCCCAACAGGAGGGGAGTCACCATCGGAAAACGCACAATCTCCAATTGCCTAGCAGATTGCATTTCCTTCACTTATGCCCAAGCTGGGTTGACTCTAGAGGGCCATGTCACAGCTCATAATGTTAGAGCCATGGCTGCGTCAGTGGCTCACTTAAAGTCAGCCTCCATTGAAGAGATTTGCAAGGCTGCAACGTGGTCATCAGTCCACACATTCACATCTCACTACTGCCTTCAGCAGGTTGCCCGACACAACAGTCGGTTTAGGCAGTTGGTGCTGCAGAATCTGTTTGGGGTTTAGAATCCAACTCCACCCCCCTAGACCCTTTTTTATTCTGTTCCAGGCTGCACTCTCAGTTAGTTGCGAGGCCCAATTGACCAGTGTTCATTGTTTTGAGTGAGCCTGGTTGCTAGGAATACCCCACATCTGAGAACAAGCAGCCTGCTTATCCTTGGAGAAAGCGAAGATACTTACCTCTAGCAGGTATTCTCCGAGGACAGCAGGCTGATTGTTCTCACAAGACCCGCCCACCTCCCCATTGGAGTTGTTGTTTGTTTGTTGGCATATTTTTATGCTTTTTCATTAAACTGAGGTACACGCTCGTGCGATGGGTGGGAAGTCGTCCACGCATGCGCGATTCATGTTCCAGAACTCTCTGGCAAAACCTTTTGTTTATTTTGCTTGCAAAATTTCCAATTCCTGGGCTGCCGTGGACGTCGACCCATATGTGAGAACAATCAGCCTGCTGTCCTTGGAGAATACCTGCTACAGGTAAGTATCTTCACTTTGCATGCATCTTAAACCATGCAGTCCATTATCTTTTCCACTTTGTTCCTCTTGTTGACTTCCAGAGGGACATATTCCTTGTACAAGAGTGATTTTTGTGTCAGTGCAGAGGAAAGAAGTGCTAGAACTAGAACATTCTACATGAGGAGCTCAAAGGAGAGTAGAAAGCTTAGGAGAGCAGAAAATTTAGGATCTGAATTTAGATATACTCACTTTTTCAAAATCTGAGCTCTAGGCAAGTTACAATGTAAGTGTTATAGTTATTAAGAAAGAGCAGAACACCAAATTTAGACTGGAATAGAAGTTTAAAGGCTTTATTGCACCACAACAATACTGTGGAGTTTTTTTCAAATATAAAAATTTGTAAATTGATACCTCAGATATATTGCACAAAAATCTCACTTTTTAGGGCAATCCACCCTTGGCATCAGTAATTTTTGATGGGGAAATAGAGGGTGAAAATGATTAGCTTAACCTTCCTGGTACTCAGCCCACTGCTCCAGAGCTGCTGAATTACTAAGTTCCAAGAGGGGAACTTTTCAGCCATTCTTGGTTTTGAAATTACATTCTAGTTCACTGTGCTATTTGTAACCCCTGATTCTTACCATTGAAATCGGTGCTGCAGGTCTCTTAATGCACCAGAATGGGTTGTCAGAAATCCAGGGTTGGCCTAAACTCTACTTCCCAGAACCAGGTAACTTGGTAGGTCTCTAATTCTTAACTATTAAGCCACTCCAGTCAAAGCATATGCTTGCCTAGTCATCACTTAAAAACTATTACTGCTGCCGTACTTATAATTAGGATATTCCCTTTTCCCTGCTACTTCTGGAGAGGTGGAATGTGGGGGAAAGGTCATGAGTGAAGATTTAGAAGGGAGAAGGAGGCAGGAAAAATGAATGTGACTTGAAAGGAGGGTGAGAAAAGAAATCAGTAGGGGATCCAAATGTATGTTTGCCTAGGGCACAGTATAGTATAAATCCAGCCCTGATCACCCACATACAGTCGTGGAAATAAGTATTTGATCCCTTGCTGATTTTGTAAGTTTGCCCACTGACAAAGACATGAGCAGCCCATAATTGAAGGGTAGGTTATTGGTAACAGTGAGAGATAGCACATCACAAATTAAATCCAGAAAATCACATTGTGGAAAGTATATGAATTTATTTGCATTCTGCAGAGGGAAATAAGTATTTAATCCCTCTGGCAAACAAGACCTAATACTTGGTGGCAAAACCCTTGTTGGCAAGCACAGCGGTCAGACGTCTTCTGTAGTTGATGATGAGGTTTGCACACATGTCAGGAGGAATTTTGGTCCACTCCTCTTTGCAGATCATCTCTAAATCATTAAGAGTTCTGGGCTGTCGCTTGGCAACTCGCAGCTTCAGCTCCCTCCATAAGTTTTCAATGGGATTAAGGTCTGGTGACTGGCTAGGCCACTCCATGACCCTAATGTGCTTCTTCCTGAGCCACTCCTTTGTTGCCTTGGCTGTATGTTTTGGGTCATTGTCGTGCTGGAAGACCCAGCCACGACCCATTTTTAAGGCCCTGGCGGAGGGAAGGAGGTTGTCACTCAGAATTGTACGGTACATGGCCCCATCCATTCTCCCATTGATGCGGTGAAGTAGTCCTGTGCCCTTAGCAAAGAAACACCCCCAAAACATAACATTTCCACCTCCATGCTTGACAGTGGGGACGGTGTTCTTTGGGTCATAGGCAGCATTTCTCTTCCTCCAAACACGGCGAGTTGAGTTCATGCCAAAGAGCTCAATTTTTGTCTCATCTGACCACAGCACCTTCTCCCAATCACTCTCGGCATCATCCAGGTGTTCACTGGCAAACTTCAGACGGGCCGTCACATGTGCCTTCCGGAGCAGGGGGACCTTGCGGGCACTGCAGGATTGCAATCCGTTATGTCGTAATGTGTTACCAATGGTTTTCGTGGTGACAGTGGTCCCAGCTGCCTTGAGATCATTGACAAGTTCCCCCCTTGTAGTTGTAGGCTGATTTCTAACCTTCCTCATGATCAAGGATACCCCACGAGGTGAGATTTTGCGTGGAGCCCCAGATCTTTGTCGATTGACAGTCATTTGTACTTCTTCCATTTTCTTACTATGGCACCAACAGTTGTCTCCTTCTCGCCCAGCGTCTTACTGATGGTTTTGTAGCCCATTCCAGCCTTGTGCAGGTGTATGATCTTGTCCCTGACATCCTTAGACAGCTCCTTGCTCTTGGCCATTTTGTAGAGGTTAGAGTCTGACTGATTCACTGAGTCTGTGGACAGGTGTCTTTCATACAGGTGACCATTGCCGACAGCTGTCTGTCATGCAGGTAACGAGTTGATTTGGAGCATCTACCTGGTCTGTAGGGGCCAGATCTCTTACTGGTTGGTGGGGGATCAAATACTTATTTCCCTCTGCAGAATGCAAATAAATTCATATACTTTCCACAATGTGATTTTCCGGATTTAATTTGTGATGTGCTATCTCTCACTGTTACCAATAACCTACCCTTCAATTATGGGCTGCTCATGTCTTTGTCAGTGGGCAAACTTACAAAATCAGCAAGGGATCAAATACTTATTTCCACCACTGTATGTAAGTGATAATCTTTCTTCCCTCAGAGTGCAAACATCACAAGTATACAAATTTGGTATGTTTCAGTATGGCAAGAAATGTCTTAATGTGGAAAGCAAAGTTTCATAACTCACCAAAGAAATGCATACCTCCCACCCCCATGGCTAATCTGTGAGTGAGATTGTTGAAATGGTTTCATGAGCTTAACCCATTAGTGCCCAACGTTCTCATATGGGAGCTTATTATGGGAACATTGGGCACTAATGGGTTAATAAAGTTTCAAAATGGATTTTATTCCATTAAGTTCCTTATTGTGTTACATGGCTAGCTTTTGCTATTAACCCCCCCCCCAACCCTGAATAGATAAATCCAGATATACATAAATATACATATAGTTTCTATGTAATACATTTCAATTATATGTCTTATTAATTATATCTTGTTACAGTCATGCTGCAAAGCATATGAATATTTAGGATATATAATGGAAAAAGAGCAAGCTTATAAGGATGCAGCAATGAATTATGAGATGGCTTGGAAATATGGAAATCAAACAAATCCAACAATAGGTATGTTTATCCGTACATGAAGAAAATTACATAATTGGTTAAATTTTATTTTTTGATGACAATATAGCCTTTCGAAATGTGTTCTGAGTGTATGTCTGATTCAAATTGCTTCTATGGAATAAGTTCGTAATAGCTGGTACAGCATTCAACAAATACTGTATTATGCAAGTTTCATTGATATTGTTTGATAATATTTAGAACAAAGCAGTGTTATGAAACTGGTTTTATACATGTTAGAAATTTGCAGTCTTTTTTTTCTCCATATGGTTCTACAATTCTTTCCTGAACTTTTTCTCCCTGTTACAGGTTACAAATTATCATTCAACTACCTGAAAGCAAAAAGATATGTAGATGCTATTGATGTATGTCACAAGGTAAATGTTTTATAGATATTTTAATGGTTACATTTTTTATTGGAACGGCTTGATTATTTTGTTCTTATTTCATATTTACTGTAACAGAATATTGCTGTGAATATTGGGAGCAGAAAAAAATGGTCCTATCTCTCTGCTTCCTTAAAAAGCAGAAAGGAAAGTGGGCAGAGAGAGACTGCTAGGCAATCCTAGTAGCCTAAGAGACATGTAGCAAGAAAATGAGAACTATGTAGGAGGCAGTGGGGGAGAGCAAGAGATGTGAAGGAGAACATGAAAACTGTAGGAGAGTGATAGGCAGTGAGAAAGAGAGAGCTGTGAGTGTCAGGCAGAATGGGGGTAATTTCATAACAGGATACCTATGTGAACAATCCAGTGAGGCTCCTAATTTATAAAGGCAACATAAAGACACCTAAGTTCTGTTATAGAATACTAGCTTAAACTGGTATTGGCACACCTAACATTTATGTAATATCAACAATCTCCAGCCTCCACCATACAATAGATTAACAACAAACCTCAGCGATGCCCCTTACTGGTTCATACTTTATGCCAGCAAGACACACCTACCTCATCGGTACATGGTGCAAAGTTTTTTTTAATTCTTTTTTTAGAAAGCTTATTTTTTGAAAACCCTTTGTATTTTATATTTTGTTAATTCACTCTTCACTTGGTGCTTACTGAAGAATTGTCACGGTTGTGTCCAGGTTCCTGGCTCGCAGTCACCTCGGTCCCCGGGGGTTAGACCCGGGGAATGCTGCGAATTGATGGTTTACCTTTTCCCATGTTCCAGAAGATATGCTGGTCTGGATTTTCCAGCCCTCCAGATTGTTTTGGGAGTTTTTTGGAACTAAGCTGTACCCATACCTGGGGAACTCCCTTGTGGGCTGCCTGTATTAACCTCCTGGGAAGGTCCCTAGAGGTCCTCAGAGGAGTTTCCTTTGGTGGAAGTCGTTTGCAGTGCTGCTGAGTTTTTCCTAATTTAGGTTTTGACCCTGCTTGTTTACTGACTTATTCTACTGTTTGCTGCCTGTCCAGACCTGGCTTGGTTCCTGGTTTACTCTGCTGCCGGCTGCCTGCCCTGTTCCAGTTGGGTTCCTGGTTCCTTTATTCTGCTGGTCCCTGCAGTTCTGCTTTCTTGCCCTGTCTGGTAAGTCCTGCCGACCGCCCGCACTCTGGGGCTCAACCCCTGAAGAACGGTGGTTAGGTGCAGGTGAAGTTTGGGCTATTTCCGGTCCAGTTGGTGCCAGCCTGAGCTGCCTCGGCAGCAGCCTTTGACTAACAGTTCCAGCCCGGGGTGCCGGGAAGTCTGTTCTGCCTGTCCTGTGTTTGGGTGATTCTCCTGCTGCTGCCACTCCTCGGCAGAGGCTCAAGGGCTCACTAACCCAGAAGTACTGATAGAAGCGTGACAGATTGCAAGGCCATGAGCTCGGAGGAGTCACCCGGGCTTAGGGAGCTACAGAGACAGGTGTCTCATTGCTGTAAACTGTATGATGATTTGAACCCACGTGTAGAGGGACTCCTCAGGGAGGTGGGCCGCCAGATGGAACAATTACAGAGGTATGGGCTGGACAAGTACCCGGGACCGGGGGTGCCGCACCTTGTAGCTTCCGGATCGGCTATGGTTCCTGTCACAACCGGTATCCGTCTTAAGTCCACCCCCAAGATATATGACGGTAATCCCAGAGACTGTAGAGGGTTTCTCAATCAGTGTGAAATTATTTTTGAACTCCAGTCCCAAGATTTCCCCACGGAGAGAACTCGAATAGCTTACATTATGTCTCTGTTGTACGGTCAAGCCTTAGCTTGGGCTTCCCTGCTTTGGGAGAAAAACGATCCGGTGCTCCATGATCTCCAGGGGTTTCTGGAGCAATTTAGACGAGTGTTTGAAGAACCAGGGAAGGTTACTTCCGCAACTGCGGCACTCTTGAGACTCAAGCAAGGTACACAGACCCTGGGGGACTATGCGATCAGGTTCCGTACCTTGGCCTCTGAGTTGGCTTGGAACAATGAAAGTCTAATCGCAACCTTTTGGCAGGGATTGGCTCCGCAGATTAAGGATGAGCTGGCTGGACGTGAACTTCCCACCAGGTTGGATGAGCTAATCAAGATCTGTACTATGATTGATATTCGATTCCAGGAGCGTGGCCAAGAACGGCGTTCCATAGAAAAGATAGTTATTAAGACCACTAGCCATCCAGTTTTACCACAGACTCCTCATCCGCGGGAGGTACCCCCTCAACCACCAGCAGAACCCATGCAATTAGGCCATACCCCTCTCATGATTCAAGAGAAACAGAGACGTCAGACCCTCAACCTCTGCCTGTATTGTGGTGAGACGGGGCATTATGCGGTCAACTGCCCACAGAAACCTGGATCCTTGCAGGCACAGTAATAAGCCAATCTTCTAACCTTCTGCGTACCCAGTTCTTAATGCCAGCAGTGCTCGACCTAGGTCACCGGCAAGAGCATACTGAGGTCTTTCTGGACTCCGGGGCGGGTGGAAGCTTTTTAACCGCGTCTCTGGTCCTGCAACTTAGCATTCCAACACAAGAACTACCTAAGACCATCTCACTCTTTTCAGTGTATGGAAGTATTCAAGGATATGTAAACACTCAAACGGTTCCCGTGAGCTTACAGATTGGCGATCACCGGGAGGACATCTCTCTATATGTCCTTCCCTCAGCGGTGCAGCCCATTGTGTTGGGTCTTCCCTGGCTACAGAGACACAATCCGGTTCTGGACTGGGGAAAGGGTGAGATCGTGGACTGGGGCGAGGCGTGCTGGAAACTTTGTTTTATCCCTGACACCGATAGTGTGGTCGGTGAACAGTTGGACCAGGATTCAGATGCATGGATGGATATTAGTGGCTCCCAGGACTCTAAGACTTTAACGAGTGGGATGGCCTGTGCTTGTGCTCTACCTCCGATCAACCAGTGCCAAGTGGAATCCGGTAACGTGCCCAGGCCCCAAATTCTCTCCTTTGTATTATTTTGTTGTGTTTTTTATAGGGTACTCACAGAAAACAGGGGGGGTAACGCTCCTAAAGAAGCACTGGCAAAACAGGGAATCGCTGTAGAGCGTTCCCAACAGGCTACGCTAGTAAAAAGATAAGTACCTTGTGTTTTGTATCTTAAGTTTGATGAAAGATAAATTACAACAAAAGAGATTTAATAAGATAAAATTTGAAAATAAAATTAAAAGGAAACGAAGCCAGAGGTTTTTGACTCATGAAGCAGTTCACACTTTAGAAATTTTTCAAGCCATGAATTCTGGATTGCGAAGCTTTCACACTGATATCAAAAGTGAAAGCGGAGCTCTGAAGTCTTTCCTCTGCAACCATAACGCAGTATATCTGCAATA
This sequence comes from Microcaecilia unicolor, assembly GCF_901765095.1. Taxonomy (NCBI): domain Eukaryota; kingdom Metazoa; phylum Chordata; class Amphibia; order Gymnophiona; family Siphonopidae; genus Microcaecilia; species Microcaecilia unicolor. The sequence goes on from NC_044037.1 coordinate 234,920,241, forward strand.
TGGAGAGTCTAGCTTGCTCTAATAGTACTTTGAATTTTATATTTTGTGCAGTCTATAGCACTAATCAATTTTATATAATTTAAAACATATGTACTCATCTTAAGGGACACCGCAGAGGTTCGTAGTTACTCTATTGTATGGTGGAGGCTGGAGAGTGTTGATATTATTATTAGCATTTGTATAGTGCTACCAGACACACGCAGCGCTGAACTCCTGACACAGAGAGACAGTCCCTGCTCAATAGATATCATAGAGAGCTTCCAAAAAGACACTGGTGTCTTGTAAATGGGTAACATTTATGCATTGCATTTAAGTGTGAGCACCTAAATAAGGCAGGAGGCCGTCTAAGTTACAGTATTCTGTAAGTTACATACGTAAGTGGAAGCCCCGCCTATGTACTGCCCGTGCTCTGCCCACGTGCTCTGCGCCCCTTGCAAATACCCCATAGGAAGCCATATTTGCAGGCTCAATGTGGCTAGTGCCCATTTCATTTTTGTGAGAAACGGGCCTGTTTTACTAGTGTATCATAAACAATATACACAGTGATTATCTATCTGATCTAGGAGACATGATGTTGACATGAGTTCTCACATTTCATTCCCTAGGTTAGAGACTCTGCTATATGAGTAATAGAATCAGCAACATTTTTGGTATGTTAAAAAAAAGGGCAGAAGTATTTAAATTGTTTAATAAGCATACAGCATAGTGTAAACTAAGTGGATTCTCCTGGTATAAAAGGCCACAAGGAATGCACAGCTTGAAGGTTATGAATAACAAAAAGGCAAAATGCAGAAAGATTTCTAGCTTACGTCCTCTATTCCCAAGGCTGCATGACTTCATGAATTTATTTAGTATTTATATGGTTTCATACACACTGCTATTAATAAGTTATTTATTTTAGTTAAAATTAGCATTTTCAAATATAAATGGATATATAAATCTAAAGTTGTATTAGGATATTGAGAGTAAAGTATGTAGCTACCTAATATGTCTGGTTTGTGTTAGCTATTTTGATGTTAATGTCATGTTTCTATTTTAAAATGTCATGCAAAAAGCCATGCTCTTCTGAAAGTCTTTAGTAAACAAAGTTCTTGCCCAAGCTTTATAAAAGCACTTAAGCTGTCACTTGGGATGCTCAGGTTTTTATGGAGTCATATATTTCTAATAACTGTTGCAGCTCATTCCATTATTGTTGGACTTACCATTATGGTTATGGTGATTTGATATAATACAACACACTACTTTCACTTAACTTTTTTTTTTTTTTACCATTAAGATACAGTACATGTTTGCATTTTTTTTTCTGAGTGACAAATACATTTGCCTGTATTGGTCACATGGTAGCATACACACAAAGGGGCTGAGGGGTCCTTTTATCAAGATGAGATAAAAGGGGGCCTGCGCTGGCATCAGTGTATGTTGAGGCCCCCTTTTACCAAAGCAGGTAAAAAGGCTGTCTTTTTTTTTTTTTTTTTTTAAAGAACTGGCCATGTGGCAAGTGAACCACTTACTTGGCCATTTTCGGGGGGAGCACTTACTGCCACCCATTGAGAAGCTTGGCATCTTTATTCTCCTCAAGGTGCCCCCTCCCCCAACTCCCCCTTCATTGTCTCCTCAGACCCTTGCTGAATTCTTTCACGACAAAGTTCAAAAGATAAACCTTGAATTCTCTACCTCGCCACCTCTCCCTCCACTAGTCCGTTCCCCTCTCTTTCCTTCCCCTCAATCCTTTTCCTCCTTTCCTGAAGTTACTATAGAGGAAACTACACTTCTCCTTTCTTCCTCAAAATGTACCACTTGTTCCTCTGATCCCATTCCCACCCACCTTCTTAATGCCATCTCACCTGCTCTTATTCCTTTTATCTGTCACATTCTCAACCTCTCACTTTCCACTGCAACTGTCCCTACTGCCTTTAAACATGCTGTGGTCACACCTCTCCTTAAGAAACCTTCACTTGACCCTACTTGTCCCTCTAATTACCGACCCATCTCCCTCCTCCCTTTTCTCTCCAAATTACTTGAGCGTGCTGTTCACCACCGCTGCCTTGATTTTCTCTCCTCACATGCTATTCTTGACCCACTACAATCTGGTTTTCACCCTCTTCACTCAACCGAAACTGCGCTTACTAAAGTCTCCAATGACCTATTACTTGCTAAATCCAGAGGTCAATATTCTATCCTCATTCTTCTTGATCTTTCCGCTGCTTTTGACACTGTCGATCACAGCATACTTCTCGATACCCTGTCCTCACTTGGATTCCAGGGCTCTGTCCTTTCCTGGTTCTCTTCCTACCTCTCCCTCCGCACCTTTAGTGTTCACTCTGGTGGATCCTCTTCTACTTCTATCCCTCTGCCTGTCGGCGTACCTCAGTGTTCTGTTCTTGGTCCCCTCCTCTTTTCTATCTACACTTCTTCCCTTGGTTCATTAATCTCATCCCATGGCTTTTCCTACCATCTCTATGCTGATGACTCCCAAATCTACCTTTCTACCCCTGATATCTCACCTTGCATCCAAACCAAAGTTTCAGCGTGCTTGTCTGACATTGCTGTCTGGATGTCTCAACGCCACCTGAAATTAAATATGACCAAAACCGAGCTTCTCATTTCCCCCCCCCCCCCCAAAACCCACCTCCCCGCTCCCCCCGTTTTCTATTTCTGTTGATGGCTCTCTCATTCTCTCTGTCTCCTCAGCTCGAAACCTTGGGGTCATCTTTGACTCTTCTCTCTCCTTCTCTGCTCATATCCAGCAGATCGCCAAGACCTGTCGTTTCTTTCTTAACAACATCCGTAAAATCAGCCCCTTTCTTTCCGAGCACTGTACCAAAACCCTCATCCACACCCTTGTCACCTCTCTTTTAGACTACTGCAATCTGCTTCTTGCTGGCCTCCCACTTAGTCACCTCTCCCCTCTCCAATCGGTTCAAAACTCTGCTGCTCGTCTCATCTTCCGCCAGGGTCGCTTTACTTATACTACCCCTCTCCTCAAGTCACTTCACTGGCTCCCTATCCGTTTTCACATCCTGTTCAAACTTCTTCTACTAACCTATAAATGTACTCACTCTGCTGCTCCCCAGTATCTCTCACTCCTTCCCTACACCCCTTCCCGTGCACTCCGCTCCATGGATAAATCCTTCTGATCTGTTCCCTTCTCCACTACTGCCAACTCCAGACTTCGCGCCTTCTGTCTTGCTGCACCCTACGCCTAGAATAAACTTCCTGAGCCCCTACGTCTTGCCCCATCCCTGGCCACCTTTAAATCTAGACTGAAAGCCCACCTCTTTAACATTGCTTTTGACTCGTAACCACTCGCCTCCACCTACCCTCCTCTCCTCCTTCCTGTATACATTAATTGATTTGATTTGCTTACTTTATTTTTTGTCTATTAGATTGTAAGCTTTTTGAGCAGGGACTGTCTTTCTTCTATGTTTGTGCAGCGCTGCGTACGCCTTGTAGCGCTATAAAAATGCTAAATAGTAGTAGTAGTACTTGTCTCTCCACTTCAGGCCAGTCATACTGTTTTGCATGTCAGAACTTGAGCAGGCCATATAGTTAGGCTTGAAAATTATAGAATAACTAGTAAAAAAAAAAGGCCAGTTTCTGGCACAAATGAAACAGGCGCTAGCAAGATTTTCCTTGTAGTGTGTATGTTTGAGAGAGTATGTGTGAGATTGACTGTGTGTGAGACAGTGAGAGTGAATGTGCGAGTGTGTGTGTGTGAGAGCGAGAGTGCTGGGTGCAAGTGTGTCTCCTCTGGCCCCCCTGCATCCACCGTGCGATTCTCCTCTCTCCCCTGCTCCCCCTCCAGCCACCCAGCGATTATACTTTTTCCCTTGCCCCCCTGCAGCCACCCACCGATGGCGTTCTCTCCCTTGCCCCCTTGCAGCCACCCACCGATGGCATTCTCTCCCTTGCCCCCCCTGCAGCCAACCTGCGAGTCTCCTCTGTCCCTTGGCCCCCTGCAGCCACGCAGCGAGTTTTCTGTGTCCCCTGCGCCCCCTCCAGGCACCGAGTGAGTCTTCTATATTCCCTGCCCCCCCTCCAGCCACCCTGCATTTGTTGTGTCTCTCCTGCTCCACCTCTAGCCACCAGTGATTATCCTATCTCCCCTGCCCTCCCTGTAGCCACCCTGCTATTGTCCTGTGTCCCCTGGCCCCCCTGCAGCCACCCAGCGATTGTCCTGTGTCCCCTGCCCCCACTCCAGGCACCCAGCGATTGTGCTGTCTCCCCTGCCCCCCCCCCCCCCCGTGCAGCCAGGCAGTGATTTTCTTGTGTCCCCTGCCCCCTGCAGCCCCCCTGCGATTTAGGTGTGTCTCCTGCTGCCCCCCCCCCCCCCCCCCCACCGTGCAGCCAGCCAGCGATTATATTGTGTCGCTGCCTCCCTGCGAATGTCCTCTCACCCTGGCCGTTTTGCCATGCCCCCCAGCATCCGTCACCGTTCCCTTCCCCCCGATGTCTCTGTTGCCAGTGCACCCCTTCCACCCCCACCGATGTCGGCGCTGCCGGCGCTCCCCCCTCTCCGAAGGCCCCCCCACCCCACTGACCTGCCGAAACAGAAGATTTTAGCATGATGTCAATGCCCCTGCAGTACGAACCCATAGAGTAACGTCTGCCCCGCCCTTGACATCATCGCGTTTTGTCGCGAGGGCGGAGCAGAGCTACAGTGCAGTAGAACGTTGGAGGTGAGAATGTGCTTCGCCCTCAACGTCATAACATTTGACGCGAGGGCGGGGCCCAGAGACTGTGATTTTCTGTGGCTTCAGAGCTTCAAACTTACGAACCTGGCTTCAGTGACATCAGTGAAAATAGAACGTTGAGGGTGAGTTTTATATATATAGATGTAATTATGTGTGTTTTTCAGCAAATTAGGTTTGAGCATTTAAATCAGCTCCAATGGCTCATGCTTAAATTATATGCATATATTTGTGCTTCTACACTAGTATTCTGTAAACAAAAGTAGGCATCTACTTTCCATTATAGAACAGGCTTCAGTTAGGTGCCGCCTTGACATCTAAAAATAGGTGCCTGTGTATAGAATTGCCCTCTCTATGGGCTGTGATTACTTTTGACACACTTTTTCCTTTCTTCAAACCCCATAAATCACGCCTTCCTCCCTCAGAGAAGGAAGAATACTTTGAAATCCTCCTCCCAGCCAAGAAGAAGAAATACTATCTCTGCAGTCCCTGTTCTTCTCCTCACCCTGGAGAAGGAAGCCTCAACTCCTCTTCTTCAACTTCAACCTCCACCTCACATACTCATACTCTGAGGGAGCTCCCCTCTGGAACTTTTCTATTCTGCAAAACAAGAGGGTGCTGGCAAGCCAAAGGAGGTTCTCTTCAGGTCACCCTCCAAACCCCTGAGATCATTATATGACTTTACAGCGTTTTGCATTAATGTTAACATGGACTAACCCATGTATACAAGTTAACAGTTTTAGTGCATATTAAACCTATGTTGTTGTTGTGTGCCCATTAATGTATGGAGACAATTTTAATTACTGTTTTAGATGTTCTCCTTAATCAGTTCAAACTACTTGACCACGTCTCTTAAATATTATGGGCAATTCTATAAACTGGCACCTAAAGATAGGTGCCAAATATGTATATAGGTTATTAGTCTACTAACGCGCACATGCGCGCGTCATTGGTTCTGTAAAGTACACGCCAAATTGTTTGTTTATTCAGTCTTGATATTCCACCAAAGCTACAAAAGGTCTAGGCAGTTTACAAAACAAAAAGAAAACAGAAAGTAAATCCAGTAACCTGATAGGAAAGCTCCAAAACCACTTTCTTTCATGGGCACACACAGGTACTACCCAGTCTCAAAGGGGACCCATCCCCCCAAAGCTCTTACAAAACAAATAGGTCTTCAGTGATCTCTTAAATTTCAGGTAAGAAACCTCTGCCTAAAGCAAGATGGGAAGCTAGTTCCACAGGGCTGGGGCTAGCCAAAAAAAAAAGGCACTATTCCAGGTAGACACCAGTCAAGCCATAACAGAAGCAGGCATAGCTAATCTATGGCCACCTAGCACATACCTGCAAGAGAGGGTGTACATGTAGTAAGAGCATGTGCAGACCAGGAGCATGTTGCCATGTGATGCAGGCAACTTATAGAATACTATCATTTGCATATGTTGCATGGCGCACCAACTTACACCAGCCATTGGCCTGCTGTAACTAGACAAGCCAAAGTTTCAGCATGCTAATGAGCCTTCATGCTAATATTCTATAACAGCTTAGGTGCTCCTAAATGTCATCATAGAATTGGCTTAAAGCAAGCTCCATTTGTGACACCTATATTGAGGTAATATCTTCAATTGTCTAGAATGCACTAACATATATCAAAAACTAGTAAATGCACTCTTGCTATACACTCTGTGAAAAATTGCACAATACTGATATATATCATCTATTTTGTATTATAAACTAGCCTCAATAGCCCAGGGAACCATTACTTAGGACTCCACTGAATTGGCCTGTATCATGGGCTCCTCCTCCTTTCCGAAAAAACATCCACAAGTAACAAAAAACTCCCTACTAGAGGAAGAAAAAGATCTTGTGAATAAAAAACGGATGGAGGGGTGTTTTAATGACTTAATTCAAATATCAATATGACTATAAGTGCATTATATCACAGAGAGTATTAAATGGAAGTAAAGAAAAAGTGTATATAGTCACTTCACAATCCTCTTAAAGTTGTATACTGAAGCGATATTCAAAAATAGAGAACCATCATTCATTAGTTCATTGCTTGGTTGGAATCTATTTTCAATATTGAAATAAACCACTTATCTTGAAGCCTGGGGATGTTGTCACTTGTATCCACCAGAAACAATCCACCAGAAGCAGTTGAAAACGGTTCCCAACTCTAGTTCTTATTCTTCAGTCACCTATAGTTCTGGTTGTGAAGCAAAATATTTTAACGTGGGAGCTGCTAGAGCGGTAAATCTGCTCAGCCGTAATGTCTTCTTAATTTTCTCGACAGCAAGGGTCCCCACTGTTTCGCGTTCTTCGTCAGGAGAAATATCCAAAAACAATTAAATATGTTTCTTTTCTATCCATCGCGAACCTTGGTTCAGAACATGGCGACTATTAATATAGAACGCCAACATCAATGACTCCACCCAGTAGGAGTTCCGTAGTTATTTCAGGTAGCCAATCACTGAACTAACCTGTTTGTATCCTATTATCCAATCACTTTTATTGAAAGATTTAAGTGATACAATCCTCTTTAAGGAAGGTTAATACAAATTTGTAATAAAAGGATGTTATCATATAGTTTGAAATTACTTAGAATAAATCTTGAATATCCGAGAGGAGTAGCCTCTCACTATGGACTATTCTATCAATGATCTTAGATGTTAACATGTTGAAATAAAGATTATTTATATACACGTGTGAAGAAAATTTTTTTCTCTTCAGATGATAATAATCCTGAGTATATGCTTTTTTGAAAATTAAAAAAATGCTTCCCATTCCATCGGTCCATTTAGACCTTCTGGATACACAGTTTGCAAATAGTAAATCCATTTCTGCTCCTTTTGATGTAAAACACGTGAAACATCACCTCTTCTGTTGTTATCTATTAGTTGTTCAATAATTAGACAACGTAGCTGTTCAAATTTATGATTCCTTTCTATACAGTGTTTAGCCAGAGGCATGTGTGTTTTGCCCGATTGAATCGCATGCTTGTGTTCCGAAAGTCTAATTTTAAACATGCGTTTAGTTTGACCTATATACCGTAATCCACATGGGCATGTAATCATGTAAATTACTGCTTTTGATGTACATGAAGTCACTCCTTTTAGATATATCCAATTCTGTTTAATTCTATCCCAAAATTTGTTTGTTTCCTCCATGACTGAACACATAATGCATTCTCCACATTTCTTGTGGCCACGTATATCATTGTCATTATGCCAAATATTTGTTCTAACATCTGAATGGCATAAAACTTCTGCTAAATTTGCACGTCTGGAATATGATATCATGCATTTTTGTTTGGCAAACATTTGATGGATAGATAGTATTTTCCAGTTCTTATATATAATATTAGCAACCCTGGGTGCCATTGATGTATACTGCATAATGCAGACTGCTTTTTGATCTTTTATAGTTTGATGTTCCTGAGATTTGGGTTCTAATAAATGTTCTCGATGATTATAAAGAGCTCTTTTATAAGCTTGTTTAACAATTTTACTAGGATACCCTCTTTCCATAAGTTTATCTTTCAATTGGACAGCTGAATCTTTATATTTCCGTGAATTATCACAGATGCGTCTATAACGTAAAAATTGTGCAAATGGAAGATTGTTCCTAATATGAATTGGATGCATACTATCATAGGATAGTAATGAATTACGATCAGTTGGTTTAGTAAAGACATCGGTTTCAAACTTCTCTCTGTTTTTATTGATCTTTACATCTAGAAAACTGATTTCATAATTATGAACCGTGTGTTGAAATTTGATCGTAGGGTGGCATGCATTTAAATCAATCAGAAATAAATCTAACATTTCTAATGAAGAACCCCATAAAATAAAAACATCATCAATAAATCTCCACCAGCATTTACTGGGTGGAGTCATTGATGTTGGCGTTCTATATTAATAGTCGCCATGTTCTGAACCAAGGTTCGCGATGGATAGAAAAGAAACATATTTAATTGTTTTTGGATATTTCTCCTGACGAAGAACGCGAAACAGTGGGGACCCTTGCTGTCGAGAAAATTAAGAAGACATTACGGCTGAGCAGATTTACCGCTCTAGCAGCTCCCACGTTAAAATATTTTGCTTCACAACCGGAACTATAGGTGACTGAAGAATAAGAACTAGAGTTGGGAACCGTTTTCAACTGCTTCTGGTGGATTGTTTCTGGTGGATACAAGTGACAACATCCCCAGGCTTCAAGATAAGTGGTTTATTTCAATATTGAAAATAGATTCCAACCAAGCAATGAACTAATGAATGATGGTTCTCTATTTCTGAATATCGCTTCAGTATACAACTTTAAGAGGATTGTGAAGTGACTATATACACTTTTTCTTTACTTCCATTTAATACTCTCTGTGATATAATGCACTTATAGTCATATTGATATTTGAATTAAGTCATTAAAACACCCCTCCATCCGTTTTTTATTCACAAGATCTTTTTCTTCCTCTAGTAGGGAGTTTTTTGTTACTTGTGGATGTTTTTTCGGAAAGGAGGAGGAGCCCATGATACAGGCCAATTCAGTGGAGTCCTAAGTAATGGTTCCCTGGGCTATTGAGGCTAGTTTATAATACAAAATAGATGATATATATCAGTATTGTGCAATTTTTCACAGAGTGTATAGCAAGAGTGCATTTACTAGTTTTTGACCTATATTGAGGTGCCAAATTATAGAATTGTCCCAATTGTGTTTTTACTATTTTGCTATACTTGTTAACTAGGTTTTTCTTTTCTCTTCTAACAGGTCTTGGAAGCACACCCAAATTATCCTAAGATAAGAAAAGATATACTGGATAAATCCCGAGCAGCTTTAAGAACTTGAGCCTTGTTTCCATGCTTTATTGGATTTTTTTTAATCCATTGTTGAAAGTGAACAATGGGAATGTTCTTCACATTGTTGATATATATAATTTTTTTCTTTAAATCCATCTGGGAAATATTCCCAGTAAGATTTGTGTGTCATTGAAATTTTTATTACATAGGGGCACATGATAAATTGATCCTTATTACAGATATTTTTTTGGGGGGTGGGGGGAGGCATGGAGAAGGCATGGGCTTGTATATGCTTCTTTCACATTATGCTTATTTGAGGTTATGTGATACCACTTGATGCAGGTCAGTGATTTCATACAATCAAACATAGAAACAACATTTGAGATAAAGGCATGCTGAACTTTCTATTTGATCCATATTTATTTAAAGATAAGTTTATAGCTAATACTAAGGATGTCTATAGTCAATACAAAATCATAACAACCTATTTTTCTGTCAAATAGCAGGATGATCAACCACACAAGGGAGTGACATCATAAGCACAAGACAAATTTTCTTAGAGCCTTAAAAACCTTTTTGAGTATGCATGGATATTCCCATGTGGCTGCCACCGTGCAAATCTCCTCACTCTTTTTTTTTTTTTTGATCCAATCATATAACATGAGGGTGGCTACATGGAATACCCTCTAGTGAAGATGGTGATGGAATTCAAAAAAAGACATAAGATAAGCATAGGAAATCCCTATTTAACAAGAGGATGGAATGAAAGAACAGAGCATTTCTTCTCAAAGCAAAGTTGAAATTACTTTCATACTTCAGAAAGATAGAGAGAGTAACTTTCACTCCAGTTTTCCATCAGCAAGTGGGATTGAGTCAGGCACACAAGTGGGCAACGCCATCCTATGGCTCTGCGGCTATTCACTAAGCTCTCCTACAACTTAGAGTATAGTGTAATGCTCTGAGTATGTGTGCCCCTTCCCACAAGCACCAGTCTTCTCAGCTCCACAGTTCTGTTTCTTCTACTTTGCCAAATGGATGTGTGAGAACGAGCTCCAAACAAAATTTTATTTTTTTTGTAAACCTGTATTTCTCAGTGACTGTAGTGATAGTGGCCCACACATTATCAGGGCACAACCAAAATACAGAAGAACAGCAACCCTTGTAGCCATACAAACAAAACAGTCACAAGGGCGATGGAAAAAAAAAGTGGGGGGGGGGGGGGGGGGGGGGGGGGGGGGGGGGACAGCAGATGATGTAGAAACTTCCAGTTTATTAATCATCCAGGACTCAACACGAGCCATGTTTTGGCCCACAAGGGCCTTCTTCAGGTGTCACTTAAATTGGATGTATGTTGATGCAATGTCTGAATCAAGGGTTAGTCCATATGAACTGTCTGTGATACACCTCCAAAATTGCTTGGACTCGAGTGAGTACAACAGCAGTTTGAGCGAGGCCCTGGAGGGTGGCCCAGATGGGTAGTCAGATCTTGAACTGAAGTTGTAGAGCCAGTTGATGGAGCAGCTGCAGAGCAGGTGAGTCACCCAAGCTCATGGCCTCTGCAGTCTGTCACAACTTGAGGTGAGCCCTTGGGCTGCAGCTGAGTTGATGCTACCTAGCCAACCCAAGGGCTATCTAGGTCCCAACTGGTGGTGGGCAAGCTTGGACTGAAGACAAGGCTGGAGCTTTTGAACAGGGCCATAACTTGAAGACAAAGCTAGAAATGAACTGGGAGCAAGGCTGGAACACAGGAACAGGAGACAGGCTGCAACACATTCTAGACAACTCCAGGAGACCTATTGCAAAGGCACTGGCTGGGAGTCAGGAACTTCCTTATATACTACCAGATAGGGAGTGATGACATCAACCAGTGTCCTCTTGCAAGGCTATAAAGGAAGTGCTAGGTTTCCATGAAGTAAACAGGTTCTTCTTTTCATGAAATGCTGGACAGGTGAGGGACATAACAGCACCTCAAGAGGAAGTGTTAAGTGCATCTGCACTAATTACAAATGAAATTAATGCATAGTAACTGCAGGGGATGTGCTGAGCACTATCCCAACAGTTACTGCACAGCCTTTGCACTTAACCACAAGCTAATTTTAGCGAATGTGCAGTAAACATCTCACTTTTAAAGTAAACAGGTCTCTGGGTGCTTTGTCCCAGTTCAGTTTTGAGTTGCAGCTTTTTAATATGAAATAAGTGCTTTATATTTTTCTTGTAATAAAGTATTTTAATATGTTGTTTATGCTGCTTCCAATTCTCATTTGGAATCTATGATGAAAATCATGAAATATTTAATATGAAGTTTTTTGCAATACTAGGGGCCCTATTTACTAAGCTGCACTGTAGGCATGCAAACCTTTTGGCATGCGCTAAAAATTACCACATGCTAACACTAGAGACAATCATAGGAATATAATGGGTGTCTCTGTCATTAGTGTGCCTACAGCGCGGCTTAGTCAACAGGGCCCTATGACATTAGAATTTAGAATGTTGAGAAATATCAAATCATTTTTATTGAAAGAACTGGCCTGAAAATGTATGTTTTTTTGTTGTATGTAGGTATGAAAATCTATAAATAATTAGTTCAGACAATACTACAAATGTACACTTAGATTTTTATAATTTTATATCTGTGCTATGTTAGCCATTGCAGAATAAAATATTTGAAAAATCAGATTTAATACTTGATATATTATTTTCTTTATATTAATAATGAAAGTTCATAGATTGAGGACTTGTGAATTTTGAACAACAAATAGTTTTTAAGGAAAAAATATATCTCACACTAATGCCTGAAATCTGGAACTGCTACCCTTCCAGTTCCATTTAGTAAAATCACAATTTTTGCAGAGTTTCAAGAAAGCGTCATGAAAGTATCTTAAATACGGGTTTATTTTTAGTATCTTAATTTTATTAATATTTTATTAATATTCTTTCTCCCTATAAAAATTTGTGGTAGGTTCTGCCATTGGTGAATATTTTTTAATTGTGTTATTTAGAAGGATGTAAATCAGGTAGAAAAGTGTAATATCATATGGGATTTTGTTTCCTAGATGTATTTTAATAGTGGGACATCTATAATAATGAGTAAGGAAAAACATTCTGCCACAATGATATTGTATGTTTCCAATTTACAGTTCTGATACCCCATAATTGTTTAAGACTTCTACTTTATCTCCAAATTATAAACTAGTTAGTATACATGAGGCATATTTACCTAGTAGCATTCTTAATAATAGATTTAACTGAATGTCAGCATTTATACTGGCTTGTAGTAATAGATTTCTATTACTAAAAATAGAAACAGAGAAAATGATGGCAGATGATGACAATATAGCCTATCCATTCTGGCCATTCATACCATTTACTATGTCTTCCTCTCCCTAAGAGATCCTATGTACTTGTCTCATGCTTTCTTAAATTCATATACAGTCTTCATCTCCACCACCTCCACTGGGAGGCCGTTCCATGCAACTACCCCCTCTTTCCAAGTATTTCCTAGATTACTCCTGAGTCTGTCCCTTTTCACCTTTATCCTATGCCCCTCATTCCAGAGTTTCCTTTCAGTTGAAGAGACTTGCCTCCTGTTCGTTTGTGCGATGGTGGTATTTAAATCTCTGTCATATTTCCTCACTCCTGCCTTTCTTCCAAAGTATGCATATTGAGATGTTTAAGTCTGTCCTCATATATTTTATGATAAAGACAACTGACTATTTTTATATCCACTCTCTGAACTGTTGTTGTTGGGGTTTTTTTTTTTTTTAAAGAACAGTCTCCAGAATTGTACACAGTACTCTGATGAGGTCTCCCCAGAAACTACAGCTAGCACATTGATACAGAGTCTCTGTCGTCTACCTTTTCCTGCTAGCTATTCCTCTCCCTATACAACAAAGTATCCTGGTCTTTACCATTGCCTTTTCTACCTGTTTGGCCACCTTAAGATCATCAGATGTGATCACACTCAAGTCCTGCTCTTTCTTTGTGCACAGAGGGGCCGTTTCACAAAGGCACATAAGGACTTATGCGCGTCCAACATGCGCCAAATCAGCATTACTGCTGAGCTACCATGTGCTCCTCAAACGAGGAGGCACAAATGTCATACCAGGGAACATTGGCCACCATTGCTGGAATGATAGCAGTAGGATCAATCACATGCTGCATGCGTTCATGTTCTATATCAGGCTCCAACAATCTGGAAAGGGCATCTGCTTTGGTATTTTTGTCCACTGGGTGGTAAGTCAAAGAAAAATTAAAGCGGGAGAAAAATAATGCCCAAGAAGCTGGTCGAGGATTCAATCGTGTAGCTTCAGGTAGATAGACAAGGTTTTTGTGATCCTTGAATACTGTAAAAGGCACCTGTGCTCCTTCTAAGAGGTTCTGCCACTCCTCTAGAACCAGTGTAATAGCTAACAATTCCTGGTCTCCTATAGAATAATTTATTTTGGCTGGAGTGTATTTTCTGGAAAAGAAGGCATATGGAAGAATCTTCTCCTACATAAGCACGCAGTTGTGGAATGCATTACCCTCAGCCCTGAAAACTATTGACGAAATAACTAATTTTCGCAAATCTCTGAAGACATACCTCTTCAACAAGGCCTACAAAGAGAACCTATAGCCTTACTAAACTACCACGCCAAAACGAAAGGTCACCTTCTATACCTACCCGCCTAACACTATCCTTTTTCTCTTCCCATACTTAATCTCTGTGCATTATTAATTGTATCTGATATCCTGGAATGACAATGTCATAACAAAACTCTGTAAGCCACATTGTATCTGATATCCTGGAATTACAATGTCATAACAAAACTCTGTAAGCCACATTGAGCCTGCAAATAGGTGGGAAAATGTGGGATACAAATGCAATAAATAATAATAATAAATGTTTCAAAAGATAGGAGGGAAGACCAGCATAGATTACATTAGCTTAGTCTGGACACAATACAACTGTTGCATGAAGAAAGGAAACCTAAGGTGAGGAATCAAGAAGGCTGTGAATAGAATTCATGAAGTGCCCAAAAGTATCGTTGGACAACAGTGGCTCTTTGAGGGCCTGGTCAATCACAACACCTAGATATTTAAGAGTGAACTAATGTTGCGTATATGCAAATGAGGGCATAGATGATGGTTTGGAAGAGAGATTATCCTCGATTGGTCTTGGCCTATGGGCTGCCGAGCCCTCCATAGATTTTCAGGTTTCACCAACTACTATCTACAGTTCATATGGAATTATTCTACTATTGCAGCGCCCTCACCCGGAGGGAGGCGAACCCCTGGGATCGGCCACCAGAGGCCATAGCCCCATTTGACCGCCTTAACTAGGTCTTTACGACTGCTCCGATCCTGCAACATCCGGATCCCAAGAAAAGGTTTTATGTTGAGGTCGACATGTCTGCGTCCAGAACAGGTGATGTCCTATCCCTGAACTGCCTTCTTACAGAAATTTTCTCCTGCTGAGTTGCATCAAAAGAGGCGATCAAAAGAGGCGATACTATTGGTGATCAAGAACTTCTGGCCATAAAGCTAGCACTGGAGGAATGGCACCACTTGAGGGGGCTAAGTTCCCCTTTGTCATTGTGACTGACTACAAACATTTGTTATATCTTCAAGAGGCCTTCCAGCTTAATTCCCAACAAGCCTGGTAATCCTTATTTTTCTCATGCTTTGACTTTCAACTGCGCTTTCATCCAGTGGAAAAGAATACTAAGGCAGATGCCATGTCACATTCTATGGAAACGAGCGAGGAGAAACCTGAGCTCCAGCATGTCATCTACCTGGCCTGAATCCGAACTGCCACCATTGTGTTGGTGCTACCCAGCAAGACCTTTGTCCCTAGATATCTGCGGGAGGAGGTCCTTAAGTGGGGACAGTTCAAAGATCGCTGGCCATCCTGGAATTCAATATACAATATAGCTAATCTCCCATTCTTATTGGTGGTCCTCCCTCTCTCGAGGAAGCTGTAAAGAATTTTGTCTCAGCTTGTTGTGTGTGCTTGCCAGAAACCCTTGCATACCCATCCTTGGGGTCTTCTGCAACCAGTTACTGTCCCCAAAAAATCATGGACACGCATTACAATGGACTTTATTATGGATCTCCCCTGCTATAATGGTCGCACTGCCATTTGGGTGGTAATGGACTGTTTCTCGAAATGGGCCCCGTGGGTTCCCATGCCTATAACGCTGGCCCCAGAGATCCCCGCTGTTCAGAAAACTATCACTTCATTTTCCCAGATCTGAAAGACCACCCGGGACCTCTTGCTTCATACAACCCAGCGAATCAAGTAACAAACTGACAAAAAAAGGCATCCAGCACCCTGCTTCCAGATAGGGGACTTGGTATGTCTTTCCACCCAAAACTTACATCTTAAAACTCAACCCATTCCCTCCCCTCCCCCCCCCCACTTCATTGGGCCATATCAGTGACCCGCAAGATTGGACCTGACACATACCAATAATAACTACCAGCTAATTATCAGATCCACAACACCTTTCATGTACCATTGCTGAAACCATTAATATTGAGGAAGATGGCTACATCTTCCCCACTCCACTACCAGTTGAAGCAGACCTGGAAAAGGAATACGAGGTTCAGGATATGTTGGATTCTCGAAGGGTATGAGGCAAGCTGCAGTACCTTATTGCCTGGAAGGGCTTTGGGACAGAGCACAATTCTTGGGAACCGGCAACTCTAAGCCGTGTTCTGATCCTTTTCGAAGATTCCACCACCTTTTTCCTCACAAACCCAAGCCCAGACACAGGAGTAGCCTTTGAAGAAAGGGGTACTGTCATTGTCTTACTGTGACTTCTTTTCACCAATATGCACCGCTCCGTCCAGGGCCACAGTGGGATGGTGTCTCTTCACTCGTCAGCTGAGCACCGCCACCACTGCCCTTGGTTTATAGGCCAGCGACGCGAACTTCCCTGGGCATGTCCGTAGTGACCCTCTTCTTGTGCCTCTCTTTTCCAGGACCTGCCCACCAGGGGATGTACAATCCTCTTGCACCAAGGATATATCTCCAAGAAGTTCTGCCCAGGAGAGAAGGATTAGAACATCTGTTGTAGTTGGTGATTCGATCATTAGGCATATAGATAGCTGGGTGGCTGGCAGATATGAGGATCGCCTGGTCACTTGCCTGCCTGGTGCAAAGGTGGCAGATCTCACACATCACCTAGATAGGATTATAGATAGTGCTGGGGAGGACCAGGCTTTCTTGGTACAGTGTGCGGCAGCAGGCAAAAAAGCAAACAGTATGCTAGGAATAATTAGGAGAGGTCCTACGCCTATGGAGGCGTGTTCGTCTCTTGAAGATTTTCAACGTAAGGTTCCTGTAGTAAAGGAGAGATTTTTGACTTGTGGTTATCCAAAGCAAGCAGACAATCTTACAAGCTCGTTTTGCTCAGAAGGATTTATTACCTCAAGAACATACATGTAATGATGGGGAATTATTGACCAATTGTTTGCCATTCTCTAAAATTAATCAACAATTTGTGAGGATAATGCACCAACATTGGCGTGTGATGCAATTGCACCCTATTTTTGATGAATTTTTGACTGTTGCTTAGAAAAGGGGCAAAGCTATTGGAGAACACTTGTCTACTGCCCGATATTGCCAATGGTGCCTCTCCACTATTAGGGATCATGAATGGACTTATCCTCAAACACAAAGAGTTCTTAAAGCTATGGCTGACACCTCTTAAGTTCTAATGTTGTATACATTATAGTATGTCCTTGCAAGTTAGTTTATGTATGGCGTAGTAGTCGTCCTATTTAAAATTTGTTAAACAGAGCATAAATCAAGAATTACTACCCATAATCAGCCCCCGAGCTGACATTTTTTCCAGTACATATGATTCAGATGAGTAACTTTTAGTAATTTAAATATTTTAAACTGTTTAATAATTTAAACTGTTATTGAGGTTAAATAAGGTCTTTGATCCATTGGTCAGTGACGAGCTAAGTGCTGTAATTCTTCCAGTAAAAAACTTGTACATCCGTAAGTTGCACCAGAGACCAGATCTAAACCTTTGACACTTATGTTTAATTGCTGTGTATGTAATGTATAAAACAAGCCATTTTGGGGCCTTTTATCAAATAGGAACAACACATGCACCTATGTATCTTCCCTGCCTAGGTGCCCAGTTATAAAATTAAACTCAATGTATTCTAAGCAGAGTCTTTTTCTGACTTCAAGTGCACCAGATCTATGACCCCTGCCAGGATTCTTCTCTGGTTCTGTTCACATTATGTTTTGCGGTCTCTGTTCTCTCACTGGATAGCTCTCTTTTAAGTTGTACTTCAAGACTTCTATACCATTTTTAGCTTTTGTTTTACCCATTGTGATCTTTATGTGAAAGTGTAGCCTAGTGGTTATAGGAGCAGGGTACGAACCAGCAGGACCACCGATTGCTGAATGCCAGCCCCCCTACGTGGGCCACCAAGCCCCTCACCCACTCAGGGCCTTACCCCCACCTGCCCCTTACCTTCCTATGTCTGACTGCTCCTTGCTTGGTCTGTCATCTCCTGCTCCTGTGTGCCAGGACCCGGATGATTGCACTAATACGATAACCTGGGTCACCGTGTTAATACAATCATCCGGGTCCTGGCACACAGGAGCAGGAGAGAGACAGACCCGGAAACTGGCAGGAGAAAGAAGCTTGCCCCCCCTTGGAGGCCTGGCCTAGGGAATTTTGCCTAGCGCCCCCCCCCCCCCTTCTCGGTTGCCCTGCGAACCAAAGAAGCCAGGGTTCAAAGCCTGCTTCTCCCATTGATGGCCATAGAGGTCTTGGGCAAGCCACATTACTCTATTGCCTCAGTTGTAGCCTAGATTATAATTCCACTTAGAGGGAAATAACATTTATTTATTTATTTATTTATTGCACTTGTACCCCACATTTTCCCACCTATTTGTAGGCTCAATGTGGCTTACAAAGACCTGTTATGGCATTGCCATCCCAGGGTAGAGAATACAATTGGTGTTACAAAGAAATCAAGGAAGCAGGAGGATTTGGTTATATACTTATAGAAAGATACATTCTGAGTAAGTGAGTAGATGTTGCTTAATAGTTGGTTATGGGTTTTCGTGGTAGGCTCTGTTAAAGAGATGAGTTTTTCAGAGATTTGCGGAAATGACTTATCCACCTGATTGGAACTCGCTTTGAACTTGGAGACCCCCCCCCCCCTTAAACCATATAGGGAATAGAGAAGTAGCAATTGATTGAGAACTAGGGAAGCCAGCGTTCAAATCCCACTGATGTTCCTTGTGATCCTGGGCAAGTCACTTAGTCCTTCATTGTCCCAGATAAAAACTTAGATTGTAAACCTCTCAAGGACAGTGAAATAACTACTGTACCTGAATGTAACTCATCTTGAACTACTACTGAAAGAGGTGAGCTATATTCAAATCTTCTTATTTAACAGTCTGCTGAGGGAGGATATTAATATGCTGTCACCAAACACTAACTTTGCTATTGTTGGGTTATTGAATAATCAAGGCAGGTAACATTTTTAAAAAGAGAATGTTATTTATAAATTGTATTAGGGTTTTTACTTTCCATTAATACATGCAATTGTACAGCAGGTGTGTAATGTTTCCCGAGTATTGTATGAATCAATACTTAAAACATGAAATACCAGCTGTACAATTTAAAGTATTAATAGTATGATTAATCTCTTAATATTTTCAATCAAGTAATTATAAACGTTTCTAAAATTGTCTCTTCTCTTTTGTCTCTTGCTCTATACTCCCTTTCAGTATTTTCTTTTCTTACAACCTTTTAGCTCTTTAACTACTTATTTATTTCATATGAACATATGAATGATGAACTGTGTTAATTTCAAAGGCCTCCAATGTTCAGTATATCGTTGCTTAGCAACCCATATACCAGTTTTCAGGTATGGTGGAGTTTTGGGAGTAAAACTAACTAGCTTTGTAATCATATTAAAGCTACAAAGAGAGACATGCTAATTAGTTGCTATAGCAGCACAAGCCAGGCGTGTGTATATTTTCCCTTGTGTAGGCCTGGGATCTTTTCCATAGGGTAAGCAGCATTTTTGTTGCTGGCAATAATACATGTAGCCTACTGGTTTCTAGATAAGTTTATTTGGCGTTAATACTGACCCAGACACAATCTGCAAAACAGACCAAAGAGACAACCATGCTGGTGTTGGTGGCAGTTTAGATTATTGTGGGACCTTCTGTTTGGAAATGGGAAAGGGGTGCTAGGAGGGCTTGCATGTTCAGTTACCCAAAAGAGTAAGGTACAGTGGAAAGGGAAGTGAAATGGGACTTGATATACCGTCTTTCTGTGTTATTTTTGCAACTACATTCAAAGCGGTTTACATATGTACAGGTACTTATTTTGTACCTGGGGCAATGGAGGGATAAGTGACTTGCCCACAGTCACAAGGAGCTGCAGTAGGAATCGAACCCAGTTCCCCAGGATCAAAGTCCACTGCACTAACCACTAGGCTACTCCTCCACTAATTAAGGACTAATAGCCTACAAGCAGTCTATGATAGGCAATGGGATATATCAAAAGACAATAAACTAATGTTGCCGTCTCTCTATGTTTCAAACATAACCACTCTAGCCTAGCTTCCTGACAAACACACAACTATTCCAATTATGTTAAAATGTTATAATTAATTATCTGACTGTATTATATTTTTGATGTTTTTTTGAATGTAAGCTACGTTGAACCTGAGCTTGTTTGGGATAATGTGGGATACAAATGTCATAATAATGTAATAAAAAAATATATCCTTGACAAAATGGATGGGAATATGAAATGTGCAGATGGATGAGTTAGTTTTTTTTCTGCAGTCCTTTTCTTTGTTGCTATTCTATGTTAATCTGTAGATATTGTTACTTCTCAGTCATTTGAGCCGTTATCTTTTTCTTCAAGATTTATCAATTATATCTTTAGTATGGAAGTATTGTACTTCAGAACTGCTTGTTTTTGTTGTAAAAATAGCCAATCTCCCAGTCAACCTATTAGGAAGTCTTCTTACTGGCCACATTTATCACTGCGAAGGCATGGATTAATGAGACAAAGCCATCATGGATTTAGTCAAGGGGAATCTTGCTTCACCAGTCTACTACATGTGGATAAAAGGTGAGCCAGTTGATATTGTGTATCTGGATTTTCAAAAGGCGTTTGACAAAGTACCTCATGAACAACTCCTGAGGAAATCGGAAAGTCATGGGAAAGGAGGTAGTGTCCTATTGTGGATTAAGTATTCATTAAAACAGAGCACATAATAGCCATACTGGGTCAGACTAATGGTTCATCTAGCCCAGTATCCTGCTTCCAACAGTGGCCAATTCAGGTCACAATACCTGACAAACTCCCAAATGGTAGCAAGATTCATGTTGCTTTCCCCCTCAATAGCAGATTATGGACTTTTCCTCCAGGAACTTGTCCAACACATTTTTAACCCAGATACACTGGGTTAAATAGTCTATTCTCAATGGATAAGGGTAGATAGTAGGGTTCCCCAGGGGTCGGTGCTGGGACCATTGCTTTTTAATATATTTATAAATGGTCTAGAGATGGGAAACTAATGAGATAGCTGATGACACAAAGTTATTCAAAGTTGTTAAATCACAAGAGGATTGTGAAAAATTGCAAGGGGACCTTATGAGACTGGGAGATTTGGCAGCCAAATGGCAGATAACATTTAATGTGAGCAAGTGCAAAGTAATGCATGTAGGAAGAGGAACCCAAACTATAGCTATGTGATGCAAGGTTCCACATTAGGAGTCTGTCCAGGAAAAAGATCTAGGTATCATCATTGATGATACTTTGAAACCCTCTGCTTAGTGTGCAGTGGCATCTAAGAAAACAAATAGAATGTGAGGAATTATTAGGAAAGGAATGGAAAACAAAAATGAAAATACTGTGTGCGACTCTAGTCACCGCATCTCAAAAAATATACAGCGGAATTAGAAAAGGTATAGAGAAGGGTAATGAAAATGATAAAGGGAATAGGATGACCTCCCTATGAGGAAAGGTTAAAGTAGCTAGGGCTCTTCAGCTTGAAGAAGAGATGGATGAAGGTGTCACGTTTTCAATACTGGAACTGGGTTTGTGAGCCCTTGGACCACTGCCGAGGAGCGGCAGTGGCAGGCAAAACCACCTCACACCGGAGATTAGGCAGAACAGGATGGGACCCCGGACTGGAGTTGCAGCAGAGGCAAACAAGCAGGATTAAAGCAGAGCAGGTACCCTTAAACTCACCTGCACTTGGCTACTTTTCATCCGGAGTTGAGCTCCAGGCTGCAGGTGGCTGGCAGGACTTTCTGGGCAAGGCAGGACTGGATACCCACTAGGCTGAACCAGGACTTGAGGGTCAGAGGGGAAAGGAACATACAGGGGCAGCAAGGCAAGGAAGGGATAAGCTGAGATGGATGAAGGTGTCACGTTTTCAATACTGAAACTGGGTTTGTGAGCCCTTGGACCACTGCCGAGGAGCGGCAGTGGCAGGCAAAACCACCTCACACCCGAGATTAGGCAGAACAGGATGGGACCCCGGACTGGAGTTGCAGCAGAGGCAAACAAGCAGGATTAAAGCAGAGCAGGTACCCTTAAACTCACCTGCACTTGGCTACTTTTCATCCGGAGTTGAGCTCCAGGCTGCAGGTGGCTGGCAGGACTTTCTGGGCAAGGCAGGACTGGATACCCACTAGGCTGAACCAGGACTGAGGGTCAGAGGGGAAAGGAACATACAGGGGCAGCAAGGCAAGGAAGGGATAAGCTAACGGGCAGGACTGAAAGCTGCAAGCAGCCACTAGAACAGGGAACAAAAACACTGAAAAACAAAGACAGACTGAAAGCTGCAAGCAGCCACTAGAACAGGGAACAAAAACACTGAAAAACAAAAGACAGACTGAAAGCTGCCAGGCAGCCAGTAAACAAGAAACACAGACAACCCAGAACAAGACACAGTAAATACAAACAAGAGTCAAGACTAGGACAATACAAGCTAAGCTACACCTAAACTAAACAGGATCAGGCAAGGAACTAGAGCAGGAATCAAACTAGGCTGAAGTGCCACAAGCACCAAAATACAAGGCCTTAGGCGATGCAAAGGCCAGCAGAAAGGTTTCAAAATGGCTAATAAGCCCAGCAGCAGCTGAGACTCACTGAAGCAATCACCAGGCCACTAAGGGTGCTGTGCAGGTTCAAACAAAACAAGCAGGTCTGGCAGTATGGAAGATCTGGACTGGAATCTGGAACGGGTGACAGCACACATACAATCTAATGCAGCCAGCACACAAAGACAGAGACAGAACTAACTCACAAGGAACAGACAGAAGCCAGCTCAGAAGCTGACCACAGGAAATAAAGTGAGTCTGAGAGGGGTCACGGCCACAGACGTGACAGAGGGGGAGATATGATAGAGGTCTATAAAATACTGAGTGGATCAAATATGAAAAATCTTTAGCCCAAGTTAAAGAGGTGGAATGTACATTATTACAGAATGCTGATGTTGTTCATCGTAAGTTGGAGAACTTAGAAAATGGAGCTAGATCATTGAATTTGAGAATATTAAACTTTCCTTCTATTAAATATAGCTCCTCAAGGGACTTATTTCACAAATTCTTAAAAGAAGTTCTTCAATATCCTGAGAATGGGCTTCCCCCAATACAAAAACTTTATTATTTGCCATGTTCACAGGCCAAGTCAGGGTGAATTCATCATCTGATAGTCTGGATGTCTCAGCGCTTTTAGAGAGATTGCAAGATGAGGTGGACTTTTGGGCCATCTTGTTGGTCTCCTTTGTATCTTTCCAGGATGAAGAGGCTTTGATAAGACTTTATCCGAGACAATCGGTTCCAGTTTTGTTTATCGGATGTCTCCAGATCGATACAGGAAAAAAAGGAAGAAATTTCTGTCTATGCGACAGGAAGCTTTGACTTTGGGTGCTAAATTTCAGTTAAGGTTTCCATGTAAATGTGTTCAGATAATACTACCTTTCATTTTTTTTAACCTTTACAACTTCAATCTTTTTTGAATGCAAGAGCTCCTATTACTGACTTATAATGACCTTTTGGACTCGTAGAAAGTATGCAGTTGAAATGATCTTTTGCGCGCTATTTTGTTTCCTCTTCCTCCTCTCAGGAATGGTGTATATCAGTACCCCCCCCCCCCCTCGTTGTGAATTACAGCCTATAATTATTATTGTAGAAGAGGGATATCCCCTGAATATTTGTTTCCTTGTAAATTATGGCAGATTGCTTGACAAAGCTTGCTTTGGAATTATGTAAAATGTTTAATAAAAAATACTGAGTGGAGTGGAATGGGTAGATGTGAATTGCTTGTTTACTCTTTCCAAAAATACAAGGAATAGGGGGAATGCAATGAAGCTACTAAGTAGTAAATTTAAAATCAGAGAAAATATTTCTTCACTCAGTGTAAATTAAATTAAACTCTGAAATTGGTTGCCAGAGAATGTAAAAGCACTTAGCTTAGCAGGATTTAAAAAAGGTTGATAATTTCCTAAAAGCCCATAAGCCATTATTAAGATAGACTTAAGAAAACCTACTGCTTATTTCTAGGATACTGTCAAATGGTTCTGGCAATGTTCTACTTTATCAATACAATATTAAATACTACATCCAGTAGAAAAGATCTATGAAGTATATATATACCACTAAGTACTGTTGGCTGTTCAAGGGAAAGTCTCATACAGACACCATAAAAATCCTCTACACCATTCGGTGTATAACCTTTTAAATGGTGACAAATTTAATCATTGACAGTCTCCCTCCTGCCTGTATATCCAAACTTTTTATTGTTTATTTTTTCAGGTGTAGTGCTTTCCCCCTATTCTGCGTCAGCTTTCGTACAGTCAACAGCGGAGCCTGAATCCTTTTCTATGCTTTACCGCTGTGATTATGTATACTTCTTATGCAGATCAAGTAATGCAGTCAGAATAGATTTGTAACGGCACTATCGGCTGTGTGGTCTACCTCAAGCCTGGCCGTGTTCACTTATCTTGTGTTGTTACTGTCCTTCGTATTCCAGTCTAGGTACATCTCACGTCCCAGGTACTGGTCTTGCCCCCCGACAGGTGCCTGTTTCGCTAAGACAGCTTTTTCAAGGGATTTTTGGCAAAATGTGATCCGGACCTGGGAAGACAAAAATCAAACTGCTTAATATCTCTCGACTTCACTTCTAGTCTGACGTCAGATTAGAACGAAGCCTTGAGCAGGATTGGGAAGAAGAGGACCTCGGCTGGCGGGGGTTGGGGTCCCCCGCCAGCAAAGGTAGGCGATGACAGGTTGGCGGCAGGAGGGGGGTCGAGAGGGTCGTCGGCAGGAGGTGTCAAATTTGGTGGCGGGGGGGTCGGCGATGCCGGGGGGGGGCCTAAAATGTGCCCCCTCACCTCGGGCTCTGGACCCCCCTCCTGCGGAAGTCTGGCTACACCCCTGTTTCAGAGCTCTCCAGTTGAAAAAAGTTCTCTTCCTGTATATAAATGCCCTTGAGATATTTAAACACTAGTAAAAAAGGCCCGTTTCTGACACAAATGAAACGGGCGCTAGCAAGGTTTTCCTCGGAGTGTGTATGTTTGAGAGAGTGAATGTGCGAGTGTGTGTGTGTGAGAGAGAGAGTCTGGGTGCGAGTGTGTCTGTGAGAATGAGAGTGTGTGCAAGTGCGTATGTGAGACACAATGTGAGAGAGAGAGATTGTGTTTCACACAGATACAGTGTGTGCGAGAGAGAGAGTGTGTGTGAGACACAGACTCTCTGTGAGACTGAGTGTATGAGACCAAGAGAGTGTGTGAGTGACTGTGTGACACATAGTGAATGTGATACAGTGTGAGACATAGAGTGTGTGAGAGAAAGACATTGTGAGAGAGAGAGTGTGTGTGTGACAGAGATACCTCCCCCCCCCCTCTGGTGTCAGCCCCCCCCCCTCTCTGGTGTCAGGCCCCCCGTCTCACTCTCTGGTGTCTGAGCGTTACTGTGCAGGACGCTGAGCTCTGGTTGTGCTTCCAGGAACTGACCAATCCTATCCTATTTAATAGAATGCACCTCCAACATTCTGAAGCCGAGAAACCTCATGTGGTTGGTCACTTCTGCTTGTGACGAACCCGGAAGTACGTGATGTCAATTCAGGAGATGGATACAGAGAGCAGGAATGCCTCAGCCATGCAGTCAGCTTCAGAATGTTGGAGGTGCGTTTTATTATATAAGTAGATTATCATGTCTCCTCTCTCCCTCCTCTCTTCCAGTGTATACATGTTGAGGATCATAAGCCTGTCCCTATAATTTTTGCATTCAAGACCGCGTACTAATTTTGTAGCCGCCCTCTGGACAGACTCTATCCTGTTTATATCTTTCCATAGGTGCAGTCTCCAGAACTGCACACAGTACTCCAAATGGGGCCTCACTAGAGACTTATACAACGGCACTATCACCTCCTTTTTCCTGCTGGTCATGCCTCTCTCTATGCACCCAAGCTTACTTCGGGCTTTGACTGTCATTTTTTCTACCTGTTTGGAAGCTTAAGGTCATCAGACACAATCACCCCCAAGTCCCGCTCTTCCTTCGTACACTGAAGCACTTCACCCCCTATACTGTACTGTTCCCTCAGATTCTTGCGACCCAAGTGCTTGACCCTGCATTTTTTGGAATTAAACCTTAGTTGGCAAATATCGGTCCATTCCGCCAGCTTTGTTAGGTCCTTTCATACAGTTTGGATGGCAGTTTCAGACGGCCTCTAATTGTGACCAGGTTTTATGCATGGTAATGTACATGTCCATGCGTTAAATCCAGAGTACAGGCTAGGCACACTCTCAGCAATTAGTGTCCAGCTTTGCTGTAACTGTACCATGATTTCTGCTGTTAGGGTGTGCTAAATGCGAAAATTTAGCACACTTTAGTAAAAGACCACTTTTAACCTTTCAAAGTTGTAACTTCTGCTCCATGCAGGTTACTCCAGTGTTTCATTTTTATCCTTTTAAAGATGCTAATCCTACCTAGGGCTGCCAGCCAACTCTAGGTTTTACTACTAGACTCTTCTGCTTTTTACACAATGCAATCAACTGGTATCCCTAATATAAGAAGATATGAATAGCCATACTGGGTCAGACCAATGGTCCACCTAGCCCATTATCCTACTTCCAACAGTGGCCAATCCAAGTCACAAGTACTTGGCAGAAACCCAATTAGTAGCAACATTCCATGCTACCATTCCCGGGGCAAGCAGTGGATTCCCCCATGTCCATCTCAATAACAGACTATGGACTTTTCCTCCAGTAACTTGTCCAAACCTTTTTTAAACCCAGATATGCTAACTTCTGTTACCACATCTTCCAGCAATGAGTTCCAGAGCTTAACTATTTGTTGAGTGAAACAATATTTCCTCTTATTTGTTTTACAAGTATTTCCATGTAATTTCATTGAGTGTCCCCTGATCTTTGTACTTTTTGAAAGAATGAAAAATCAATTCACATTTACCCATTCTGCATCACTCAGGATTTTATAGACATCAATATGGGGAGGAGTTCCATCCCTTTATTATTTTGGTTTCTCTTCTTTGAACCTTTTCTAATACCGATATATACAACGACTAGAACTGAACGCAATACTCGAGGTGAGGTTGCACCATGGAACGATACAGAGGCATTATAATATTCTTGGTCTTATTTTGTATCCCTTTCCTAATAATTCCTAGCATCCTGTTTGCTCTTTTGGCAATCGCCACACTGGGCAGAAGATTTCTGCATATTGGCTACAGTCAGCATCAGATAACTTTGATTTGGATTATTCCTTCCAATATGTATCACTTTGCATTTGTCCACATTAAATTTCATCTGCCATTTGGATGCCCAGTCTTCCAGTTTCCTAAAGTCTTCCTGCAATTTTTCACAATCTGCACGTGTCATCTGCAAATGTAATTACCTTACTTGTCATCCCGATTTCCAGATCATTTATAAATATGTTAAATAGCACTTGTCTCGATTCCTCCACATCTTCACTCTTGAAAACTATTTCTGGTACAGGTAGATCTCTTACATCTTCTTCCATAAAATCTGAAGCAAAGAATTCATTCAATCTCTTCAATATGGCCTTGTCGTCCCTAAGTACTCTTTTTGCTCCTTCATGATCTAATGGTCCCACGGATTCCCTCACAGGCTTTCTGATTCTGATGTACCTGTTACTATGAATTGTCTCTGTGGCAAGTTTTTCTTCATATTCTCTTTTAGCTTTCTTTATCAATGCTTTCCATCTAGCTTGCCAGTGCTTATGTTGCTTCTTATTTTCTTCATTTGGATCCTTTCTCCATTCTTTGAAAGATGTTCTTTTGGCTCTAATAGCCTGTTTCATTTTACCTTTTAACCATGCTGGCTGTCGTTTGTACTTCTTTCCACCTTTGTTAACATGTGGAATACATGTGGTCTGGGCTTTCATGATGGTATTTTTAAACAATATCCATGCCTGATTTAAAGTCCAAATCTTTGTGGTTGATCCTTTTAACTTCTTTTGAACAATTTTCCTCATTTTGTTGCCCTTTTGAAAACTAAATGCTGCTACCGTAGATTTCCTTAGTGACTTCAATCCAGATAGCTCAAATTTGAACGTTATGATCACTGTTTCCCAACAGATCCAACACTATTACCTCTCGTACCATGCCCTATATGCCCCCCACCACCACCAAATCTCTGCATATATAAATGAATGGACCTTTAGTCTTGTTTACCCTGCAGTCAATTTGTAATATATTTTCATCATGTCTTTCTGTTAACACTGTTGTTTACTATGCAATACTCATACACGTATTACAGGGTCCTTTTACCAAGCAGTGGTAAGCTCTAATGCGTGCTTACCACAGCTTAAAAGGGTTTACCGCATGGTGGGCTGAAGCGTCCCGTGGTAAAAGTACCCATGTCCTAAAAAATAATTTTTATTTTGGGCTGAGGGGGATATGTCTTCACTACTCATTTAGCACAGCCATATTGCCACACACTAATTAGGTCAGGATTAGCTCATGGGCTGTTGCTGCTTACAAAATGGGTAGTGGTAAGGGCCCATGTGCTAATTGCAACTTCACCTTTAATACTGAAAATTGAATATCAGCCTTTGGCAGAAAGACCCACTTAAGGGCATGTTAAGATCACTTTTTTTGCCACAGCTTTGTCAAAGGGCACTCTAAGTCTGACATTCCTGTATTTACACCAGAGTCAATAATTTGCTAGAATAAAAGTCTGAAATATTAAATTGCTTTAGTTCATTAGGATAGGGAAGAATCTTAGCACATGCAAGCTTCTACTCCCAAAGTCAAAGCTCAATTTAAGGACGCTTACATTAATGTGTGCCTGGCTCAATTTTCAGAACCAAAGAGTTCGTCAGTAAAACAAATACTGTAGGGTTTCTGAAGGGAAAGCTTCGAATCATTATGATAGCCAGTATGTGTTTATCAGCACAATGTCTAACGTGAGCTAGAGACAGTGAGAAGAGGTGCTGTTCATTTGGGTTTGAAGAAATTCTTCGTCTGATCTAGCCTGCGCCACCCAAGACACTTACGAATATATATATTTTTTCCCTTTCGCCTCTCTAGCCGAGTGATTCCGTGCCGCCTAGTCATACACAGATAACAGGGCGCTTATGTGGCGGGTGATGTTTCTCTCGCTTCCTTACTTCAGGATGGCAGAGCGTAGATAAACTTCACCCACTTTTATTATCTCCCTATTGTATGTTCTTATTGTATGTAGTGAAATTCAAAAACTGGTGAACCATGGACATCTCAAGTTTATTACGTCTATCAGCCAGAGTGAATACTTTAGGGATAAACAATAAATGTGTACCAAAAAAAAAAACACCACACTAAACCCGAGGACTCAGCCTAAAGGCACACGATGGGAAGAATGCGCGAGCTCAGCACTTTTCCCCAGCAGCCAGAGCGTGGCGCTTCGTCCCGAGGAGGTTTCCTCCTAGGTTTCTCGCGCACGCGTTTGCTACTCTGCTGCGTCCTCCAGGTGAAGCGCAGAGCCAGCAGGTAAAGCAGCGCGCAGGCGCAGTACCGGTCTCGCCCTGGCAGACGTTGCCGAACCCAACTCACCTGCGGCCAATGAGGCGGAAGTCGGTGTTGGCTACGGCTGAGCACCGGGCCCTCCGTCTCCTCCTTCCTGCCCCGGTGGCTTTCCTGGGTGAGTTGAAAACTTTCTTTTAAACTTCTGAAGCTATGGGATGGATTAGAGCTCGTGCTGTTTCTTAGGTTTGGCTGTGACTATCTGTTTAGGCTTTTCAGCATCTTGGTGCTGTTGCTGGAGACATTTTTTTTTTTTAATTTGGAGAGCAACGTTTTTATATTTTTTGTTTCTTCAGAAAGAATCGGTAACCTTTCTTGAGACGTATGGCGGCCTCTTGAGTTTTGACTGAGATAAAGTAGAGTAGGGGGGGTTCAAGGCGGCAGCTGGGCCCCGGTTCTCTCAAGTTCTTTGGCTTTTCAGGATATTAAGTATCTTTTTGTGGGGCGAGTTGTTTTGGCCTCCGCTCTTTCAATAACGACACGGAGCATGGAAGAACCTGACATTTCTCAGTCAGAGCTGCAGGTGGGTGAAAGAAGAGAAAGAAACCTGTTCTCGTTTTATGGGGATGATGCTGGAGACTGGCTTTTCCTTTTAACAGACATGGTTTCTGTTTCCTCTCAGGTGTGAGCTAAACCCAAATAAATAAAAACCCCCAGAACATAACTTTTAAAATGTCACAAAGGAACCCTCCCTACTGTATCATAACAATATTCTTCAGTAGAAACTGGACTCAGGGTGGCAGTTTCTACCGAGGAATACTGTTTTCTTGTTTTAATCCAAATAACTGTAATAGAGAAATCAGCATTAAAGGAAAGGAAGGCTGTATAAACTTGATAATATTTATTACCTATGAAACCCTAGGCTGTCATAGCCTGTCAAATAATTTGATAGTTCTCTAGTACAATCTTAGAGACCCTTTTACTGAAGTGTATTAAGTTAGCCAGTGTTAACTGCTACTGCACAACTGCACTGTTTTTGCAGTGCTTTAGTAGTTAGTGCAAGCTAATTCAGATTCAAAATATTACATTTTGTGTTGGGTTGGGAACCACGTGTGGCCTGGGTAGAAAAAGGGCATGGTATATAACCTGAGGTAATTATAGTATGCTGTCCGTGTGCTGTCACTTGCACAGTTGGTGTAGTTCAGTGTAGAGTTAATGTGTGCTATTGAACATTTCTGGATGGGAACTACAGAGGGCATACTAAGCATGCCCCCAACAGTTGTAGTGCTGCCTTTGCACTTATTGCGCCTAAAGTGTAGCTAAGGCATGGTAAGTACAAAATGTAATGCACTTTAGTAAAAGACCGCCTTAATCAAGTGCACCATTACATTGTTGACCCTTATCAGCTCATAAAAATATAGTTTGTACCTTATTTCAGCTAGTCAGAAAGCAGCTGGCTACAAAGTGTTAGTTCCTGCTCAGCTTGCAGAGGCATTTCAATAGGGTCTCGATGTATATATCCTAACAAAAGCTTTACTTTCGCTTCTTGACTTACTTCACAATAGAATAGAATGCCATTATTCTGCTACAACCTGCCATTCCAGTACATCACCCCTTAAATAACAAAACTCGTAAGTTACCATGTTCAAAACAAAACAGATCTTGATATATAATATAGACTTGATTATGTGGATATCTAACTTTTTTTTCTGAAGAGTTTTAAAGTACTTTTCACTGAATGATTATGTAAAGATTGTTCCTAACATAATTGCAGGTTTGTTTTGTGCCTACCATAACTAGCATGAACCTTATTCTTCACGCAAAGTGTACTGGGAATGATTTAAGTCTTCAAAGTTTACTTTTATTGTGCTTAGTTTAATTGTGCCAGAGATCTTCCTGATGAAGTTCATGAGGTGTAAAATGTAGAGAGTCAATCATAAGTACGTTGAGTTGTTCATTAAAGTTTTTGCTTAATCAGGCTTGTGGTATGTAAAATAAATGGAACTAGTTCACTTGTCTATTAGATTGTAAGCTCTTTGAGCAGGGACTGTCTCTTTGTTAAATTGTACAGCGCTGCGTAACCGTAGTAGCGCTCTAGAAATGTTTAGTAGTAGTTCTGTATCTTTGTGACATTTTTCTGATTTCTGATTGCATCTCTTGGTGCTGGATTTGGTTTTCCATACATAGAAATATTAGTACCAATTGATTATTCTATTAGTAATGCTGTTTTTGAATTTGTTTCCCTTTTACTATTGTGGACCAAATTCATTAATGGTTTTCTTGCATATTGTGCCTGGAGAAAAAGAAATTAGAGCCTCAAGCCATGTATCTGATTTTCTGACCCTTGAGCATTGTTTTTAATTGAAATGGGGATATCTTCATTTTATGCAGACCTCTCAGTCATGAGTATAGCTACGTTCTAGTTCTGCAGTGGTGTATAATGCATTGGTTCCCAAGCTGTGGTTTGTGGACCCCGGGGATGAGACCATTACTGGGTGCACAGTATTGTTTACCTCTGTTTCTTCCGACCTTTGCTCTTGACAGTAAAATTTAGGTAATTTCAGCTGCACTAAATGATTTACTTCATATATGTCATTAAATATTCCATTATGCAGGATATGGTGTCCTTAATTTTATTACTATTTTTATTAGGGGTATTAGGTTTTTCATAGGTAGTTCTTTTCTTTTCTGGACTCTCACATACTTGTCTTTTTCTAACTTGGCAAGTAGTGATCAGTTGACAAGATGCACGTTCTTTTGGTAATACACATAGAACATTTTAACAAAGTCATATGCCTAGATTACATGCAGGGGCCTCTCTGTGTATCCCTTCAGAATATTCCAGGATTCTATCCTTAGACTTCCTTTTGTTTGTAAATCTTCTGGATATTCAAACTGGTTTTGCCTCTCTTCTGAAATGCAGACACGCATTTCTCTTGTTTGTTCTGCCTTGAACGAAATACCCAACCAAGTACTTGGAATTCTTTTTTTTTTTTATTTTATTTACATTTGTACCCCACACTTTCCCACTCATGGCAGGCTCAATGCGGCAGGCAATGGAGGGTTAAGTGACTTGCCCAGAGTCACAAGGAGCTGCCTATGCTGGGAATCGAACTTAGTTCCCCAGGACCAAAGTCCACCACCCTAACCACTAGGCCACTCCTCCACACAGTCAAGTTGAAAAAACAATGAATTTTGGGTGCCTCATTCTCTTCATTCCAGAGGTGTCATCCCAAAACAACATACCTGGTTCTGAACCCTAAATAAATGTCCTCATCTCCCCAAACAATATGAAGCATAGCATAGGCAAGAGCTGAGAACACTATCTATTCTCTTTGGACTGTTTTCTGGTCATTTCATCCCAGAACATTGCTAGAACCTTCTTTTATTAATTCTCATCATTTAATGCGCAACTGATTGGGTACTGCCTAAGCAACTTAGCTTTCTGATCTTCTTCTCTCAAAATCTTCCTCTCAGCATTAAAGCTTCTACTTTTACCACTGGTTTGTGTTTACTCTGTGGTCTGCCATTGTTGTTACTATTGCCGTTCTGTTGTTGCTGGTCAGTATCGCAGAAACCTGCCTATCATTCATTCCAGTTTGACCATTGGCTTACTTTCATATTCTCCCCTGCAAAACAAACACAATTGTTTTGCACTGTTGCTGATATTAAATAGAATTTTTGCAAGGAATAAGTTTATCGTTTATTAAACTTGCTATACCGCTCTGTTGCAAGCAAATTAAAGCGGTTTACAAAAAAATTTTTTTTTAAACAAAAGCAGAAAGGAATGCTATTTGTAGATAGGAAAGGATTAAGGTTATGGTGTGGGGGCATTGCAGTTTGAACATTCCTGATTGGCTCTTTGCACAGGGAGCCAATGAGGAGCGTCCCTATTGGAGAGCGTGTTGCATAGCAGCACGAGGCTTCTGATCGGCACTGCTCCTGCATGCCTGGCCACCTGCCTGCTGGATTCCACTGCTCCAGCTGCCCCACTCGCCTGCTGGATGCAGTTGCCCCTACTGCCTGGCCCAGACATGCTCTCCCGCCTGCCCGGACACCACCGGTAAGTCCCTCCTAACCCCCCATTCCGACGAGGTCCACCTTCATCCCCGGGTCCCCCTCCCTCCCTGCTTTATTGATGTATGGGTCCCCACTCCCTCCCCCCACCTCTGCATGAGGTCTGGGTCCCTTTAACCTCCCCCTAACAGCTCCCTACCTGTCTGCTTGATCCGTAAGTCAGATCAATCATGCAGGCAGTCTGGGGGGGGGGGGGGGGAGAGATGCAGTCACATAGGCTGCATCTGTCTTCACCCCCTGTCTGCCAGCATGCTTGCTTGCCTGCCTGCCTGATCTGGTTCACAGATCAGGCATGCAGGTCGGGGGGGGGGGGGGGGAAGGGGGGAGGGGACTGAGAGGGGAGACAGATGCATTTACTTAGAGCCTAAGTGACTGCCTCTGTCTTACTTCTCCCCCCCCCCCCCACCCCAAGGCTCTGTGAGCTGGATCAGGCAGGCTGTCTGGGGAAGGGGGCTGGAGGGAAGACAGATGCAGTCACAGCCTATGTGACTTCACCTCTCTTCCCTTCTGCCCCCACCTCCCCAGACAGCGTGCTGGTTTTTTTTTTATCGCACGATTAATCACGATTATAGATTTTAATCGGAATGCAGCCCTAGAAATAATAAATGCCTATTACTGGGAATGATCATACAACTATTCTTTTTCTGATTAGGGCATTTCTTTAAGGACACCATAGTCGGTACAAGCAGTGTATGGAGGGTGGGATTTGGTACTGTTGTGAGTTTTTATAATGCAACTTTTTTACAGGAGAACTTTGCTATATGTAAGCCTAAAGTCAATACAAGAAATAAACCCCAGAATTTAAATGAACTCATAACTATTGTGTACAGAAATAATATTGTGTACATAACTATTGTGTATAGTCGAAACAAGTAGGTTCATGTCCGCCTGCCAGCAGTTGAAGACAGAAACAAAGTACTTGGCTCCTGTATATAGACTGGTGACGCCAAGGAATTGTTCAGTGTTATCTGTCTCCAGCAAATGGATTTAGGGATTAGTGCAGAGATGAGAATGGCTTTTGTGGCAGAGGCCTAAGGGGGCTACTGCCATTGTGGAAGCCAGAAAGGAAGGAAAAGCATTGGTCAAGCTTTCCAGAAGCTTTGTTCTTGGAGCTCAGATATTCAGGGGGGCAGGCATTGGTCTGTTGGCCAGCCCCCCTCACCTAAACCCGAATGACCAGGGTGGACAGTAAGGTTGGGCGGGCACTTCTTAGCTCTTCAGACCTAGGACTGTGGCAAAAGGCATGGAATTAGTGAAGACATCCCCATGTGCTCCCCCCACTCTATCCTAGTACAGTTGCTGTGAGTATAACTACAGCAATAGTTATAGTTGCTTACAAGAAGGCAGAAGAGACTGGCTTTAGGATAGCTCCCCTGTGAGACGAGAACCAGAGCTAGAACAATGAAGTATGTTTAAACCTGTTTATTATGATAAGAGCATGTCGTATACATATCCGCTTGAGACAGTTAACCTGAAAAGCTTACAACATCAACTGTGCGTTTCTTACATTATATATTTTCGTTAACCCCAACATCCCTCCCCCTCCCATTCCCAACTGTCGCCCCCTTCTATACAGTGAACGTTAATTAATATCTGTATAACACCCCACCCCCATTCCGCTGCTCAGGTCAAACAACACAGCCCAAGTCATACCAGAGGCATCACAGTTCCATTCTGTATGTTCTACCACAAAGGGCCTTGTTTCTTATAGCCCTTTGCCAGCTGCCGCCTCCTCTAATAGTTCTCAATGAGTTCATGCGCTGTGTCTCCATCTTTGGCTCCATAAGAATTCGCTCTCAAATACTACACAGCATAGTGAGGTTTATCAGATATTGTACCGTTTACCCCCCCCCCCCCCCCCCCCACACAGGAGTATGTGTCCTCTCGCACAAATAAACAATGACAGAGGTCCGCCAACCCTAATTTAGTATTCTGCTTCGAGCTGTGGGTTGCAAAGTGTCCCAAAAGTTCGCCCATGTCTTCTGCAGGTGTTCTCCCTCCTTGGAAGACATGTCTGAAATCCCTCGTCTTTCTAAGTTCAATAACTGGATCATTTGGGATCTCCATGCTCCAACAGTTGGGCCTTTTTCTTCTCTCCAGTGCAACAAAATGGTTCTCTTTCCCATCAGTATGGTTCTTCGCATGAAAGCCCCAAAGCCTGGGGGGGCGGGGCGGACTCACCTACAGTCCCCAAACAACATCAGTGGCTGACTTTTGATCCGGCGACCCCAGTACCTCTGTGTTTCACCAAGCACCCGGGTCCAAAACAATCCCACTTGATGGCATGACCAGAACATGTGTCCTAATGTTGCTGGAGCGTGGCCGCACCAGGGGCATGCTGCTGAGTCTCCAAAACCAGCCTTGAAAGCTCGCGCTGGTGAAATATGCAGTCTAAGAATAAATTTGTAATCCATCTCCCAATAGCGATTAAAGATAGAGTGTGTCCGTATGGTGGTTAAGTAATTGCGCAGGAGCTCTGCTGTCACTTCTATTGTCAGATCTGTTGGATTATTTGTAGTAAATAATTAGCAGATTTTAGTACACACAGCTTCAGCTTTAGAAATGTTAATTTCTTTCTTCATCTCTCTCTCATTCACCCCTGAATAATTCACTGCTGAGTCACTTTAAAGTTGAAGTAACAAAACATCTGTTTACTCACAGTTTGTAGTTAGATTATAATCAGACAGGCTTTTATATACATATTACTATACATTTGTATTATCAGCTCCTTCCATGTGCTTAGATGGTAATGGATGCTCACACCACCATAGATCCTCTCAGGTTAGGAGAGATCATGAGCTCCATGTGCTCCATGTGCTGCATGTGCTGCATCTGCCCCCACAGGAAGTTGCATAGCTGTGTGACCTCTCTAAGTAATTCACATCAGAGGTCACAGAGTAATCACAGAGAAATAATAGGTGACAGGCAATGCATGTAAAATACAATTACATTCCAACAAACCCCTTCTCATGCATAACTGTCATGCAATTATTTATTCATACAAAGTCCAAGCTTTATACGCAGATTCACAAAATGTTCTCTGGGTAACGGTTTGGTCATGATGTCAGCTGTCATCTCACTGGTGTGACAATAGTGTAGACTGATGACCCCTTCTTTCGCCAACTCTCGCACGTTGTAGTATTTCGTTGCGATGTGCTTGGTGCGTGACTGAACCTTGTCATTCTGTGACAGTCGGATGCAGCTCTGATTATCTTCCATTAACTGGATTGGTCTCTGTTCAGCTATTCCGAAATCCAGCAAAAGTTTTTCAATCCACATCAGTTCTCTGCACGCTTCCGATACTGCCACATATTCAGCTTCTGTAGAAGACAAACTCACAATACTTTGTTTATGACTGGCCCATGAAATTTGTACATTTCCATACATAAACATATATCCATTTGTGGATTTATAATTAGAATGATCCCCTGCCCAATCTGAATCACAGTAACATATTAGTTTTGGATTACTATTGGCTGAAATCTTTAATTTACAATCAATGGTACCCTTTAAATACCTTACCATCCTTTTAACTGCAGTCCAATCTGATTTGGTAGGTGAGCTGACCCTTCTGCTCAAAATTCCTACTGCATTTGCTATATCAGCCCTGTATGTGGTAGCTAGATATAAAAGCTTACCTATGGCTGATCTATATTGGATGTTATCTGGTAAAGGTTCTCTTACTGTTTCATCCTTCAGAAAATCAGTGATCATGGGAGTGCTTACAACTTGGGCATCTTGCATACCTAAACTTTCAATAAGCTCATTTATTTTCTGCTTCTGGCTTAGAAGATAAGAACCATCATTTTGTTTCTCAATTTCTATACCAAGATAGTATGACACATTACCAAGTTCTTTTATCTCAACATTGTGGTTTAAACACTTTACAATGTCCTTGTACTCTTGCTCACTTTTGCTTGCAATGAGCAGATCATCAACAAAAGCTAAAATGTATGCATATTGTCCATTTGTGCACCTAGTGTACAAGCATTTATCTGCTTCACCTTGCTTAAATCCTAAATTTGTCAATATTTCATGCAATTTATCATTCCAACATTTTGCACTTTGCTTTAATCCATAAAGACCTTTGTTTAATTTACACACTAGCTGTCTTTGTTTTGTATTTATGAAACCTGTTGGTTGTTCCATGTACAAGTCTTCAGTTATTTCTCCATGAAGAAACGCTGTTTTCACATCAATGTGGTTGACTTGCATGCCTTTTGAGACTGCAATGCTCAGAAGTGTTCTTATTGTCGTGTGTTTCACTACAGGTGCAAACACTTCATCAAAATCTTCTCCATAATTTTGAAGATATCCCTTTGCCACTAATCTGGCTTTATACCTTTCCACTTTTCCTTGTGCATTCCTTTTTAACTTGAATACCCATTTGCATCCTATAGCTTTCTTGCCAGGAGGTAATTTTGTAAGAATCCAAGTATTATTTTTATCCAATGCATCAATTTCTTCTTGTGCAGCTTTATGCCATTCAGCAGCTTCTTCTGCTGGCATTTTCTCAATCTCATCCCATGTTAAGGGCTCTTGAGCTTCTGCTGACTTTGTTAGGTAAGACAGTCTTGGGGGTGGAACACCTTTGTTTTCCCTGGATGAGCGTCTGACAACAGGTTGGTCTGACCTTTCCGCATCCTCAAAATCTGAGAGTCCTTCTCCAATTGATTCCCCTTCTCCAACTGTACTGTCTTCTTCAATGATCCTTTCTGTGTCTGCTTCCTCTGCCTGTTCCTCGTTAGATACAGGTGAGTTGCTTTCAGACATCTGCCTTGGTATGGCATTTATATACACTGGCATGTCTATTATGGTTCTAGTTTCATATTCTGGATGATAAGGCTCATCTGGGATAATCCAGCCTTTATCAACCCTTTTGTTTTCATCAAAATATGTAACATGTCTTATGCCAACAATGCCAGTTTTCAGATTCAAAATTCTATATCCTTTGTGTCCTGGAGTATAGCCAACTAAAATGCCCCTTTCTGTTGTGGAATCCAGCTTATGCCTTCTTTGCTTTGGTACATGAGCATATGCTGTACTTCCAAATGTTCTTATGTGTGACAGGTTTGGCTTCCTACCATGCCATGTCTCATGTGGTGTGCGCTCAGCGCCTTTAGTTGGCATTCTGTTTTGTAGGTACACTGCTGTGAGAATGGCTTCCCCCCATAGTCTTTTAGGGAGATTGCTATCTGACAGCATACATCTGGTCATTTCCACAAGTGACCTAAATTTTCTCTCTGCAACAGAATTTTGCTCTGGTGTATAAGCTACTGTTGTGATATGCTGAATGCCTTCTTGTTCTAGAAATGTGCGCATGCTTTGTGAAGTGAACTCACCACCATTGTCGGTCTGAAGAACCTTTGGTTTTCTTTCAAATTTATTGCTCACCATGGCTACGTATTTCTTCAGCATGTCTGTGACTTGACTTTTTTCTTTCAGCAAATAGGCCACACAATATCTAGAGAAATCATCCAAGAATATTAGCACAAATCTGTTATTTCCCAATGATGGGATATTAAACGGTCCACATAAGTCACTGTGTATTAAGTCCAGCACTTTATTACTCCTATTTCCTGTGTATGCAGGAAATGAGGGTCTTACACCTTTTTGAGTAACACAGTCTATGCATTTCTCCATTTTACCAGCATCTGCACTTATCTGAATGCCGGTGGCTAGTTGCTTACTGTAAAGATCCTGGATCACCTTAAAATCACGATGTCCCAGGCGGCGGTGCCAGATTTCCGGACTATATTTACCATCATTCTTCCTTACTTGCGCCATATGTGAGGCTTCACCTGAAATGCTCAGTTTATAAACATCATTATGCATAAAAGCTTCAGCATACACTTCATCATTTTTAGAGATTGTGCACTTACTGTTTTCAAAATGAATCGCAAATCCCTTCTTATCTAATGTAGATACACTAAGCATATTGCAAACTGCTTGGGGAATATACAAAACATCACTTACAGGAATTTCTTTAACTTCATTAGACACTTTGCATTTTAAGAATCCAATACCTTTTGCTTGGATCTTAGCAGTCCCTGCGTTTGCAGTTTTAAGAATACCTTCCTCTGGACACATTTCCTGAAAGAAATTCTTACAATTGGTTAAATGGCATGTGCTCCCCGAATCCAAAATCCAAGTACTTTCATTTGAATTATTATTTACCATAGTCAAAGATTTTTCTGCCATTAGAAAGCCCTTGTGTTTATCTTTGTCCTTCATACATTTCCTGGTTTGAAAATTCTTTAGTTCCATTGGCTTAGGTGAGCTAGAGGGAGTGTTTTGTGTTTCCTTACACCATTTAGATACATGTCCCTCCTTTCCACATGAGTAGCAAATCAGCTTGCCCTTGGGTGGAGTTTTCCCATAGCTCCGCCTTCCTCTGTTCTTTGCCAAGAAATTTGTTTCATTTCTCTCTGACTGACTTTGAGAACACATCTCCTCAGAATCATTTATTATGCATTCCTGCCTTAGTTTTGATGTTGCCTGTTCAAAAGATTGCCCTTCAATGGCCTCATTTACAGACCTAAAAACATCAAACTTCTTTGATAGTGAGGTAAAAAGAAATGCTCTTTTCAATGCATCACACATGGGAATTCCAGAAAGTTCTAATTTTTGAAATGAAGACATAAGATGCATAATGTGATCATTACATTTACTTTTATCCCTTAATTTGGTTTCATTCAACTCTGCCAGCCAAATTGGTTGCTGCTTTGCATATGTAGTTGCATACATAGTTCTCAGTTTATATAAAATGTCCTTTGGTGTATCTTTTCCCTCCACTAATATGGCTTGTTTTTCTGAGAGAGCTTCCAAAAGCATGCACTTCACATAATAGTTTGCATTGTCCCATTCAGCCATATTTTCAGCTGTTCTGTCTTGGTCTAAGCATATATTTAATCCTTTTGCTCGAAGGAGACATATGAATCTTAGTTCCCACTGCTGATAATTAAACTCAGTTAATCTAGGCACCTTGAGAGAATAGAACAATGGTGAATTTCTTCCCTCAGCCATTTTCTTAGCCTTCTGTCTGCTGTGTGGGGGGAGAGAGAGACAGACTGAATCTTTCCTTTAAAACTTAAGAGAAAAATGTGGCCTTTTTTTCTGCCTGGTAATATTTCTCTTCTTTTTCAATTCCTGAGCCCTGGGCCCATAACCCTTTTGTTGGATTATTTGTAGTAAATAATTAGCAGATTTTAGTACACACAGCTTCAGCTTTAGAAATGTTAATTTCTTTCTTCATCTCTCTCTCATTCACCCCTGAATAATTCACTGCTGAGTCACTTTAAAGTTGAAGTAACAAAACATCTGTTTACTCACAGTTTGTAGTTAGATTATAATCAGACAGGCTTTTATATACATATTACTATACATTTGTATTATCAGCTCCTTCCATGTGCTTAGATGGTAATGGATGCTCACACCACCATAGATCCTCTCAGGTTAGGAGAGATCATGAGCTCCATGTGCTCCATGTGCTGCATGTGCTGCATCTGCCCCCACAGGAAGTTGCATAGCTGTGTGACCTCTCTAAGTAATTCACATCAGAGGTCACAGAGTAATCACAGAGAAATAATAGGTGACAGGCAATGCATGTAAAATACAATTACATTCCAACAAGATCTTTGGCCCAACTCTTCGCTCTTGTCTGAAAATCTATGTCTTCAGTCGAGTCCTGCAAAAATCTGTGGTGATATTTGAGCGGTACTGCATTCTGGGCTCCCAAAGTCAATGCCGTATTCAAGGTATCCTGAACGTCCTCACTCAAATTAATCCATCCTAGAGCTGCGACATAATGACTCATCTGAAGATAAGCAAAACGATCACTCTCTGTGAGACCAAACTCCTGTTGTAAGTCTGCGAAAGATCTCGCTTTCCCTTCGTCTGACACCAGCTGATATACATACTGGATCCCCATCGTCCTCCATCGACGAAATGCCACCGATGAGGAGCCTTCTGGAAAATCTGGATTATGATGCAGTGGCAAGAAAGGGGTGGCCCGCCAATCAAATCTGTGTCGTTTACATAGCCATTTCCAGGCCGCTCTCGCTGCTGTAACCAATGGGTTCTGGCCCTCTCCCGTGTTTGGCCCCCCTCCCGGGGCGTGCAGTCTCCATCCCAAATGCACCTTAGGGACCAGTGTTTTCTCCAAATCTATCACTGAAAAGTCGTCTGTTCCCACTAGCCAGTCTCTGATGTGCCTCATTGCACTTGCTATGGTGAGATATCTTATGTTGAGCAATCCCATCCCCCCCTGTGGTCTCGGCTTCTGAAGGATATGAATTGGGAGCCTGGGTCTCTTCCCGTTCCACAGAAAGGTCTGCACAGCACGATGCAAAGCCCGCTCCTCCCCTCTCTTTAGGTATAAAGGCAGCATCTGAAACAAGTATAGCCACTTAGGGGCTATCATCATGTTAAACAGGCCTATTCGGCCCGAAA
This sequence comes from Microcaecilia unicolor, assembly GCF_901765095.1. Taxonomy (NCBI): domain Eukaryota; kingdom Metazoa; phylum Chordata; class Amphibia; order Gymnophiona; family Siphonopidae; genus Microcaecilia; species Microcaecilia unicolor. Next base: position 234,962,229 of record NC_044037.1, read on the forward strand.
GTGATAAGGGGCAGGCTCCCCACAACCTCAGCAGACGTCTAGTTTTGGTCAATAAAGGTCTTATGTTTGCCTCATATAGTGTCTCCAGAGCCCTAGGGATGACCACCCCCAAATATCGCAGTTGACCTGCCGCCCACTGTAATGGGAAGTTACCTCTCCAGTCTGATTGCAGTGTATCATCTAATGCTATGGCCATGGACATAGATTTATTAAGGGAGTAGCCCGAAAGGTCTCCATATTCTTTAATAGTGTGCAGGAGACACTCTAGGGAAGTCTGTGGGTCACTCAGAAGTACCACAACATCATCCGCGTAAGCAAGTACCTTTAGCTCTCTCCTGCCCATCTCGATCCCCGCTATCCTGCGCTGTGCTCTGATCTTCACTAAGAGGGGTTCCAACGTTAAGAGAGAGAGCAGTGGAGACAAAGGGCAGCCTTGTCGAGTGCCTCTCCCAATGTCGAATCCTGGAGTTCTAACTCCATTGACTCGAAGCATAGCTTGTGGGCGCGAGTAGAGTGTTTCAATCGCATTAAGATACCACCCGTGGAACCCTATGTCTTTTAGTGTTTCAAACAGGAATGGCCACTCTACTTGGTCAAATGCACGTTCCGCGTCTAGACTGACCACCATTTTCTGTGTACCTGGAGGGGAGTTAGCCAATAATGCAAGGATCAATTTGCGTGTGTTTAGGACCGATTGGCGTCCCCGGACAAAGCCTACTTGGTCTTCATGTACAAGATGGGGCATCAGAGGCGCTAGTCTTTCTGCCAAGATGCGTGATAGGAGTTTAATCTCCACATTAATCAGGGAGATGGGTCTGAAGGAGCCCGGGTTCAGTAAATCTCTGTCTTTTTTGGGGATCAGACTTATGAGTGCCGTATTTGTGTGTGAGGGGAAATGCCCCATTTCTACCACTGTGTTAAGGTATTCGGTCAATGGCCCTACAACCTGTGTGTTCAGCAGTTTATAAAACTCTCCCGAGAGGCCATCTGGCCCCGGCGCTGAATATAATTTCAGCGAGCCTATCGCCTTCTGTAGTTCTTTGGCTGACACCGGGGTACTGAGGAGGTTTGCTTGGTCTATGGAAATTTTTTCTAGTCCTACATCTTTCAAATACCCCTGTATGGTCTCCCGGGTTCCTATGTGCTCTTGCTTCCCTTCATATAAATTTGCAAAATGCTGGTAAAAATTTTGTGCAATCTCCTGGAGATCGTGTGTTATTCCTCCTGCCTTAGTGCGGAGTGCTGTGATGAAGTGTGATTTGCGCGCGCCCCTTACAAGTCTAGCTACCATCCCTCCCGCCTTGTCTCCGTATTTGTGTAGTTTGTATTTTTTGTACAGGAGGGACCTCATTACCCGTTCATGCTGGAGGCTGTTAAGTGCCACTCTGGTGGACATAAGTGTGTCATAATTTGTCTGTGTCGGTGCCCCGGCATATGTTCGCCTCGCCGCTCTAAGCTGTTTCTCCAAGATAATTACTCCCCGGGCGATTTGCCGATTCCGCTTACTGACGTATGCTATGATCTCGTCCCTGAGCACAGCCTTCGCCGTGGACCAGAACAAGACCACGTCCTCCCGGTGTTCCTGATTGTGTGACAAACTCCTCCCACTTCTGTTGTAAATACTTTTTGAAGTCGCTAGATGTGTACAAATATGCAGGAAACCTCCACCCTGGGGATTGTTGAAAAAAGGGCGCTGGTTCCAAATCCACCCATATTAAAGAGTGGTCCGAGATTTCCTCGGGGCCTATAGAGGCATTTGTTACCCTGGGGAATTCAGTCTGTGACATGAGAACATATTCTATTCTGGACTGTGTCCGATGGACTCTAGATGTATGGGTATAATCCCTCTCTTCTCCGTGTAATATTCTCCAGGGATCCACCAATCCCATCTCCTGACAGAATGTTTCCAGTACCGAAGGTGGCGCGGAGGATCGTGATTGTTGGCATTTGGAGCGGTCTAAGGCCGCGTCCATAACTTGGTTCATATCCCCAGCCAGGATCAATGGTAGTGTACTATGCCCCCTGCATTTCGCCAAAACCTCTGCGAAGAATTCTGTAGATGTTGTATTGGGGCCATAAGCTGACACCACTAGCATCTCCCTCCCCTGTAAGTTGATCTTTGTCCCTACCAATCTCCCTTCAGCATCTCTAAATTCAAGTTTTGCAGAGCACATGAGTGTTTTGTGAATTAATATGGCTACTCCTCCTCTCCTTCCCGTGGCTGGTGAGCAAAACACTTCCCCTACCCAGTGTCGGTTCAATTTTTCATGTTCCTCCTGGGACAATCTCGTCTCCTGGAGGCAAGCTATCCCCACCCCATGTCTGTGTAAGGCTGTTAGAATCTTAGTTCTCTTGATTGGGGAAGAGATCCCTCCCACATTCCAGGATATTATACGCACATTATTCTGAGCAGGACTGGACTTGTGGCTGAGTATCTGCAATGTTCTGCCAACCTGGGTCTCCCGGGCACCCAGCCTTACCCAGGGGACCTTCCATATTCGCTACTGCTTTACCCACTGAGCCTCCCACACCCCACAGTATGGGCAGCCTACCCCTGTCAAAACTCTATAGTGTACATGTGCCTCCTGTGTGTATCCCTCTCCCAACAAACCCCCCTCCCCTAACTTCCCCTTATCCCCCTCTATCTCTTGCAACCAACCTAGTTCCTGTACCCTATACATCCAGCTCTATTACTCAAAGAGGAGCCCCTTCCATGCCCGAGGCCTCCCCGCCCTAGAAGGTGCAAAATTTTTGAACCTCGCCCCTTAAGGGATGAAGACATTGATGAAAGTTCACTCTCCCCCCATCTGTTCGTTCCGATCTGCTGGGCGCTGCTCTAGCTCAGTGATGTATGTGTGCGCCGCTTCTGCGGAGTCAAACGTTTTCCAGCGGCCCTCATGGCGAATCTTAAGCACTGCTGGGTATATCAGCATAAATCTTGTCTGTAGCGCATGCAGCCGGCGGCATAGCGGCGTGAATTTCTTCCGGCGTTCCTGGAGGGAGGCAGAGTAGTCCTGAAAGATTCTGATCTGGTGTCCCTCATATTTTGTATCATCTCGCTTAATGCGGTATCCACTCAAAATCTCTTGCTTATGTAGATAATTGTGCACTTTCAGTATCACCGCGCGCGGGGCCTGGCGGCCATCTTGGTTTCGGCCTACGCGATGCACCCTCTCCAAACATAGGCCGCCCGCATGATCAGACAACGCGAACTCTGTTTTCAGCCATTGCTCCACAACTGTTGCTAGCACCGAATCCCCAATCGTCTCAGGTAGGCCAATCAACCGCAGATTACTGCGCCTACCTCGGTTCTCTAGCTCATCCACCTTGCCTGTAAGCGTTGTCACTGTGTTCTGTAACTGGCGGATCTGCTGTTGCATTGGAGGGTTCGCATCTTCTATCTCAGACACCCTATGCTCTAGGTCTCCGATCCGACGCGACTCCTCTGCCAATCGCGTTTCAAAGTTTGCGATCTGCGTCGATATTCTTTCTAGTCTGGGTTCCAGCGCTTGGACTACTGCCGCATTCAGTTGTGATAATTGCGCTAATTGTGCCTCCGAGAAAGGCGGCCCGCTTTGTTTCTGTGGCGAGTCTATGTCCGGGCCAACCACCTTCAGCAATTCTTTGTCTTTCCTCGCCCCTCGCGCCGGCATAATTTTAGCTGATTTTTCCATAAACTTATCCATCACTTAGTTAGCTGATGTGTTATGCCTTCTAATTGATCCGGGGCGAGGCGAAATCATTAGTTATTTGACGATATCGGGCGTTGGGCCTCGGAGAGCAGGAACTCACGTCCTACTCCCTCAGCGCATCACGTGACCCCCCAGAACAATGAAGTATAATGTATCACCATCTCAGATCTATATCTGCTGGTGGTGAACCACCGAGGAGCTAGGAAGCTGTATAAAGCAGGCTACAGTCCTCTGGTTATTTGCTAGGTTAGCTAGAAAACAAAAGGAAAGCTTAATAAAACCAGAGTTCTCAGAGCATAGGGGAATGCTCTGTGTAGGTGCCAGCCCATTGGGCAGCTCCCCTGGCTTAGTAATGCCAAAGCTACAGGCCAGATAGCTAACCCTAGTAACTCTTCCAAATATACAAGGGTTCAAAGTATGAGGAAAGTAGTGGTGATGAAACTTTTGATTCATGGCTTAGGCAGCAATGGGAGTCTCCTTCTATCCTGGTAACTAGGACACTTTCTGTAAGGATGTTTATGAAGAGCGCCCAGCCTAAGGTTTCCTACAAGAGCTTGGTCCTAAAGGAGAAGTCTGCAAAATCTGTGTGGGACTGTGGTTCTAATTATTGATAAAATTACTAGTTGCTCCAGTCTTGGACAGTGTTGGGTCTAGTGAAATGTATAGAAGAAAAAAAATCCCAGAAATCTAACCTTGTTGGCCCTGTTTGCTTGTCTTGGCTTGTTCTGAAATGGACAGGCTAGCCTTCTGGTGAACAGTGTTCCTAACTGGAACAAGGTATGGTAACAATCATGAGGAGCTCATTCCAAATTGAAGCTCTCAAGACTATCCTGCTCATTTTCAAAAGAGATCCCCAGGCATCTTCTGACACAAATCGGGAGATGGCCGGCGATCTCCTGAAACTGGCCAAATCGGTATAATCGAAAGCCGATTTTGGCCGGGTTCAACTGCTTTCCGTTGCGGAGCCGGCGAAACTTCAAGGGGGCATGTCAGTAGAGTAGTGAAGGCGGGACGGGGGCATGCTTACAAGATGGTCGGTTTTGCCCGATAATGGAAAAAAAGCCAGGCTTGACTTGGTCCCTTTTTTTTTCACGACCAAACTTCAAAAAGGAGCCCCAAATGACCACCGAAGGGAATCGGGGATCACCTCCCCTTACTCCCCCAGTGGTCACCCCTCCCACCCAAAAAAAAAAACAACAACTTTTTTTGCCAGCCTCTATGCCAGCCTGAAATGTCATACCCAGCTCCCTGACAGCAGTATGCAAGTCCCTGGGCCAGTTTTTAGTGGGTGCTGTGCACTTCAGGCAGGTGAACCCAGGCCCACCCACCCCCACACCTGTTACACTTGTGTAAATGGGAGCCCTCCAAACCCCCCCCCCCCAAAACCCACTGTACCCACATATAGGTGCCCCCCTTCATCCCTAAGGGCTATGGTAGTGGTGTACAGTTGTGGGTAGTGGGATTTGGGGGGCTCAGCACACAAGGTAAGGGAGCTATGTACCTGGGAGCTATTTTTATTTTTTAGAAGTGCCCCCTAGGGTGCCCGGTTGGTGTCCTGGCATGTGAGGGGGCCAGTGCACAACAAATGCTGGCTCCTCCCACGACCAAATGCCTTGCATTTCGCCGGGTTTGAGATGGCTGGGCCCGGTTTCCCTTATGGCTGAAAAACGAAACCGGCCATCTCCTCTACACCCGGTGATCGATTTAGCCGGCCCCAACCGTATTTCGAAAATACGCTTGGCTTCGCCCCCTTGCGGAGCCGGCCCTGAAGATGGCCGACCAGCTGTTTGGCCGGCGTCGTTCGATTATGCCCCTCTATAGCTCCTATATTCCATGGGCTTCGTTTTGAAGTAAAAAAAATAAAAAGTCCCTGGAACACACCTCTGGTGTGTGTGTGTGTGTGGAGCAAAAAGTCAAACTTTATTCACAGTGGATATCAAGCCAGTGACATCTAGATGAAATGGTCAAGGGATGTATTGGGACCAACTCCCTTCAAAATCCAGACTGCTTATCAATGGAGGGTGGCAAAAAACAAAACCCAGCTGACTAGTTGAGAAAAGTCTATATTGAGAATATATTCTCCACATCAAGGTTAAAAGCATAAAAACACTATAAGCCCCAGAAGGCTATGTTTTGCCCTCATAAAGGCTGCATCAGGGGCTAATAAGAACTGCATGTGTTTTTATTTATGATTTTGATAAATGTTTTCTTTGACATGGTTTTTTGATTTTTAGTTTTAAGTCATTTTGTATGTCGGTGGTTTACTTGTATATTTTACACATAGTTTTATGATTTATACTATCATATATTCATTGACGGTTCTCATTATCCACTGATGCAGCACTTAGAAGGGTGAAACATGGCAGTGTCATTTTCTATGTCATTGGTACCCACATTTACCAAGGTAGCAGGCTGTTCTCCAACACTGTCTAAAATCTTAGCTGGGTGGTGTGTGAGGTCTGCCATCTTCGCACCAGGCAGGCAAGTTCCTATCGCATCCACCAGTCACCCAGCTATCTACATGCCTGATGATCAAATCTCCAACGGTTATCCTAACTCTTCCCTCCTGAGCAGAAGGCCCTGGAGACAAATTCTCAGTATGAAACGATATTGCTTCCTCTAGAGGGTAGGTGCTGGCTACATGATCAATTCCTGCTTCTCCACAGTGATTGATATCCCTTCAGGAGACCATTCTACTTCATGGCAGTACAGAAGTTGCCAGACTGGAGGTGGGACTTCTGTACTATGTCCCTGTAGGCCTCCTCTATAAATCTCTCTGCCTGCCATTGATAAGCGGTCTGGGTTTTGAAGAGAATTCCCTAAACATCCCTCTACCTATGTCATAAAGGAAAGGATATGGGATTTGATATACCGCCTTTCTGTGGTTACAATCAAAACAGTTTACGCATATATATATATTTTTTTTTATTTTGCAACTGAGATAGTCTAGATGTCATTGACTGATATTCTCCGTCAATACGTTTTGTTTCGGTGATGTGAAGATATGTTCTACTTTAGTAATGGGGGGGGGAAGGGGGACAGAAAGAAAACAGTAACTTGATGGTGAGCAGTGACATGGTGCCATCTTTGTATACAAGGGCCAAAGTGAACAGTAATATTTGAGTTTAAAAATATCTTCTGAGCAGCACAACTTAAACAGGTGAGGGTTTGGTAAAAATCTCCACTCGGAAATCAGTTCCTAAATACTGGCAAGAGAAATTTTCAGGAATTTGTGGTCAGAAATTGCTAACTGTGGAAAGTCTGAGGTGTACTAGAAAAATACCAGTACTCATCAGTATTAAGTGTTAATGAAGGTTCAGTAAGTTGGGAAAGACCAACATGAATGAAAGCTGTTCTGGCTTAAGGTTGGTACTTGCAAAGGATGCCTGTGTTGGTAAAATGGCACTCATTGAGGATATCGGCACTTGGTGAAGGCCAGCACTTCATCATGGTTGACCATGTTTGACTGGAACCAGCTGTCATCAATAATCAGTGCTAGGTAGAGTCTGGCACTTGTCTATGTATGTTCTATGTAAAGGCTAACATTCAGTGAAAATGTTTGTGCTAGCTTTTAAACAAGAGACTGGGGGAAGGCCGACAGTCGCTCAAAAGTGCATGGTTCGGAATAAGGTATATTTTAAAGATATCACCAAAACAGGGAAGATAGGGTATCCCGATAGTGAGGTTGCAAAAGAGACCATAGTAGATCAGTTGTCTTTAAATAAAAATCAGACAACAAATTGCAATTTAATACTGTCAAGTACTGAGCATGATATAAATAGGAACAGCAAACATAGTTTGAAATGTTTATATGCAAATGCCAGAAGCCTGAGAAATAAGTTGGGAGAGTTAGAATATATTGCACTAAATGAAAAATTAGATATAATTAGAATCTCTGAGACCAATTATATTGTAGTGATAGGGTGGATTGAATTGGTGGAGGGGGTAGCATGTATGTTAAGTAAGGCCTTGAATCAAATAGATTGAAAATTCTACAGGAAACAAATCACATCTTGGAATCCTTGTGGATTGAAATTCCATGTGTAAAAGGGGAAAAGGATAGTGATAGGAGTGTACTACTGTCCACCTGGCCAGGATGAACAGATGGATGTAGAAATGTTATCGGAAATTAGGAAGGCTAACAAACTGGGCAACACGATAATAATGGGGGGGATTTCAATTACCTCGATATTGACAGGGTAAATGTAACATCGGGGCATGCTAGGGAGGTAAAAACAGCTGGTACAGGAGCTGACGAGAGAAGGAAAAATTCTAGACCATCCTAGGCCTTAGTGGAGCACATGATCTGGTGCCGGAGGTAATGGTGATGGGGACGCTTGATAACAGTGATCATAATATGGTCAGATTTGATATTAGCTTTGGAGTAAGTATACACAGGATATCCAATACGTTAGCATTTAACTTTCAAAAAGGAGGCTATGATAAAATGAGAAGAATGGTGAAAAAAAAACTGAGCGGCTGCTAGTGTCAAAAATTTAAATCAGGCATGGATGCTGTTCAAAAATACCATCCTGGAAGCCTAGGCCAAATATATTTTGTGTATTAAAAAAGGAGGGAGGAAGACCAAACGACAGCCGGCATGGTTAAAAAGTGAGGGGAAGGGAGCTATTGGAACTAAAAGAACATCCTTCAGAAAATGGAAGAAGGAACAGACTGAAAATAACAAGAAACAGCATAAGGAATGTCAAGTCAAATGCAAAGCGCTGATAAGGAAGGTAAAGAGGGATTTTGAAAAAAAGATTGCATTAGAGGCAAAAATACATAGAATTTTTATAGGTATATTAGAAGCAAGAAGCCAGCAAAAGAATCAGTTGGACCGCTAGATGACTGAGGGGTAAAAAGGGTGATCAGGGAAGACAAAGCCATAGTGGAGAGATTGAATGAATTCTTTGCTTCGTTCTTCACCGAGGAAGATTTGGGAGTGATGCCGGTGCCTGAAATGGTATTCAAAGCTGACGAGTTGGAAAAACAATGAAATCTCTATAAACCTGGAGGATGTAATGGGGCAATTTGACAAACTGAAGAGTAGCAAATCTCCTGGACCGGATGGTATTCATCTCAGAGTACTGATAGAATTGAAAAATAAACTGGCGGAACTATTGGTAGTAATATATAAATTATCTTTAAAAAACGAGCGAGGTTCTGGAAGATTGGAGAGTAAACCATGTAACGCCAATATTTTAAAAAGGTTCCAGAGGAGATCTGGGAAATTGTAGACTGGTGAGCCTGACGTTGGTGCTGGGCAAAATAGTAGAGACTACTATTAAGAACAAAATTACAGAGCATATTCAAAAGCATGGATTAATGAGACAAAACCAACATGGATTTAGTGAAGGGAAATCTTGCCTCACCAATCTTTGAAGGGGTGAACAAACATGTGGATAAAGGCAAGCCAGTTGATATTGTGTGTCTGAATTTTCAAAAGGCGTTTGACAAAGTACTTCATGAAAGACTCCTGAGGAAATTGAAGAGTCATGGGATAGGAGGTAGTGTCCTGTTGTGGATTGAAAGCTGGTTAAAGGATAGAAAACAGAGTAGAGCTAAATGGTTAGTATTCTCAACGGAGAAGGGTAGATAGTGGGGTTTCTCAGGAGTCTGTGCTGGGACTGCTGATTTTTAACATTTTATAAATGATTTAGAGATGGGAGTAACTAGTGAGGTAATTAAATTTGCTGATGACACAAAGTTATTGAAAGTTGTTAAATCGCAAGAGGATTGTGAAAAATTACAAGAGGACCTTACGAGACTGGGAGACTGGGTGTCTAAATGGCAGATGACGTTTAATGTGAATAAGTGCAATGTGATGCATGTGGGAAAGAGGAACCTGAACTATAGCTACTTCATGCAAGGTTCCACGTAAGGAGTCCCTGACCAAGAAAGGAATCTCGGTGTCGTTGATGGTGATAAAAACCTTCTGCTCAGTGTTCTGCGGCGGCTAAGAAAGCAAATAGAACGTTAGGTATTATTAGGAAAGGAATGGAAAACAAAAGTGAGGATGTTATAATGCCTTTGTAGCGGTCCATGGTGCAACCACACCTCAAATATTGTGTTTAATTCTGGTCACCGCATCTCAAAAAAGATATAGTGGAATTAGAAAAGGTGCAGAGAAGGAAAACGAAAATAATAAAGGGGATGGGACGATTTCCCTATAAGGAAAGGCTGAAGCTGCTAGGGCTCTTCAGCTTGGAGAAGAGATGGCTGAGGGGAGATATGATAGAGGTCTATAAAATAATGAGTGGAGTGGAACGGGTAGACATGAATCGTTTGTTTACTCTTTCCAAAAATACTAGGGCTAGGGGGCATGCGATGAAGCTACAAAGTAGTAAATTTAATATGAATCTGAGAAAATATTCCTTGTCATCAAGCAGATGAAGCCATTATGTATGGGTTGTCCATCAACCAGCAGGGAGCGATAGAGAGCACTCAACTTTTCACAGTGCCTCATGGCCAGCTAGCTCCACTGCCTCTTCAGTATTCACTATCTCCCCAAGCAGGGTGTCTGCAGCTTCTTCGAGCTCCATCAAAAATCTGCCTGGGGGTGGCTCCTGGCTTGCCAGTTGTTAGCCGGGGTGTTAGAGGCTATAGCAGCTTCACTTTGAAGGCACATAGGTCAGCCCTTTCCCTGCCTTACCCATGCCTCCGTGGATGTGGACATATTAGCTTGCTTTTCCCTGTCCTTTCCCACTCAGTGGATGCAGGCACATTGGTTCGCCTTTCCCTGCCTTTCCCACTTATCTGAGTCTCCAGAGTGTTTTTATTTACCTCTTTTTGCCTCTGCTTTCCTCACAGCGTTAAAAAAAATAAAATAAAAAATAATTAAAGTCGCGTCACGCTTTAGCGCAGCGATCTTGGAAAAGAGGTTTGTTTCTTGAGATTCTTCTGCAGGACCGGAGCTGTGATACTCGGTCTAGTGAGGTAAGAGTGTTTTCGGACTCCTCCAGGGTGGGCCCGCAATCTGGATGTTTTTGGCACGAACCGCCATTTTTGAATTTTACCGCCATTTTCGGCGATGGCTGCTGAGACTGTAAAGCGCTGTTCTAAATGTGGCAAGCGCAAACCAGCAGCGGGGCTCTGTAATTCGTGCTGTACAGACGGTAGAGCATGGCGAGCGGCGATCTTTTGCGCTCTGAGCTGGCAGCGGACGCCATTTTGGATTTTACACATGGCGCGGCCTCTGTTGTGACGGAGAGCCCTGAATCCGGGGGGGGGGGGGGGGGTCCTCTGAGTGAGGCTAATAATAGAGCTGATAGCCCTGGGCAGGATCCGGGTGGTCAGGGAGCGGTTTTCTCCCCTGATTTTGTTTTAATGCTGCATAGGGCGTACATGCTTAAAAGAGCTCTTCCCCAGGGATCTTCGGACCCTCTGCCTGCCCCCCCCCCCCCCCCCCCCCCCCCCCGGTGGATCCTGGCCTTTTAGAGTTGGCTTTGCCTGTTTCTTCTCCTGATAAACGCAGAAGGGCTAATTCCCCAAGTCTGAGTGTGGCGCACTCCCCTTCCCTCCCCCCCCCCCCCCCCCCCCCCGTGGTCGGGCTATGAGGATTCTGAGGGGTCTGGCAGAACTTCTTGGGCTGAGGAGCCAGAGTCGAGTGCAGAATTGCCAAAGGATCTTGATGATCCGTCTGCGGTGAGGATTTTCCACCGCGAGGAGCTGCCAGCGCTTATTTCAGATGGCCCTGGTCACGGCTGTGACAAAGAGAACTACCCTTCCTGTTGAAGGAGGTGTTGCCTGAAGGATATTCAAGACCGCAGGCTTGATTCAGCTCTGAAGCGGTCCTTTGATTTGGCAGGTCTCACTGTTCGGGCGTCTGCATGCAGTTGTTATGCTGCTAGAGCCTGCCTGGCTTGGTTACAGCAGGCAGTGGAACAGCCCGGTGATGGAGCGGAGACCTTATCTGTAGTGGCTCCGTGGATGGAGTCAGCCTTGTCCTTTTTGGCTCTGATATGGTCAGAGCTTCGGCTAAACAAATGGCTGTAGCAGTGGTGGCTCGCCGCACTCTTTGGCTACGACATTGGGCGGCGGACATGGCCTCTAAGCAAAGGTTGGTGAAGTTGCCTTTTCAAGGTGTTTGGTGAGGAGCTGGAAAACATTGTTAAAGGCCTGGGGGATTCCAAACCTCAGCGCTTGCCCGAAGATAGGCCGAAGCCTTCCTCTAAGGGTCAGGTGGTCCGCTCCTCTTACAGACCTCGCTTCCGTGAAGCTAGAAGGTACCGCCCGGGGCGTGCTGCTGGGTTCACTTCATGTGCCCGCTTTCAGCAGAGAAACTCCTTTCGCTCGGACAAACGTTCCGCAGCTGCCGGTTCAGGGGCGACCCTCTCAATGATGGTGCGCCGGCCCCCTCCTCGTTTCCTGTCATCGGAGGAAGACTTTCCCTCTTTTTCGAGGAGTGGGCCAAAATCTCCGCAGATCAGTGGGTCTTGGATCTGATCAGAGATGGATACCGAATAGAATTCGATGCCCCGGTGAGAAACGTGTTTGTGGAGTCCCGATGCGGTTCTGCCGCCAAACGGGCGGTGGTAGAGTAGACTTTGCACAGTCTGTGCCAGATAGTAACTGTGACCCTGGTGCCTCCCGCCAAACAAGGTTTAGGCCGCTACTCCATTTACTTTGTGGTGCCACAAAAAGGCGGGTCTTTTCGCCCGATCCTGGACTTAAAAGAATTAAACAAGTCCCTAAGAGTGTAGCATTTTCACATGGAAACCCTGCGCTCCGTCATTGCGGCGGTACAGCCAGGAGAGTTTCTCACGTCTCTGGACCTGAAAGAAGCTTACTTGCACATACCAATTTGGCCCCCGCACCAGAAGTTTCTGCGGTTTGCGGTGATGGGAAAACTTTTCCAGTTTCGGGCCTTGCCTTTTGGCCTCGCCACAGCTCCCTGAACCTTCTCCAAGGTAATGGTGGTAGTAGCTGCCGTTTCTCAGGCGAGAGGGTATCCGGGGCAAGCCAGTGATGGATCTTATGGCGACCAGTTCCAATACCAAAGTCCCGTGCTGCTTCAGCAGAGGGAGGGATCCTCGCTCTGCCGGGTTGGCTGCCTTGGCTCAACCCTGGCCCCTGGGCTTGCTTTATGTCTTCCCTCCGTGGCCCTTGATAGGGCGAGTGCTCCTGCGGATTCGGCTGCATCCAGGAGAAGTGGTACTCATTGCCCCGGATTGGCCCAGGAGGCCTTGGTATGCGGACCTCCGACAGATGCTGTTGGAGGCTCCCTTTCCGTTACCTCTGGTTCCGCACCTGTTGTCACAGGGTCCGGTGGCCATGGAGGACGCCTGCCGCTTTGGTCTTATGGCATGGCGATTGAGAGGGCGCAATTGAGAGATAAAGGCTACTCAAATAAGGTAATTTCCACTCTCCTGCAGGCCCTTAAGCGCTCCAGTTCCGTGGCTTATGCCAGGATTTGGCGCCAGTTTGAAGTCTGGTGTGTTTCAAGAGCACTTTCTCCGTTGCGGGCTCCTGTCTCGCCGATTCTGGATTTTTTGCAGGATGGTGAACACAAAGGCTTGGCCTATAATTACCTGCGGGTGCAAGTGGCAGCATTGGCCTCCCTGCGTGGCAAGGTTGAAGGTGTGTCCTTAGCTGCTCATCCAGATATGGCACGGTTTCTTAGAGGGGTGCTTCGGCTCCGTCCTCCCGTGCGGGCACCTTGTCCAGCTTGGAACCTGGGGTTAGTATTGAAGGCCCTTCGGGTCTCCCTTTGAACCGCTTCGGCGTGCTTCAGAGAAAGATTTGACACTGAAGGCCGTCTTTTTAGTGGCCATTACCTCGGCGAGACGGGTGTCAGAGCTCCAGGCGCTGTCCTGTAGAGACCCTTTTCTGCAATTCTCAGAGTCAGGGGTCACGGTTCGGACCGTGCCTTCCTTCATGCCTAAGGTGGTTTCAGCGTTTTACCTAAACCAGCCTGTTTTTCTTCCCTCCTTTGTTGAGGAGGAGTTTCCAGATTCATTTGGGCAGTTGCACCTTTTGGATGTGCGCAGGACTCTGTTGCAGTATCTGCGAATTACAAATTCTTTCAGGACCTCTGATCATCTTTTTGTGCTGTTTGCAGGTCCTCGCAGAGGGTCTTCAGCGTCTAAAGCCACTATTGCCCGTTGGCTCAAAGAAGCTATCTTTTCAGCATATCTGCTGTCCGGGCTCCGCCTGAAGCCTTTAAGGCACATTCCACAAGAGCGATTTCCTCTTCCTGGGCGGAAACTGGAGCACTATCTCTTCATGAGATTTGCAGTGCTGCAACATGGGCTTCTAAGCTCTCTTTCGCCCTACATTACAGGCTGGATGTGGCTGCCAGGATGGATGCGCGTTTTGTAGCACAGGTGCTAGCGCGTGGTGTGGCTTGTTCCCACCCTATTTAGGGATTGCTTTGTTACATCCCATACGTAATGGCTTCATCTGCTTGATGACAAGGAAGGGAAAATTAGGTTCTTACCATGATAATTTTCTTTCCTTTAGTCATAGCAGATGAAGCCATGAGCCCTCCCTGTATGATTGTCTGTATTGCAGTGATTCTGATTTTAAGTGCTGTTCTTGTTTCCTGAAGTTATATTCCTTCCTTGGGGAGTCGGAAAACAGTCTTCAGGATTCTTGTTACAGTTATAGGAGGATGAGTTCATTCCCTCCAGTTCATGTTTTGGGAGGATGAATTTATTCCCTCCAGGAGGATGCAAGTATTCCCTCCATTTATACAAAGTGGAGGATGAGTTTATTACCTCCAGGAGGATGAGTTCATTCCCTCCTTTTTTGAGTTTATGCCCTTGTTAAGGGGCCATCGTTCGCTGTGAGGAAAGTTCATGTTATTCCCTTTGCGGTTTGCCATACTGCTTTGGAAGCTTCAAATACTGAAGAGGCAGTGGAGCTAGCTGGCCATGAGGCACTGTGAAAAGTTGAGTGCTCTCTATCTCCCTCTGCTGGTTGATGGACACAACCCATACGTAATGGCTTCATCTGCTATGACTAAAAGAGAGAAAATTATCATGGTAAGGACCTTAATTTCCCTTTCTTCACTCAACGTGTAATTAAACTCTGGAATTCGTTGCCGGAGAATGTGGTAAAGGTGGTTAGCTTAGCGGAGTTTAAAAAGGGTCTGGACGGCTTCCTAAAGGAAAAGTCCATAGACCATTATTAAATTGACTTGGGAAAATCCACTGCTTATTTCTGGGATAAGCATCATAAAATGTATTGAGCTTTTCTGGGATCTTGCCAGGTATTTGTGACCTTGATTGGCCACTGTTGGAAACAGGATACTGGGCTTGATGGACTTTTGGTCTGTCCCAGTGTGGCAATACTTATGTACTTAAGACAGCACTGTTCAGCACTGACTATGTGGGCTGAAGCATTTGGCAAAACTTGTTCTGTTAGGCTGTGGCTGGTACTCAGTAATGTTTGTCTTCTGGGCTTGACCTAGCATTTGGCAACACTGGGCATAATATGCTAAAGAGACACTAGGCAGTGCTCATCTTTCTGGGTAGGCATCAGTGCTCAGTGAGTAGTCACCAGCACAAACACACTTTGTTGTTAACAGCACTAGGTGAGATCAACATCTATCAGAGCCGGCTACACCACGTGGTAATTGGTGGCAGTGACATTTACAACAGGGGATTCAGTTAAAGTGCCAAATGCCACCTCCTGCCACCCTAACAAAAACAAGTTGAGGAGCTCAGCAGCCCCAACACCATACCTCCTCCCTCTCTTGTCCCCCTCCCAATACACACTACCACCTCTGTTTCTGTCTCTCTCTCACAGTCCCACATATCTGTGCGCTGCTGACAGCTCTGGTGCTCCTGCTCCCTATGATGTAACGTCCTTTTCTGGCGGACCTGCAGATCTGTCACTGGTGTGCATTATTATATGACCTGTGCATGATTTCTGTTTGAGCCACCAAATGGGGGAAGGCAGGAGGTGGGGAGGTGAAGCTCTGTTTGTTCTTCTTGCTGTTTCCACAGATTGTGAAGCAGCTGCCTGGAGGAGGGCAAGGTTGTGACTGGGCTGGGAAGTCTTAACTTTCCCAAGCCTCTTATATGAGGCACCTGTTTGCTAATATTGAAAACACAAAGCTGCCCGCTTTGTTCAATGAACTATCCCTGGATTGTCTTGTAGAGGATGTGTTGTCAATAAATTGGACATGGCCACTCTGTCCCTCCAAGCTCCTAAAACAATTCAGCACAATGATTCTCATAGTATTCATATTGGTTTTTATCAGAACTGGTACTCTCTTCTCAAAGGCCACTCTGTACTATGTGGACTTCATTTCAAAACTTCCTAGCTCTGGTAAGCATCATCTCCCTTCTACATCTGAACCTCAAATACCTAATCCTAACAGCACTGAAGTTGAGCAGTGCTTAGTTTCTGCTCTAGGTCTGCCAATGCTTACTGAAGATATCTTTAGTGGGGAAAAAAACAAACAAAAAAACCCATGCACCAGATGCACTTAGGCAAATAGAAGAGATTTACCATCTTGCTGGTTCACTAATAGTCATGACCCCATTCAGTGCCCCCTAAATGTCATGCTGTAATTAGGGACTGATACAGAAAGCCGTGTGGTAGAAATGACTGACCGCACTTGCTCTTTATTTATGATCCAAAAATACCATAGCAGGCTGTAAGAAATGAGCATGCCAGTTACTGCTGGATAAAATCATGGTGGATATCTGCAGCTCATTGCTAGAAATAATTCTTCCTGTCAGTGCCTGAGTGGTGGTGGTCTGGAGTTGAAGGGGATTAAGCTTTGAAAATTAGAGACTTAGAGAAAAACAGGATGGGAAAAGGGTAAGAAAATATATTGGAAAAAGCTAATAGTTATATAATGTCAGATTAGCAAAGAAAGCACTATTTGTATGAGATATTGAGAAGCCTATAAATATAGGATGTACAAAGTGGTCAGAAATATCATGGAGCTGGGTAGTTTGATAACGGAGGATGTCTGAGAATTCATACACGTGTATATTTAGTCTCCAAGGTGCTCTTCTTGAAGAGTAAACAGGTGGTCGGAATAAAAATCTTGAGTTGAGAAGTAGTATGAATTTTCACAAGCTTGAAATGCAAAGGTATGGGTTAGGGGTTTCATTTAGATACTGGTAGAAACTGATTGTGAGCCCTCTGGGGACAGAAAATATCCACTGTATCTGTCCACTTTCAGCCTTCCCGACAGTAGATAAAAAAAAATTCAGAGGTCCTTTTACAAAGGCAAGCTGGCGTTTTTAGCGTGCAGTAAAAATAAGCACGCACTAAACTTTAGAGACGCCCATATATTTCTGTGGGCATCTCTAACATTTAGTGTGCACTCAAACCACTAGCAAGCCTTTGTAGAAGATCCCCTAAATAAATAAATAAATAAATAAAAGTTATATATAAGACGCTTTTGGTGGCTTATGGTTCACATGGACACGAAGCTCTGAAGAGCATGAAAACATCAGAACTATCCAGGAACCCACCTAAGACCTGCAGAAGCACTGGAAGTTTTTTTGTTTTTTTTTTGGGGGGGGGGGGGGAGCGCGAGAGGAGGAGAGAGAGAGAGACTGTGGGTTGAAAAGCGTACTGAAAAACAGGGCATGGATATGGGAATAAACATTGAATAATAAAGCAATAAGAGACCAAACGTCTCAGAATATATAGTGAATGGGATAGAGGTTTGCTTGGTCCCCCTCCTTAGTGGAGGCTATATTGCCAGTATTGGATTCAAGAAGATAGATGAACTTTCTTTACTTGTCTCATTATAACACAGCTAATGTGATGCATTATGGGAAAGATTCTATATAAAGCGCCTAAAAAAATCTGTGCTGAAATCAATGCCAACTGAGCGTATTCTATAAGCGGTGTCTAGATTTAGGCATGGTATATAGAATACACTTAATTGATAAAGCAACACCTAAAACTATGCACAACCATTTACAACAATGAAAACATGGCGTAAATCCTAGTATGTTGATTTACATGCACTGGACTGTATTCTATAACTACAAGCTTAAATTTTGGAACACCCATGAAATGGCTATAACCATGCCCCTTTTTGCCTGTGTGCGTTAAAAGAATACGCTTGGGGTCCTTTTAGTAAGGTGCACTGAAAAATGGCCTGCGCTGGTATAGACACGTGTATTGAACACGTGCAGGTCCATTTTTCAGTGCATCTGCAAAAAAGGCCTTTTTTCTTTTTCTGAAAATGGACTTACAGCAAAATAAAAATTGGCGTGTGTTCGTTTTGGGCCGGAGACCTTACTGCCACCCATTAACAGCGGTAAGGTCTTGCTTGTTAACCGGGTGGTAATCGTCAGTGCGCATACACTGCCAATTACAGCCCGGTTAGTGCCATGTGATAGAAAATTAAAAAAATATTTTCTGCTGTGCGTAGTGGACATGCATAAAAATGGAATTACCGCCCTGGGCTCGCGGTAGCAAGGTGGTAGTTCCAAATTGATGTGCGTTGGGGCCTACGTGCCTTAGTAAAAGGGCCCCTTAGTGAGTTGTGCACATATATTCTAATTAGTGCCAATTAGTGCTCATTATTGCTTGTTAAGTTATGCGCGTTGTTATAGTGTCTGCTTGGATTTTTGGCATGGATCCTGAGGTGCACTCTATAGAATATGGGGGTATATGCTTTTCAACAGGCTTAAACTAAACATGTAAGCTATCCATATAGTAGCCAAATATTATTGCTGCCAAGGCATTACATGGCTATTGTTATTGTAGGTTGAAAATTGCTCTAACCACTCTATCTGTATAGTGCACTGAATAACCATGGTTAGATTTTTTTTTTAAATTTACTGTCATATTGACTCTATATTTAGAGCCCTTGTCAAAAACTGCAAATATTCAAAGCATTTTTTTTTAATATGGCAGGGACTAATAATTGTTATACTGTGGTTATCTGGTTTAGGATATTTTCATTTGCATCTCTCTTAAATTCTCTTTCAGAAGGGAGTGCAGATGAAGGCTGTGCAGGTAAGTGAACACTGCTTTGCTAGGAATTTTAGTGACCAAGCTTGGAATAGCAGAGAGATTTGAGAATTTATTGATTAAATTCTATGTGGACAACATTTAAAAGCACCTGCTATCCAGTTAAGTCCCACCAAGACAAATATTCAGTAGCACTAGTCAAAAGACTTCTGCTGAATAGTTTTACAGATAATACTGGGGCAGGCTAGTGGCAAAAGCCAGATCAGAGTTATGTATTTATTTATTTGTTGCATTTGTATCCCACATTTTCCCACCTATTTGCAGGCTCAATGTGGCTTACATAGTACTGGAGAGGCGTTCGCAGGCTCCGGTGTGCACAAATACAAAATGATATTGTGATGGGATAGGTTCTCGTGGAACAGTCTTATTGGGGTATGTTGAGTTTCTGAGCACCTTCACCAATTTTATAATGTATTTTGTATTACTCTAGGAAGTAGTGATTATATATGGATTTGGTGTCCTGGGTTTTTAAGAAAATTAATATTTAAACTGCTAAAAATCCCTTAGTATA
The DNA here is from genome assembly GCF_901765095.1 of Microcaecilia unicolor. NCBI lineage: Eukaryota > Metazoa > Chordata > Amphibia > Gymnophiona > Siphonopidae > Microcaecilia > Microcaecilia unicolor. Next base: position 234,981,390 of record NC_044037.1, read on the forward strand.
GTGTACAATGAATATGCATGAGATCTATTTGCATACAATGGAGGCAGTGCATGCAAAGAGATCTCATGCATATTCATTGGGGAAATCCTGAAAACCTGACTAGATTGTGGCCTTTGAGGACCAAGAATGGACAACCCTGTTGTAGACTAACCAATTTATTATTATTATTTGTTACATTTGTATCCCACATTTCCTTGTCATCATGGGTTGTGTCCATCAACCAGCAGGGGGAGATAGAGAGCACTCAAATTTCACAGTACCACATGGTCAGCTAGCTCCACTGCCTCTTCAGTATTCTCTATCTCCCCAAGCAGGGTGGTTGCAGCTTGATCAAGCTCCTTAAAAAATCTGCCTGGGGGTGGCTCCTAGCTTGCCAGTTGTTAGCCGGGGTGTTAGAGGCTATAGCAGCTTCACTTTAAAGGCACATAGGTTAGCCCTTTCCCTGCCTTACCCATCCCCCCAGTGGATGTGAGCACATTAGTTTCACTTTTCCCTGCTCTTTCCCACTCTATACTTGGTGGATGCAGGCACATTGGTTCGCCTTTCCCTGCCTTTCCCACTGTTCTGTACCTCCGGAATTGATTTGATTGCCTCTTTTGCTGTTTTCTCTACTTTCCTCACAGCGTTAAAAAAAAAAAGCAAGAGGTTTTCTTCAGTTTCTACAGCGTGACCGGAGCTTGTATACTCGGTCCAGTGAGGTAAGAGTGTTTTCTGACTCCTCCGGGGAGGGCCCGCGATTGGGACGTTTTGGCGCGAAGCCGCCATTTTGAATTTTTTGCCGTTTTTCGGCGATGGTTGCAGAGAGTGTTAAGTGCTGTTCCAAGTGTGGCAAGCGCAGATCAGCACCAGGCTCTGTAAAACGTGCTGTTCAGGCGTAAGAGCCGGCCCGAGCATGGCGAGCGATGATTCTTCCTGCTCGGTGGAGCTGGCAGCGGGCGCCATTTTGAAAGCACCACATGGCGCGACCCCCGCTGAGGCGGAGGGTCTGGAGACCGGAGGGGGCCCTCGAATTGAGGCTGGCCAAAGAGCTACTAGCCCTGGATTGGAACCGGGTGCCCAGGGCGAGTTTTTCTCCCCTGACTTTGTATTATTGCTTCATAATGCATGTATGCTTAAAAGAGCTCAGCTACAGGGGTTTTCTACTGCCCCCCTTACTGCCCCTCCGGTGGATGCAGGCCTGGGATTGCCCTCTGAGGCGTTTTTTCCTGATAGCTGGCCACAAGAGAAGCGCAGAAGGGTAAATTCCCCTTCAGAGAGTGGCGCACCCCCCCCCCCCCCTGTGGTCGGGATGTGGTGACTCTGAGGGGTCTGGCAGGCCCTCGTGGCCAGAGGAAACAGAGGAAGGTGCAGAAGGGCCGCTGGATCCAGATGATCCGTCCACGGTGAGGATTTTCCACCACGAGGAGCTGCCAGCCCTTATTTCAGATTGTCTTACAGGTCCTCTCTATTGAAGATCCTGGGAGTGGCGTGGCCTCCTCTGGAAATCCGAGGATGGCAAGTACCAAAAAGCCTGCTCGAGCCTTTCCTTTGCATGACTCCATCCAAGAGCTTATTTCAGCTCAATGGGCTGACCCCGAAGGACCTTTGAAAGTTTCCAGGGCTATGGGGCAATTATTCCCTCTGAGTGAGGAGCATTTGGCTCACTTTGCAATGCCTAAGGTGGATGCCCTAGTCACAGCTGTGACAAAGAGAACTACCCTCCCGGTTGAAGGAGGTGTTGCCCTGAAGGACATGCAAGACTGTAGACTGGAATCAGCACTTAAACGGTCCTTTGAAATTGCTGGCGTCTGCATGCAGTTGTTATGCTGCTGGAGCCTGCCTGGTATGGTTGCAACAGGCAGTGGAACAGCCTGGTGATGGAGCGGAGCCCTTGTCTGAAGTGGCTCCGCGAATGGAGTTGGCCTTGTCCTTTTTGGCTGACGCCCTTTATGATAATGTCAGAGCTTCGGCTAAACAGATGGCTGTAGAAGTGGTGGCTTGCCGTCTTCTGTGGCTACGGCATTGGGCGGCGGACATGGCCTCTAAGCAAAGGTTGGTGAAGTTGCCGTTTCAAGGCCTTCTCCTGTTGGGTGAGGAGTGGAGAAAATTGTGAAAGGCCTGGGAGCATGCTAACCCCAGTTCTTACCCAGCATAGGCCACGGCCTCCCTCCAAGGGTCAGGCTTTTCACTCCTCTTATAGACCTTGCTTCCGTGAAGCTAGAAGGTACCGCCCGGGGCATTCTGCTGGGTCCACTTCTCGTGGCCGGTTTTCAGCAGAGGAACTCCTTTCGCTCGGACAAACGTTCCGCAGCAGCAGGCTCAAGACCTGGAGTTCAAGGGTGACCCTCTCAATGAGGGTGCGCCAGCCCCCTCCTCGATTCCTGTTATAGGAGGAGGTCTTTCCCTCTTTCTCAAGGAGTGGGCCAAGATTACCTCAGATCAGTGGGTCTTGGACCTGATCTGAGAAGGATACCGAATAGAATTCGATGCCCCGATAAGAGATGTGTTTGTGGAGTCCCGATGCGGTTCTGCCGCCAAACGGGCAGCAGTAGAGGAGATCTTACAAGGCTTGATTCACATTGGGGCGGTTTCCCCCGGTGCCTCCCGCCGATTTTGGCTTGGCCGCTACTCCAATTTACTTTGTAGTGCCGCGAAAAGGTGGGTCTTTTCGCCCTATTCTGGACTTAAAAGAATTAAACAAGTCCCTAGAGTGCGGCATTTTCACATGGAAACCCTGCGCTCCGTTCAGTGTGGCGGTACAGCCAGGAGGAGTTTCTCAAGTCTCTGGACCTGAAAGAAGCTTACTTGTGCATTCCAATTTGGCCCCCGCACCAGAGTTTCTGCGTTTGCGGTGATGGGAAAATATTTTCAGTTCGGGCCTTGCCTTTTGGCCTCGCCACAGCTCCCGAACCTTTTCCCAAGGTAATGGTGGTAGTAGCTGCTTTTCCTCAGACGAGAAGGTATCCGGGTTCTCCGTACCTAGACGACTGGCTCATCAGAGCAGACTCCGCAACAGAGAGCCATCAAGCTACAGCCAGAGTGGTCTCAGTACTGCAATGTTGGGACTGGGTCATCAATGTAGCCAAAAGTCACCTGACCCCCTCGCATCTCTAGAATATTTGGGGGCACGGTTTCGACATAGACTCAGGATATGTATTCCTACCCGAGCAAAGGTGGTGCAAGCTTCAGAATCAGGTCCGTCTGCTCCTGAGGATGCCCCGCCCGCAAGCTTGGGACATTGTCCAGCTGTTGGGATCGATGACGGCCACCTTGGATTTGGTGCCCTGGGCGAGAGCGCATCTGAGACCTCTGCAGTATTCCCTGCTTCAACGATGGTCTCCAGTATCTCAGGATTATCAATGCAGACTCTCTTGGCTCCCTGCGGCCCGACTCAACATGGAGTGGTGGCTCTCAGACAGCATGCTGCGGCGAGGGATGCCGCTGGCGCTCCCCGATTGGTGCCTAGTGGTGACAGATGCCAGCCTGATGGGCTGGGGTGCACATTGCCAGGGGAAGCATGCCCAGGGTCTATGGACACCGACGAGTCGGAGTGGTCCATCAATCGCCTAGAGTTGAAAGCGGTGTTTCTGGCTCTTCTGGCTTTCAAGTGACCTGGAAGGATTGGCTGTCAGAGTGATGTCGGACAACACGACAGCAGTGGCCTACATAAACTGACAAGGCGGCACTCAGTGCAGAGCGCTGGCCGTGCAGGCCGAACAGATTTGCCACTGGGCCGAGCTGCATTTACAGTTTCTGTCAGCAGCTCACATTGCAGGTCAGAGCAACGTGCAAGCCAATTATCTAAGCAGGCATCAAATCGATCCAGCGGAATGGGAACTGGCAGACGAAGTATTCCTGCAGATATGTGCCAAATGGGGCAGCCCGTAATGGATCTTATGGCGACAAGCTCAACTGCCAAAGTCCCATGCTTTTCAGCAGACGGAGAGATCCTCGCTCTGCGGGTTGGATGCCTTGGCTCAACCCTGGCCTCTGGGCCTCTGGTATGTGTTTCCTTCCGTGGCCCTTGATAGGGTGTGTGCTCCTGCGGATTCGGCTCCACCCAGGAGAAGTAGTTCTCATCTGCCCCGGATTGGCCCAGGGGGCCTTGGTATGCGGACATCCGCAGATGCTAGTGGAGGCTCCCTCCTTTACTCTGGTACCGAACCTGTTGTCGCAGGGACCGGTGGCCATGAGGACGCCTGCCGTTTTGGTCTTACGGTATGGCTATTGAGAGGGCGCAATTGAGAGGCAAAGGCTATTCCAATAATGTTATTTCCACTCTCCCTGCAGGCCCGCAAGCAGTCCACTTCTGTGGCTTATGCCAGGATCTGGCGCCAGTTGAGGCTTGGTGTGTTTCAAAACGATCACACCCATGCGGGCTCCTGTCTCGCCGATTCTGGACTTTTTGCAGGATGGTGTACAAAAAGCTTGGCCTATAATTCCCTGCGGGTGCAAGTGGCAGCATTGGCCTCCCTTCAGGTAGGTTGCAGGCGTGTCTTTAGCTGCTAATCCAGATGTGGCACAGTTTCTTAGGGGGGTGCTTCGGCTCCGTCCTCCCGTGCGGGCACCTTGTCCAGCTTGGAACCTGGGGCTAGTTTTGAAGGCTCTGCAGGGTTCTCCTTTTGAGCCGCTATGGCGAGCTTCAGAGAAAGATTTGACACTAAAGGCCGTTTTTCTGGTGGCCGTTACTTCGGCGAGACGGGTGTCAGAACTCCAGGCGCTGTCCTGTCGAGACCCATTTCTGCAGTTTTCAGAGTCCAGGGTCACGGTTCGTACCGCCTTCATGCCTAAGGTGGTTTCAGTGTTTCACCTAAACCAGCCTATTTTTCTACCCTCTTTTGTTAAGGAGGAGTTTCCAGAATCCTTTGGGCAGTTGCACCTGTTGGATGTGCGCAGGACTCTGTTGCAGTATCTGCGAGTTACTAATTCTTTCAGGACCTCTGATCATTTGTTTTACTATCAGGTTCTCGCAGAGGGTCTCCAGCATCTAAAGCCACTATTGCCCGCTGGCTCAAAGAAGCTATCTTTTCAGCTTATCTGCTTGCCGGCCGGCCTCTGCCTGTCGCCTTTAAGGCACATTCTACAAGAGCGATTTCTTCCTCTTGGGCTGAAACTGGAGCACTCTCTCTTCATGAGATTTGCAGTGCAGCAACATGGGCTTCGAAGCTCTCATTTGCCCGACATTACAGGCTGGATGTGGCTGCTAGGAGGGATGCGCGTTTTGGAGCACAAGTGCTAGCACGTTGTGTGACTTGTTCTCACCCTATATAGGGATTGCTTTTGATACATCCCATACGTAATGGCTTCATCTGCTTGATGACAAGGAAGGGAAAATTAGGTTCTTACCTTGGTAATTTTCTTTCCTTTAGTCATAGCAGATGAAGCCATGAGCCCTCCCTGTATGATTGTCTGTATGATGTGAATCTGTTTCAGGTTCTGTTCTTGTTTCCTGAAGTTCTAATCCTTCCCTGGGAGGAAGTTGGAAAACAGTCTTCAGGATTCTTGTTCACTTATAGGAGGATGAGTTCATTCCCTCCAGTTCATGTGTAGGAGGTTGAGTTCATTCCCTCCAGGAGGATGTGTGTATTCCCTCCATAAATACAAAGAGGAGGACGAGTTTATTCCCTCCAGGAGAATGTGTTCATTCCCTTCTTTTGAGTTCATGCCCTTGTTATGGGGCCATTGTTCGCTGTGAGGAAAGTTCATGTTATTCCCATTGCGGTTTGCCATACTGCTTTGGAAGCTTCAAATACTGAAGAGGCAGTGGAGCTAGCTGACCATGTGGCAGTGTGAAATTTGAGTGCTCTCTATCTCCCCCTGCTGGTTGATGGACACAACCCATACGTAATTGCTTCATCTGCTATGACTAAAGGAAAGAAAATTACCAAGGTAAGAACCTAATTTTCCCTTTACCACCTTTTGCAGGCTCAGTGTGGCTTACATATAACCGTTAACAGTGTTAGCCGATTATGGTTTGAACAAATACATGGTATGAATGAATATAAAGTGATATTGTAGTAGAATGTGGTACATGTAAGGTAGTTACATTTATGGTCGGTGCGTTGGGGGGAAGTTAGCAAGGGAAAGGGGGAAGAACTACTACTACTATAAATCATTTCTATAGTGCTACTAGTCGTACGCAGAAGAGTCAGATAATGTCCGTTATGGTCTTTGGTTACATTTTGTCGCATGTGACCAGGTATTTTTATGTTGGGTCGGTGGGGTACGCTTTTCTGAACAGAACAGTCTTTAGTGCTTTCCAAAAATGTAGATGGTGAAGCGTAGTTTTTACTGCTTTTGGTAATTCGTTCCATAGTTTTGTGCTTAGGTCGGAAAAGCTGGTTGCATAGTCGGATTTGTATTTGAGTCTTTTGCTGCTTGGGGTAGTGGAGGTTTAGTTATGATCGTGCAGATTTTGTGTGTTTCTGGTTGGCAGGTCGATGAGGCCGTAAATAATTTTATGAACAGTCGTGCAGATTTTGAAAGTGATACGTTCTTTGATTGGTAGCCAGTGCAATTTTTGGTTTGGCGCTGTCAAAACGTGTTTTTCCAAATACAAGCCTGGCTGCTGTGTTTTGGGCGGTCTGAAGTTTCTTTATGATTTGAGCCTTGCATCCCGAATACATTCCATTACAGTAATCTGCATGGCTTAGTACCATGGACTGTACCAGGTTACAAATATTTCTCTCGGGAAGAATGGTTTTATGCGTTTGAGTTTCCACATTGAGAAAAACATTTTCTTTATGGTGGATTTTGCTTGGGTCTCTAGTGATAGATTACAGTCGATTGTTACTCTGAGAATTTCAGGTTGTCTGAGACTGGGAGTGTGTATCCTGGGGTGATTGTGGGTTTGTATATATTGTATTGGGATGAGATGATGAGAGAGTGTGTTTTTTCTGTATTGAGTTTTAGTTGGAATGCATTTGCCCATGAGTTCATGATGTTTAAGCTTTGATTTCGTTGGTGATTTCCGCCAGATCATGTTTCTATGGGATGTAGAGTGTAACATCATCAGCGTAGATGAATGGGTTAAGGCCTTGGGTGGATAGGGTCTTGGCTAGTGGAGTCATCATGAGGTTGAAAAGGATTGGTGACAGTGGTGATCCTTGCGGTACTCCGCAGTTTGGTTTCCACGGTGATGATATGTTTGTTTTTTTATTTCACTTGTGGTTCTTGCAGTTAGAAAACTCCTAATCCAGTTGAGAGTGTCGCCACTGATTCCGAAGTAGTCAAGGAGTCTTAGCAGTATGCTATGGTTATCCATGTCGAATGCACTTGACATGTCAAATTGGAGGAGGAGTATACTCTTGCCTATTGCTATTTCTTGTTTGAATTTGGTTAGGAGAGTGAGTAGTACTGTTTCGGTGCTATGTAGGGGTCGAAATCCTGATTGTGATTCATGTAGTATAGTGAATTTGTTTATGTAGTCATTGAGTTGTTTGGTCACCAGTCCTTCCATTAGTTTAACTGCTAATGGAAAATAAAAAATTTCTTTTTGTTATTTCCTTTTATTCCATTTTGTGGATGGCATCATTTCTCATAGATATTGTCGTGATGTATCATGTATCTCCTGACTCGGTGGAAATACTGCATGTCAGTATTTATGCCTACCTGGTTGGTAGATATATTGGCTGAGTGACACTTTGGACTTAAGCACCATTGCTTAGCTTTTGTAATATTGAGCATTGTATGGCTGCACAATTCCCATGGAACTACTTATCTTGCACTGTCTCCATCCACTGGTTGACAGACACAATGCCCACTTGTACTGGACTGGTCTGGTCAGACTAAAGGAAAGACAATTTTTCTTTACTGCTGTTGCACTTTATAAAAAGGGAGGCTATGATACAAGGAGGAAATTTGTTAGAACAAAACCTAAAATGTGTAATTGCCAGGTTCAAAACTTTACATGAAGCATGAACATTATTTAGTGTTGAGCTGGGGAGGGGGGGGGTGTCAAGATGGCGGTCTGACTCATGATAAACTCGGACGAGTTAAGCTGTTCTTCGGTTTCCTCGGCTTAATCCAAAAATGCCTCATACAAAGAGGAAGGGTTTAGTAAGAACTCGACCGCCAACAACCCTTAACCTCTTCTCCAATACAGCTGACGCTCGACCGTTTCACATCGAGCTGAACGCATGCGACTGGCGTAATACTCCCTGCAGAGGACGTCGATGGAGGAGCACCGACGCCTCAAGGGCTAGAAACATCTCTTTCTTCGCCAGAATTCAACCCACCACCTTGTCCTGCTTCTGAGAGGAGTGAGCAGAAGGAACCGACAATATCGGAAGGCGGTAATGGCGGCCCATTGGTTGGCGGCGACTCACCTCAAGAAGCTGAGTTTACTAGCTTGGAGCAGAAGGATCCCCAGGTGGTCACATTGGAACTAATTTGGGAAGCTATTCAGGAGTTGACTCTGGCGACAAAACCGCTCAGGAAACTTCTTCAATAGTAAGTAAATGCGACTCCTTAAACAATGCATTTGAAAAATGTAAGAACAAATCAATATTGCAAAAGACTCAAGTTCAGACGGATTTAACAAAATTAAAAGCGTCGACTACAGCATTGACTAAAAATATAATAATAGCAAGGAAAATCGAACAAATGGAAAATTATAATAGAAGACTGAACTTGAGGGTTTTGAATTTCCCAATTGTCTCAGGGATATCTGTGTTGGAACTTTTTAAGAAATATTTGGTAGAAGTTCTTCATTATTCACCTAATTTGATACCTCCAATTAACAAAATGTATTATCTTCTGAATTCCACGAAAATAATGGAAGATAAGCAGGACACAGTGACACCGATACGAGTTAAAGAAGAAACAAATGGAATACTGGATGTATCAGCACTCTTGGAACAATCATTATCTGACATAAAGTCCCGAAGTACAGTCTTAGTTTCATTTATTTTTGAACAAGACTTGAATTCATTGATGAAAATTTACTTTAAGAATTCTTTGAATCTTTTCTGTGGGGCTAGGATCTGGATATATCCAGATGTGACTAAAACAACCCAAGAAAAGCGAAAGTTGTTCCTAGCTCTAAGAGAGGAAACTAAGTCTATAGGAGCAAAGTTTCTTCTTGCATACCCGTGCAAATGTATTGTGTATTATATGAATAACAAGTATGTTTTCTTTGAACCTGATCAACTCAAATTCTTTTTGGATCAGAAAAAATTATCCAATTAGTATCTGCTGTTTAATTGAGTTAATATAATATTAAAGTGTTAAAGACCAGGCAATTTTTTCTTTTTTTTTTTCTTCTGTAACTTTCTCATTAATTTATCGCCCCCCCCTTTTTTTGTGGTCTGAGAGCTAAATGTTACTTTTTATTTATACCTGAGTGATTTTGTATTGATTTTCCTTCTGTTTATTTTCTTTTGTTGTTCTACTTTATATCTAGATATATTGAATTGTTTTAGCCCTGTTTTTCTGGACACAAGTTTAACTGCTTGTAAATATTGAAATTCATAAATTTAAAAAAAAACCCAAAACATTATTTAATGTTGTGGAGCAAAGAAAGGCTGCTGAAAATAAATAAAATGTCAAATGGCAGCCGTTTTGGTTTAATAGGTGGAAAAAAGCAGTGAAAGCTCTTTCAGGAAATGGAAAGAAAGGTAAGGATCTGAGACTGAAGTTTGAGAATTCTGCTCTGAGGAAGAAACACTCGACCCTGCGCCGTATTGAAAGTAATCCCTAAATACTCCAGGGACTGTGAAGGAATCAGACGGCTCTTGGCTACATTTACGACCCAACCTAGGGACTGCAAGAAACGCACTACTCGGTCCGTGACCTGCCGACTCTCTCGATAAAACTTCGCCCTGATTAACCAGTCATCCAGATACGGATGGACAAGAATCCCCTGTATTCTGAGAGCTGCAGCGACCACTACCATTACCTTGGTGAAAGTGCGAGGGCGGCCCAGGCAGCTCCTTGTGACTCTGGGCAAGTCACTTAACCCTCCATTGCCTGCCGCATTGAGCCTGCCATGAGTGGGAAAGCGCGGGGTACAAATGTAACAAAAAAAAAAAAAAGAGCCCGAAACTGGAAATGACGCCAGAGAATCGCGAAACGCAAGAACTTTGAGATCCAAAATAGGACGAAAAGACCCCTCCTTCTTGGGAACTACAAAGTAAATGGGATACCGGCTCTGTCTGCACTCGGAAGAAGAGACAGGAGGTCTAAAAGTCTTCACAGAGTCTGCTGAATCGCTCCTGCTTTTTGACGAGAGCGACAGGGAAACTCCAGAAAGTTGTCCGAAAAAGGTGCTGCGAATTCTAAGACATAACCTTCTCGAATAACCTCCAGGACCCACTGGTCGGATGTAATGTCGGCCCACCTGTGGTAGAACTGAGAAAGCCGAGCCCCTACAGGAACCAGAGGAGAGGCCCTCGCACCTTCATTGTGAAGAACGGGAAGAGGACCGGAAGAGCGCACCCGCGATTCTTCCTCCTCTATGGAAACCACGTAAGGACTGAGCTCTACTGAAAAATCTAGACCTGTGAGCTTGAGCCCCTCGACCAGACTGAAACCTATGAAAAGCTCTCGGTCTACCACGACCAAACAAAGGACTTCGACCAGACATACGAGGTCTGTCCTTTAGGAGACGAGAAACCCTAGCATCCCCGAATGCACTAATTTATCCAACTCTTCTCCAAACCGAAAACGAACCTGTGAAAGGAAACTTATTCAGCTTAGACTAGGATGTAGCATCCACTGACCAACCTCGCAACCAAAGAGATCGGCAAGCTGCAACTCTCAAAGCCAAGGATTTAGAAGATGCTCTCAGGAGATCATACAAGGCATCTTGCCAAAAAGGCAGAACCCATCTCAATGTTGGCCACCTCAACATAAATAGAAGAAAGATCATCTGAAGATCTATCCAGGACTCTCTCCGCTCAGCAAAAACAGGCTCTGGCCACCATAGGAACCACAAAAAGCTGCCTGCACTGGCAAAGAAGAAACATCAAAACTATGCTTAAACAGAGTCCAACCTCCTGTCCTGAACATCTCGGAGGGCTGTTCCTTCGTCTACGGGAACTATGTTTCGCTTGGTAACTGCAGAAACTACAGCATCAATCACTGAGACCCTAAGCAGAGCTCTGTCCACTTCCGCAGAGGATAAAGACGGGACATGGACCTGGCTGTCTTAAATGTGGAGTTGGGAACAGCCCACTGTGCTTTAATAATATCCCAAATATCCTAATGCGTAGGAAAAGTTCTTGCTGAAGATCTAGTGCCTTTAACTAACAATCAACTTTACAAACCTGTGGAACCAGAGGAAGCTCCTCAAAATGCAACATAGAGGAAACCAAAGAAATTAACTCTTGTAAATCCTCCATAAGAAAAAATCCTAGCTACAGAAGGATCTTCTCCTTGTGAAAAAGGCAGTGAATCAGGATCTATGGGAGACTGATCCTCCTAAACCTCCTCCGCTAGACCTTCCTCCTCTTCTAAGAAAAGCATCTTGATCCATGTCAAGTAAAAATCAACCTGTGGATCCCAGCTTCTAGGTCTCTTCGCAGGGGGAACAGAAACTGCTGCTGCTAAACCAGCTTTCTTCATTAAAAAGGGCCTGGTATATGTGGAGGAAAAACTTAGGATGAAAAACCCCCTTCTTGACTGCACCAGGATCCCTGTCTCTGACTCTCTCTGCGGTCCCGAAGCCTGAATAGTAGAAACATCACATGCAGGAGAACCTGCAGCTGCTGGCAAGATGCCCGCCTTTCGCTCCAAAACCGCCGAGTCGGGATCCCTAGCCGTCACGGAGCTCTCTGAAGAAACCGAAACGGAGGAGGTTTGTGGAAGCGGCAGAAAAAAAATAGCGACAGAGACGAAGGCACCGCTACCTCTGCTAGTGCTGAACAGTATTTACATGCTCCACCCGCGCCCACTCTTCAGCGCTGGGAAACCGCATAGTGTTTAAATTTCTCCGCCATAGTGGAGCTGACTCTGCACCCAGCTAAGCACTCCGCACTTTTTTTTTTTTTTTAAAGCGCCATACAGGAGCAAAACGGAGGAAAAGTAAGTCAAATGCTTGTTTAAACTACGGGGCAGGAATAGCGTTAATATTTAGTTAGGTTTTTTTTTTTATTTTTTAGAGAAACAGCTGAGCAGCACTCAGAGCAAAAACTCCCCACAGAGACAACGGAACTGCCTGCTCGTTAGGCTGCTGGGGAAATAAAAGATTTTTTATTTTTTTTTTAAGAACAGTGGCTGCCTCTCCCAAAGACAAAGCCCTTGACTAAGAGCAGCTCTTCCCAAAATAAAGGGAGATGGGGAGGAAGGGGGGGGGGGACCCGGGGGGACCCGATTGTAACACCCCAGAGGCAGTAGAGGAAAAATAAACTCCCAACTACCGAACCTCAAAAAGATTACCCAGACACCGAAGAAATATTGAGACTGCTAAAAGAAACAAGAAAAGAAGAGAGACTAATGGGCTCACTTCCTACCTGCTGGAGACTGAGAAAATACTGAGGCTAAGGTCACATGACCAGGGCTCTTATTGGCTCTCTAGAGTCAGAGTTTTCTCAGTCTCCACCTGCTGGTAGGCGTACACAACCCATCAGTCCAATCCTGGGCCAGTCCGGAGGGATGCTAAGGAATGGAATGTTTCTGTTATAGGGTAAGTTGGTAAAATTAAATCATGGTACCATTAGTAAGCAAATGTCACTGAATACAGTATAATTTATATAGCATTAATGCAGAAGTATCCCAAAACATTTCATAGTTGATTCTAAGTGTACATAAATGTTTAATAAGGAAAACCCTGTGTCCTGATTGCAGAGAAACATAGAATATGAATGCATTAAGAGGGTAATTCTATAACAGTGTTCCTAAGTATAGGCATTCAGTCTGTAAAGCAAAGCAGGTGCCTTCTTTCCTTTATAAAATACTAGCATAACAGTGTATTTATGCTTAGGCACAAGCAATTATTCTAGCCATCCATACAGGTGATGTAAATTGTGTGCCTAATTGCCAGTGATATACCTATAACTTTTAAAGTATTCTACAAGTTATGCATATACTTATTTTATTAGGATTTATTTACAGGCTGTTTGAAGAAATTCACTGAAAGCAGTGTATAGCAAGAATAAGCCAAATAGAGGGGCCCTTGTACTAAGGCATGTCCAAAAGTGACCTGCGCTGGTGTAGGCGCGTGTTTTAGACATGTGCTGGTCAATTTCCTGAGCATACCAGGAAAAAAAAGGATTTTTTATTGTGCCAGAAAATGGACGTGCGGCAAAATGAATACCAGTGTGTGTCCGTTTTCGGCTTAACACCACCCATTGACTTAGCAGTAAGGTCTCAAGCACTAACCAAGCAGTAAATGTCCAGTGTGTGTCAACTGCCGATTACTGCTGGGTAAGTACCCTGTAGTAGAAAATAAAAAAAAATAGTTTCTACCGTGTGTTTTGGGCACATGCCAGGAATGGAATTACCACCTAGGGCATGTGGTAGCTGGGTGGTAGTGCCAATTTGACATGCGTCGGATGCATGTAGGCACCTTATGCGCCTTAGTGAAAGGACCCCATAGATAATAGATAAAGCATAGGCTCCCACTTAAGGAACGCATCACGTTCAAAATATGCCTTCTAGTTCATAAAATTATCCATGGAGACGCACCAGCTTACATGTCAGACCTGATAGACCTACCACCTAGGAATGCCAAAAGATCATCCTTAACATTCCTTGATCTGCACTTCCCCAGCTGAAATACAAAATAATGCATGCGTCAAACTTTACCTACCTGAGCACACAGTTATGGAACGCACTGCCACGCAGCTTGAAATCGATATACGAAAGAACGAACTTCCGCATATTACTGAAGACACATCTCTAATAAAGCGTACCACAAAGATCAACAAATGTGAATATGCACAACGCACACATCTATATTCAGAACTGTTTCATAATATCTGCTTGTATACTATGACTTCGTTTATTTGGTTTGTTTTATTAACATCATGCTGACCAAGATCCTGCAATACCAAATATTTATCTACTAACATTCTTCCACTACTCATGATGTATTGTAAGCCACTTTGAGCCTGCAAAGAGGTGGGATATGGTGGGATACAAATGCAACAAATAAAAAATATGGTGTGTAAGCGGAGGTAGAGCATATAGACAAATAATGGTAACAGGAGTTAAAAACAAAATTTTCTGCCTGTATATTCCTATTAAAAATCCTAATTTGGGAAGAACAAAAAAATGTTTTGTACTAAAAATGTGTTACTTTTATCATTCAAAATAAACATTTAACAAAGGAAAGAGAGAGGACTGAGACAAGATCGACAATGATATAAGATTATTTGTTTTGTTCGTTTCTAAACTGTTTTGTAGAGGAAAGATACTTAAGAATCCAAAATAATGTTTTATTGGTATTATGTTTAAAGATGTGATGCATCTTGGTCCTTACCTTTTTTCCCCACAGTTTCATATTGTTTTTATTGTGGTCATCTAACCAATTGGATTTCTTTTCAATGTGTTAATCTCCTTTAGGTATAACCATTACTTGGACTGCATGCCTATAGTGCTCCGTGGTACAGATTTCTTCCCGTGGATTGTCTAGTGGCCAGTACTTAACAAGTGATAAACTTTTAATGCCAAAATGTCTTTCCTAAAATGGTTGCTATTAAGGCGTCGTTTCTTGCACTGGAAGATTGGCGCAGTGACTCTTATTTTTATAGCCTTTTTGTTTTTAATGCAAAGAGAAGTAGTTAATTATGACTTCAAAGATGAACTAGTTGTCAATGAAAGAGCAAGAAAGAGCAAAATGTTAGATATAATGATGGAAGCAGTAAACAACATTAAAGATGTGATGCCAAAAATGCAGATAAAAGCACCAATTAGAAAGCATGAAGATGCTGGCAAGAGACAGTGTTTACCAGGATATTACACAGCAGCAGAATTAAAGCCTGTTCTAGATCGTCCTCTGCAGGACCCAAACTCTCCTGGAGCTTCTGGTAAACCATTCCATACAAGCAATTTAAGCCCAGAAGAACAGCATGAAAAGGATCAGGGAGAAAAGAAACATTGTTTCAATGCTTTTGCAAGTGACAGAATTTCGCTGCATCGAGATCTTGGCCCAGACACAAGACCACCTGAGTATGTATATATTTATGCTGAAATCAGCACATCTCATTTTACATTTGCTTTCCAAAGTTGGTGCAATAATTGCATACTAGAGGTCACAGAGAACTCAAGATCTGTGTTTCTGGTTTTCAAGAATCAGTATTTTTGTAATTATGTAAAAACTGTAAGATTTAACACTTAAAATTTAAATCCTTTGACTATTGGTTCCTTAGTTTACATACAAACAAGGTTTTGGAAATTGCAACGCTCACTCCTGTGAATACAGCTAAAAGCGCACGCACTGGATGACAGGACCATATTTAGCCTCTCAGAAAATGTGCTAGGGTTAGGGATGGGGCTGGTGCAAGAAAGTACTCATACTTTGCATCCAATTCAATATGAATGCAAATAGATAGCATGCACCTATGAAAATTTAAACTAGGTGCTTTATACCGAAAGGGAGACCTAGTAGAGAACATTAGCTTACAGGGTCATGGGTAAAAGTATCAGTAAGCCTATTTGCTTCCTATGGAGCTTACATATTAGCTTTTATAGGGGCAATTCTGTAAATTAGACATCCGCATTTATGTGCCCCTTGTAATTGTAAATCTATAAAATATATATGTACATAAGTGTATATTTACCTGCAAAAGTGCCAGTAGGGTGTCTGTGTTGTTGTGTGCTGCTAACTTAATGCTTGGGTGGAGCTCCCTGTTACAAACATAACTTAGAGAATACTGAAAGTTGCATACATTGCTGCCACATTTTGGTGCTAGCAGTTATGTCAGGTCTATGGCTGCTGTAACTGTGGGTGCGTAAATATTAGGTTCACTGATATTTGATTATATAGACACTAGTAAAAAAGCCCCGTTTCTGATGCAAATGAAATGGGGGCTAGCAAGGTTTTCTTCAGAGTGTGCATGTGGGAGTGTGTGTCCCTGCCCTCTCTCCCTCCCAGTCCAGTCCTTCGGTGTTAAGTTTCCTGCTGTTCTGTGTTTTTGTTACAGAGAGAGTGAGGGCATCTCTCTCCCCTCCCCCCTCTGAGTCCTTCACTGTGTGAGATTTCGTGCTGTGCTGTTTTCCTTCACTCATGGGGAAACCGGATATCTCTGGCGCTTCACACTTCCGGCTGGAGGCTTCAGAACGTTGGTCTTGCCTTTTATATATATAGAAGATTCTGTAGTGAAACCTGTGTTCTCCGAGGACAAGCAGGCTGCTTGTTCTCACTGATGGGTGATGTCCACGGCAGCCCCTCCAATCGGAACACTTTCTAGCAAAGTCCTTTGCTAGTCCTCGCGCGCCGATGCGCACCACGCATGCGCGGCCGTCTTCCCGCCCGAACCGGCTCGTGCCGGCCAGTCTTCTTTTGTCCGCGCTCGGTACGGTCGTGTTTCGCCGTTCGCGCCCCAAAGTTGACCTCGCGCGTCGTTCATCGACTTTGTACTTTAAAAAAAAAAGGTGTCGGGAGGAGGCCTTTTGGTTTTCTCCCTTCCCGTACTTCGAGTTTTTTGCCCCGGTAAGTTTTCTTTCGTCGTCGGGGTAGGCCCTATTTAGGCCTCGGTCGAAGTTTTTCTTCCCCCTATTTTTGTGGTGCCATTTTCGCCATTTCGAGTTTTGATCTCGCAGGCGCGATTTTTCCAGCCATGACATCGAAGTCTTCCAGCGGCTTCAAGAAGTGCACCCAGTGCGCCCGGGTAATCTCGCTCACTGACAGGCACGCGTCGTGTCTTCAGTGTCTGGGGGCTGGGCACCGCCCTCAGGCCTGTAGTCTGTGTTCCCTCTTACAAAAGCGGACTCAGGTAGCGAGATTACCCCAGTGGAACATTTTGTTCTCGGGCTCTTCATCGGCATCGGCACCGGGAGTATCGACTGCCTCGACGTCGTCGGCTCCCGGACCTTCATCCTCGCCCCCGATTGCATCAAGTGCATCGAGGCATCGGCCCTCTGCATCGGGGCGACATCGGAGGGCTGCGTCGGTGTCGGTGGTATTGAGACCTCCTCGTCTGCTGATGTCGTCGGACGGTGGTGCTTCGTCTGGAGTGCAGGTGAAGGCTGTCCATTCCCCTGCTGGTGGCGGTGAGCCTTCGGGTGGGTCTCCCCCTACCCTGAGGGCTCCTGCGGTACAGCCCCCCCGAGACCAACCCTCTTCGGCCTCGGCCCCGAGGAAGAGACGGCTGGATTCTACGTCCTCCTCGTCGGTGCCGGGAAGCTCCGGTGACATGCTTCGTTCCAAAAAATCGAAGAAGCATAGTCACCGGTCCCCTTCCCGTGTCGGCACTGAGAGCTCTGGGTCGTCGAGGGAGTCGGCACCCAGTAAGCATCGGCACCGAGAGGACCGCTCGCCCTCTGTTCAAGAGGTGTCGATGCGCTCCCCTTTGGACAGCCCGGAACAGCCTCCACGCCCGGAACAGGTTCTGACATCGACTCCTGCATCGGCTTCCATGTCTTTTTCCACAGCCGCTCTGCACGAGAGCCTCCGGGCCGTTCTCCCAGAGGTCCTGGGAGAGCTGTTGCGCCCTTCCCCTCCGGTACCGGGGGTGCTTGCGCCACCAGTACCGTCGAGCGAGGCGCCGGCTGGCCCATTGTCCGGGGTGAGGTCTCCGACATCGGTGCTGCTTGCGGTACCGACTGCGGTAGCTTCCCAGGAAGGCTCCCTGACTACGTCGGCGGAGGGAGCTTCGCCGGTGCGGGCGAGGGAGTCTACCTCTCGACGCTCCCACCGTGGCCGTGGTTCCACGGAGTCGAGCCGGGCACGGTTGCAGACACAGGTCCGTGAACTTGTGTCTGACACCGATGGTGAGGCCTCGTGGGAAGAGGAAGAAGACATCAGATATTTCTCTGACGAGGAGTCTGAGGGTCTTCCTTCCGATCCCACTCCCTCTCCTGAAAGACAGCTTTCTCCTCCTGAGAGCCTGTCTTTCGCTTCCTTTGTCCGGGAGATGTCTACGGCCATCCCCTTCCCGGTGGTTGTGGAGGACGAGCCCAGGGCTGAAATGTTTGAGCTCCTGGACTATCCTTCTCCACCTATGGAAGCGTCCACAGTACCCATGCATCATGTCCTCAAAAAGACATTGCTGGCGAACTGGACCAAGTCTCTAAGTAATCCCCACATTCCCAAGAAGATCGAGTCCCAGTACCGGATCCATGGGGACCCAGAGCTGATGCGCACTCAGTTGCCTCATGACTCTGGAGTTGTGGATTTGGCCCTAAAGAAGGCCAAGAGTTCTAGAGAGCATGCTTCAGCGCCCCCGGGCAAGGACTCTAGAACCTTGGACTCCTTTGGGAGGAAGGCCTACCATTCTTCTATGCTGTTGGCCAAGATTCAGTCCTACCAGCTCTATACGAGCATACACATGCGGAACAATGTGCGGCAGTTGGCGGGCTTGGTGGACAAGCTCCCCCCGAGCAAGCCAAGCCATTTCAGGAGGTGGTCAGGCAGCTGAAGGCGTGCAGAAAATTCCTGGCCAGAGGAGTGTATGACACCTTTGATGTTGCGTCCAGGGCCGCTGCTCAAGGTGTGGTGATGCGCAGACTCTCATGGCTGCGTGCCTCCGACCTGGAGAATAGAATCCAGCAGCGGATTGCGGACTCGCCTTGCTGTGCGGATAATATTTTTGGAGAAAAAGTCGAGCAGGTGGTAGAGCAGCTCCACCAGCGGGACACCGCATTCGACAAATTCTCCCGCCGGCAGCCTTCAGCCTCTACCTCTACAGGTAGAAGATTTTTCGGGGGAAGGAAGACTGTTCCCTAATCTTCTGGCAAGCATAGGTACAGTCCTCCTTCTCGACAGCCTGCGGCCCAGGCTAAGCCCCAGCGCGCTCGCTCTCGTCAGCAGCGTGCGCCTCAGCAAGGCCCCTCGGCTCCCCAGCAAAAGCAAGGGACGAGCTTTTGACTGGCTCCAGCAGAGCATAGCCGCCATCCAAGTGTCAGTGCCGGGCGACCTGCCAGTCGGAGGGAGGTTGAAAGCTTTTCACCAAAGGTGGCCTCTCATAACCTCCGATCAGTGGGTTCTCCAAATAGTCCGGCAAGGATACACCCTCAATTTGGCCTCAAAACCTCCAAATTGTCCACCGGGAGCTCAGTTTTACAGCTTCCAGCACAAGCAGGTACTTGCAGAGGAACTCTCCGCCCTTCTCAGCGCCAATGCGGTCGAGCCCGTGCCATCCGGGCAAGAAGGGCTGGGATTCTATTCCAGGTACTTCCTTGTGGAAAAGAAAACAGGGGGGATGCGTCCCATCCTAGACCTAAGGGCCCTGAACAAATATCTGGTCAAAGAAAAGTTCAGGATGCTTTCCCTGGGCACCCTTCTCCCCATGATTCAGGAAAACGATTGGCTATGCTCTCTAGACTTGAAAGATGCCTACACACACATCCCGATACTGCCAGCTCACAGACAGTATCTGCGATTTCAGCTGGGCACACGTCACTTCCAGTACTGTGTGCTACCCTTTGGGCTCGCCTCTGCGTCCAGAGTGTTCACGAAGTGCTTGGCTGTAGTAGCAGCGGCACTTCGCAGACTGGGGGTACACGTGTTCCCATATCTCGACGATTGGCTGGTGAAGAACACATCCGAGGCAGGAGCCCTGCAGTCCATGCAGATGACTATTCGCCTCCTGGAGCTACTGGGGTTTGTGATAAATTACCCAAAGTCCCATCTTCTCCCAGTGCAGAAACTCGAATTCATAGGAGCTCTGCTGGATTCTCAGACGGCTCGCGCCTATCTCCCAGAGACGAGAGCCAACAACTTGTTGTCCCTCGTCTCGTGGGTGCGAGCGTCCCAGCAGATCACAGCTCGGCAGATGTTGAGATTGCTGGGCCACATGGCCTCCACAGTTCATGTGACTCCCATGGCCCGCCTTCACATGAGATCTGCTCAATGGACCCTAGCTTCCCAGTGGTTTCAGGCTGCTGGGGATCTAGAAGACGTGATCCACCTGTCCACGAGTTTTCTCGAATCCCTGTATTGGTGGACGATTTGGTCCAATTTGACTCTGGGACGTCCTTTCCAAATTCCTCAGCCACAAAAAGTGCTGACCACGGATGCGTCTCTCCTGGGATGGGGAGCTCATGTCGATGGGCTTCACACCCAAGGAAGCTGGTCCCTCCAGGAACGCGATCTGCAGATCAATCTTCTGGAGTTACGAGCGATCTGGAACGCTCTGAAGGCTTTCAGAGATCGGCTGTCCCACCAAATTATCCAAATTCAGACAGACAACCAGGTTGCCATGTACTACGTCAACAAGCAGGGGGGCACCGGATCTCGCCCCCTATGTCAGGAAGCCGTCAGCATGTGGCTCTGGGCTCGCCGTCACGGCATGGTGCTCCAAGCCACATATCTGGCAGGCGTAAACAACAGTCTGGCCGACAGGTTGAGCAGGATTATGCAACCTCACGAGTGGTCGCTCAATTCCCGTGTAGTGCGACAGATCTTCCAGGTGTGGGGCACCCCCTTGGTAGATCTCTTCGCATCTCGAGCCAACCACAAAGTCCCTCAGTTCTGTTCCAGGCTTCAGGCCCACGGCAGACTGGCATCGGATGCCTTCCTCCTGGACTGGGGGGAGGGTCTGCTGTATGCTTATCCTCCCATACCTCTGGTGGGGAAGACTTTGTTGAAACTGAAGCAAGACCGAGGCACCATGATTCTGATTGCTCCTTTTTGGCCGCGTCAGATCTGGTTCCCTCTTCTTCTGGAGTTGTCCTCTGAAGAACCGTGGAGATTGGAGTGTTTTCCGACCCTCATCACGCAGGACGAAGGGGCGCTTCTGCATCCCAACCTCCGGTCCCTGGCTCTCACGGCCTGGATGTTGAGAGCGTAGACTTTGCCTCTTTGGGTCTGTCAGAGGGTGTCTCCTGCATCTTGCTTGCTTCCAGGAAAGATTCCACTAAGAGGAGTTACTTCTTTCTATGGAGGAGGTTTGCCGTCTGGTGTGACAGCAAGGCCCTAGATCCTCGCTCTTGTCCTACACAGACCCTGCTTGAATACCTTCTGCACTTGTCTGAGTCTGGTCTCAAGACCAACTCTGTAAGGGTTCACCTTACTGCAATCAGTGCATACCATTACCGTGTGGAAGGTAAGCCGATCTCAGGACAGCCTTTAGTTGTTCGCTTCATGAGAGGTTTGCTTTTGTCAAAGCCCCCTGTCAAGCCTCCTACAGTGTCATGGGATCTCAATGTCGTTCTCAACCAGCTGATGAAACCTCCTTTTGAGCCATTGGATTCCTGCCATCTGAAGTACTTGACCTGGAAGGTCATTTTCTTGGTGGCAATTACTTCAGCTCGTAGAGTCAGTGAGCTTCAGGCCCTGGTAGCCCAGGCCCCTTACACCAAATTTCATCATAACGGAGTAGTCCTCCGCACTCACCCTAAGTTCTTGCCAAAGGTTGTGTCGGAGTTCCATCTGAACCAGTCAATTGTCTTGCCAACATTCTTTCCCTGTCCTCATTCCTGCCCTGCTGAACGTCAGCTGCACACATTGGACTGCAAGAGAGCATTGGCCTTCTATCTGGAGCGGACACAGCCCAACAGACAGTCCGCCCAATTGTTTGTTTCTTTTCATCCCAACAGGAGGGGAGTGGCTGTGGGGAAACGCACCATATCCAATTGGCTAGCAGATTGCATTTCCTTCACTTACGCCCAGGCTGGGCTGGCTCTTGAGGGTCATGTCACGGCTCATAATGTTAGAGCCATGGCAGCGTCGGTAGCCCACTTGAAGTCAGCCACTATTGAAGAGATTTGCAAAGCTGCGACGTGGTCATCTGTCCACACATTCAGATCTCATTACTGCCTGCAGCAGGATACCCGACGCGATAGTCGGTTTGGGCAGTCAGTGATTCAGAATCTGTTCGGGGTTTAAAATCCAACTCCACCCCCCTAGGCCCATGTTTGTTCTGTTCCAGGCTGCACTCTCAGTTAGTTGGTAAATTTTTTAGGTCAATCTCAGTTATGTCCTCGCCATTGCGAGGCCCAATTGACCATGGTTGTTGTTTTGAGTGAGCCTGGGGGCTAGGGATACCCCATCAGTGAGAACAAGCAGCCTGCTTGTCCTCGGAGAAAGCGAATGCTACATACCTGTAGAAGGTATTCTCCGAGGACAGCAGGCTGATTGTTCTCCCAAACCCGCCCGCCTCCCCTTTGGAGTTGTGTCTTCCCTTCTCTTTGTCTTGCTACATATGAGACTGGCCGGCACGAGCCGGTTCGGGCGGGAAGACGGCCGTGCATGCGCGGTGCGCATCGGTGCGCGAGGACTAGCAAAGGACTCTCAGGAGTCGTCATAAAATAGGATCCCACTGCGTATCCTTCTAGCACCTTAATGGAAATGTCCATTTGTAGTATTGTTTCCCACCCCCTTCCCCCCGCAGAGTTCACATTAATTCATTATGTATGCCAGCACATGGGGTTTATTGTCATTCTTTCTTATATAATTTTGTGTACAAGTTAATAATAATATATAAACAGGTAAATTATCATATCATACAATATTTTCAGAAGAAAATGCTTGAGAGAAAAGATGAGCTTTTGATTGTTCCTAAATTTCTCTACTGCTCAGTTTTAAATGGCAATACCTGTAAATATATGTAGAGAAAAAAGCATACATGTAACAAACACATTTGGGAAAAAATTTGGTAACCTCTCCAAATTTGCTTTGAAAGCAAACTTTGAGAGAATCCCCCCCCACCATCCCCACTGCAGTCCTTTGCTCAGATGTTGGCACTTTTATGTGCCTGTGATGTGTAAAACAATCAAATAATGATTATTCACTCAGACTCTTAAGTATGAGTCGTCATTACAAAGTGATTATAGTGCTCATATTTCATATTATTCACCAAAACTCCTTATGGATCCATTTTTTGAATGTATTTAAAAAAAAACTTTCATATCAACCTCCTAACATGATACTATGTTTTGTTCTGCTGTGTTAGGGTACAGGTTCCTGTAACAACAAAACCTTTTAAACACTGTCTGACACAAGTTCACATTCATTCATCTTATGGTACTGTGATGCTATATTTCTCAAAATGGCAACAGTGTCATTTCTTCAGTTAACAATCTCAATCAGCTGACCATCCCTGGCTATTCAAATCACAATAATGACATTTCGAATAAACCCACAAACTTAAACACCCCAGACTACACCCTCCCTCTCTCAGCCTGAAAATTCTCGGGGTCATAATCGACCGTAACCATACAATCGAGAGCCAAGTGAACTCTACAACCAAGAAAATGTTCCACTCTATGTGGAAACTCAAACGCGTGAAACAATTCTTCCCGAGGGAAACTTTTCGCAACCTGATACAATCAATAGTATTAAGCCACGTTGACTACTGCAATGGAATCTATGCAGGATGCAAAAAGCAACTCTTAAAGAAACTTTGGACTGCCCAAAACACAGCAGCCAGACTTATATTTGGAAAAACGCGATTCGATAGCGCCAAACTCCTCCGAGAAAAACTACACTGGCTTCCAATCAAAGAACGCATAGCTTTCAAAATCTGCACCCTGGTCCATAAAATTATCTATGGCGAAGCCCCAGGTTACATGGCTGACCTCATAGACCTCCCAACCAGAAACGCAGCCAGATCAACACGAACATACTTAAATCTCCACTACCCAAGCTGTAACGGACTCAAATATAAATCAATTTTTGCATCTAGCTTCTACATAAGTACACAATTGTGGAATGCACTACCAAAAGCTGTGAAAACAACGTACAACCATCTTAACTTCCGGAAAGCACTAAAGAACCCACCTGGTCAAAAAGGCATACCCTACCGACCCAACTTAAGTACCTAAACCTTGCAACAAAACGTAACCCAAGCTCGTAATGAACACTATATATCTCTTCTTCTCTACCATTCCCAATGTCTCTGTAACTATGAACCTTATCAGACTACAACATCACTTTGTATTTGTTTCTCTACCGGAGTTGGCGTAAGCCTTCACGATACTGTGTAAGCCACATTGAGCCTGCAAATAGATGGGAAAATATGGGATACAAATGTAGCAAATAAATACATTTCAGTTCTTTGAGGTCCTCTGGCATAACCGTGTCATATCATTGATATTTTGCAGAAAGAGTGGGAGGGTGGTGATTTAGACCACCCTTTGAATTATGAGGAGCTATAATGCATTTTTGAATTAGACACACTTATGCTAAAGGGTCGAATTAGAATGACATGTACTGCGATTTGATTGGCCAGGGGTGGTCAGCTGACTGGGATCTTTAACTATAGAAATGTCACCATTGTCATTATAAGAAATGTAGAATTATAGTATAAGATAAATTTACATTCATTCATATCAAGCAATGTTCAAGCTTTTTTTTTTTTTTTTGATGATTCAGGAACCTACACTCTGACAACAGAGCAAAACATGGTGTGTTGGGAGGTTGCTTGTAGATTAACATATTCCATATGTTTAGATGTGGAAACGGAGTTAAAAAAAAATATGACTTTCAAGAAAATGGATCCATGAGGAGTTTTGGTGAATAATCTAAGTGTGAAGTTTGAGCTCTATAATTACCTTCCAATGATCTGACTCATACTTATTTGATTGTGAAACCAATCACTAGAAGTTACCACAGTGTTGTGATATGTAATGGTCATTAGGGCAGCAGCAAAATTCCTTTTTGGTTGGGGGGGGGGGGGGGTAGAGCACCAACAGTCTCTTTCACCTCCCCCAGCTCCCCTAGCTGCTGATACCATGCAGGGTAAAAAGTTGGCTGGGCCAAGGCCAAGTGACCCCACCCCCCCCCCCAATTATGTTACTTATGAAGGCCATTAACAACGTAAATGCCCAAAATCTTATAAAGTTTTAACATTTTTATTTTGGATATGTGAATAGGCACATTTTCTGAGGAAAAATCACCTTTCCTTCCTCATTGCCAAGACAGCTGAGTCATATTTCCAACTAAAAGCAACCCCAAAAATCATTATTGGTTTAGTAATCATAACTAGTTCATGTTTCCTATGAACTGGTTGTGATTACTAGACCAGTAATAATTTTAAAATTAGTGTGGTTATAATAGGCCTTGTTGATGAGAAAAATGTAACTACATATGAAATTATAATACTGAAGACTGTGCACAAAAGTGCTTACACTTATTCCATATACTTTGTATACTTGAATATAAATTGAGATTTGTGGGCCAGAAGAACTCCCCAAAAATGGGGATCTTGGTTCATATTCGCCTCCCTGCAGTTACCTGCATTTCTTACTCTTCTCCCCCCCCCCCCCAAAAAAAGCATTTATGGGATTTTGCAGATGCTGATAGATATGTGCTGGGCTGGTGCAGGACCTTGAGCATAACTTTATCAGCATCTGCTGAAGGCGGTAAGAACTGCAGACAAAATCCCAGTAACTTGGGGGGGGGGGGGGGGGGGATGAAATGCTGGTGACTTCTGGGAAGGGTGTGTATGTGTGAGGTAGAAGTTACTATACACTTGAATAACCCCCCCCCCCCCCCCCGCTTTATATTTGAGTTTCCCCCTTTTTGTGTGGGGGGGGGGGGGGGAACTGTTATCGCGATTTTATACTCAAATAGGTTTATATTCAAGTATATACGGTATTAAGAGCCACTGTCCAGATAACAGCACTGAATATATGTAGTGAATGATGACCACACTGGCACTGTCTGGATAGAGAGGTCTGCTATTGAGAAGACCTACATCTATCCTTATAGCATCTGAATACTGTAGCTACCTGGAGAAGCCCCAACCCTGCCTCAGCGTGTCCTCGACCTGAATCTTTTTTTTATTCAGATAATATTCATCCATTTAGCAATTTAAGTGGTTTGATGTTATCTGGATCACTTTTCGAAATGTCTGCCTAGGGGAGTTGTATATTGGCATCTTAGTGGGCAATGCATAACTCCATTCCATATCATCAAGCTGATCAATCCATAGACTGGTAGATGGACACAACCCACCAGTCCTATGGATTGATCAGCTATGATTAATGGAAAGAAAATTATCAGGTATGATTATACATAATTTTACCTTCCATATCATCAAGCTGATCAATCCATAGACTGGTGGGTTGTGTCCATCTACCAGTCTATGGATTGATCAGCTATGATTAATGGAAAGAAAATTATCAGGTATGATTATACATAATTTTACCTTTCAATATCAGCCCATGTATGTCTTAGATATTTTCAAAATAAAGCCAAGTCACTTAACCTATAGCAGAATACAAATCCTCACAACTGGGTGATAGCATCCGATGGAGCCCATGTGAGACAATACTCTCCAGTTTAGTAAGCTTTAGAGAGGCACCTCCATGCATGTAAATGACTTCCTCAGTCATTAAATAACTGAGGGTTGTAACATAGTAACATAGTAGATGACGGCAGAAAAAGACCTACACGGTCCATCCAGTCTGCCCAAGATAACTCATATGTGTATACCTTACCTTGATTTGTACCTGTCTTTTTCAGGGCACAGACCGTATAAGTCTGCCCAGCAGTATTCCCCGCCTCCCAACCACCAGTCCCGTCTCCCATCACCGGCTCTGGCACAGACCGTATAAGTCTGCCCTCCACTATCCACACCTCCCAACCACCAACCCCTCTTCCCCCCCACCTGCTCTGCCACCCAATTTTAGCTAAGGTTCTGAGGATCCATTCCTTCTGCACAGGATTCCTTTATGCATATCCCACGTATATTTGAATTCCGTTACCGTTTTCATCTCCACCACCTCCCGCGGGAGGGCATTCCAAGCATCCACCACCCTCTCCGTGAAAAAATACTTCCTGACATCTTTCCTGAGTCTGCCCCCCTTCAATCTTATTTCATGTCCTCTCGTTTTACCGCCTTCCCATCTCCGGAAAAGATTCGTTTGCGGATTAATACCTTTCAAATATTTGAACGTCTGTATCATATCACCCCTGTTCCTCCTTTCCTCCAGGGTATACATGTTCAGGTCAGCAAGTCTCTCTTCATACATCTTGGAACGCAAATCCCATACCATCCTCGTAGCTTTTCTTTGTACCTCTTCCATTTTTTTAACATCCTTCGCAAGGTACGGCCTCCAAAACTGAACACAATACTCCAGGTGGGGCCTCACCAACGTCTTATACAGGGGCATTAAAACCTCCTTTTTTCTGCTGGTCACACCTCTATCTATACAGCCTAGCAATCTTCTAGCTACAGCCACCGCCTTGTCGCACTGTTTCGTCGCCTTCAGGTCCTCAGATACTATCACCCCAAGATCCCTCTCCCCGTCCGTGCCTATCAGACTCTCCCCGCCTAACACATACGTCTCCCTTGGATTTCTACTCCCTAAGTGCATCACTTTGCATTTCTTCGCATTGAATTTTAATTGCCAAACGTTAGACCATTCTTCCAGCTTCTTCAGATCTTTTTTCATGTTTTCCACTCCCTTCGGGGTGTCCACTCTGTTGCAAATCTTGGTGTCATCCGCAAAAAGGCAAACTTTACCTTGTAACCCTTCGGTAATGTCACTCACAAATATATTGAACAGAATCGGCCCCAGCACCGATCCCTGAGGCACTCCACTACTCACCTTTCCCTCCTCCAAGCGAACTCCATTCACCACCACCCTCTGGCGTCTGCCCGTCAACCAGTTCCTAATCCAGTTTACCACTTCGGGTCCTATCTTCAGCCCATCTAGTTTATTCAAGAGCCTCCTGTGGGGAACCGTGTCAAAAGCCTTGCTGAAATCTAAGTAGATTACGTCCATAGCACGTCCTTGATTTAATTCTCCTGTCACCCAGTCAAAGAATTCAATGAGATTCGTTTGGCACGATTTCCCTTTGGTGAAACCATGTTGTCTCGGATCTTGCAACTTATTGGCTTCGAGGAAATTCACTATCCTTTCCTTCAGCATCGTTTCCATTACTTTTCCAATAACCGAAGTGAGGCTTACCGGCCTGTAGTTTCCAGCTTCTTCCCTATCACCACTTTTGTGAAGAGGGACCACCTCCGCCGTTCTCCAATCCCTCGGAACCTCTCCCGTCTCCAAGGATTTATTAAACATATCTTTAAGAGGGACCCGCCAGAACCTCTCTGAGCTCCCTCAGTATTCTGGGGTGGATCCCGTCCGGTCCCATGGCTTTGTCCACCTTTAGCTTTCCAAGTTGTTGATACACACTCTCTTCCGTGAACGGTGCTTTATCCACTCCATTCTCAGGTGTACTTTTGCCAGTCCCTCGCGGTCCTTCTCCAGTATTTTCTTCAGTGAAAACAGAACAAAAGTATCTATTTAGCAAATTGGCTTTTTTTTCATCATTATCTACATAGCGTTTCGCTGTATCTTTTAGTCTTACAATTCCCTTTTTTGTCTTTCTCCTTTCACTAATATACCTGAAGAAGTTTTTGTCTCCCCTTCTTACATTTCTAGCCATTTGTTCTTGCGCCTTCGCCAGACGTACCTCTCTCTTGGCTTCTTTCAGTTTCATCCGGTATTCCTCCCCGTGTTCCTCTTCTTGAGATTTTCTATATTTCTGGAACGCTAACTCTTTAATCTTTATTTTCTCAGCCACTTGCTTGGAGAACCATATCGGTTTCCTTTTTCTCTTGCT
Source organism: Microcaecilia unicolor (assembly GCF_901765095.1). Taxonomy (NCBI): domain Eukaryota; kingdom Metazoa; phylum Chordata; class Amphibia; order Gymnophiona; family Siphonopidae; genus Microcaecilia; species Microcaecilia unicolor. The sequence goes on from NC_044037.1 coordinate 235,009,987, forward strand.
TTTATTTACTCTCCTTACATAACGGTCTGTGGCCCTATTTATTACTTCTTTCAGCCTGGACCACTGTCCTTCCACTTCTCGTACATCCTCCCAGCCCATCAGCTCCTTCCTCAGGTATTCCCCCATTTTATTGAAGTCAGCTCGCTTGAAATCCAGGACTTTGAGTTTAGAGTGGCCGCCCTCCACTTCAGCCGTCATATCAAACCAAACCGTTTGATGGTCACTGCTTCCCAGGTGTGCACCCACTCGGACATTTGATACACTATCCCCATTTGTGAGTACCAGATCCAACGTCGCTCCCTCCCTTGTGGGCTCTGTCACAATTTGTTTGAGCAGAGCACTTTGGAAAGCATCTACAATCTCTCTACTTCTTTCTGATTTCGCAGATGGAACCTTCCAATCTACATCCGGCAGATTAAAATCTCCCAACAACAGCACCTCTCTTTTCTTCCCCAACTTTTGAATATCAGCGATCAGATCTTTATCTAGTTTCTCCAATTGTGTCGGGGGGTCTGTAGACAACGCCCATGTGGACAGAGGTTCTATCCTCTCTTTTTAAGGTGATCCATATCGCTTCTTCCTTTCCCCAGTTCCCTGTCATTTCAGTCGCTGCGATATCATTTCTCACATACAGAGCTACTCCTCCACCTTTACGCCCCTCTCTATCCTTCCTAAAAAGATTATAGCCTGGTATGTTTACATCCCATTCATGGGAACCATTGAGCCATGTCTCTGTGACTGCAACTATATCCAAGTCTGCGTCCAACATCAGGGCTTGAAGGTCATGAATTTTATTGCTTAGACTGTGAGCATTTGTGGTCATTGCTTTCCATCTACATTTCCTAGTATGTGTTTCGGTTTTAGTGATTTGGGGGTGTCTTTTCTCTTTGGGTACCTTCTCATCTTTTTGTTCCACCTTCCTTGCTTTTTCTTTTTCTTCCGCCTCAGTTTTATTTTTAGGAACATTACAGTGCTGTAGTGGAGCAAAAGAATTTTGTAGTGGCAACACTTGTGCGGGTGGATGCTTCTGTGTCACATGACGAAGTCTGCCTGAGCCTACTGTGAACCATCTGTTCTTATGTGGTTTTATTCTTTGAGGCATTGGTGAGAAGTTATTCTCCAAAGACAAGCAGGCTGATATTCTCACAAGTGGGTGACGCCACGTCGGCCCCGGAGGATTTTAAAGCAAAATCTCTTCTACGGCGTTCCGTCGCGCGAGCGAACGCACTGCGCATGTGCGCACACCTCTTCCCGCTCGCCGTGCGGACACGCCCCTCAGTTTTTCTTTTTCCGCGTCTGAGGAGACACGGAGTTTGTTAGTGCTTCGTGTTTTCTTCAGGTCCTCGGAGTAAAATCTTTTTTATTTTTTTATTTTACCCTTTTTGGGTGTTCTTTATTTTTTCATTTGATCCTTTCATGGCAGGCTCATTGTGGCTTATATATACAGGTACTTTTTTGTACCTGGGGCAAGGAAAAGTTAAGTAGTTGCCAGAGTCACAAGGGGCTGTGCCTGAAAGGAAAACAAAGCATATAAGCTTCTCTTTTCTTATAAAAATGCTGGCATATTGTTATCTGTGGGCTCTCTCTCGCCAGCAAACTAAACAAGCCCACATTTTTAGGATCCATTTATTAAAACTTTACAAATGGCTCTCCAGAGCTGTGAGAGCCTGCTCCAGCACACCACTGTCTTTAAGCCCCACAAGTGTGAAGGTGTATGTCACAGGAAAAACCAGGAACCTAAGCAGGTGCATCCCTGGTCAGCCACTGCATGGGCAACCTGGTGACACAATATCAGTGGTGTAACCTTTGAAGTGAGTCTCCACCCGCCTCGGCGCCTCCTGCTCTGCAGGTCATTCGGGCGCATCGGAGGATGTGTCTTGGGCCGGATCATCTCCCTGTGAAGCGCAAGTAGTGTCTCAAAGACGAGACGTATTCTACTCTGCCAGGGATGCCCAAAGGAGATCATTCTGGAGTCCGACAGAGACCGATGCACGCTGGGTATAGTTATGCATCGAATAGGTCTCCACCTGCCTCGGCGCCTCCTGCTTGGCAGGTCATTCAGGCGCATCGGCGGATGTGTCTTGGGCCGGATCATCTCCCTGTGAAGCGCAAGTAGTGTCTCAAAGAAACGAGACGTATTCTACTCTGCCAGGGATGCCCAAAGGAGATGCCCAGAGCTTTGCTCCCTCGGTTATGGAGGTATCCGGGCTTCAGACATCAGTCGGTGCCGAGAGCGTTGCTCCCTCTGTTATGGAGGTATCCTGGCATTGGACGTCGATGCACCGGTACATCGGTACCAGGTATCATCGGTGCCGTGGATACCATCGGTGCCAGGTGTCATGGGTACCGTCGGTACCGAGGAGTATCGATACCAGGAACATTGGTACCATGGTCGGTGTCATGGGTCCCGTCTGTACCAGGTATCATCGGTACCATGGGTCCCGTCGGCACCGGGTATCATCGGTACCATGGGTGCCGTCGATGCCGAGAGTCATCGGTGCCATGGGTGCTGTCGGTACCGGGTATCATCGGTGCCATGAGTGCCGTCGGTACCGAGTATCATCGGTGCCATGAGTGCCGTCGGTACCGAGTATCATCGGTGCCATGGGTACTGTCGGTACCGAATATCATCGGTGCGTCGGTACCGAGGAGTATCGATACCAACTACATTGGTACCATGGTCGGTGTCATGGGTCCCGTCGGTACCGGGTATCATCGGTACCATGGGTCCCGTCGGCACCGGGTATCATCGGTACCATGGGTCCCGTCGGCACCGGGTATCATCGGTACCATGGGTGCCGTCGATGCCGAGTGTCATCGGTGCCATGGGTGCTGTCGGTACCGGGAGTCATGGGCACCATCGGCACCAGGTATCATGGGCACCATCGACTATCGGTACCAGGTATCATCGCCCATCGGTACCGAGTATCATGACTGCCATCGGTACCATAGTATCAGGTATCGTCGGTACCGTGGATACATGGGTATCAGGTATCATGGATGCCGTCGGCACATGAGTACCATCGATACCAGATATCATGACCAGGTACCATCGGTGCCATGGGTGCCATTGGTACCAGGTGTCATGAGCACTGTCGGTGCCATGTGTACCATCGGTACCGTCGGTGCTGTTGGTGCCGGATATCATGGGTACCATTGGTACCACATGTCATGGCTACCATCGGTACCAGGTATCATGGGTACCATCGATACCAGATACCATGACTATCATCGGTACCAAGTACCATGGGTACCATTGGTACCGGGGTCCATCGGTACCATGTGTATCATCGGTACCGTCGGTGCCATGGTCTAGCAGTCTGGTTTCGATTCCCTTGCATTTCCAGACTTTGTCCTTGGCTTCGGGACCATGGGTACCATTGGATGCCATGGGTGCTACCGCCTCCTGCGGCATCTGGCTTTTCACCTGGTCTCCTTCACCGATGCTGCCTCTGGTATGGGTGTTCGCACCCTACTGGGGCAACTTCTCGACCCATAGTAGCCTCCATATCGGACGCGTTTGGATCTGAGCTGCTCTGTTTGAGTAGTTAGTTCAGTTCAATGATGGTCATCTGACATTACAGTGGAGATTGTGAATCCCAATGCCCAGATGCTAGAGGTCCTGGACTACTATCTTCACCTGAGTCTTCTGCACTCAGAACAGATAGGAGTTCTAAGAACTTATTTCGGCGTCCCCGGGGCCAGAGCATACATCCTTAGCCTCTTTTGGAGAATGGCGTACTAGGCTGGCATGATCGCATCCCAAATCAAGTCTTGTCAGATCTTTACGAGCATTTCCACCGGAGTAGGCTAAACCTTTTCACCAAGTGGTCAGGTAGCACACGGTGTGTCGCAGGTTCCTGTCCAAGGGCATTTTCGACACTTGTAATGTAACACCTAGATTTCTGCTCTAGGTACAGTGATGCGCAGACTCTCATGACTGTGTGCCTCTCTCCTGGAGGAGGAGACTCAGCAGAAAACTGTAGATATGCTGTGCATACACTTCCTCATCTTGGAAGTTCTTTAGAGAGAGGAGTAGTTTTCCTTGTGCCTTAAGGGGTCGTACCTATACTCCTACTTCTCGACAGCCGGTTCGGGCTATGCCTCAGCACGCTCGTTCTAGTCAGCGGCGTGCACCTAATCAGGCCCCTGCACCTATTCCCCAGGAAACCGAGGGGTTTTTGACTGGCTCCAATTCAGTATAGCCACTAAAAAAAAAAAAAAATGTCCGTACCGGCCATTCTGCCTGTCGGGGGGGAAGTTTACATTTTCTCCACCAAAGGTGACTTCTTTTATCCTCCAACCGGTGGGGTTTTTCAACTAGTCCGGTTAGGATACATTCTCAATCTGGAATCAAACCCTCCACATTGTTCATTGGAAGCTTAATCCTTTAGCTTCCATCAAAAGTGAGTACTTGCAGAGGAACTCTCTGCTTTTCTCAGCGCCAATGAAGTCGAGCCCGTTCCACCAGGGCAAGAAGGGTTGAGATTCTATTCCAAGTCTTTCTTTGTGGGTTGCGTCCCATCATAGACATAAGGGGCCTAAACAGATTTGGTTCAGGATGCTTTCCCTGGGCATCCTTCTTCCCATACTTCAGGAAAACGATTGGTTATGCTCTCTGGATTTACAGGATACTTATACTCTCTTTGCATCCAGAGTATGTTTTTTTCCTAGTGCCTGGCTGTTGTTGCAGTGTATCTTCATGGACTGAGAGTGCATGTGTTCCCTTAACACGATGATTGCCCGTCTCAACAGATTACAGCACAGTACATATTGAGACTTCTTGACACATGGCTTCCACAGTTCACGTAACTCCCATGGCACTTTTGCACATGACATCCGCTCAGTGCATCCTAGCTTCCCAGTGGTATCAAGTTTAGGGTATCTAGAGGATGTAACCCGACTGTCCGCCAGTCTTCGGTATTCCCCTCAGAGGTGGTTAATTCTCTCTATTTTGATTCTGAGGCACCTTACTCAGTCAAAAGCTGCTGACGAAGGTTGCATCCCTCCTGGCTATCCAACCAAATTATTTTAATTCAACAAACAATCGGGTTGTGATGTACTCGATAACAAAGGAGTACTGGATCTTGCCCTCTGAGTTAGGATGCCATGCAGATGTAGCGGTGGGCCCGCAATGCGGCATGTTTTCTCCAAGCCACTTATCTAATTGGCGTAAACAGCAGTCTGGCCGACAGGCTGAGCAGGATAATGCTACAGTTGAGCATGCCTATAGTTCGAAAGACCCCTCAGTGGATCTTTTTGCTACTTAGTCCAATCGCAAAGTCCCTCAGTTCTGTTCCAGGCTGCAGGTTCACGGCAGGCTACCATCGGATGCCTTTCTCCTTCTTTGGGAGACAGGTTTTCTGTATGCGTATCCTCCCATACATCTGGTGGAAAAGACTTTGCTGTTTCTCAAGCAAGATTGTGGAGCCATGATTCTGATTGCTCTTTTCTAGCTGCGTCAGATAGGATTCCCTCTTCTTCTGGAGTTGGAATGTTTTTCAGCTCTCATTACGCAGAACGAGGGGGCACTTCTACATCCCAACCTCCAATCTCTGGCTCACACGGTCTGGATGTTGAGAGTGGGGTTTCGTTGAGTTTTCCAGAGTGTCTCCCGACTCTTGCTTGCTTTCAGAAAAGATTTCACAAAGAGGTGATATTCTTTTTCATGGAAGAGGTTTGCCGTCTAGTGTGACAGCAAGGCCCTAGATCCTGCATCTTGTCTTATACAGACCTTGCTTGAGTTCTTTCTACACCTGTCTGAGTCTGGTCTCAAGACCAACTCTGTCAGTATTCATCTTCGTGCAATAAGAGCTTATCATCAACGTGTGAAAGGTCAGCCTTTAGCTGTCCACTTCACGAGAGGTTTATTTCTCCCCCAATATTGAGAAAATTCCTTGTATGTGTCTAAGGGAGATTATTTCTGTTGGGCTTAGCACCCACAATAATTTTGACAGTTGGCTCTTATGCTTCGGTCAGAGTTCCTATCACTCCTTATCCAGTATCTTGGGGTCCCAATGTCGTTTTCATCCAGCTGCTGCAAGCTCAATTCGGGCCACTGGATTCCTGCCATCTGAAGTATTGGACCTGGAAGGTCGTTTTCCTTAGTGGCTGTTCCTTCAACTCGTAAGGTCGGTGAGCTTCGGTCTCTAGTAGCTCAAGCGCCTTACCTTACTTCTCATCTTAACAGAGTAGTTCTCCGCATGCAGACAAAGTTCTTACTGGCGCTGGTATCGGAGTACCATCTGCTCCAGTCAGTTGTCTTGCCAACATTCTTTCTCCCTCATCTTACAAGCCCTGGCGAAAGCAAGCTCCGCACTTTTTGCGTGGAGCAGACGAGCTCCCTCGGACGGTCCGCCCAGTTGTTTATTTCTTTAATGCCAGTTGCTGTCGGAAACCGCATAATTTCTTCTTGGCTAGCAGAGTGCATCTCCTTCATTTTTGTCCAAGCTGGACTGACTCTAGAAGGCCATGTCACGGCTCACAAAATTAGAGCCATGGCTGAGTCGGTGGCTCATCTAAGATCAGTCACTATTGAAGAGATCTGCAAAGCTGCGGCGTGGTCATCAGTCCACACATTCACATCTTACTACTGCCTTCAGCAATAGCCGACTTGTCAGTCGGTTTGGGCAGTCGGGGCTGCAGAACTTCTTTGGGGTTTAGAATCCAAAGCCCATTTTTGTTCTGTTCCAGGCTACACTCATTTAGATGTTTCTTCTTTTCAGGTCAATTTTATTCTGGCCTCGCCATTGCGAGACTCAATTGACCACTATTTGTTGTGTTGTGTAAGCCTGGAAGCTAGGGATACCCCACTTGTGAGAATATCAGCCTGCTTGTCTTTGGAGAAAGAGTAGTTACTTACCTGTAACAGGTGTTCTCCGAAGACAGCAGGCTGCATATTCTCACAAACCCTCCCACCTTCCCCTTTTGGAGTTGTCTCCTCCATCTTTTGGATTTAACTGAGGGGCGTGTCCGCACGGCGAGCGGGAAGAGGTGTGCGCACATGCGCAGTGCGTTCGCTCGCGCGACGGAACGCCGTAGAAGAGATTTTTAGATTTTGCTTTAAAATCCTCCGGGGCCGACGTGGCGTCACCCACTTGTGAGAATATGCAGCCTGCTGTCTTCGGAGAACACCTGTTACAGGTAAGTAACTACTCTTTCTGTGCAGTCCTAGAAGTTGCTTTAATTGGGTTGGAAGGCACATGAAGACTTGTATCCTTCTGTCTATAAAGATCACCTGCTACAGGTAAATAACTTGTCTCTGAGGTCAAGAAGAGGCCACAAGTCTTTACAACTAGTCTGTGTCAGTAGAGTAGTAAGGGGGCACCATCTTATCAGGGGTGCCACCCAGCAGCAGCACAGTAGCAATTGTGGCTGGCAGGGATCCCCAGGCCCTGTCAACTGAAGACTCCTGGCATCTCTTCCTCCCTCCCCCTGGGGTGATGATGGGCCTCTTAACTGCACTCCCCTCTTCCCGGTACCTTTTAAATCCTCCTATTCTTTGCTGGCAGTGAGCAGGCACTCCTACCCTCTGCTCACAGCAGCCCTGAGTCCTCCCTCTGATGTAACTTCTTGTTCACAGAAACTGGAAGTTATGTCAGAGGAAAGGCTCAAGCTGACTTGAGCAGCAAGTAGGAGTCCTTGCTGCCGGTGAAGAACAGAAGGATTTAAAAGGTGCCAGGGGTGGGAGGGATGCAGTTGAGACCACCCCCCCCCCCCCCCCCCCAAAAAAAAAAAAAAAAATTGTTGAAGAGGAGATGTGTGCCATTTTCGTTCTGCCCTGGGTGCCATCTTTCTTTACTACATCATTACTGTGGATTCAGCAGTAGTGAAAATGGACTTTTTTTGTGAGTAGGGCAATACATGTGGATCTCCTGAAAAATTATTTCAGTTCTATAGCAGGATAGTGACTCAATGGGGTGTTAGCACTGGATGGGTGGAGAATCTTGTGTATTCTTCCAATTCTGCTCATAGCAAAAACTTCCCTAAAACTTGGACAGTGTCCAGCGTTTAGGAAACTCATAGCCCCTTATAGACCAAGACTAGTCATTTCCTGTTCTTTAGGAGATACTCATAAGGAGACTATCAAAATGGGGAATTCTCCAGTGCTTAGTGCAAATTAAAAGCTCTTATCCACCCAGCTTCTCATTTCTTTTGACTACAGTAAGCCTTGAACTGCTGTTGCTTAGTGTCCACCCTCCAGTTGGCTAGCAAATTACGCCTCCTTTGCTTATGTCCTAGCAACTGACCTTAGAGGGATGTGTACAGACTTATACTTCTGGAGTCATGGCTCTGTTAGTAGCCCAGTTGAAGTAAACTTCTGAGAAGAGATTTGCAGAGCTGCATCATAGATTCACATCTCAATCTGGAAAGGGATTTCTGATGTGACGAGAAGTTTGGGCAATCCAAAATATGAAAAACAGGAAACCAGAAAAAGCCCCCTATGTAATGAGTTACAAAAAGAAAAAAAAAAGTGGGAGCAATGTTCTTCCACACTGAAAAGTTTATTTTAAATCCAGCAGTTGTACAGGTATCACATATGTAAAGGTTACCTTCCTAAATAAGTCGATACATAAATAAGCAAGCAAACAGAAAAAGGTTTATTGCCATCAAAAAAGAATTTGGTATCTGCTCATTGGCAATGTTTTTATTTCATCCTTTTTATGAAGACAACCTATAGTTAAGGAGTCCTAGCTGTGAAGACCTGTGGTTCCTTATCCTGTTCCGCAGAGCCAGGGGCCTAAGGCCTTAGGGTTTTCGCAGGATATTTACACCTGGCAGTGAACTACTTTACTTCCACTCCCTGCCCTTCACTCCCCCAGTTCATTTTTAGAATTTGTTTATGATGTTTGAGCACTTTTTGATTTGCTTCACACTTGGGGCGTTTAGTCTTTTTAACTTTGATCAATTTGGCATTAGATACTTTAATTTATAGCTTAATGCACGTTAAATCGATTTATATAGGTTATACATGCAGTAGCTAACTGTATGGTAACAAATGTATATCCTTACTGGCACATGCTTTCGTGTAGCATATTCAAATCTGATAATGAAATTTGTATGTATCCCTCAGAATGAACCCTGGCTCATGAAATCTGACTGTGTGATGCACGTAATCAGTAACTGTCCAGGAGAGAGCTTCTCATGCTACTTTTGTTGCATTCTGCCTTTGCCTTTCTGTAGAGCAGGATGCATGTCTGTGGTAGAACAGTTTTGACTAATTCTATTATAACAAATATACAGTGTGATCTTGCTATTTGCAAGGGTTGGGATCGTTCTATTGGAAAAACAGGGTTAGGTTCCTGCTAGGCTCTGGTTATGACATTTTTGTTGAGCAATCGACACATGTGCCATGTTTTGGGGGTTTTTATTTTGTAAAAGACACCCCATTTAATATATATTTCTTACAAATAATTTATGCTGTATTTCCTATATAGTTGGTGTACTGTACAGTACAAAATACTGTGAAAAAACACTTTACACTAGGAATGGTGAAAGGGGAGGCTGTTTGGCTTGGGGAACCTCAGCTGGGAGAGTGTGCGTTGAGCATCTTGCAGACATGTGCAATGGCTGGAAAATTTTGAAATGCAATTTTTGGGTCACATCTCTGCAGATTCACAAAATTGCAAATCGTGAATGCATGAATGGCAAGAACACACTGTACATTCATTATTAAACAGCTAGCTAAACCATCCTAACATCCATATAAAGGCTTGTCTTAATATTATTCCAACTGTTTATTGCAAGTAAGTAAACCAGATAACTTGCTGCATGCAAGTAGCTAAGAACAAGAGTCCTGTCCAGTGGCGTAGCCAGACTGCCAATTTTGGATGGGCCTGAACCTAAAGTGGGTGGGCACAAATGTTTCTCTCTACCACCCCTCCCCCAGCAACCTTTAGTCACACTAATCAGATGCATTTGTCACACAAGGGTAAAGTGCTGCTTTTCAGTGCATCAGGTTTCAGAAAATAAATTTAATAGCCTAACATCCTTTTCAATGAGCTTTCAGAGGCCAAAACCTCCTGCCTCAGGCCAGTATAATGCTGTTATGGTATCCTCTCCTGACCTGAGGAAGGAAGTATTGGTCTCTGAAACTTTATTAACACAGGTACCATATTACTTTATCCTAAATTAAAAATAAAATTATTTTACCTTTGTTGTATGGCCATTTACTTTTTCTCATTGTGTTGCTTCCAGTCTCTAGATTCTGCTTTCCTTCATTTTCGCTTAACTCTTCTGCCGGGGTTTCCTGGCAACTTGTCATTTTTCTCTCCTTTTTCTTTGCTTTCTTCAATATTTTTCTGCCCCTCTCTCTCTCTCTCTGTTCAGATTTAATTCATTCTTACTATCCATTCTTTAATTTCCTTCTTTTTACTTCATCTACCTATGGCTTTTCATCTTTTTCTCACCCTTGTTCTCCCCATACTCTTTCCTCTTATTCTCCAGTCTTTCACTACTCCCCTTTTCCATCCAGCAGCTCCCCTCTTTCTCTCCCCATCCTTCCAGTGTCTCCCCTCTTTCTTTCTGCATCCTTCCATCCAGTGTCTCCTCTTTCTTTCTTTCTCCTTACCCTTCCATCCTGCGTCTTCCCATCCTTCCACCCATCTCCCTCTCTCCTGATCCTTCCATCTAATGTCTCTCTCCCCCCTCCTTCTATCCAGTGTCTCTCTAGCTCTCTATCCTTTTCTGTTCAGTGTCCCTTCTCTCTCCACATCCTTCCAGTCTCTTCCCTTTCTGCATCCTTTCATCCATCTCCCCTCTTTTTCTCCCCATCCTTCCATCCAGTGTCTTTCTCTCCCTATCCTTCCATCTGTTTTCCCTCTTTCTCTCCCCATCCTTCCATCCGTCTACCCCCTCTCCCGATTCTTCTATCCAGTGTCTCTCTCTCTACCCTTTTACATTCATCATTTCCCCCTTTTTTCCCCATCCTTCAATGTCTTCTGTTTCTCTCCCTACCCTTCCTTCCAGCATCTTCCCTCTTTCTGATCTCAGCCAGGATCCCCCCCTTTCTCCCCATCCTTATCACCAGTAGCTTCTCTCTTTCTCCAGCCCTTCTCCATCTCCCCTCCTTCTCACCCCACTCTCTTTACCTCCTGCCTCCCGCTCCATCTCCCCTCCTTCTCTCCCGAGTCCCCACTCTCTCTCTCTTACTTCCTGCCTCCCCCTCCTCCCTCAAATCTTCATTTCTTGGCCACTGCTGCAAGTAGCCGCTACAAAAAGAAAAAGAGCTAAACAAAGCAAAAATGTTTTTAAAAACTAAGAGGGCCGAGTGAGTGCGCATACTGGGAGTGAATGAGTAAATTAATGGAGAGATGACAAGTGAGTCAGTAGACACTAGGGATCTGATTTGCAGAGGGTGGCTGAGAGTGAATGGGGGATTATGAGTGGATGGGTGGGCTAAAAGTGGCAAGAAGACTGAGTGAATGGATGGGAATTCTAAGTGACAGAGAGATGAGTGAGTTAATGGATAGGATTGAATGACAGGGGATTGGGTGAGTATAGGAAAAGCTGAATGTACTGGACAGTGTGAGTGAATATGGGGAGAGTAGTGATTGCTAGAGGGAGGGTTTGAGTGTTTGGTGAGATTTGTTATCCCCTCTTCCCTTTCTTCCTCTAGACAGCGCTCCCAGTCTTTCCTCTTGATCAACAGGCAGAGCCTATACTCCCCTGTGGCCATATTGCTCACATCTTCTATTCTGGGCTCTCTTCTTGTTCATTCTGCAAGCATGGACTCCCTGCTTGCAGTGTGACTCACACTTTTGCTGTTGCCTGCAGTGTAGCTATTTTTTTTCCCCAGAGAGCCGTTTGCTTCCCCCTCAGCCCGCCCAGCAGCGATTCCGGCCGCAGGCTCAGCTTCGGCTCGCACATGCTGCCTGCCCGCTGCCGCTCAATCTCCTTGCAGCTCCTAAGCGGCAGCGCGAACCCGGAAGTCTCTGGCTTCCGGGTTCGCGCTGCCGCTTAGGAGCTGCAAGGAGATTGTTGAGCGGCAGCGGGCAGGCAGCGTGTGCGAGCCGAAGCTGAGCCTGCGACCGGAATCGTTGCTCGGCGGGCCTGCAAGGAGGGTGAGGGAAGATGGGGTAAACCGTGAAAGCTGCTGCACGCCAAGGGGGAAGGGAGCCACCGGAATCGCTCTGCTGCTGGGCGGGCCTGACCCCAAATTGGGTGGGCCCACCCGTGGCTACGCCCCTGGTCCTGTCTAAGCAGGATGAGCTCTTTTTAAACTGGATGCTGATGAATTGGCTGCTAGACTGAAGGGATGGATGTTGAATGACTGGAGAGAGGTGGAAGAGAGATTTTAGTAAGAAAAAAGGATGTCTGACTGGCTAGACATAGGCTTCATTGAAAGAAGGATGTTGGGTCTTGAAAGGAGGTTACTTTCTCCAAAGGGAAGGGACAGAGGCAGTGGACTGCTTGCTCTTGATCCTAAGATGGAGAATTCTGCCCTGCAAGAAGGGGTGCAGAGAATACCCATAAAATTAGGGGGCTGAGGAAGTGACCAGTACGGTCAAAGCATGAACTTTTCAGGTTTCTCAGAGACTGGAGGAATGGGATCACATGCAAGTTCTACCAGGAAATTATTCTAGCTAAAATTACATAATATAAATATAATTACAATGAATATAAAAATTCACACACAACTGTGTGGAGCAGAACACTGACAATACAAACAGTGGATGGAAAAAGATAATGAAACTGGAGATAAAAGATATTCTCAGGACCAGTGTCAGACCTGGGGCAGAAATTTGGGAGGGGGCCTCAATGTCCACTAGATAGCTGTGCCACCTCCAACTTTTGAGGAGGTGGGATCCTCTGTGGCATGTGGAGCTCTGGGCAGTGCCCTGGTTGTACCCCCTAACACCTGTTCTTGTGTAGTGTTTGTCCTTTGGTAGCAAACTACTTTCATTTTGGTTTTTTGCTTATTTTCCAGATGTATTGAACAGAAATTTAAGCGCTGTCCACCTCTGCCCACTACCAGCATCATAATTGTTTTTCATAATGAAGCCTGGTCTACTCTATTGAGAACTGTTTACAGTGCAATGTACACCTCCCCTGCCATTCTCCTGAAAGAAATTATTTTAGTTGATGATGCTAGTGAAGATGGTAAGAGCAGTGTGGTGTTATATTTCTTTATCATTCATGTAGGCTGAGCTTGTTATATATAAAATGCAGTGATTTATCAATTTTCAATACCTGAATTGAAATATTTTGCAGTGGTATATTAGCCTGATATACTAAACTGATGCTACTGCAGTAACATATAAAAAAAAACACAGCTCCCATTACTTCTAATAGAGCCTATTCATTAATGCTTTGGTAAATCAGCTTCTATATGGTGTTAAAACTCAGTGGCTGAGCTGTTTTTTAAAATTAATATACAAAACTGATTAATCATTTGTGAACCTGGGATAACTTTAGGCAACATCAATTCGTTTGTCAGAATTTGATTGAAACTTTTCTGAATATATCAGATTTTACATCAGGTTGTACTAGGCATGGCACTTCAAACACTGAATATAATTGTATTTATCCATTGGGTTTAGTTTGCACCTTTTCCAGCAGTAGCTCCAAAGTGAATTATATTCAGGTTACTCGAGGTAATTTCCATGTCCCTGAAGTATTCGCAATCTAAGTGGTCCTTTTACTAAGGTGTGCTAATGGATTTAGTTTCCGCTAATTAGTGTATGCTAAATAAGATGCCCATTATATTCTTACAGATATCTTATTTAGCATACACTAAATCTGTTAGGGGTCCTTTTACTAAGGTGTGCTAAGTTTGTACGTGAGGCAATGGGGGGGAGGGGTTAAGTGACAACCTGGGTTTTTCCTGAGTAGTGAATCCAACCAGTATTTGCCAAAAGTAATTGATTTTGACAGGTGACACGCCCACTTCTGGGTTCTCAGCCATTCAGAAGCGAGGACACATCCAAGCCATGCCCAAACCGTCCCCTCTGACATCACTGGCCATGCCCCACCCAAGCCCTGCCAACTCCCCACCTCATTTGCTGTCACCAGATATATATTGACCCCACCCAAGACCCACCCTTTTTGTATAGCCACAGCCCTTGCCCCACCTTATTTGCTTAGCATCTCCCCAAACCTGCCTGTCTTTTGCATAGCCCTGCCCCAAACCCTCCCCTTTTTGGTGATGTCATAGGAAGTGATATCATAGCCACACTCCTTTTCCAAGATGGTGGCCACTTCTGTATACAAGGAGGTTTGATAACAGGAGATGGCATGATACCATAAGGCTGAAGCCGGTCTTCATCTACTCCACTCAAGGAGGTTTTAATTCTCCCCAATGCAGCCATTGCCCCATCTTGGTACACCAAAAACAATGAAATTGTTACGGTGATGAGCTCCGCCTACTGATTTCAGCCCACATAATGAGCCAGATAGGCTCATACCATCTTCTGTTATGAAACCTTGACTGTATGCATTGTCACTGCCTGTTTCCACTACTAGACACCATCTTGGATTGGGTCACGTGATGGGAAGTGCATCAAAAAAAAACCTGACACCACCACCTACAGCCGTGGAGGACTGTGCACAGCTTCATCTTTTTACTCACAGGAAAGAAAGAAGAATAGGTATTTGTTTTCTTTTTCTTTCAAAAGGATACTTTGTGCTTAAGAATGACAGACTGATTTCTGAATGACAGCTGTTTTAGGCTTAAAAAACAAAAGAATCAACCCCTCCTCCTCTTTGCTTTAAAGGACACATATTGACAAAAAGCTAAGCTGTTTTAAGATTAATTTACACAAGAAACTGTAGGTTTGGAGATCTGGCTTTAAGAATTGCATGGAGACAGAAATTCAACCCGTCCCCACTCAAATCTAACCTATTTCCACAAGTAATCTCATCCGTCCCCACCCATCCCCATGAGAAAAAAGGATCATCTATTTCTTAAGGTTAATTAGTTTTTATTGAGTTTTAATGAAAGTACAAATTGCAAACATCCACCAAGTAAAAGGACAATAACCAGTCAAGAATATTGGGCAGTTTTCTTTAGTCTGTTCAGAAACCGAAGTCTATCCACAGTATGTGGTCCTAGCTCTGATCGTCTACCCTTGAGAAGGGGGAATGGGACTTGATATACCGCTTTTCTGTGTTTTTTGCAACTACATTCAAAGCGGTTTACATATTATATACAGGTACTTATTTTGTATCTGGGGGCAATGTAAGGTTAAGTGACTTGCCCAGAGTCACAAGGAGCTGCTGTGGGAGTCGAACCCGGTTCCCCAGGATTAAAGTTCACTGCACCAGAACACGCCCAGCTGATGAAAATGACCACTTGGATGATGTGCTGGCAGCAGGCACTCCAAGAATTCATCTAGCAACTCCAGAAAGATTTTTCCACTTAGTTGATTTTAACTTCCAGTAAGACAAGACATCATCAGTAATTTTGTCAGTAGTATGAGTCTACCTGAGAAAAAGCAGATTTTTTCAAGTAGTATTGTCATTACAAATATAAAATATTGAAATAGCTAATGAAAGAAAATATATACATACCTCAGGTATATTTAAATATGAAATACATTTTCCTCTAGTTTCTTCATCTTATTGGGTTGCTGCAAGACAGACGAGTCATCTGGAATGTCTGCTGCTAGCAGTCTATCCACTATCTTTCAAGTTGGACAGTGCCTGTGCATATTCAGTTGGTGTTAATGTTCCAAAGTTTTTAAACTGTGGATCCAGCAAAGCAGCGGTATAATTTACCGATGAATTGTGAAGTATTCATAATGTTAAGTAGATGGTTTTTTAGTTGTATAATATTGCTACTGTCGGAAACCTTTTCAGTTAAGTGTTTTCAGCTTTATTTTGGTAGGTAATACCAGATGCAGTGAAGGGCTTTTGTCAACAGAGAGGCATTTTGTGGCCACATCAACTGGTTCCAAAACTTGAATGACATCAGCCAACAAGTCTTCATTGATCTGAGCCAGCGGATGAAATACATTTCTATTAAAACCTGGCTCAGCACTCAGTGTATGGAGATCTGAAAAATTTGTTGCCACTGATTTCAGTGTTATTACAGATTACTGTTCCATCGTGTTATTACACATTGTTTAAATGTTATCAGGTAGTTGTTAATTTTTGTTCGTTTTGTCAATGCCACTAGTTCTTTTGAGCTGTCAATATGTTTGGGTACTTCAGATGGCAAGCCAGTGCCATATGAATTTGCTGCAGTCCGTGCGATAAAACAAGATTTGGATTATGACACAAACATCCGATCCATGTGTTTTCTCGAAAGACAACCTTCATATAACTGGCATTTTCTGTAGTGAACACATTGTCTTGATAACATACACAAAACTTGTCTAGAGTCGATTTCACTGTCAGTTTTATATTTCCAGAGATATGATTTTCATCCAGTAATGGAGTAGCCAAGATACACGATTCAGTTTGCCAGTTACCAATATACTGTATGGTCAGTTATGTAGCTGTGGTTGCTTTGTGTTTCCGGAGGTCAGTTGTCACTCCGAACTGTGGCACTAAAGTTAGAAGGTCGCACTCATCGACAAACTTTCTCCACAACACCAAGATCAAGAAGCACAATGATGCAATGGATTCTCTCTCCCGCCGGGCGCCTTCTGGTACAACCTCCTCAAGTAGGAGGTATTTTGGAGAGAAGAGGAGTGCCTCCTATTCCTATGCTAGGCGTAGGTACACTTCTGCTTCTCGGCAGCCTGCCCAGGCTCAGCCCCAGCGCGCTTGTTCTCGTCAACAGCGTGCGCCTAAGGCCCCTGCTGCTCCCCAGCAAAAGCAAGGGACGGGCTTTTGACTAGCTCCAGTTCGGCATAGCCACTGGAAAAGTGTCTGTACTGGACGACTTACTGGTTGGGGGGATGTTAATGTTTTTTCACCGAAGGTGGCCTCTTCAAATAGTCCGGTTAGGATACACCCTCAATCTGGAATACAAACCTCCAAATTGCCCACCAGGAGCTCATTCTTACAGCTCCCAGCACAAGCAGGTACTTGCAGAGGAACACTCCGCCCTTCTAAAGGCCCATGCGGTCGAACCCGTTGCACCAGGGGAAGAAGGGCTGGGATTCTATTCCAGGTACTTCCTTGTGCAAAAGAAAACGGTGGATGTGTCCCATCCTAGACCTAAGGGCTCTGAACAAGTTCCTTGTCTGAGAAGTTCAGGATGGTTTTCCTGGGCACCCTTCTTCCCATCATTCAGGAAAATGATTGGCTATGCTCTCTGGACTTGATGGATGTGTACACACACATCTCAATACTTCCAGCTCATAGGAGGTATCTTCGATTTCGGCTGGGAACCTGACATTTTCATTACCATTTACTGCCTTTTGGTCTGGCGTCTGCGCCCAGAGTGTTTACAAAGTGCCTAGCGGCCGTTGCAGTATCACTGCGCAGACTGTGAGTGCATGTGTTTCCTTATCTTCACGATTGGCTGGTGAAGAGCACCTTGGAGGAAGGTGCTCTGAAGTCCATGCGAATGGCTATTCAGGTGCTGGAGCTACTGGGGTTGGCAGTAAATTACTACAAGTACTATCTCACCCCAGTCCAGAAATTGGAATTCATTGGAGCGCTGCTGGACATGAAGTCAGCTCGAGCTTATCTTCCTGAGACAAGCACAGACAACCTGTCCCTGGTGTTCATAGTTAAAGTGTCTCAGCAGATCACGGCTCAGCAAATGTTGACACTTCTGGGCCACATGGCCTGCACAGTTTATGTAATTCCCATGGCACGTCTACATATGAGATCATCTTAGTGGACCCTAGCTTTTCAGTGGTATCAAGCTGCAGGGGATCTGGAGGATGTGATCCAACTGTCCACCAAGTTTTGAAATTCTCTTCAGTGGTGGACAGTCCGGTCCAATTTGACCATGGGACAACCATTCCAAATTCCTTAGCCACAAAAAATGCTGACGATGGATGCATCCCTCCTAGGGTTTGGAGCTCATGTAGATGGGCTTCACACTTGAGGAGCCTGGTCCTTCCAGGAAACAGGTCTTCAGATCAACCTCTGAAATTAAGAATGATCTGGAATGCGCTAAAGTCTTTCAGAGATTGGCTGCCCAACCAAATCATCTTGATTCAGACAGACAATCAGGTTGTAACACCAACAAGCAGGGGGGCACCGGATCTCGTCCTCTGTGTCAGGAAGCTGTTCAGATGTGGCTTTGGGCATGCCATCACTGCATGTTTCTCCAAGCTACTTATCTGCAGGTATAAACAACAGTCTGTCCGACAGACTGAGCAGGGTAATGCAACCTCACGAGTGGTTGCTGAACATGAGCGTAGCCCGCAAGATCTTCAGAGCGTGGGCACCCCCTCGGTGGATCTTTTTGCCACTCAGATCAATGACAAGGTCCCTCAGTTCTGTTCCAGGCTTCAGGCCCACGCCAGACTAGCGTCAGATGCCTTTCTCCTGCATTGGGGAACAGGCCTGCTGTATGCATATCCTCCCATACTTCTGGTCTTGCTGAAACTCTAGCAAGACCGCGGAACCATGATCCTGATTGCACCCTTCTGGCCGCATCAGATTTGGTTCCCTCTTCTTCTGGAGTTGTCCTCTGAGGAATCGTGGAGATTGGAGTGTTTTCTAACCCTCATTACCCAGAACAAGGGGTCGCTTCTACATCCCAACCTCCAGTCTCTGGCTCTCACGGCCTGGATGTTGAGAGCTTAGAATGTGCCTCCTTGTGTCTTTCAGAGGGTGTCTCCCGAGTCTTGCTTGCTTCCAGGAAAGATTCCATGAAAAGGTGTTGCTCTTTCAAATGGAGGAGGTTTGCCGTCTGGTGTGACTGCAAGGCCCTAGATCCTCTTTCTTGTTCTACACAGACCCTGCTTGAATACCTTCTACACTTGTCAGAGTCTGGTCTCAAGACCAACTCCGTAAGGGTTCACCTTAGTGCGATTAGTGCCTATCATCGCCGTGTAGAGGGTAAGCCTATCTGTGGACAGCCTTTAGTTGTTCGTTTCATGAGAGGTTTGCTTTTGTTAAAGCCCCCTATCAAACCTCCACCATTGTCATGGGATCTCAACGTCGTCCTCACCCAGCTGATGAAAGCTTCTTTTGAGCCACTGAATTCGTGCCACCTGAAGTACTTGACCTGGAAGGTAATTTTCTTGGTGGCTGTTACTTCAGCTCATAGGGTCAGTGAGTTTCAGGCCTTAGTAGTGCATGCACCTTATACTAAGTTTCATCACAACAGATTAGTCCTCCGCATGCACCCTAAGTTCCTGCCAAAGGTGGTGTTGCAGTTCCATCTGAACCAGTCAGTTGTCTTGTCAACATTTTTTCCCCATTCACATGCCTATCCTGGCGAGAGCAGTTTGCACACCTTGGACTGCAAGAGAGCCTTGGCCTTTTACATGGTGCCGGCGAAGCCCTTCAGACAGTCCGCCCAGTTGTTTGTTTCTTTCGACCCCAACAGGAGGGGAGTCGCCATGGAATAACGCACAATCTCCAATTGGATAACAGATTGCATTTTCTTCACTTATGCCTAAGTTGGGCTGACTCTGGAGGGTCATGTCACGGCTCATAATGTTAGAGCCATGGCTGCGTCGATGGCTCACTTAGTCAGGTGGTGGTAACGCTTTGTTATATCTATCGGTCACATGTTCATTTTTAGGCTTATGATCTGCTTGCAGACTTGTCCAGAAATGCATGAACTATGATCTTACCTAGCTTTTTTGCATGTTTTATGTTTTCATTCACATGACCTTGTAACACTGCTAAAGCAAAATAATGTATTCAGATTCATCCCCCTTTACAGACTGGCTCCAGAAAAAAACAGGTCTTGCATCAGCAACGAGGCCCAGTGGCACGTTGAATCTCATGTACTTAAAAAAAAAAAATGTAAAGGGTCATGTATGATGAACGGGCTTTGATTCAAAATTTTAACACATTGCCTTATTGCTACTGATTATATCCATAGTCTTTGCATATGGTTTTACTTAACATTGTATTCTTCCTATATGAATACTGTTAAGGCAAAACAATCCCTGTATAAAGCGTTTATTCTTCCACTATTTTCATTGCTATTTCTTTTACTAGTGCTTTACATAACATTTTTTTTTAATTTGTATGTTTCTCAGGTGAACATTGCTAAAGCAATATAAAGCATTCAGATTCAACACAGCTTTTTTTTCTCCTTTTGAACTGGTTGCAGAAAAATCAGCTCTTGCCAGACTGAGTTCACACAGACTGAGCTAACATAGATGTGTCAAACAGGAGAGGGGAGGGTGTCACATAAAGCAACACCACTTTGCCTTGAGAGATTAGTTTATTGAGCTTTTTTGCAATGTTGTTCAGAAAAAAACCCTCTGGTTTCTTGTGAAACTTATCTTACAACAGCTTTGGAAAAAAGAGAGCCTGATGAGCCAGACTCCCCACACATACGGTTTCTTGTGTAAGTTAATCTTAAAACAGCTTAGCTTTTAGTCAATATGCGCCCTTTAAAGTGAAGGGGAGGAGGGCTCAATTCTTTTGTTGTTTAAGCCTAAAATGGCTATCATTCAGAAATCAATCAGTTTGTCATTCTTAAGCAAAAGGTATCCTTTTGAAATAAAAAGAAAACAAATGCCTATTTTTCTTTCTTTCCTGAGAGAAACGTTTAAGCTGAGCACATTCCTCCATAGCTGTAGGGGGCGGTGTCAGGGTTTTTTTTGTCCTTCCTGTCATGTGAACTCATCCAAGGTGGTGACTAGTGGAAACAGGAAGTGATGTGATGTATACAGTAGTGGCCTCCATCTTGGAAAAGGGGTGTGGCTGTCACTTCCCGCAGCATCACCAAAAAGGGTAGGGTTTGGGGTTGGGCTATGCAAATAAGGTGGGGCAAAGGGTCAAGCTGTCATGTCCAGTGATTTCATCAGAGGGGGCAGGGTATGGGTGTGGCTTGGGCATATCTTCGCTTCTGATTGGCTTAGAATCCGCAAAGTGGGCATGTCACCTGTCAAAATCAATTAATTTTGACAAATGTCTGTGAGATTCACAGCTTCCATGGTTGTCAGTTTAGTACTCTAACCACTAGACTACTCCTCCACTACACATTAAACTGAGTGTTTGTTAGTTGCTATAATGCACATGATAAATCCCACAATTTTTTTCAGAAATACTTTAAAGTTTCTACCTTTTGCTGACAAGTACCATGTTATCACTCTTCTGGTGAAAGTGGCTTTCAAAATAAAAATGTCTAATAGAGATTATAAAGGTCAGAGTTCCATCACAGAGCAAATACATGAATGCAGATAGAAAAAGATAATTTGCTTTTAAATAATGCATAGTAGATTATAAAAACATTATATGTTAATGTCAGCATAAAGGATTAAGAAATTCTGACTTTTTAGACTTGGCTTTTAGATTTATTATTACTTCTTATAACAAATCCAAGCTCACAGCAAGTTTATATTTCCCTGTCCAAATTGCCTCAGGTACAGCTTAGACTGAGCAAATCACTTCAACCTCTGAATAAAACAGTGTGTAGATAGGAGAAGCAGGTTTTGAGCACCGGCTTGCTTCCTGCTTAATCACCAAGCTTCTACTGTAACCTTTGGTGTGACTTTGCTAAACTTCCACTTTAAGTGAGGGGCATTTTTGCCAAGTCTGTTATAGTTTCATGTAGGTGTCTCCATTCTTAGAAATCTGATGCATGAAAGGAAGTCAGTTATAGCTTCTCTCTACTTTTAATATAAAGTACTAAGATTACCAGCCTAGACTTACTGTAAAATTGAAAGCAGGATATCTTTTCAGATGCTATAAATCATTCTATATTTATCAAGCCCCCAAAAAAGCTAATCTTTGGTTTGGTTCCTTGCCGAAGTGCTTGAATTTTCCAATAACAAGATTAGATTACTTTAGATTGATGCAATAAGAGAATAAAACATAGAAAGCTGTAAATTCATAGCTATTTTCTTTACTGTCCTTAAAATTGATCCTAAACTGTGTAGTAGGAACCGCTGTAGATAAGTGTATCATTAGGAGTAGCCAGATGATTTCAGAAACGAGTTGAGATCTGTGGAAGCCAGGATTCAAATCCCACTGATGCGCCTTGTGACCTTGGACAAGTCACTTAATTTAAGTACAGAATTTAAATTGTTCACCCTCTGGATACAGTTATCTACTTATGGTAACCTAAATGTAATCTTGTCTTGTGCTCTGCTTTGTACTAGGGATGTGCATCTATTTGAATAATACAGAATATGTCAACCCCCCCCCCCCCCCCCCCCAAAAAAAAAAAAAAAAGTTTCAGGTTTACATGTGCTAGCAATAGTGCACCCTCTTCTGAAGGAGAGCACGCTCACACTAGCAATGATATTGCTCCCATTATTGGAAGGGGGAGAACAAATTGAATATTCCCACAAACAATGCAAGAAAACTATGAAACTTTTTGGGCTGTACACCCCTACGCTATACTTTCTGTGATTGAAAGAATGAATATAAGTACAGATAGAAAATTACATTTTTATATGTTCTGTTTGAAAATGTTAACATTTTTGAATGGGTAGCAATTTGTCAGCTAGAGACTCCTGAGTTCTGACAATTAAGAAATTCTTTACTAATAATGTAATCTATGGATGGTGCTTCTTGGGACAAGAGTAACATGCAAGCTTTAAATTTTAGGCTAATTCTGTTGGCTAATGATAGAGCATTACCATACAAGAGATCTGGGCTTGATTCCAAGACCTGGCATTAGATCTTTTAGCTGGTGGGGTTTGAGGATGCCGCAGAGTCCCAGGCATTGCACCACAGCAACACGTAAGGATGAGAGTTGGTTTGTGTTTTCTGGTCCTGAAAGGAGCTGCAGTCTGTAACCTCCTATTGAAGGATTATTATTGCACTGGCAGTGTATAATAGTGAAGGGAATAACAATTGTGGAACACACTTGATAGCTGCAAATTAAAGCTTGTGATAATATAGTAGTAATTAGACTACATTTTGGTTAGCACCAAGCAGAAATAGTTGCCTCCTTCCCTCTCAATATTATGTGCATTGTTTTAAAAAAGGCTTATATCATACTTGCTGTAAAATATGAAACTACTGCTGCTTATTTAGATCATTTAAAGAGCAAAACTAGATGACTATGTGAAACAGTTTGAAATCATGAAAGTCATCCGACAGAAGGAAAGGAAAGGCCTTATTACTGCACGATTATTAGGTGCTTCAGTAGCAACGGGAGATACCTTGACATTTTTGGATGCACATTGTAAGTATATTTTCACATTTCTTGAATTCTCCTTTCATAAACTATCAGTGTGAAATATGCTTCTTTTTAAAGTCTAGTTATTTCAAAAATAACATGTCACATAGTGGTCACAATTTGATTTTTTTTTTTTTAATGAGTTAGCCATCTTCAGAGTTGTCATGTTGAGCATGATGTTCTATATAGACCTTTTTACTTCTAACATTTCACTCTCTTAATGGGAGCTGGTGAGTTTGAGAAGGGTGCTGGAAAGAAGAATAGAATGTGTTTAGTCTTTCCAGTGCTCAACCTTCTCCTTCTCCTCCTCTGCTATAACACCCTGTTCCTTATTTTCAGCAGCAGATGAGTCCAGGAACCAAGTGGGTTATGTCTGTCCACCAGCAGTTGGAGATAGAAATCGCTGACTTTCATACAGTCATATAACACCGCTAGCTCTTCAGTGAGTCAGAAATATCTCCACCAGGGGATAGATGGCTCTCACTAGCTCCTGGCTTTCTCTGTTGGGTGCTCCTGACCTGGATCTCCTGGGCAGTTGAGCGTGGGGGTGCTCTGGCTGTGTGGTGCCAGCTTTGAGGGTATACCTGGTCCATCTGGGAGTCCCCCTGGCACTGTTTTTTTTTTTTTCAGCGTGCTCCTGACCTGGGTCTCTTGAGTAGTTGAGTGTGGGGGTGCTTTGGCTGTGTGGCGCCAGCTTTGGGGAGTGTACCTGATCCTCCTGGGTGTCTGCCTGCCACTGTTTTTGTGTGCCCACTCCTCTGTGCGACCTTATTCCTCTAACACATACACAAAAAAAGGAAACCCCTTTGTTTTTTCTTGTTGGGGATTCTGTCAGGAGGTGGCCTGAGTGTTTTGGTCCCTGTGTATGATCTTTTGACTGGCAGGGCTATGAGGAACTGCCTGCCCCTTAAAAAAAAAAAAAAAAAGACACATTTTTCAACCCAGCAGTTGGTGGCGTCCTTGGAGGGGCAGGAGCTGACAGAGAGCACACAGGAGGACTCGTGCTGTTTATGTGAGTGGAGCACATGGTTACTGGGGTGAGTGTGTTTCTTTGCTTTTTTTTTTTTTCACCTTGCGGATCTAGCGGCAGAGCCCAGGCAGTGCTGCTTGTGGGGCGGATAGCTCCTGGTGGCTTCAGGGATGGTTGCATGGATTCCACCGTGGTGGGGATGACTGAAAACATGGTGCCTGCCAGAACGGGACTTTCCCCGCGCTTGCTCTCTTTCTCTGTAGGGTAATGTAGCGCCCTCCGCGACCATTATGTCAATGCTTCAGGGCATTTGACCTCTGGGGGAGCTGTGGATTCTTACTGTTCCCGCACCCTTGGTGGTCTCCGATGCGGAGAGTTTGGGGGGCTGTTGTAGTTGGGACTCCGTTTTCCCTCAGGTTTTGTCCTTTTGCTTCATCAGGCATTACGGATGAAGCAGGTTCAGCAGCAAGCGGAGATTCTTAAGCAGGATTGCCTCAGGGTCCCTGCTGAGCCTTTGCCACTGGACCCTAGGGTAAAAGGTGGTGGCTGGGTTCTCATGTATCAGAGGTGGGGTTAATGGTCCCCTCCCCTTCCCCATGGTTTGGAATTGGCTCTGAGGGGCCAGTCTCTGCGGGGGAATGACTTGCAGGAGAGTGAACTGCTGTTTGTGGAGCATGGTGACCCCTCGGCCATTAGGATTTTTCATAAGGAAGTGTTGCCCTATTTTTGTCCACGCCCTTAAGGCCCTTAATATTGCAGGTGCCCGGCTATCAAGGAACTCATCATGGCACACTGTCACACTGGATGTGGGGCTTAGGGTGGGGAAGGCCATGGCACGCCTGTATCAGGTGCCCCAGACCTACTTGGAGAAGTTGCAGCTCCCGCAGGTGGACACCCTTTTGGTAGCAGCAGTCACCAAGAAGATGACACTGCCAGTGTAGTATGGCATTTCTCTAGAGGATGTGCAGGATCAGAAACTGGAGGTGTCCCTGAATCAGGCCTTCAAGGTTTTGGCTGTTTTGCTTCAGGCCGCCATCTGCAGCTTCTGTGTGGTAAGTCTCCTGGGCACAGCAGGCAGCGGATTTGGTTTCTGTGGCAGAGTAGTCTGGGATGGATTTCCCATCCCTGGAATCAGACTTGGCCTTTTTGGCAGATGTGCTGTATGATCTCATGCATTCATCTGCTAAGCAGATGGTGTTGGCAGTAATGGCAGCTGATGCTGCTTCTGTGCAGCGACTTACCAAGCTCCCCTTCCAGGACCGTTTGTTGTTTAGAGAAGACCTGGAAAATCTGGTCAAGGATTTGGGTGATTCCAGGATGCAGTGATTGCCAGAGGACCGGAGGAAGCCAGCTTAAGGAAACCAGGAGATATTGGTCGGGTCAAGAGACTCTGGCTTCAGCTCCCTCGAGGTTTTTAGGGGTTCAGGTTTCAGCAGTGGTCCTCCTTTTGTGGTGACAAGTGGGGTTCAGAGACCGCATCCCGGGCTGCTCCTCTGGCACGGACTGCACAAGATGGGGCACCGGGCCTCTTATTAACTTCATGTGTAGGGGGGGTTGGCTGACCCTCCTCTTTGAGCAGTGGGCCCACGTTACGTCGGACCAATGGGTTCTCGATATTATCAGAGATATTTTTTTTTTTTGTGGACTCCCCTTGCAGAGTGCCTGCCAAGGGCTTGATGGTTCTCGCCATGCTGGCAACCTCGTGGGAACTCTGCGCCATGGATCCTGTTCCACAGGGGGAATGGGGTCAGGGGTGCTATTCCCTCTATTCGGTGGTGTCCAAAACAAAAAAAGGAGGTTCCCACTGGCCAGTGTTGGACCTAAAGCACGTGAACCATTTTTTCAAGATACATCATTTTTGGATGGAGACTCTTTGCTCTGTGCTGGCGGCGGCACCCATCTCAAAGAAGCATACTTGAACATTCCCGTTTGGCCTTCACATCAGCATTACCTGCGGCTTGCTGTGTTGGGCCACCAGTTCCAGTTCCAGGCCCTTCCCTTTGGCTTGGGGACAGCTCCCAGAACATTTTTCAAGGTCATGGTGGTAGTAACAGCGTTTCTCTGAAGAGAAGGCATTTAGGTCCACCTGTACATGGACGTCTGGCTTTTCCGAGCATCTTCAGAGTGCGAAAGACGGGAGGCCACCTCCAAGGTGGTGGAGGTGCTGCAGTCACTTGGTTGGGTTATCAATATGACCAAGAGCCATCTGATCCCTTCTCAGATGTTGGAGTGCAACTCAGGGCAAGGCATTCCGGCTGCACTCATGGGTTGTAAAGCTTCAGGGGCAAGTTTGGGGCACTGCTCAGGTTGCCATGCCCCAGGACGTGGGACTACATGCAGGTACTTGGGTCCATGACGGTGACCATGGATGTGGTTCTGTGGGCGAGGGTACATATGCACTCGTTGCAACACTTCCTGGTGAGTCAGTCACCGGTTTCAGAGGATTATCAGGTGAAGCTCCGGTGGACCTCGTGCGCCCAGCTCAGTACGACATGGCGGATCCAAGAGAGCAATTTATGGAAGGCGGATGCCAGCCTGTCTTTTTAGGGAGCACATTGCCGACACTCTAGTGTGAAGGGACGGTTGGTCAGCAGTGGAGGTGCAGTGGTCCATCAATTGCTTAGAGCTCTGGGTAGTGGCCAGGATGTTGGAAGCGTTTCTGTTTCTAACCTGGGACCAGCCGGTACGGGTTCTCTCTGACAAATACGGTGGTGGTTGCTAATATGGATCAAGAAGGGGGCACATGCAGCACGACCCTAGCAGTGGAAGCGAGTCTGCTGTGTGTGTGGGCAGAACAGCACTTGCTTCTATTGTATGTGGCCCACATCGCAGGCCACCTCAACGAGGATCTGAAGGCGACGAAACAGTGTGACAAGGCGGTGGCCGTTGCGAGAAGGTTGCTAGGCTGTATAGAGAGAGGTGTGATCAGCAGAAGAAAGGAAGTGTTGATGCCCCTGTACAAGTCATTGGTGAGACCCCACCTGGAGTATTGTGTTCAGTTTTGGAGGCCGTACCTTGCGAAGGATGTTAAAAAATGGAAGCGGTGCAAAGAAAAGCTACGAGAATGGCATGGATTGACGTTCCAAAACGTATGAGCAGAGACTTGCTGACCTGAACATATGTATACCTGGAGGAAAGGAGGAACAGGGGTGATATGATACAGACGTTCAAATACTTGAAAGGTATTAATCCGCAAACAAATCTTTTCCGGAGATGGGAAGGCGGTAGAACGAGAGGATATGAAATGAGATTGAAGGGGGGCAGACTCAAAAAAGATGTCAGGAAGTATTTTTTTCACGGAGAGGGTGGTGGATGCTTGGAATGCCCTCCTGCGGGAGGTGGTGAAGATGAAAACGGTAACGGAATTCAAACATGCTGGATATGGCATAAAGGAATCCTGTGCAGTAGGAATGGATCCTCAGAAGCTTAGCCAAATTGGGTGGCGGAGCAGGTGGGGAAGAGAGGTTGTGGTTTGGGAGGCGAGGATAGTGGAGGGCAGGACTTATACGGTCTGTGCCAGAGCCAGTGATGGGAGGCGGACTGGTGGTTGGGAGGCGGGAAATCCTGCTGGGCAGACTTGTACATGTCTGTGCCCTGAAAAGGCAGGTACAAATCAAGGTAAGGTATACACATATGAGTTATCTTTGTTGGGCAGACTGGATGGACCCATGCAGGTCTTTTTCTGCCGTCATCTACTATGTTACTATGTCCAGGTGGACTTTCTAAGCAGAAGTGCATTGGAATTTTAAGGAATGGTCATTGTCCCCAACAGTGCTCCAGGCTATCACTGATTGGTAGGTCATGACATCCATGGACCTCATTGCAACCCGAAATAACACCAAGTTGTTGTGGTTTTTCAGTCAAGGTTGAGAGCTTGGGTCCAAGGGTCGTGCTATATCACTGTGTGAAAGTCGGTGATCTCTATCTCCACCTGCTGGTAGACGGACATATCCCACTGTTCCTAGATTCATCTGCTGCGACAAAAGGAAAATGATCAGGTAATGTTCCCTTTTGGCTTAAACTGTAGGCAGCACTGTATCCAGAGCTGTGCGAGCAGTGCAGATATGGAGGGGTACAAACACTGATTACAGCTCACTATCTTCTCTCATTGGTGCCGGCAAAGTAAGTTGGATAGGAGGCACTAGTGGGCAAGCCACACAGGGTACAGCTATAGCTTGGTACAGTCCTGAATGTTGGTGCTGGATTCTAATCTGAACCTCCTGAATGGCCCCATGTAGAAATGTTGTAGGACACTGAGGCTGGCCTACCTAATTCTAATATTGTTAAATTTGGGATGGGATAGAGGTATATGGTAGGAATACTGGAGGTTTCTTGAATACATTTCTTTCCTTTTACTAGGTGAATGCTTTTATGGTTGGTTAGAGCCTTTGCTGGCAAGGATTGCAGAGAACAACACTGTTGTAAGCCCTGATATTTCATCCATTGACCTTAACACCTTTGAATTCAATAAACCATCTCCTTATGGACATAATCATAACAGAGGGAATTTTGACTGGGGATTGTCATTTGGATGGGAATCTCTTCCAGAACATGAGAATAAAAGGCGAAAAGATGAAACCTATCCTATTAAGTAAGCAATTAACTGGTAGATATGCAGTGTTTCTATGTGCCTTGTACTTATTTTCTAGGTAAAAGTTTGAAAATGTATTGTTTCGTGTCATTACAAACTGCTGCATTTGCTGTATAGAAGCGAATAGTAATAATGATAGTATGCTTGTTCAGTGCTTTCATTTATTGATTTTTGTATTTTCTTGATTCTGACCATTTAATTTCTATTTTTTTAAATAATTCTTGAACTGTAATTCCTTTTCATCACCAAAGGATCAGTCCAGACTAATGGGTTATTCCCATCTGCCAGCAGTTGGAGATGGAGAGCTCAACTGAGCTGTGCTGTGCCTTTTAGTGCTATGTGCATCCATTCTTAGTATCTCTCTTCGAGAGCAGTACGAGAACAGGGTTAGAGGAATGCCGCAGAGATCTCTTCCAGGTCCATGGGGATCCAGCAAGGATGGACGCAAGTCCTGCGAAAATGTAGTTCCAGGCCAGCCTACGTATCCATTTCTTATGCCATGGCAATTATAATGTTATAATCCCTATAACTGTATATATAAGATCATGAGAAATACTTTGTTATATAGATTTGGACACTGTTTGGAAGAAATCTCCTGCTGATTATGTCAATGTTTGGGACATGATTTTGGTATGGCAATTATAATAGCACTAAAAAACAATTAATGGATATGGTTGAAGGCATTGAAATCCCCATAAGCACTGAGAGGGGACGTTATCAACATGAGCTACTGTTAAGTTGGGTTACTTTACTACAATTTAGGTTATTTTAGTACAGGGATGGATGGGGATGGAGAAGATTCCAGTGGGCGGGGGCAGGTTAAATTCCGGTGGGGATGGGTGGAATTTCTGTCCTCATGCAACTCTCTATCTCCAGCAGGCAGAGAGCAGCTTGGTGTGCATCTGACTGTTCTTGTGATGGTTTCCTGGCAGCCTTGAGAGTTTCTGTTGGGTTGAGGGGCTAAGAAGCTGTAAAGCTCTCTCCCTAGGGTGTAAACCTGGTGGTGCCAGGTTCCTCTCCTCTTCCCCCTTCCTGTTATTTTTTTTTCCTCCTGCCTTCTCTTAAAAAAATAAAGCAAAAAAAAAAAAATCCGGTAACATGGTCAGTTCCTCTTGGGGGGAAGTTACTGCATCCACTAGTGCCTTTGAATCAAACACAACAGCAGACCGTTTCAGTATGGTGATGGGTACTGGAAACTAAGTTCTAATTTATTATGGCAGCTGACTTGGTTAAGCCCAGTTCCTGGTGTGGAAGCCGGTGAATAGTGTTGGGACAGGTTCATTCTACTAGATCCCTTTCCACATCCTTTGTAGAGTCACAGGCGATGCCCGTAGATGAGATTTGTAGGTCTGCAGCATAGTTGTCTTGTCATTCATTCTCAAAACATTAACCTCTGGATGTTGCAGCTAGAGCAGAAGCTTGCTTTGGGGCTTCAGTTCTCTTGGCTGGGGAGTCTGTTCCCCTCCCAACTTGAGGACTGCTTTTCTACATCCCATTAGTCTAGACTGATCCTTTGCTAATGAAAAGGAAGAAATTAGGTCTTACCAGCTAATTTTCTTTCCCTTCGCAAAATGGTGGTGCCGAGCCCCTGCCCAATGCATCCTGGGATGCACAGGGCGGAGCTAAGCACCATATAAGGATTTGTTTTCCTTATATGGTGCTTAACCCCTCCCAGTGCATCCCACAATGCGCCAGGCAGGTTCTGGGCACTGCCATTTTGTGAAGGTGGGCCCAGAAGTAGGAGGGAGGAGATGTGGCTCCTGCCCTCCTGGCTTCAGTGTTTTAAGGTATGGAACAGAGAGGGGAGGGGGGGTCACTTGACAGGTCAATTTTTGCTTTGAGGTGGGTCTGGGTCCTCTGAACTCCAGTGGACACCCTCTTGAATCCCCCCACACAACTCTACAAACTCCATTGTGGGCAAGCTATCAAATGCATTTGACAGTTTTGAGTCGCAAATATAAGTATAGCTGGAATGTAACCCTTATTTTCCCCATATGGACATTGTTTCCAGTATTTTGCAAATTTACAGTTTTTATAAACCATACCATTGCAAATAGCAAGAAAACATTGTACTTCCAGTGGCCCTAAATTGGCCTTGGAGGCCCATACTATGTGGATCTGGTTCATCTGTTGGTGGACGATCCACATCCTCTTCCCAGAGGTTACTTGTTCAAGCTGGGTCCAATAGAAATAGAGGATCTGGATCCCTTCTTTTGTATGGTTTGGTACTTGAGAAGTGGTGATTAGCAAGGAAAGATTTTTCATTCACAGTGATTTCCACATCTCTCACTTTGGCTTATTTCTAGATTTGAAAGGCCTGTGAGAGCTGATCAGTCAGCATTCCCTTCTCCTTGAAAGGTGCAGGTTTCTATGTATACCATGAGATATGTCTACCCTCCTTTGTGGATGGGGGTTTGGCCTCGGTGGATGTTCCACTTGTGAAAACTCCTGGCGGCAGAGTTGTGCTTAGGCATTTCCAGGAGATAAAGGGTTTCGTCAGAGATGATCTTTTCTTCTCTTCCGTGGCCCTAGGAAGGGCCAGGCAGCATCCAAAACTTCCACTGTGTGTCAGATCAAGGCAAGCCATTGAGGCCACCTATATTTGCAGGAACTAGAGAGCACCTCCCAAATTGAAAGCTCACTGAACTCATGCTCAGGTAACCTTAAGGGCAGAGGCTCCAATGGTTTCTCTGGAGGATATCTGCTGGATGACAATGTGGTTTGTCACTCCATTCCTTTGTGAAGCGTTATAGACTGGATGTGCTAGTCAGAACCCAGTCAGGCTTTGGGAAAACTATCATTCAGGACGCCTTGTCTTTCTCTGCCCAGTGAGTCTGCTTGGGTACATCCCACTTGTTCAAGATGGTGCAGCCCACACTCTAAGGAAGGTGAAATTTAGTCATACCTGCTAATTTCCTTTCCTGTAGTCAGGCTGTTCCATCCTCAACACTCTCCCTTGGAAGACTGCAGTTGTTGGGATTCTTGGAGATCTTTTTCTCCAGTGGTGGTCCAATTAAAAAAAATAATTTAAAAACCCCAGCAAAACAAAGAAAATGAAGCTGCCCATTTTGTTTTTCCATAGCTACAGTGGTTGATGGGGAATGGGTGTGCTTTATGGGACCGTCTGCTGCTTTAACAGAGGCATACTGGAATCTTTTCAGTCAGCACCAGCCCTCCTTATACCAGTAATGTTGCTGGAAAAGATCAGTTTCTCTACTTCCATCTGCTAGCAGGAGGAGATAACATTTGCTAGTTTAGGAAGTACAGCCCTACTAAAGCAAAGAAAATTTAATAGGTATGAATACATTTCACCTTTCATTTTGTCTTTAAAATGCTTAATACATATTGGCCAAAGTGCTGTCTTTGATACAGCATTGAGGGCCAATGCAGAAAGCCACATGGTAGAGCGACATCCTTATAGCTGAGCATGTGGCTTCTACTGTGAGATTAGCAAGAAAATATTTCATGGTGATGTAGTAAGCTAATGATTTGCAATTTCAAAGCACATGGAAGTTGCGTGCTAATCATGGAAAGCCTGCCAGAGAGATTTGTCACACAGGTCCTTGGTGGTAAGGGCAGCTTAATTGTTTGCATGTCCATAAAAAATGAAAGTGCTGACAAAGGTCTGTATATGAAGTGCAATGTTGTTCTGGGCATAAATATTAGTCTTAAAAAATTGGTCACACACACAATTTTTGTAAGGCTAATATTTATGTGCAGAACAACATGTACAGATGTGTGCTGGCACTTTTATTTTTTTCAACAGTGAAGCTACTGTTATCTCTGTGTATGGCTGGTGTTAAATTCTCTCAACCCTTCTGTGCTGCCCTAAACCTAGGTGGATTTCTTTCATTGTGCATATGTTAAAATCCTCTGTTTACTTCTGTTCATTGTGGAGGAATACCTAAATTTGCCTTATTTAACCGTTCGTTTTAACATTTACAGTACATATGGGTGCACAGTATGTTAACTGTCACAGTGAACTCCTTTCTGCTTCATACAGCTAGTAACATGTACACAGAATGCTCATTAACCACACACTTCTGCCCTTGGTAGCTTTCTGTATGTTGATTATCTTCTGCTGTTGCAGCATTAACCATGTTAGCTAATCCCTTCATGTTTTGGGTTTTGAATAACCTCATGTCTAACAGTGTACTAGGAGCATATTGTAGTATTACCAGGTGGATTCAGGCATGGCTGGGCTCTAGGCAACTATCTATTTAGGGAGGCTCCTGTCAGATGTTTTAGTTCAGCAGTTTTCAACTGATGTGCTGTAAGAATTTTGCTCTGGTAAGCTAGTTATTGCCCTGCAGAGAAAAGAGCAGGGCAAAAGAGAGCGGCTGTAATGTGCAAAAGTCTTGCTGTTCATCTTCCATACATCCCTGTGCATTGTCTTCCAGCTGGCAAGAGTTACTGAGCAGGACTTCTTACCTGTTGATGCTGTCTTCTCTGCTGTCAGAACCTTGAAGGTCCCCATAGTTTTCCAAGACACTTGACCAATTTCCAACTGGAGAGGAAGGGACAGCTATAAGTGCACTGCTCATTGACTCCTTTCTGAAGAGAATTAGGAAGAGTGAAGTAATCATGCCAGGGGGTGAGGAGCAGTGGCACAGCAATGGATAGGCCTGGTCTCACCCAATTTGTTCTCGGGCCCACTCCAAATTCTGGCACCCTTGTTAGGACTGGTGGTGATCCCCAAGCCCTGCCAGCTAAAACTAGCAGCTAAAGGAACATGTCACTCTCCTATTTGCTGCAGCCAGCTGCACTCTCCATGTCACATGTGCAGGAGGGGAGAGGCTAGCCCGATGACAACTTGTGGACAGTGTCACTGGCTGTAGCAAGTAGGAGCGTGACCTGTTTTGACTGCCAGAGGATCTTGTCAGCTGGTGGGGCTTGGGGATCCCTGCCAGTTAAGGTATTATTTGTTGGGGGTTGTGGGGGCAGAGAACACTGAGGGTGGAGGGTGGAATTGTATGCCCACACACTCTGGGCTTGGGTCCATCCAAAGTAGTATGTCTGGCTATGCTACTGGTGGGGAGATAAGGAGGTTTAAATTCATCTTATATTATGGTGGGACAGCATACTTGTTTACTTAGAACCCACCAAATTTTTAATCTTTCCCTGGACCCAGATCATCAAAGACGGACAAAACCAGTTCTGTTTAACAATTGAGGAGACTTGCAGCCTCACATTTTGGGAAGATGCATCCCACTAGATATATTGTGTTGAAGATGTTAACTTTAAAACAGGACTGAATGTTATGCTGTCTAGCTTATTAAAGAAACTTTGCCACTTAATAATCAACCGATGAAGCTAATCTTCTGCATTTCATGTCTAGAATTCTTTTTTTAATAATGAGGGTTCCAGAAACATAGGAGGGTAATAAAGGTGTATTACAGCCACAATGCACATTATTTGCCTCTTGATGCATATTAAATGGCAATATTAGATACTGTGGGATACACCACTGAGGCGTCAGAATCCTCCCTGTGATGTGAACTTTGAACTGAGCAATTTGGATTTGCTTCTTTCCTGCACACTCTCTAGGGCTTTAAAATTGATGCAGTTTTGCTGACTGAACTCGCAGCTGTTTCCTGTCATTCCTGCTTCCATAGTGGGAGTTGTTGCTGATGTCAGCAGGAGGTGGCCGTAGTAACCAGCCCACCTCTGAGTGTCACGCCTCAGGCGTCATGCCTAAGGGGCACGTCCCTTAGTGCGACCCTTCATGTGGTACTTTGTCAGCATTTGGAGGCCTCGCACCATTGCTATTTCTATATATCCTCACCCTAAGCCTGTTATTATTCTAGCTGAATAATGAAATTACAATTGCCTCTTTTTTTATTTTGTTTTCATAATGCTTATCACATATTTGCTTTCGCAGTGATGATGAGTGCTTGTTTCAAAGTATTCCTTAAAGAATGCTAAGAGTCCTGCTATATTGTTTAATTTCTATTCTCATTTTATCTAGACAGTTCATTCTACTAACGGGTTTGATTCCTATTTTGCTATCCCAGTGATATATTCTACAAGATGTTATCCTTATTGGTTACCAACTTATCACCAAAGGAATCCCTCTGGTTTTGCTCTTAGCTATTTGAATAGCAATGATCTTATCATTATGCCTTCTACTAAACATAATTCCACCTGCTGCTATGAGCTTCACACAGTTTACTTATTTAACCTTTTATTTGTAGTCGTGAATTTAGCCGAGATAGCCTAAACTGTATTCAGCCCACAGAAGACAGGTTAGACATAAGAAAATACCTCATCCATAAAGGATGTCACCAGATAAAATTATTGTAAAGTGTGGTGTGAAGATGAAAAGCTGCGAAGAGAATCAATAGATGTTACATGTTCTCAGATAACACAGACAGGTAAGAATGAATAATCTATTCAATAAAGCATTAGTGAATTTATTGCACTGAAAATTTGTTATAACTAATTAAAATATTAAAACCATTTAAATATTTTTAAAATATGCAATAAATAATTAAAATTTCCTTCTGGATCCAGACTTACAATACTAAGGTTTGTTTCTCTTTCACAGAATTTTGTATTCTTACAAAGAATCTTTAGGTAAGTATTGCACATGAACTATATTACTGAACCTTTAAGTTAATAAAGCTAATAGAACTTCATTTAACAATTAAATTTTCTTTCCCTTACAGGGTTTACTTTAAAAGTAAGTATGATGTGCAAATTTAAGAAATGTACTTTCATGAAAATTAAACTATTTTAACATTTCTCTTTCTCTTTTCTAGGATTCCAGGTCTTTCCAGGTAAGTATAGGTAAGTGTAAGTATTAGAGCAAGTGCATAGTGCTTCTTCTTTACTTATCTCTATTGCTTTCTTGGTTCTTCAGTTTTCATCTGTCTTGGATGTCTTGGCCCCTGTCTTCTCCCTAAACCTTCACTTCAAATAAAAATAACAGGAAAGAGACTATCTCCCTTCGGTGTATGTATAGCTGTGAGTGTGCCTGCCTGTCCCAGGAACCTTAAACTGAGAATTCTAATCTAAATAAATAAAAAATTTCTGATCTGGTTTCCTGACTGACTCTAATAAACTTTTAACTCTTTAGTCTAGCTATTGAGAGCAGGTCCTCTTCATTGAAGCAGCTGTGTCCTTGAAGATCTTCAAACATTCATACAACATATACACAGCTCTCATTTAATTCACACAGAACTAGGAGGTTTGATTTTAATTAAATCCTTTCTTTTTTTTCTCTCTCTCTCTCTGAGTTCATATAAATTTAATGTCTGTCAGGTTCTGACTCCTGACATTGAAACTGGTGTGACTTCAAGAATTTTTTTATAAAGGCTTAATATTGTTTAAACACCAAGGAATATTTTCCTCTTTTAGGAACAAAATTATATCAATTCCTGTAATAATTTCTTCAAACTCAATGAAGTATTTCTAAATTTCAATACCTGCACAGTACTGTTCTGAGGAAAATATATTTTAACTATCAGAATTATATTCCAAGTGTTTCTCAAATGCTATTAATTTTTAAGTATTTAATCTATCTATAAGCTTTCTCCCTCTAAAGAAGAACTAAAACCTCTCAAACTTTTACAAACCTCCTTATAGTATTTAAATATTCTCACTTATTGTATACCCAGACACTCTTTTTTTTTTTTTAATTATTTCAATCAAAACTTTCTCATTTATTCCTTTCTATTCAACCCATCAGACAGACAGGTCAGGATAAACCTCCTCTCTCCTTGAAGTCTTCCGTTGCTCTCTCACCAGCTGTTTCTTGTTTGGCTGCAGTACTCCAGTTAGGAACCTATCAGAAAGCTCCATTCAAACACACATCTCCATATTAACATTCCATTATGCATTTTTGATTAAAAATACTATTCTCAAACCTTCATTTTTTGGATTTTAACTACATGACTCAGATTAGCGCAGTGCCCTAATGTCTATTATGTAAAAAAAATTTCCTTTAAATTGATCTCCAAATAGTCAAATTAGAACCTTATAAAATTGGACTAATTTGCATACAATTACAGCTCAAATAAACCCATGGCCAAAATCTACAATTTTCCTGCACCTAAATCCTATCATTAAAACTTTTGCAAACACTTTTAAAATTTATTTTTAATACTTAAGTTTGGAAGTGTCAGTGCAGGTCTCCTTAAGCTTTACTGCACCTACGCCCAAATTTGTGCAGCTTTTAGGTCATCTTGGCAACCAGGATGTCTCCAATAGCCCCCTTTCCATTTCCCAGCACCCACTGGGGTAAGATTAATTTAAAATGCGCCACATGCGCATGCTCCATGCATGCGTGATTATATTTAAGGCCCGATTTTGGCTGTACCAAAATGTTATTAATTTAACCCCTCTTGGGGTCAAAACAAACTCCCCCTTATAA
This sequence comes from Microcaecilia unicolor, assembly GCF_901765095.1. NCBI lineage: Eukaryota > Metazoa > Chordata > Amphibia > Gymnophiona > Siphonopidae > Microcaecilia > Microcaecilia unicolor. The sequence continues at coordinate 235,047,089 of NC_044037.1, forward strand.
TATTTTAAAAAATTATTGGTGGTTCAATGATCCCCGATGCTCCGGGACAACTCCTGAGTCACCAGACAGATTTCCAGCACTGAGCATGCGCATCTGATGTCACTAATGATGTCAGCGCGCCTTCCAACATCGCAGATGCAGGCACAGCGATCCCCGGAGTCCAGCATGCCCCACAAGCCCAGGAGATTTTCCTGCCGGCCCTGCCCAGCCTTCTCTTCTCCAGCATCAGCCCAGGAATGCTGCGGATCATGCTGGAATTTTTTTATACTGGTAACAACAATGCTAAAAACGTCTCTAAAACCTTTTGTAATAAACGCCACTTGATTAAAGTCCCACTGTCAAGCAACTTGTTCCTATTTTCTGTCTGTAGGTTATGTCAGTGCTCGATCGGTTGTTAAAGCTGTAATTATTAAAGATTGGATAACTGATGCTCAATTTGATTTTGTTCTAATCTCTGAAACTTGGCTAGTGGTTAGGGTGGTGGACTTTGGTCCTGAGGAACTGAGTTCGATTCCCACTTCAGGCACAGGCAGCTCCTTGTGACTCTGGGCAAGTCACTTAACCCTCCATTGCCCCATGTAAGCCGCATTGAGCCTGCCATGAGTGAGAAAGCGTGGGGTACAAATGTAACAAAAATTTAAAAAAAAAAAAATAGATGTATGCCATCCAGTTATTCCCTCTTCATTTCCCTAGAGCTAAAAAAAAGGGGGGGGGGGAGGTGGTTTAGCTATCGTCAATAAACCTTTATTTGTGGTAAAAACGATCTCTGAATTTTGAATCTCCTAATCTGGAAATTGCTACTTGTTCTGTATCTTGAGATTCTATCTGCCTTCTAATGTACATAAGAACTTAAGAGTAGCCATACTGGGTCAGACCAATAGTCCATCTAGCCCAGTACCCTGTTTTCCAAACAGTGGCCAAGCCAGATCACAAGTACCTGGCAGAAACCCAAATCGTGGCAGCACTCCATACTACAAATCCCAGGGCAAGCAGTTGCTTCCCAATGTCTGTCTCAATAGCAAACTACGGACTTTTCCTCCAGAAATTTGTCCAAACCTATTTTAAACCCAGATACCCTAACTGCTGTTACCACCTCCGGCAAAGAGTTCCAGAGTTTAACTATTCGTTGAGTGAAAAAATATTTCCTCCTATTTGTTTTAAAAGTATTTCCATGTAACTTCTTTGTGTGTCCCCTAGTCTTTTGGAACAAGTAAAATAATCAATTTACTTCTACTTGTTCTACACCACTCAGGATTTTGTAGACCTCAATCATATCTCCCCTCATCCAATTTCCAAAGGTCTTCCTGCAATATTTCACAGTCTGTTTTAACAACCTTGAATAGTTTTGTATCATCTGCAAATTTGATCACCTCACTCGTTCTGATTTCCATATCATTTGTAAATATGTTAAATAGTACTAGTCCCAGTATAGATCCCCCTGCGGCACTCCACTCTCCTCCATTGAGAGAAATGACAATTTAACCCTACCCTCTGTTTTCTGTCCAATAACCAATTCCTAATCCACACCAGAACCTTGCCTCCTATCCCATGACTCTTTATTTTTCTCAGGAGTCTCTCATGAGGAACTTTATCAAAAGCTTTCTGAAAATCTAGATACACTACATCAATTGTCTCACCTTATCCACATGTTTATTCACGCCTTCAAAGAAATAAAGTACGTTGGTGAGGCAAGAATTCCCTCGGCTGAACCCATGCTTATTCTGTCCCATTAAACCATGTTTGTCTACGTGTTCTATAATTTTATTTTTTAGTGTCCACTATTTTGCCTGGCACCGATGTCAGGCTTACCAGTCTATAATTTCCTGGATCACCCCTAGAATCCTTTTTAAAAATCAGCATCACATCAGCCACCCTCCAATCTTCAGGTACTATGGACGATTTTAACTACAGGTTACATATTACTAACAGCAGATCAGTAATTTCCTACTTGAGTTCTTTGAGTACCTTTGGAAGTATGCCATCCAGTCCATGTGATTTACTATTCTTTAATTTGTCAATTTGGCTCAGTACATCATCCAGATTCACCGATTATTTCTTTCAGTTCCTCCGCACCATCACCTTTGAAAACCATTTCCGATACAAGCAGATCTTTTACATCTTCATCCGTAAAGACAGCAGCAAAGAATTCATTCAGTTTCTCTGCTATGGCCTTGTCCTCCCTGAGCACCCCTTTTGCTCCTTCATGATCTAACGGTCCTACAGATTCCCTCACAGGCTCTCTGCTTCTAATGTACCTGAAAAAGTTGTTACTGTGAGTTTTAGCCTCTGCGGCAAGTTTCTCTTCATATTATGTTGCTTCTTATTTTCTTCATTTGGATCCTTTTTCCATTCTTTGAAGGACAATCTTTTGGCTGTAATAGCCTCTTTTACTTCACCTTTTAACCACATTGGCTGACGTTTTCTCTTCTTTCCACCTTTGCCAAATACGTGTAATGCATACGGACTGGGCTTCCAAGATGGTATTTTTGAATAATGTTCACGCCTGATTTAGTGTCCTAACCCTTTGCAGCCGATCCTTTTAGTTACTTTTTAACCATTTTCCTCATTTTATTATAGTCGCCCTTTTGAAAATTAAATTCAGCTATAGTAGATTTCTTGTCAGGGTTCATCCCAGATAGTAGCTCATTCTTAATCATGTTATGATCACTGTTTCCCAGGAGACACAACACCGCCACCTCTCGCACTTTGACCTCCATCTTACCCTAACACTTCAACTTTTATGCAGCTAACTTTCCTCTTCAGCTGAAGGAGCTATTTGCTGATCTGGATAGATGGGAGGGGCTAAACCTCTCATGGATGGAGCAGATAGTGCAACTTTGGCCAATTAATTTAAATGCAGATATCTTTTTATGGCCCTTCCTCTCCCTATTCCAGAGCAGTTCTTTCTTAAGTTGTGTAAATGAGCTTTTGCATATATCTGGAAAAGATGTCCACTGAGGGTTTGGAGACAGATCCTCTATCAGCCCAAAACTAAGGGAGGTATGGGGGTCCCCCATTTAAAATTGTATTATAGAGCGGCTGAGCTCCATAGTTTGGTGAAGTGGTTATCCAGATCTTCAAAAGCGTGGGTTTGGGTACAACAATCCTGAATAGGTGCTGTCCCCCTCTGGTCAGTGATATGGCTTCCTAATTGAGATTTAGCAGGCCTTTTGAAATCCCTTCTGCTAAGTCTCTAGTTTCCCCTGCACACCTGGTATGGGATTAGATCATCTTTTTTCCCTAAACAACTTTATTTTTTGCAGATAGCTATTTGCCGGGCCCGGGGGTTTTGCCCAGTAGTCTAGATGCTACTCATCAGTGATAAGCATCATGGGCTTTTCACTTTGGGTCAGATTTGGGAGGAGGGAGAGTTTTTTTTTCCTTTTCAGATTTGCGGGGGAATATGGATTGGTGGAGGCTGACCACTTCTACTGTTGGAGGCTACGGGATTTTGTTATGCGCAGGATTCGTGGAGAATTGGCACTTGAGGAAACTCAATTGGAGAGAGTACTGAAAGAGGTTGGAGCCTGGGGTAGTATTACCCAATTTACCAGGCCTTGCTGTTCTCCAAGGATCCTATATACAAAAATGGGAAGAGGATCTGAGTATACATTGGGATTATGCACAGTGGGCAATTTACTTTTTGGTATTTGCTGAGTTTCATAGCTAGTAGTTTAATGGAGAATAGCTATAAAATAGTGTATCCCTGGTATTTGCTTTGCTCGTGTTTTTAAAGCTGTGTCTGGGGCATGCTGTAGATTTTGTGGGCAACAGGGGACTCTGTATCATATATGGTGGTCTTGTCCTCAGGTGCAGGCCTTCTGGACCTCCATATTACAAACCTTACAGCATATTCTCCAAGTGGGCAGAATATTGTTTGCTTCATTTTAAGACTGTGGATATCAATAAAGAGTTGCATTATCTGGCTACTAGCTTTTTTTGTGGCTAGCAAACTAGTGCTTGCGGCAGCCTGGAAGAAGCCGTTTCCACCATCAGTTGGCCAAGTTCTGCAGAAGATGGATTATATATACCGGCTAGTTGCTGTCTTTTCATAGGACATGGGACATCTATCAGCACTTGCAAGGAGCACCCAGTCCGTCATAATGTCTATAAACTGTTGTTGCTATATGAATTTGATGGAGGCTGTTGGAGGGAAGAGTAGTATGTTATGCACGTGTCTCTGGGGGGAGGTGGGGTTGGGCAGGATACTGATAAAGAAAAGGGGGATATAGGAAGGAAGGGAGGGTTATATTGAAGCTTTGTTTGCTTTATGCTGTTGTACAAATCTTTCAATTAGTATTATAGATATATTTCACAATAAAAGTTTTGAAAAATAAATGCAGCCCTGGAGCCCGAAGCTTCTGGGCAGTATGAACAATGGTGCTTGCAAAATTGATCACAAGCAGGGTTATTCATGTACCACGGGAGTCACTGAGCTGTTACAGGTTAGTAACTTCCATGGTGAGTTAAGGTGCAATAAAACCCCAACTTTTACTGCACCTTAATTACTACCCAACTTAAGAACATAAGAATAGCCATACTGGGTCAGACCAATTGTCCATCTAGCCCAGTATCCTGCTTCCAACAGTGGCCAGTCTAGGTCACAAGTATCTGGCAGAAACCCAAATCTTAAAATTGTGTTTTTCCTCCTTTAAATCAATGTATTTCCTTGAATGTTGTAATGCAGTTGCCACACTTTGAATGAAGTAGTAGGGTAGATGTTTCTTTACACTGAAACTATTTATGTGCTAATTAACCAAAGTGTGTGTTTTTATTCTAGTTTTGGATGAAATTGGTTCATGGATGCAAATTATGACAAAAGTGAAAGATATAATTAGCCCAAGGATTTAGTTTCCTTCATATTCTGAAAGACAACAAAAAAATCACTGAAAAAAATGTACAAACAAATACTGCAAAAATCTCTGTGGATTGATAACACATTGGGGCAAAGGTTTAAGGAGCCCTTTTACAAAGCGGTGGTAAGCCCCACCGCAGGCTTACTGCTTGCCAATCTGGAGCTAATGCAGGCACTGGTGGTAGTTCCACCCACATCGTGTGGCATTTCAGGCACTTGCGGAAATATTGGAAAAATATTTCTGTAGGTGCTATAACCCAGCAGTAATCGGGCAACGCTGCGTTAGTGCAAGAGCCCTTACTGCCACCTCAATGGTGGTGGTAAGTGCTCCCTCCCCCTGCATGGATACATGGTAAGTGAAATCTTACCACATGGCCATTTCTTTTTTCTGCCTTTGTATCCACTGTGGATAAAATATGCAGCACAAAACGGCCCCTGCTGCTAGCGCAGGACCCCTTTTACCACTGCTTGGTAAAAGGATCCCTAAGTACTTTGTGTGCATTTTTTTTTAATGAATTCTGCTTTTTTTCTGTGCTTTCCCCCAGCTCCTAATAATTCAAGACATTACATCATTGACAGAAAGATTCACTTATTTCAGTAATGTGCAACCAGATTCACTTTTTATGCTACTTTTACCCAAAACTTAAATTTGGTTGTAAGCACAGTGCTCCCATAACACCAACCTATTAAAACTTGAGAAATCAGCTGTATAGTTAAGGCAGTGGGACCTGATTTAGCCTACAGAATACACAAATATAACCCCAACAGGTTACAGCTCATAATAAGCTGCCATCATACAATTTTCAGGTGGAAAAGTAAACACATTTTAAATTTTCTCCAAAGATTTCTCCATAATTTATTGCAGGGCTTCCCAAACCTGTTCTGAAGACCCCCATGACTAGTCATGTTCTCAGGATACCCATAATAAATATGCATGAAATCAATTTGCATGTACTAGTTCTCCCTTGTTTACATATTAATCTCATGTATAATCATTGTAAGCTTTCAGAATATCTTTTTGTGGGGCCAGGCTTAAGAAGCCCTCACCTGCTGGCTCTCAACATGTTGATGCAACTATTTTTGGTACATAAGAAGAAAGCTTCATACATAATGTGAAGCTGACATTTTTGTTTTATGTTAAATACTTGAATATATGTGAGGGATGTTACCTTCTTGATTTTAGGTGCTATTCCATCCCCCAAAGTTATATTTATTGGATCTTTTAAGTAATGTTCTTTCATTTGGGGGAATATCGGAAACATCTGAGTTGATTATAGTATAAAACATAATTTTAGTAAAATTTAGAAACACTTTGATACAAAAAAATAGAAAATAAGACGCTAAACTGCATATTATATGGTATACAGAGTTTTCACCTGTGTTGGCATTAGTAAAAGAATCCCATTGTAGTTTACTATCTGCATACTTTTTCACTCTCAGCCTACTGGGTTATGAAAATTATCCCAGGAAAAATACACCTACTGACCTGTACAGATGTTTTTCTTCCAAAAACCTATGTGCGTACTTCTGAAAATGCAAAAGTGTGCACCTAGTTCAAAATTCTGCCCTGGAGCCCCACTCCTACAGCAGATGGGTATGCATGAAACAAACCACATGCATACCTTTTTTCATACATATAGGGTGGCAGTTTTCCAGTAGCCCGTTTCTAGATATATTCACTATTTCATATGCAGATATAGCTTTTAAAAATTCTCTCAAATAATTTTTGTATTTCATAGACTATAAATAACATTTTAATAAGGATTTTTGCATTTCAGGTCACCCACTTTTGCTGGAGGTCTTTTTTCAATTTCAAAAGAATATTTTGAACATATTGGAAGTTATGATGAACAGATGGAGATCTGGGGTGGAGAAAATATAGAAATGTCATATAGAGTAAGTAGTGTTTATAGTTTTAAATCTTCTGTGCCAATGAAATGGTATTGAATAATGCCTATGAACTATAAACCATTAAGTAGGAGTTTATAGGCTACTACAAAACAGATGATTTCTGCAAGTTTTATTTGTTTGCAGTTTGAACTTTAAATTTGTTCATATATAAACAAAATTCCTGGCATGAACAAGCTGCGTAGGAAGAAAATATGCACTTATCAGTTGTCAAGTATTACTATATTTGTGTCTGAAATACTGTAACTTGAGTGTTTGTTCACCTTGGTCTGGCACTTAGCAAATACCTTTATATCACAAATGTTGGAGTTTGTCAGATAAAAAATGCTGTCACACAGGGCCTCCAAACCATTTTTTTAAAAATTGGCAAAAAACTAAACTCATTCTTCTTGTGTGGAATTGTAGACTGGTAATTGTCTAGAATTGGTAGAAAGTTTCATTACAATATGTGTGACCTTCTTTTGCCTTTCCCTCTATGAGTTACTCTCCTGAAATCGTTATCTTGAATTCAATAAGGAAGTCCTCTGAGTATGTTTTTGTCTAGTTCACATTCTTCTGTTCCAAAATCTTATTAGACTATTTGAGAGGGAAGACAATATGCCAAGAGAAGTTCCTGTAGAAGTTGAAGAATTTGAACACAACCTAGAACAGTTAGTTGGTCTTAAAAGGATATGCCACAAATGTTTCCAGGTTTACCAAAACTTGGACTTTCTACATTCTGATCAGCAGGCTCAACATGAAATAGAGATGTACTATAATCATGAGCTGCAAGAAGCTACTGCTTCAGTCACACTTTTCTGTGAAGTTACTTTTGTCAGCATTATGGAAATATATACAAACTTGGGCAACATGCAGTTGTCTTATAGTATATTGCTCGGCACTCCTCCACTCCACTCCCTTGAAATTTGGCCTTCCCTGTGAGGGGGGGGAGTTGAGGACATCCAAAATGTTTGAAAGAAGGAAGTCCATGCCTTCGTTATGCCTCCGCTGATGCACACATAACTCCCCTCCAGGGACCTGCATACTGCCCCCCCCCCCCCAACAGGGATGACCAAATTTCAAGGGAGTGGAGTGGCATGGAGGAGTGGCCTAGTGGTTAGCGCACTGGTCTTACAATCCAGAGGTGGCCGGTTCAAATCCCACTGCTGCTACTTGTGATCCAAAATCCAAATAAATAAAGGTGGTGTCAGAGGCATAGCAGGCATGGACGTCCTTCTCACAAACATCCACATTTTGGATGTCTTCAACTGCCGTCGCAGGAACGGAGGCATAGAAATATCCAGTGTACCTGAATGTAACTCAACTTGAGCTACTACTGAAAAAGGTGTCAGCAAAATCTAAATAAATAGTGAAGGACGTCCTAAACTGCCGTCGCAGGGATGGAGGCATAGCAAAGGAGGTCCTTCACCCATATTCTTAAAAAAAAAAAGACAAAAGTTTTTAAAGTTGTTTTTTTTCGGGGTGGGAGGTGGTTAGTGACCACTGGGGGAATCAGGGGAGGTCATCCCCGATTCCCTCTGGTGGTCATCTATTCATTTAGGGCACATTTTTGTGGCTTGGTCATAAAAAAAAAAAAGACCAAGTAAAGTCGGCCAAGTGTTCGTCAGGGACGCCCTTCTTTTTTCCATTATTGCTTGAGGATACCCATCTGGTAGGCACGCCCCAGTCCCACCTTCGCTACGCCTCCGACACACCCCCATGAACTTTGGTCGTCCCCACGATGGGAAGCAGTTGGGGATGCCCAAAATCGGCTTTCGATTATGCCGATTTGGGCAACCCTGAGAGAAGGACACCCCTCTCCCCATTTGTGTCAAAAGATGGCGCCCTTCTCTTTCGAAAATAAGCCTGTTATTGGGTCAGACCGATGATCCATCTAGCTCAGTATCCTGGTTCCAACAGTGGCTAATCCGTTCACAAGTACCTGGCAGAAACCCAGTTAGTAGCAACATTCCAAAGCTAACTAGTGCAAGTGCAGAAAAATACTAATATTATGTATGTATGACTATTATCAGGTGTGGCAGTGTGGTGGACAGCTAGAAATTCTTCCATGTTCTGTGGTTGGTCATGTATTCCGCAGCAAGAGCCCTCACACTTTCCCAAAAGGAACTCAGGTCATCGCTCGCAATCAGGTTCGCCTGGCAGAAGTCTGGATGGATGAATACAAAGAAATATTTTACCGGAGAAATCGAGAGGCAGCAACTATAGTTAAAGAGGTGCGTGCTGCTATGCCAGGCTTGCTCGAGATGAATTATTTGAAATATATTTAATATGTGAGAGTACCTTTTTTCCATGGAGAAGTAATGTTAAGCTTGCAGTTCTTTTTTTTTTAATATTGATTTTATTATAAATTTATCTAAAGCCAAGATAAATGGGCTCACAATTTATAATTTAAGAAATGAGGTGTAAAATCTTGGTATTTGTTTTTCTTCTTTTCCAATTGCCCTATTCTTTCTTCAGAAGAGATGGATTTTGGTTAGAGCAACAGAACTGTCAGATGCCTTTTTAAAAGATCTAGTCATCAGTTAAATGTTTTTTTCTTTTGTTTAATTTTCCTTAGGTTCTAAGCTGAAAAATGTTTGGCATTAAGGTTCTGAACCTACAGGATAATGTGTTTACATTTGTCTCATTAGAGATCATTTGGGGACATCTCAAAGAGACTCGATTTAAGACGACAGCTGCAGTGTAAAAATTTTACTTGGTACCTAACCAATATTTATCCTGAACTTTATGTACCAGATTTGAATCCTCTGATACATGGTGAAGTGAGTATATGTATCTTGTATTTTATTTTAAACTTGAAATCCTTTTATTGAATAAAAGTAAAGACAAAAATTAACAGTAGATGCACAGTGGTTCTTTTAGTGCACCCACCCAATTTGCAGGTCAAGCCATATACGCTTCTATCCCTACCCCACCCTTTGTGTAAAACACAAACCACAAGCCAGCAAGAGTTACTCATCCCTTTCTCAACACAAAATGCTACTCCGTCAGCATTGAAAACACCACCATCTCCTCTCAAATAGTGGCAAAGTGCAGTCAGTCTGTACATGTCATACCACTGGTCCAATTTTCACATCACCTGGATCCAATCCGGAGAATTACTCTGTTTCCAATGGCTAGTCAGGACTACCTGCGCTACTGTCATTCCCAGCTGGAAGAGTGTTCCCTCCCCATCAGCCAGAGTCAGAACCTTGTTCAACATGGCAACATCCATGGCTGGTTAAATCTCTTTTCGGAACATCCAAAAAAGATATGGAATACCTGTTGCCAATAAGGTTGCAGGACCAGGCAGTTCCACCACATATGATAGTACAATATGTGCCTTGATTCCCACAGCCCGTCCAACAACTATCTGTCCATTGCCTTATTTTTTCATAAGGGGATACACGCGTATAAAGCCAATGCATTAATGCCTTATATCTATTCTCAACAATCCAAGCAGACATTTCCAAGCACTTAATTAGTTGCCAGATTTCCTCCCATTCTGTCACACACATCTCTTTGCAAGGTCAATACAGAAGAAGAAGAGATGAAATCACAATATAGTGAAAACTCTTTCTGAACAAAAAGCTGACAATCTTATAGTAATCAAATTTGTTCAGTAGAATACAAAAAATCCCCAGGGGAAAAGCCTCGGAACCCTTTCCTCCACTCCTGTGAAACAGGAAAATGTTTGTTAAGAATATCAGGGTAAGGTTACTTCACAAGCATAAAAAAAACCCTGAGAAAAATTATGTTAAAGCTCCAGTTGAACTAGCTTTTAAAGAGTCTAAATCAAAATGGTGACAAAAATTAAACTTTCAAACTTAACTCAACTGCTGCAAACTGTGTGTTTGCAGCAGTTTGAGTGGGCGGTGAAGTACTATTAAATTTTCAAAACACAAATCTTATCATCCACCGAATACTCGGCAATTTTTACAAGGCTATCAAAAATATTTTTTAAAACATTTGCACAAAGCACGATGAAAAAGCCTCAGTAGACCCCAGCTGTTTTACATCATTATAGCTAATTGGGATTCAGTGTTGAGACAGTGACAGCGTTGTAGTGAAGAGTTTCTGAAAATATGTCTTCTGCTTATTAACTACTTCAAGTCCCTGAAGCAGAAACGAAATGCTGGCCACTGTCGGACTTTTGCAGTGATCATAAAACTTACAAGTATGTTGCTGTGAAAAAATGTGCAGTAGACCCTGTTATATATTTTTTTATTAATCGTATAGCAATAACGCAAAAGAGGTTTTTTTATGCTGATGATAGACACAACCCCAATTAACTATCTACTATAATAAAAAGCACCCGCAACATTCTGAAGCTGACTCCGTGGCTTCAGTGAAGGGTTCGTAAGTGTGTCGTCAACTTCGACTCACCATCTCTCTCTGCCCCGCCCTCGCATCAAAACGTGATGATGTCGAGGGCGGGTAATCAGAAGGCAGGACTGAGGGAACGAACTCACCTCCAACATTCTGAGAAAGCATAATCGCTGGGTGGCTGGAGGGGGGGCAGGGGAGACAGGAGAATCGCTGGATGGCTCGAGGGGGGGCAGGGGATAGAGGAGAATTTGTTGGGTGGCTGGAGGGGGGGCAGGGGAGACAGGAGAATAGCTGGGTGGCTGGAGGGGGGGCACTTACCTCCACATTCTGAGAGAGCGTAATCGCTGGGTGGCTGGAGGGGGGGGGCAGGGGAGACAGGAGAATCGCTGGATGACTTGAGGGGGGGAAGGGGATAGAGGATAATTACTGGGTGGCTGGAGGGGGGCAGGGGAGACAGGAGAATAGCTGGGTGGCTGGAGGGGGGCAGGGGAGAGAGGACAATCACACACACTCTCTCACAGACACACTCGCACCCAGTCTCACTCTCTCTCTGTCACACTCGCACGGTGCTGCCAACCACGCAGAGGGGGGAGAGGCAGGGGGTCCTGAGACCACAAGGGAGGGGGTCTTGAGACCAGAGGGGGGGAGGGGGTCCTGAGACCACAGAGGGAGGGGGGAGGTATCTCTGTCACACACACTCTCTCTCACACACTCTCTCTCTCACAGTCAGTGTCTTTCTCTCACTGTCACACAGTCACTCAGACTATGTCTCACACTGTATCACATTCACTCTCTATGTGTCACACAGTCATTCCCTCACACTCTCGGTCTCACAGAGTGTCTGTATATCGCACACATACTCTCACACTCTGTCTCACACACACTCACACACAGTGTATCTGTGTGAAACACACTCTCACACTCACTGTGTCTCACATACGCACTCGCACACACTCTCATTGAAACACACACACTGTCCTCACACACACACACTCTCCTTCTCACACACACACACTCGCACCCAGACTCACTCTCTCTGTCATATACACACACACTCGCACATTCACTCTCTCTCACACAGTCACTCTCACACACATTCTCTCAAACATATACACACTCCAAGGAAAACCTTGCTAGCGTCCGTTTCATTTGTGTCAGAAACGGGCCTTATTTACTAGTAATGATATAAAATAGCTGGGGTCTACTGAGGCTTTTTCTTCTGTGTTTATTGCAAATGTTTTATAAAATATTTTTGACAACCTTGTAAGAATTACTGAGTATTCTGTGGATGATAAGATTTGTGTTTTGAAAATTCCATATTAGGTGCATACATGTTCAGTAGTGTAAAGGTCTACCCTTTAATAAAATCCACAACAGTGAACCAAAAACTGAGACTGCAAATCGGAAGGCAACAGGCAATTGAATTGCAACTCTCAAGCCAGAACTTGGAGGGTTCCTGAAGAAGGATATTGTTCTGAAATGGAGCTCTGTAGAACTGCGGATTCATTTGTACAGGACTTATAGATAAGTCATCATTTGGCACTGTTGAGAAGTTGTGGCACCAATGTGTTTTGCTTATTCTTTGTCGTCCCCAGAATAATGTCCAAAACTCTTTTTATATTTTGGGCAGACAGCTTGGAATGGATTTGATGCTTTTTGGTTGCATGTTGATTTGTTATTGCACAGCACACATATAGTTTCTCCGAGGACAAGCAGGCTTCTATCTTCTCACAAGTGGGCGATGCCGTTCCGTGTTGCCCGGTCCAGCTTTTGCCATAGTAAAAAAGAGACAGCTTTGTTGAGTGCGAGCTGTGCTCCACCACGCATTCACGAGTGCCTTCCTGCCCATTGCACGAACACGGTCTTAGTTCTCTTTTTTTCCGTGTGAGGAGAATATGTGCTTTTTTTTTTTTTTTTTGTCCTCTCACTCGCTATTAAATGCCTTCTGACTATTGTTTCTCATTTTTCTTGTGGCTCCTTTATTTGGGCCTTTTTCAAATCTCGCCTTTATTTTCCTTAGTTTTATTTCGCCTGGGTTTAAGTTTTCTTATTTTTCCGTCATCATTGGGCTGTTTTTAGACCCTGACTTTGGTCGGGTTTTTCTCTTTTTTTCCATGCCTTTCCCCTTTTTTAGGCACCATCGAGTCTTTTAATTTAGCCGATGAGGTTTTCCCATCCATGTCCACAAAGACTCGCAGTGGCTTCAAGCACTGTACCCGGTGCAGTTGGAGTATCTCGGGAAAGACACCCATTCTTGGTGTCTGCAGTGTCTTGGGCCCAACCATAGTCCTGCTAACAGTGTTCTCCATCTTTGCATGAAGAAGAGAGCCCAGGTTTGTTGAGAGGCTCAATGAGAGAGATTTTTTGGAGCTAAGTCCGGTTCCTCGAAGTCGGCATAGATGTTGAGCATCACACCGGGAGCGTCTGTAAGCATGGCTGCTTCAAGACCCTAAGACACTGGGAGCAGTGAGGCGTCGAGTAGGTCTCCACCTATCTTGAGGCTTCCTGCTGTGCAGGTCCTCTGGGGCTATCCATCGTCTGATTCGATGACATCCTTGGCACCGAGGAGCCTTGGTGACACGCTTCAGGCGAAGGCCAAGAAGCATCGTCATTGGTCAACCTCAACACATGGTTCCAGAAGCTCCAGGGTGTTGAAGGATTTGGCACCCGAAAAGCGTCTGCACCGAGAGGATTGCTGTCCCTCCATACAGGAGGTGCTGATGCGCCTGTCTCCAAGCAGCCGAGATCCTGCTACCACGTCAATCCCGGCAGTTCTACAACCTGCACCTCAACCAGAACCCCAGCTTTTCCCGGTGTCGACCCTCAGTGAGTGCATCCGGGCCTTGCTCCCAGAGCTGCTGGATGTTAGCGGTGTGCAGCAGTATCGGGGGTCCTTGCACCTGCCATATCTCCCATTGCGGCCCTGCCTGGGCCTCCAGCGCCGCTTGCAGCCTCGGTGTTGACTGCCACCGAAGCCGATACACCTTCAGTGTCTGTGGAGGAAGCTTCACCGGAGTCGAGATGGGAGCCGCCTTCTCAACGCAGCTCTAGAGGGCACAGTTCCTCGGCATCGAGGCAGGTTCGGTCTTGGCAATCCCATAGGGAGATACATTCTAACACCGAGAAGAAGCGCTCATGGGATTCAAAGGAAGATCCCAGATACTTCCCTCAGATGAGTCTTATGGGATTCCCTCTGAAACCTCCCCTCCACCTGAAAGAAGACGGTCTCTACTGGAGAGCCTTTCATTTGTTAAGAAAATGGCTGATGCCATTCCATTTCATTTGGAAGTGGAGCATGAGCCCAGGGCCGAGATGTTCGGGGTCCTGTACTACACATCTCCTAAGAAGGCTGTGACTGCCTCTCTCCATGAGGTGCTCAAGGAAGTCCTCGTGAAGAAGTGGGAGTCCCCTCTATCCCAGTCCCTGTCGTGCCCAAGAAGATTGACACCCAGTATGGGATCCATAGTGAACCTGGCTTTGTTAGGCCTCAGTTACCTCACAATTCCATGGTGGAGGAGTCCGCTCTCAAAAGAGCCAGGAGTACTAGGGACTATATCTCGGCGCCCCCAGGCAGAGAAGCTAGGACCCTGGATACTTTTGGGAGGAAGATGTACCAAGCTTCAATGCTCATCGCCTGTATACAACCCTACCAGCTCTTCACGAGCGTCTACTTATAAAACTTGGTGCGACAGCTGTCGGACTTGGTGGATGCGCTCCCTCCAGAGCAGGCCAAGCCTTTTCACCAGTTGGTCAAGCAGCAGAAGGCATGTCAAAAGTTCTTGGCCAGGGGCACTTAGACCCTTTTGATGTGGCATTCAGGATCTCTGCTCAAAGTATAGCAACACGCAGACTCGCGTTGCTTCATGTTTCTGACTTGGAACACTCTGTTCAGCAGCAGTTGGCAGATGCTCCTTGTTGGGGGGATAACCTTTTTGGAGAGAAGGTTGAGGAGGTCGCTGACCAAATCAGCAAAGCATACTGATACCATCTCTTCCCTCTCCCATGGGGCACCTTCTGCATCCACCTCCTCATCTAGGAGGGTTTTTGGCAAGCCAAGGAGCAGTCCCTACTACTATTCTAGATGTAGGTACAGTACACTCCTTTGGTTCGCCAGCCTACTCAGGCTCAGTGCCAGCAGGCTTGTTCACATCAACAGAATGCACCTAAGGCCCCTGCTGATCCCCAGTCAAAGCAAAGAATGATCTTTTGACTGGCTCCAGCAGACCATAGCCACAGTAAGTGTCGGTCCTGGATGAATTGCCGGTCGGGAGGGAGGCTCAAATGTTTTCACCAAAGGTGGCCTCTTATAACCTTTGACCGTGGGTTCTTCAAATAGTCTGTCTCAGATATGCCCTCAACTGGCATCTCAAACCTCCAAATTGCCCACCGAGAGCTCATTCATTCAGCTCTCTGCACAGGCAGGTACTTGCAGGGGAACTCTCCGCTCATCTAAAGACCCATGTGGTTGAACCCATTCCACCAGGGGAACAAGGGCATGGATTCTATTCCAGGTACTTCCTTGTGCAGAAGAAGACAGGATGTGCCCCATCCTAGACCTAAAGGCCCTGAACAAATTTCTAGTCCAAGAAATGTTCAGGATGGTTTCCCTGGGCACCCTTATACCAATCATTCAGAAAAATGATTGGCTATGCTCTCTGGATTTAAAGGACGCATATACTTATACCCTGATATTTCCAGTCCACCAGAAGTATTTTCGATTTCAGCTGGGAACAGATCATTATCACTGCTGTGTGTTGCCTTTTGGCCTCACGTCAGCTCCCAGAGTCTTCACCAAATGTCTAGTGGTAGTTGCAGCATTGCTAAGTAGACTGGGAGTCCATGTGTTCCCATATCTCGACTATTGGC
Organism: Microcaecilia unicolor; assembly: GCF_901765095.1. Lineage (NCBI taxonomy): Eukaryota > Metazoa > Chordata > Amphibia > Gymnophiona > Siphonopidae > Microcaecilia > Microcaecilia unicolor. The sequence continues at coordinate 235,063,026 of NC_044037.1, forward strand.
TGTTGAAGAGCACCTTAGAGGACGGTGCTTGGGAGTCCATGCGGATGACTATTTGGGTGCCGGAGCTACTAGGGTTCATTGTAAACTACCCCAAGTCGCATTTACACCCTGTCCAGTGATTGGAGTTCATAGGAGCGCTGCTCGACACTCAGAGGGTTCAAGCCTACCTCCCGGAGACTAGAGTGGACAATCTTGTTTTCTCTGCCTCTCAGCAGGTCACAGCTCAGCAGATGTTGAGATTGCTGGGCCACATGGCTTCCACAGTGTACGTTATACACATGACACATCTTCACATGAAATCAGCTCAGTGGACCCTGGATTCTCGGTGGTATCGAACCACAGGGAGCCTACAAGATGTCATTCAAGTGTCCCCAGAGCTTGTCCTTTATTTCTAATAATCTTTTGTATTGTTTTCAATAGCATTTGCTATTGTTTTGGGTGAGTGAAAATGGTGGCAAGCTTTGCCTATTGGCTTCAGCCCATATAATGGGCTAGATAGGCTCACCCTGTCTCCTGTTCTCAGGTTAGACTGGAAGAGGTGAGGCAGAGGGAAGGAGCACGAGATGGATGGGACTGGGGGTGGTAGAGGGGAAGAAGCAGGATGTGAAATGAGGGATATCAGAAGAAGGGCAAGAAAAGGGGATGATGTAGGGAAAGGTTGAGACATAATGTGAATGACATGGAAGACTGGAGAGAGGGTAAGAGGCATTGAAAAGGGATTGGGGTATAGGAGAAGGGAATGAGTCTCTGAAGGGGGTTGAGTTACGGTAGAAAGGGTTAAAAGATGGTGAAATAGAAGCTATTGGGCATGGGGTATAGGGTAACAGACAGATGAGTGGCCTTGGAGGCAAGGGAAGGAAGGAGAGACATGGATGGAATTGTGACTGATAGGGTGATGAGATGCAGTGGAAGGTAGATGAGGGCGAAGAGGGTGAATACAGAGGATGGGAATGGGGGACTAATTAAGTAGGTGAAAGATAGGGGAGCAATTTAGGAGACTGGGTAAGAGAGAGACAGAGAGAGGAATGGGAGTGCTTGAGAGGGAGATGGTCCAAGCCAGTAGGTAGATGGGGTAATAAGGACTAAAGAGTGAGAGAAAAGTGGAAAAAAACATAAAATGAAAGATCAGTGCCAGACAGGTGCAGAAAAGGACATAAAGAAGAAGAGAAGAGTGAAGATATGGAAAAGCCAACCTGGAAAAGAAGACTGACACATGGAAAATGGAAAAGAGACTGGGACCAGCCCATCTAGAAAAATAGAATGCTCAGTCAACAAAGGTTGAAAAGAAAACATTATTTTTATTTAATGGTTTTTGAGGACTAAGATGTGTGCTTTGTGAAATATACATTTTTTTCTATTGTATTTTGCAGAGTACAGGAGAAAATATATTTGTTTCTCTTTTACCAGTATTTTGCACTGCTTACAGAGTCTGGCTTTCTTGAAGAGATCTATATTTCAGTTTTTGTGGGCATGTTTTTTGTGGTTCACTGTTTTGTATCACATGAGGGTCTGTTCGTGGTGTTCTGCATATGTGACTGAGGTAACGAATTCTGCTAGCATGTAGTGTTGTAGTGTTTGTGTAGGAATGTGTAACAGTTCAGCTTATTCCATTTTCCATATAGCAGGTATATTGGTTCTCTAGGGTCCAGTGTAATATTTATAGCACTGTCTTTTCATAGGTGGGTTAGGGTCAGTGCTTTTTTTGTAGAAAAAATGTGCCGGTACTCATTATGGGCGGGGTCACCACATATGGCTCCACCCCTATGGTAATAACAACCAACAAACAGCGGGTATCATATAACAATTGTGAAACAATCAAACATATAAATGGCGTGTGACCGTACGCACTCGCAAGTGCGCAGTAGAGACTTCCCTCTCTGTCCCGTCCCCGCACTCTCTTCGGTATTGAACTTACATCAGCGAAACGCAGCACACAGAACAGCTGAGCTCCCGTCGCCCTTTCTTCCCTGCCTGTGTCCTGCCCTTGCCGACATTACGTCACACAAGGGCGGCACACAGGCAGAGAAGGAAGGCCGACAGGAGCTCAGCTGATCTGCATGCTGCCTGCGTTTCGCTGATGTAAGTTCAATACCGAAGAGAGGGCCCGGGCCGGGTGCAGGGGTGGTGGCGGCGACTCCGGGGGACCGGTAGCTGCGACCTTGGGGGGGAGGGGCAGCGGCAAGGGGAGGGGCCTTGCCAAAACCCCATACTAGCCCGTTTTAACGGGCTCAACGGCTAGTGAGAAAATAACAGAGGAGGAGAGGACCTCAGACAACAACCACCTTTTCAATCAATTAGATGATGTTAGTGTGGTTGCAATCATATAATCATAGGTCCTTTACCATCCTCCTCCCTCAATCTGCATTCGTTTGCTTGTAATCTATCTTGGTACTGGCTATCACAAACATTATCAAAAAGTATCAAACCCCACAGCTACTTAGCTTATCGCTGCTTCAACCAGGGGCTCCCCAACGGTCCCGTTTCGCCAGCTAGGGCTTCGTCAGGGGAAGAGCACCCTAAAGCGCCAAACTGTGGTAGGCACCTACAAAACAAACACACAACAAACCTTCAATCTCTCACATATCTCACAATTTATACAATTTGAACTACAAGAATCTAAAAGCAATATCAACCGCTCCAATGTAACTCACCCGGCACGCCAGTAAAGCCGCCGAGAAAATGTGCGCCAAAATCACCCACAATCCAAAGGGCATTTAAACCCTACTTTAGGAAACAGCTGATGAAACGTAACGGGGGAACAGCTGATTAGCGTGACCAGACGTGACCCAACGTCACATCCAGTGCGCACCAAAATTTTATTTATATTTTTAAATAAACCAGACAGCTTGTTACCCACAAGTACATAGCTAAAACGATCTGTGTTTCTCCAACGAAACCTCACATCTCAGCAGTGCACAACAAAAAGCAAACCAACCAAAGGGCATATGAACCAACAATCATGCATACAGATATAAGATAAACCATCATATCAGCCACACCAACTCGCAACCAACACTCATCAAAACCTTTATCTAAAACTATAAATAAAACTATAATAAAAAACCAACCCCTCCCACCCAACTCTGTGCGACAGTCTAACTGTGCAAAAATGTTGTTATACTCAAAATGTGTAAGTCCCTGCATCAAAAAAACACAGTCCAATCAATTTTGGCATTAAGTCCAGCAGGTTCTACAAAACGTAAATGAAAAATCCATTTTTGTTCCAACTGTAGTAACGCTTTAGGGTGCTCTTCCCCTGACAAAGCCCTAGGTGGCGAAACGGGACCGTTGGGGGGCCCCTGGATGGAGCAGTGATAAGCTAAGTAGCTGTGGGGTTTAATACTTTTTGATAATGTTTGTGATAGCCAGTACTAAGATAGATTACAAGCACACGAATGCAGATTGAGGGAGGAGGATGGTAAAGGACCTATGATTATATGATTGCAACCACACTAACATCATCTAATTGATTGAAAAGGTGGTTGTTGTCTGAGGACCTCTCCTCCTCTGTTATTTTCTCATTGTTTCACAATTGTTATATGATACCCGCTGTTTGTTGGTGGTTATTGCCTATAATTCAGCGGTGTGATTCCCTCTATTTTGTCCATCCCTATGTTAGCCACACCCTTTATACCAGCCATGGCGCATATAAACAGACATCATTGAAAATATTATAGTAGTATAGGAGAAAAAAATAACATGATTTTTTTCATTATAAATAATTTCTGTAAGCTGTTACAGCTCTAGTATACCCAGTGCAAAATAAGACAGCAGATGTAAATTCTCAAATTTGGACATATTCCAAACACTAAAATGAAAATAAAATGATTTTGTTTTCTACCTTTGTTGTCTGGTGACTTTGTTTTTCTATCCATATTGGTCCCAGTCTCTGATTCTGCTGCTCTCTATCTGTTCCCTTAACTCCGTTTCCAGGGCTTCCTTTCCATTTATTTCTTTACTTTCCCCCTTTCTTCTTCATTTGTTTCCATACATCCATAAGTAAAAGCTGGGTCCTCCTTCGTGGAATTGACTGGAGGAGGTATAACGTGGAGCCAGCTTTTGCCTATTTTCTCCATCCATGTGCAGTTTTTCTCCTCTCTTCCCTTTCCCTCATCTCCATCCGTGTGCATCTTCTTTTTTTTTTCCTCCCCTCCATCCATGTCCAGCACTTCTCCTCTCTCCTCCCCTCCATCCATGTCTAGCATTTCTCCTCTCTTTCTTCCCCTGTATCCATATAAAGCAACAATTCTCTCTCCCCTCTCCTGCACCCAAGTCCAGCATTTCTCCTTTCTCCCCGCCAACCCCTCCATCCATCCATGTCCAGCAGTTCTCCTCTATCTCCTGCTCTCCTCCCCATCCATTTCCAGCATTTCTTCTCTCTTCCCTGCCCTCCCATCCATGTGCATCTCCTTCCTCTCTTCCCTCCTCACCATCCATGTCTCCTGTCTCCCCTCCCATGTCCAGCAATTCTCCTCTGTCCCCTGTCCTCCCCTACCATCCATGTCCAGCAATTCTCTTCTCTCCCCTTCCCTCCCCTACCATCCATGTGTAGCAATTCTCTTCTCTCCCCTTCCCTTCCATCCATGTCCAGTATGTCTCCTCCTTCCCCTGCCCTCCCCTCCCATCCATGTCCAGCGATTCTTCTCCCAGCCCATCCTCCTCCTCCTCCACTGCCTGCCAGCGAAGCGATAGAAAGGCTGCCAGCGTCGGACTGTGCAGTGATTGAGAGAGGCTGGCAGTATCGGAGCTTCCCTCTGCGAGTCTTGCCTATGTGGAAACAGGAAGTTGAAACAACGTAGGCGGGACTCGTAGAGGGAAGCTCTGGCGCTGCCAGCCTCTCAATCGCTGCCTGCACCGTTTGTGCTGCCGAGTCCGTCATAGTAGTAAGTAGGGGAGTGAGAGGAAGGGTGTGGACTCGCCGGGGGTGGGGGGTGGAAGGTGCCAGTAGCACGAACGGTGTGTACCAGCACAAAAAAAAACACTGATTACGGCTGTTAAGTTTTCTGTATATGTTTTGAGTGGGGGGTTTTTTGTACGGCTTTGTGTTATTTCATAAAGTGTCTAGCCCTATTGTTTTTGATATGCTGGCTTAATGTTCAGCATTTTAGTCTGGTGCGTGTTCGTGTTTTTTTTTTTTTTTTTTAATAGCCATAATGAATACGTATGAGATGTATATGTGCCACACCCTTTGCCCCCCCCCCCCCAATGAAACAGTCAAACTACACCCATGAGACCAGAAATCCAAAAATAGTCCTTTATTGAAAGACACCTGATGTGGCCATGTTTCGCAGTAATGGCTGCATTAGGGTTTAACACAATACAACTCAAATAAACATACAAATTAAAATCAATAAAATATGCAGAAGTACATTTAAAAAATATATATAAATCACAATTGTGGTGCATGAGTCATAATTGCATGCATACATGATGCAATATAAAAATATAAATGTGGGCTTACAAACATAATCCTGAGAATATATTGAACCTCTATTGAAACCAGTGTATTTGAATCTGTGTAAAAAGACAACATGAAAGTGTGAAACCAGTGAAACGATACTTAAAAAATATATTAAAAAGATAGGTCTAATCCAAATAAAAGAAATATGAACATTATGTGCACCTAATATAAACTGTAGACTGTGGTAAACAATGTTGACAATATAGTAACTTTGCAAAGCCATACATAAAATCAGTTTAAAGGTTTAGGGGGGTTTGGGCTGTTGGGGGAATCAGTTGTTGAGGGGTTAGTGGGGGTGAGGGTGAGGGGGGAAGGGTGGGGGGAATAGGGGGATAAAAGGGTTATAAGCATAATGTTAAAATAAAAATTAAATTTTATGCATTGTCATGTGCTGGAGCCAATGGCTCGTTGTTATGTTTGAGATGTTATTTCAATAAAAATTCAAAGTTAAAAAAAAAAATCCGTTTAAAGGGACACATACCTAACCAGGGATAAAAAGAGTGTTTCCCCTAGCCAGCAAATGTATATCAAAAACAGCCTAAAAATCACTATCCTGAGACAGAAGATAACTCTTTTATACAGTCCTAAGTAAAGTTCATCTCTTCTATATAAAAAAAACAATTGGAGCCAGAAACTCAGCAGAACCAGCTAACAATTATGTTGTCAGTAGCTTTGTGATACAATGGATTCTTATTTCTGCCTTATTGCAATTTTAAGTATTAATTATATTTGTTTCTGAACTGTGTTTGTGTGTTTTTTTTTCTTTAGATAAGAAGTACAGGTAGAGGTTTGTGTTTGGATGTTGGAGAAAATAATTCTGGTGGTAAACCATTAATTATGTATAGTTGTCATGGACTTGGTGGAAACCAGGTAAATTTACTTAGTGTTGTATCACTTGTTTTATGCAGATAATGCAAATGAAATGTTGAATTTCCTTCCAATCATATTGTCTTCTGTGAGAAATATTCTACAACATTGCTTTTCTGTATGTGTGTGTTTTGCCGATTATTTCATATCAAATGCTTTTGGAAATCTTTCCTGAATTTAAACACTCATATAAAACACTAGTATCACTCTGTTTTCAAAGGATATCCTGTGTCATTAGCAAGCACATAAAATAAGCCACGTTGAGTCAGACCAAAGTCCACTGAGCCCAGCATCCTGTCTAACAAGCTTGTCCAGGACACACATACCCAGCAGTTTTTAAAAAGATCAAATTTTTCATAGCTCATAAAGCAGTGGCTTTCCTGAGTTTATTTGGCTAATATTCTATGATTTGATTATATTAAAATTTAATTGATCACTTTTCCTCAGAGATAGCAAAGCAATGTACATGAAAACAGAGTAGAGAACTAGAAAGTAAACCAAACATTTGTTAGGAAAGAGAAAACAAAGAGGAGTAAGAAGAGGAGAGGAGATCTAGGTATTGAAAACTGCAATGTGAGTGAATCATGGGAGAGCTGTCGAGGTGAATTGAGAAGGCCTTATTGAAATGGTGCATCAGTGACCTTAGTGATACAAAGGTTCAAGATGGGATGATAGCTAGAAGCTAGCTCATGGTTCAATTTTTTTTTTTTTTTTTTGAGAATTGGCTTGACAGTGGCATGTTTCCAAGAATTAGGAAATCAGCCGGATGAGAGACTGGTACAGATCATGTGATATAGAAGAGGAAGGAGACAGTGATGTGGAATGGTAAGCTAGGATGATGGGAGGGAATCTAGGGAGCAAGTAGTAAGTTAATAGAACCAAGCACTTTAGTGAAATATGTGCGGGATGGAATGCCTCTCTTACTTTCTGGTGATAGTACTAATAAGAATTTTGATATAAAATGAGGGAGTCCTGAGAACGCTGCTTCCTCTGTTCTTTCTATATGGCGAGTCTGGCGATAGAGGGGAGAGATGCTGCTGTGAAACGGGCTAGTGAGAAGATTTAGAATGGTGAGAAATAGCAGGTGCGGAGAGAAGTTGGGCTTGCAGATTAGAGCTCTAGAGAGACGTCTAGGTGTCAAGAGAGACCTCCAAGAAGGAGGGAGGGAAAGCTATACCGAGTGGGGGGAGTGATAGGAAGTCGGTGAACTGGAATAGATGGGGTCTGGGTATAGGAGGGAGAGAGTCAGATAAATAAGGTGATGGGATTTGTAGAGATTAGAAAGTGGTCAGTTCAAGGCAAGAGAAGAGTGAAAATTGGTTAAAGAAAAAAAAATCTGAGGTTAAAGAACATGTCCAAATTCCAATCTCTTTTGAATCCCACTGCATTAGTCTTCCTGACCACATCCTCCAGAAGTAAATTTCACAACTTAATTACGTGCTACATGATAGAAATATGTTCTATAATTTGTTTTGGATCTGCTGGTTTTACTTGTTATAACATCTGAAAGGTTAAACAAATGTCCCCTGTTTAACTATTCCACTCCACTCATGATTTTTATAAACTTCTATCATAACCCCCATTAATTGCCTCGCTCTGTCACGATAAAGAGCCTTAACCTTTTTAGCCCTTTATCATAAGGGAACTTTATCCTTCTGCTTTATCACTTTTGTTGCCCTTCTGTGAACCTTTTTCCAGCTCTCCTATATATTTCACAACAGAACTGTTGTGAAAATGATGCATAATATCATTCAAACCTGCATGAAAGAATTGTTCATTTATCGTACACAGGAGAAATGTTATAAGTTGTAAAGTATAACTTTTTTTCAACACTACTTTCAATTTAGTAGCAAGACAACTTACTGGAGAAAATTGTAGTCTTTATTGATTGATAATGTTTCAAGAACCAACCAAAAAAGTGATAGCAAACATTCGTTCCCTCCCTCCTCCCATCGATTTCCAGGCCCCCTCCCTCCAAATTTTAAAAGTCATCTATTTTACCTCGTCGGGGTTAGGGCGGCAGCAGCTGTAAAAAGCATGCAGACTCGGCTCGGTGCTTAGTTGTTTTCCCTTCTCTCTCTCTCAGCTCTGGTCCCGCCCTCATTTCCTGTTTCTGCAAGGGTGGGACCAGAGCTGAGAGAGAGAGAAGGGAAAACAACTAAGCGCCGAGCCTGCATTCTTTTTACTGCTGCTGCCACCCTAACCCCGACGAGGTAAGATAGATGACTTTTAAAATTCGGAGGGAGGGGGCCTGGAACTCGATGGGAGGAGGGAGGGAGGGAACGAATGAAAAACACACACACAAACAAACACACACACACAAACATACACATACAAACATACACACATAAACACACACACAAACATACATACATACATACAAACACACACAAACACACGCACAAAAACACACACGCACACAAACAAATGCACACAAACAAACGCACACAAACACACACAAACACAAAAACATACAAACACACACAAACACACATAAACACACAAACACACACACACAAACACACACACATACATACATACATACATACATACACACACACACAAAAACACACACATACACACACATGCATACAAACACACACGCACAAAAACACACACATACACACACACACATACACACACAAACAGCCTCGACGGTGCACACACACACATACACACACAAACAGCCTCGACGGTGCACACACACACATACACACACAAACAGCCTCGACGGTGCACACACACATACACACACACACACACACAAACAGCCTCGACGGTGCACACACACATACACACACACACATACACACACACACACACAAACAGCCTCGACGGTGCACACACACACACACACACAAACAGCCTTGACGGTGCACACACACAAACACACACACACACACACAAAGAGCCTCGACGGTGCATACAAACACACACATACATACAAACATACACACTCACACACAAACACACACATACATACATACAAACACACACAAACATACAAACACAGACATACATACAAACACACACACAAACATACAAACACACACAAACATACAAACACACACTCACACACAAACACACACATACATACATACAAACACACACAAACATACAAACACAGACATACATACAAACACACACACAAACATACAAACACACACAAACATACAAACACACACATACACACTCATACACAAACACACACACAAACATACAAACATACACACACACATACACACTCTCACACAAACACACACACAAACACACATACATACACACTCACACACATACATACAAACACACACATACACAAACATACAAACACAGACATACATACAAACACACACACAAACATACAAACACACACACAAACATACAAACACACACATACACACTCATACACAAACACACACACAAACATACAAACATACACACACACATACACACTCTCACACAAACACACACACAAACACACACATACACACTCATACACAAACACACACACAAACATACAAACATACACACACACATACACACTCTCACACAAACACACACACAAACACACATACATACACACTCACACACACATACAAACACACACATACACAAACACACACACAAACATACATACAAACACACACATACACACTCACACACAAACACACACACAAACATACAAACACACATACACAAACACACACACAAACATACATACAAACACACACATACACACTCACACACAAACACACACACAAACATACATACAAACACACACACAAACATACATACAAACACACACATACACACTCACACACAAACACACACACAAACATACATACAAACACACACATACACACTCACACACAAACACACACACAAACATACAAACACACCATACACACTCACACACAAACACACATACAAACACACACATACATACAAACACACATACACACTCACACACAAACACACACACAAACATACAAACACACCATACACACTCACACACAAACACACACACAAACATACAAACACACACATACATACAAACACACACAAACACACTCACACACACACATACAAACACATACACGCACAAACACACACACACACACATACATACAAACATGCACGCAAACACACACACAAACAGAAACATAGACACCCACAAACACACACACACAAACGCACAAAAACACACACACACACACACACACACACAAACACATACAGGTTAGTGATTCCTCCTCTTGCTAGGGCTAGATGGGAATCTACACGGAATTCGGCTTTTTTCTATCTGTCTCCCTCTCTTTGGAATGGCCTTCCAAAAGAGATCAGACTTGAGAAATCTTACTTTCATTTTCGGAAACTTTTGAAAACCTTCTACTTTATCGAGTATGTAGATCAGAATTTAGAATAATGGAAGAAAGGTTATAAATGGGCATCTGTAATATATACTAAGTCAAAACTGTATTATCTGTCTGTGTAGATTATATTATGTATTTAATTTTGTATCTGCAGTGTTCTCCTGTGTATTAATCATGAGTTATATTGTTTTCATCTTATGTAGCTAGTTTGTTGGGTTTGCTGTGCTTTCCTGTAATGATTGGAGTTCTAATGTTTGTCCAATTTGTACTTATTGTACTGCTTTTTTTTTTTTTTTTATAAATTGTAAACCGTTCTGTCTTGCAGTAGCAATAAGATACGGTATATAAATTGATGTAAATAAATAAATAAATAAATAAAAAATACAAACACATACACACACAAACACGCACACACACACATACATACATACAAACATGCACACAAACACACACACACGCAAACACACACACAAACAGAAACATAGACACCCACAAACACACACACACACAAACAAACGCACAAAAACACACACAAACACATACAAACACACACACACACACACACATATACAAACACCCTCGACGATGTATGTGTGTGTGTTTGTGTGTTTGTATGTCACACACACACACAAACACACACACACACACAAACACACACATACATACACACACACACAAACACACACATACAAACACACACACACATACGTACAATACACACACGCATACGTACAACACAGATACACATACAAACACACACACACATACAAACACACATACATACAAACACACACACACAAACACCCACATACATACAAACACCCACACACACACACATACACACAAACACATACATACATACAAACACACACACACACACAAACACACACAAACACACACACACACACACACACACAAACAGCCTCGACGGTGCACCTCTAAGTGCCCCCCCGCCGCATCGCCACAACAACCCGTGCAACGGGGCATCAGAAAGCCCCTACCCCCTTCCCTCCTCGCCGCATCACCCAACCCCCCCCCCCCCCCCCCCCCCACATCGACCGCCTCGCCACCCGCGACCGCTAATACAAACTGGGTCTGTCTGAATAGCAGAAGCAGCAGCCGCCGGACACAGTTTGTATTAGCGGTTGCGGGTGGCGAGGGGGTTGATGGGGGGGGAGGGGCTTGGTGATGTGCCACGGTGGGGGGGGTCGGGTGATGCGCGAAGGGGGGGGACAAGGGGCTTTCTTTGGGTGCTGCGCCGGCTGGGGGGGAAGGGGGGGTCTCGCTGGACATGGGTGGCTGGAAGGAAGCAGGGGGAGAGGAGGGTCAGTGCACATGGGTGGCTGCAGGGGGGGCAGGGAACAGGGAAATAGGGATGGGGCTCCACACACCACATGGGTGCCTGCAAGGGGGACAGGGGATACAGGATGGGCACTGCAGGGCGGGCAGGGGGACAGAAGGGTTGGTGGTCATCAGGGGGGGCAGGTGGGTTGATGGACATGGCTGGCCACAGGGGTGGAAAAGGGAAAAAGGAGAGGAGTGTCCTCAGACATGGGTGGCTGCACAGTAGAGGAGGGACGCTGGACATGGGTAGCTGCAGGGGGGGCAGGGGGACAGAAGGGTCGCTGGACATGGCTGGCTGCAGGGGGGACAGGGGAAAGAGGAGGAACGCTGCACATGTGTGCCTGCAGGGGGACAGGAGGGATGCTGAGGGGGGGGGGGCCTGAGACCACATGGATGGCTGCAGGGGGAGCAGGGGAGACAGGAAGGACGTAGCAGGGGGAGAGGAGGGTTGATGGGCATGGGTGGCTGCAGGGGGATGCTAGACATGGGTGGCTGCAGGGGGAACACAGGGAGAGGAGGGTCGCTGCACATGCCTGGCTGCAAGGGGGCAGGGGAGAGGGAGGAGGTGAGGGGGTTCCTCACACCACGCACGCAGTCACTCATTCTCTGTCTGCCACATACACTCTCATTCACACACTCACTGTCTTTGTCCCTATCTTTCACACAGTGTCACACAGAAACACAAACACTGTCTCTCACACACTCTCTCTCGCACAAACACATACACTCTGTCTCTCTCTATCACATTCTGTCTCTGACACACATGCTCCATCTCTCACACACGCTCTTTCTGAAACATACACTCCAAGGAAAACCTTGCTAGCGCCCGTTTCATTTCTAACAGAAACGGGCCTTTTTTACTAGTCTGTACATAAAACGCTACCTCAACATTCTGAAGACAACCTGCTGAAGCCATCTGCAAAATCCCTAAACAGTTCGTAAGTTCATGGTGGTGAAGCCATCCAACTCACCATGTCTCTCTGCCCCGCCCTCGAGGGCTGAACACAGAGAGTAAAGGGATCCATAAAGGCACCCCTACCAACTGGCAACCCCCTCCAACAAACAATGACCCAGGCAGGGGGAGTGTTTCCGTACTCCTCCCCCTGCCTAGGAATCGCTACAGACTGCTGGCAAACTCCACAACCACACGACCACAAAAGCCACCCGCAACCCCCCCCCCACACACACACATAAACACACACACACACGCAAACACACACATGCACACACATGCAAATACACATAAACACGCAAACACACACACGCAAACACACACGCAAACACACATACACACACACGCAAACACACACATGCACACACACACACGCAAACGCACGCAAACACACACACGCAAACACACACATAAACACACACAAACGCAAAACACACACAAACGCAAAACACACACACATAAACACACACAAACACATAAACACACACAAACGCAAAACACACACACATAAACACACACAAACACATAAACACACACAAACGCAAAACACACACACATAAACACACACAAACACATAAACACACACAAACGCAAAACACACACACATAAACACACACAAACACATAAACACACACAAACGCAAAACACACACACATAAACACACACAAACGCAAAACACACACACATAAACGCAAAACAAACACACATAAACACACACAAACGCAAAACACACACACATAAACACACACAAACGCAAAACAAACACACATAAACACACACAAACGCAAAACACACACACATAAACACACACAAACGCAAAACACACACACATAAACACACACAAACGCAAAACACACACACATAAACACACACAAACGCAAAACAAACACACATAAACACACACAAACGCAAAACACACACACATAAACACACACAAACGCAAAACAAACACACATAAACACACACAAACGCAAACACACACACATAAACACACACAAACGCAAAACACACACACATAAACACACACAAACGCAAAACACACACACATAAACACACACAAACGCAAAACACACACACATAAATACACACAAACGCAAAACACACACACATAAACACACACAAACGCAAAACACACACACATAAACACACACAAACGCAAAACACACACACATAAACACACACAAACGCTAAACACACACACACACACAAACACACACAAACGCAAAACACACACACATAAACGCACACAAACGCAAAACACACACAAACACACACACACACATAAACACACACAAACGCAAAACACACACACATAAACGCACACAAACGCAAAACACACACAAACACACACACACACAAACGCAAAACACACACAAACACACACACACACATAAACACACACAAACGCAAAACACACACAAACACACACACACACATAAACACACACAAACGCAAAACACACACAAACACATAAACACACACAAACGCAAAACACACTCACATAAACACACACAAACGCAAACACAAACACATAAACACACACAAACGCAAAACACACACAAACACATAAACACACACAAACGCAAAACACACACAAACACACACAAACACATAAACACACACAAACGCAAAACACACACACATAAACACACACAAACGCAAACACACACACATAAACACACACAAACGCAAAACAAACGCATAAACACACACATAAACGCAAAACACACACACATAAATACACACACACACATAAACACACACAAACACATAAACACACACAAACGCGCAAAACAAACGCATAAACACACACATAAACGCAAAACACACACACATAATACACACACACACATAAACACACACAAACGCATAAAACACACACAAACGCAAAACACACACACATAACACACACACAACACACATAAACACACACACATAAACACACATAAACGCAAAACACACACCCATAACACACACAACCGCAAACACACACACATAAACACACACAAACGCAAAACACACACACATAAACACACACAAACGCAAAACACACACACATAAACACACACAAACGCAAAACACACACACATAAATACACACAAACGCAAAACACACACACATAAACACACACAAACGCAAAACACACACACACACACAAACACACACAAACGCAAAACACACACACATAAACACACACAAACGCAAAACACACACACATAAACACACACAAACGCAAAACACACACAAACACACACACACACATAAACACACACAAACGCAAAACACACACACATAAACGCACACAAACGCAAAACACACACAAACACACACACACACAAACGCAAAACACACACAAACACACACACACACATAAACACACACAAACGCAAAACACACACACATAAACGCACACAAACGCAAAACACACTCACATAAACACACACAAACGCAAAACACACACAAACACATAAACACACACAAACGCAAAACACACACAAACACACACAAACACATAAACACACACAAACGCAAACACACACACATAAACACACACAAACGCAAAACACACACACATAAACACACAAACGCAAAACAAACGCATAAACACACACACAAACGCAAAACACACACACATAAATACACACACACACATAAACACACACAAACACATAAACACACACAAACGCAAAACACACACACATAAACACACACACACACATAAACACACACACATAAACACACACATAAACGCAAAACACACACACATAAACACACACAAACGCAAACACACACACATAAACACACACAAACGCAAAACACACACACATAAACGCAAAACACACACACATAAACACACACAAACGCAAAACACACACACATAAACACACACAAACGCAAAACACACACACATAAACACACACAAACGCAAAACACACACACATAAACACACAAACGCAAAACACACACAAACGCAAAACACACACACATAAACACACACAAACGCAAAACACACACACATAAACACACAAACGCAAAACACACACAAACGCAAAACATACACACATAAACACACACAAACGCTAAACACACAAACGCAAAACACACACAAACGCAAAACATACACACATAAACACACACAAACGCAAAACACACACACATAAACACACACACATAAATACACAAACGCAAAACACACACAAACGCAAAACATACACACATAAACACACACAAACGCTAAACACACAAACGCAAAACACACACACATAAATACACACACAAACGCAAAACACACACATAAACACACACACATAAATACACACACAAACGCAAAACACACACATAAACACACACATAAACACACACAAACGCTAAACACACACATACACACACACAAACGCTAAACACACACAAACACACACATAAACACACACACGCAAACACACATACACATAAACACGCAAACACATACGCAAACACACACACGCAAACACACATACACATAAACACGCAAACACACACACTCAAACACACACACATGCAAACACACACGCAAACGCACGCAAACACACACAAACGCAAAACTCACACACATAAACACACAAACGCAAAACACACACACATAAACACACACACATAAATACACAAACGCAAAACACACACAAACGCAAAACATACACACATAAACACACACAAACGCAAAACACACACACATAAACGCAAAACACACACACATACACACACACATAAATGCAAAACACACACATAAACACACACACAAACGCAAAACACACAAACGCAAACTCACATACACACACACAAACGCAAACTCACACATAAACACGCAAACATACACATACACACACACAAACGCAAAACTCAAACTCAAACACACACAAACGCAAAACACATAAACACACACGCAAAACACACACACAAACGCAAAACACACACACATAAACACACACACAAACGCTAAACACACACACATAAACACACACACAAACGCAAAACACATAAACACACACGCAAAACACACACACAAACGCAAAACACACACACATAAACACACACACAAACGCTAAACACACACACATAAACACACACACAAACGCTAAACACACACAAACGCTAAACACACACACATAAACACACACAAACGCAAACACACACACATAAACACATACAAACACACACATAAAAACACAAACACATACACATAAACACACAAACGCTAAACACACACAAACGCTAAACACACACACATAAACACACACAAACGCAAACACACACACATAAACACATACAAACACACACATAAAAACACAAACACATACACATAAACACACACAAACGCAAACACACACACATAAACACATACAAACACACACATAAAAACACAAACACATACACATAAACACACACAAACGCAAACACACACACATAAACACACACAAACACATACACATAAAAACGCAAACACAAACACATACACATAAACACACACAAACGCAAACACACACAAACGCAAACACACATAAACACACACAAACGCAAACACATAAACACACACAAACGCAAACACACATAAACACACACAAACACATACACATAAAAACGCAAACACAAACACATACACATAAACACACACAAACGCAAACACACATAAACACACACAAACGCAAACACACAAAACACAAACACACATAAACACACACAAACACAAACACACATAAACACACACAAACGCAAACACACATAAACACACACAAACACAAACACACATAAACACACACAAACGCAAACACACATAAACACACACAAACGCAAACACACATAAACACACACAAACGCAAACACACACACACATAAACACGCAAATGCAAACACAAACACATAAACACACAAATGCAAACAAACGCATAAACACACACAAACGCAAACACATACAAACACACGCAAACACATACACACAAACACACACAAACGCAAACACATACAAACACACGCAAACACATACAAACACACGCAAACGCAAACACATACAAACACACGCAAACACACACAAACGCAAACACATACACACAAACACACACACAAACACACGCAAACACACACATAAACACACACAAACGCAAGCACACACACATAAACACACACACACAGAAACACACACAAACGCGCAAACACACGCAAACGCACACACAAACACACACAAACGCAAACACACACACACACAAACACACATAAACACACACACATAAACACGCAAACACACAAACACATAAACACACAAATGCAAACACAAACACATAAACACACAAATGCAAACACAAACGCATAAACACACACAAACACATACACACAAACACATACAAACACACGCAAACGCAAACACATACAAACACACGCAAACGCAAACACATACAAACACACGCAAACACACACAAACGCAAACACATACAAACACACGCAAACACACGCAAACGCAAACACACGCAAACACACGCAAACGCAAACACATGCAAACACACGCAAACGCAAACACATGCAAACACACGCAAACGCAAACACATACACACAAACACACACACAAACACACACAAACGCAAACACACACATAAACACACACAAACGCAAACACACACATAAACACACACAAACGCAAGCACACACACGCAAACGCACACACATAAACACACACACAGAAACACACACACACAGAAACACACACAAACAGCCTCAACGGTGCACCTCTAAGTGCCCCCCCCGCCGCATCGCCACAACAACCCATGCAATGGGGCATCAGAAAGCCCCTACCCCCTTCCCTCCTCGCCGCATCACCCAACCCCTCCCCCGCTGCTTCACCAAGCCCCTCCCCCCCACATCGACCACCTCGCCATCCGCGACCGCTAATACAAACTCTGTCCGGCGGCTGCTGCTGCTTCTATTCAGCAGCAGCAGCCCGTAAATAAAGAAAACAAACAAAAAAACAACCTCCTAAAACGCACCTCCGTGGAGAACCATCTCACATTGGCTGACGTCTCTGCAGCCGCTCCTCCTCTCCCCTCAACGTCAGTGCCCCTGCCGGAAGACCCCGGAGAAACGCCGAGACGTCAGAGGGGAGAGGAGGAGCGCATGCTGAGACTTCAGCCAATGTGAGATGCTTCTCAACGGAGGTGCGTTTTAGGAGAACTTTTTTTTTGGTTTTCTTTATGTACGGGCTGCTGCTGCTGAATAGCAGAAGCAGCCGCCGGACACAGTTTGTATTAGCGGTTGCGGGTGGTGAGGGGGTTGATGAGGGGGGAGGGGCTTGGTGATGTGCCACGGTGGGGGGGGGGGGGGTGATGCGCAAAGGGGGGGACAAGGGGCTTTCTTTGGGTGCTGCGCCGGCTGGGGGGGTCTCGCTGGACATGGGTGGCTGGAAGGAAGCAGGGGGAGGGGAGGGTCGCTGCACATGGGTGGCTGCAAGGGGGGGCAGGGAACAGGGAGACAGGGATGGGGCTCCACACACCACATGGGTGCCTGTAAGGGGGACAGGGGATACAGGACGGACACTGCAGTGCGGGCAGGGGGACAGAAGGGTTGGTGGTCATCAGGGGGGACAGGTGGGTCGATGGACATGGCTGGCCACAGGGGAGGAACAGGGAAAAAGGAGAGGAGTGTCCTCAGACATGGGTGGCTGCACAGGAGAGGAGGGTTGCTGGACATGGGTAGCTGCAGGGGGGGCAGGGGGACAGAAGGGTCGCTGGACATGGGTAGCTGCATGGGGGGCAGGGGGACAGAAGGGTCGCTGGACATAGCTGGCTGCAGGGGGGACAGGGGAGAGAGGAGGGACACTGCACATGCGTGCCTGCAGGGGGACAGGAGGGATGCTGAGGGGGGGGGGCTGAGACCACATGGGTGGCTGCAGGGGGAGCAGGGGAGACAGGAAGGACGCAGCAGGGGGAGAGGAGGGTTGATGGGCATGGGTGGCTGCAGGGGGGGGCAGGGAACAGGGAGACAGGGATGGGGCTCCACACACCACATGGGGGCCTGTAAGGGGGACAGGGGATACAGGACGGACACTGCAGTGCGGGCAGGGGGACAGAAGGGTTGGTGGTCATCAGGGGGGACAGGTGGGTCGATGGACATGGCTGGCCACAGGGGAGGAACAGGGAAAAAGGAGAGGAGTGTCCTCAGACATGGGTGGCTGCACAGGAGAGGAGGGTTGCTGGACATGGGTAGCTGCAGGGGGGGCAGGGGGACAGAAGGGTCGCTGGACATGGGTAGCTGCATGGGGGGCAGGGGGACAGAAGGGTCGCTGGACATAGCTGGCTGCAGGGGGGACAGGGGAGAGAGGAGGGACACTGCACATGCGTGCCTGCAGGGGGACAGGAGGGATGCTGAGGGGGGGGGGGCTGAGACCACATGGGTGGCTGTAGGGGGAGCAGGGGAGACAGGAAGGACGCAGCAGGGGGAGAGGAGGGTTGATGGGCATGGGTGGCTGCAGGGGGAACACTGGGAGAGAGGAGGGTCGCTGCACATGCCTGGCTGCAAGGGGACAGGGGAGAGGGAGGGGGTGAGGAGGTTCCTCACACCACACACGCAGTCACTCATTCTCTGTCTGCCACATACACTCTCACTCACACACTCACTGTCTTTGTCCCTCTCTCTCACACACTGTAACACAAACACTGTCTCTCGCACACTCTCTCTCTCGCACAAACACATACACTCTGTCTGTCTCTCTCTCACATTCTCTCTCTGACACACACGCTCCATCTCTCACACACGCTCTTTCTGAAACATACACTCCAAGGAAAACCTTGCTAGTGCCCGTTTCATTTCTAACAGAAACGGGCCTTTTTTACTAGTCATTTAAATAATATGGATCTTCAGATATAACAAGATAGGTACTGCAGAATTAACTTATCTTAAGCAGAGTGTGAATTGTCATTGATCCAAAATAATTTTTCAAGAGTTAGTGAGAAGGACTAAATTGAACCTCTTCCCTGAAGAAGAATAATGAAACCTGGCAATGTCGGCAGAGGTTCTGACTGTTTTTGAAGCTTGAAGCTAAGCAGCTCTATTTTTACTGCAGTGTTATTCAAACAAAAAATTCTTGAAAGATCATTTTGGATCAATGACTATTCACACATGGCAGCTTAAGATAAGTTGATTCTACGTACCTGCGTTGTACCCGAAGATCCATATTTTAATGATACGTTTGCAAAGTAGTTAGATATGTGAGTTGCTCAGGATGCTGGGAACAATTTTGGATATGCTTTAAGTTCCCTGCACATTAAGTTTTTTCCTATTAATTTGATGTATTACCTATATCTCTAGGCTCAAATAACTCTGTATGGTTACTCTTATATATTATATTATACTATTACATGTAACCACTTTTTGATTATGTAACTTTTCTATATTTTATTTTATATTATTTATCACATTCACTTTAGTTGTGATAATATAAAATAAAATATAGAAAAGTTACATAATCAAAAAGTGGTTACGTGTAATAGTATAATTAATTTGATGTAAAGTTATTGTAAGACATAATACATTATCTATATTCTGGATTTTCAGGGTTTACTTATAATAACCTAACATATGCGTTGTCATACTGGGACAGACCAGCGTAACTTGTTTCTAACAGTGACCAGTAACTGGCAAGATCTCAAAAGAGAAACAGATTTTATCTGGTTATCCTAAAAATAAGCAGTGTATTTTCCAATTTCCATCTTAATAATAGCTTATGGATTTTTCTTTCAGGAAATTATCCAAACCTTTTTAAACCTTCTAAGCTAACTGCTTTCACCACATTCTCTGGCAATGAATTCCAGAGTTTAATTACACTATGAGTAAAGAAATATTTTCTCCAATTTCTTTTAAAATTTACTACTTAGTAGCTTCTTTGCATGCCCCCTAGTCCTAGTATTTTTGGAAAGAGTAAACAAGCACTTCGTGTCTTTGTTCCACTCCACTCCGTTTTTTTTATAGACCTCTGTCATATCTCCCCCAGCTGTCTCTTTTTTTCTCCAAGCTGAAGAGTCTCATAAGGAAGTCATCCCATTCCCTTTATCATTTCCGTCACCCTCCTCTGTACCTTTTTCTAATTCTGTGATATCTTTTTTGAGGTGCTGTGATCAGAATTGCACACAGTATTTGAGGTGTGGTTGCAATACAAGGCATAACATTCTTATCTTTTGTTTTCCTTTCCTAATAATTCCTAACATTCTATTTGCTTTCTTAGCTGTGCTGCTGTTGCACACCGAGCAGAGAGTTTCAGTGTATCACCAATGATGACAACTAGATCCTTTTCTTGGGCAGTGACTCCTAATGTGGAACCTTGCAACGTGAAGCTATAGTTTGGGTTCCTCTTTTCCACAAGCATTACTTTTGCACTTGCTCACATTAAATATCATCTGCCATTTGGATACTCAGTCTCCCACTCTTGTAAGGGCCTCTTGCAATTTTTCACAATCCTCCTTATGATCTAACAACCTAGAATAACTTGTATCATCAGTAAATTTAATTACCTCACTAGTTGTTACCATCACTAGATCATTTATAAATATATTAAAAAGTAGAAGTCTCAACACAGACCTCTGGGGAAACCCCACTATCTACCCTTCTCCATTGAGATTACTGACCATTTAACCCTACATCTTTTAAACAGTTATTAATCCACATTACCTCTTAGCCTATGACTTTCTAATTTCCTGAGGAGTCTTTCATGAGGTACTTTGTCAAATGCCTTTTGAAAATCCAGATACACTATATTGACTGGTTCACCTTTAGCCACATGTTCACCCCTTCAAAGAAATTTAGTAGATTGGTAAGGCAGAATTTTTCTTGACTAAATCTGTTGGCTTTGTCTCATTAATCCATGCTTATGTACATGCTCTGTAATTTTATTCTTTGTTATATCTCTACCATTTTGCCTGGCACCAGTCTATAATTCCCAAATCACATCTGGAACCCTTGTTAAAAATTGGCGTTGCATTGGCCACGTTCAATCTTCTGGTACCATGCTGGATTTTAAAAATAAATATTACTAACAATAGCTCTGCAAGTTCATTTTTTAATTCTATCAGTACTCTGGGATGTAGAGCATCTAGTCCAGGTGATTTGCTACTCTTCAATTTGTCAGATTGCCCCATTACTGCTTTCAGGTTTACAGAGTTTTGTTTCAGTTTCTCTGACTCATCAGCACTGAATATTATTTCTGGCACTGATATCTCTCCCACATCTTCCTCAGTGTAGACTGAAGGAAAAAATTCATTTATTCTCTTAGTTGTGACCTTGATTTTTAAGAATTACTTAAGTTCACTTTCACCTTAACTTTCCTCTTAACTGAAAGCACTTTCTTACTTCCTTTTGTCTGTTGTTATTCCAGCTATTTTCTTACCTTTGATTTCAGCCATACATTTCTCTTGTATAGCATGTATAGATAATTTTACCAACTCTGTGCTGCCAGTGCACTTACAACTTAGGCCTGCTTTGCAGGTACCCTTAATCTTTGTCAATATATTTCAGTTCCTTAAAGCAGCCCTTAATTTTTCCACTTGTATACTTTTTTTTAATACATGAATTTGACCATAATTCAAATAAGATACTATTTTTGAGTTTACTTAGAAACATAGAATACAAACTCCAAAGTCTACAGAGATGGCCCCTGCAGCAAAATTTGTACGCGGTATTAACTTTTACTAATACATAGTGAGATTCTTCCTTTCCCGGGTCCACTTCAAATGTTAATCCAATATAAAATCTGGGTTTAACAATTAACAGCACTTTTCTTCATGGTCAATCTGTGCAGCTTTCCTTCTCACAGAAAAGAATAAGAGGAAAGCTGTTGTGAGACTATCTTCTCCCACCAGGGGTATTTGTCCCTTGGATGTAAGGGTCTTTCTGGGGTTCAGTCCATTTTGGAAAATAAGTAAAGACCAAATAAGTGTAGGTAGCTTCATTTTGAGAAGTTATACATTTCTAGTAAAACAATTAGATGACTTTGAGGTTTATATTGAGAAAACTTATCGTCGAAGAAATGCATGTTGATTTTATAGCAGGATGAAAGTGCAAAAAGCTTCAGTGCTACGTTGGTGTACATTATACCTTCCCAAACAAAAAGATGAGAGCATGTTTTGACTGTTGAAAGAAAATTTTTCAATTTATTTCGTGATTTATCCTCGCAAACCTTGAGAATGTTATATCAGCTGTTGCCAAATACATGAGCTGTTCCATTCTTGGAAGTCAGTGGTTCATTTTGTTAGGAACCCATTTATTCCATTGTGAAGCAATCAGAAAACTCTTTCCTAGTTTTCTTTGCAATCTGTATTGCTTCTGCTTTAAACACAAAAAGAAAGAAAAACTATTTTTATTTTTCAGCTTGAAGACGTGTCTCTAATGGGGAAGCATATAGCAGGAGATCTAGAATTCTTGCAGCTGGGGGCATAAATCTGATTTTCCATTTTGCGTGTATGTGACATGCAATTAGTTTTTCAAGTTGCATTTGTGATAACTTGAGCCATATGCATTTTTGATCTAGTTAGTTTTTGTGTTTTCCATCTTACCTATTTATAGATGCATTCAACTTTTTTGATGCATTTAAATTTCTTTCCATTTTAAAGGGGTGTCATTTATTTTGAAACTTTTAATTTTGTTAACAAAAAAGACTGTTAGGTCAACCATGTTGTACAATAAATCAAGGTCTTCTCTGTTTTTCTATCATTTTCTGTTTTCAGAGCAAAACTATTTTTAGAAAATTCATTTCTTTTCCAGTCTGCTAAAATTTGGAATTCATTTCCTTCTGCTATTTGGCTAATATCTTCTTACTCCTTCTGTACACAAAGACACATTTTTTGTAAATAGAAAATTATAATTTTGTAATATATCTTTTTGTAATAGGTACTACATACTACTTTGTAATAAGTATTTATATTGTATTAGTAGTGTTACCAATATTAGTATATAATTACATATGTTTTATATTATTAGTATCACTAATAATAATATACACACTAATAATAATATATACACACACTACTATTGTAATACTATTATTATTAGTGATACTAATAATATAAAACATATATATATATACACACACACTATTGTAATAGGTACAATATACTGCTTAGATTGTGAGCCCATTAGGGACAGTGCAAATACCTGTACAATTCTATGTAAACTGCCTCGACTAATGCTTAAAAGAGGTGGTATATCAAATTTTTAAAAATTAATAAATAATATTCCTGGTGCTATTTGTTAGTTTCTTAAATTGTGACTTCATTTGAACCTTATTGGAGGAGGTGGGTTAAAAATATAACATAAACTTGTTATATTTCAAAACAGGAAAAAAATGCAAGGAAATGTTTTCAAGTTTTATTCCATTGGCTGCACCCAAAATGAAACAAAATAACAACCCCCCTCCTATTGTCTTATGGAATAAATTTGTTTCCCTTTCAGTATTTTGAGTATTCTAAGCATCATGACATTCGGCACAACATTCAGAAGGAGCTGTGCTTACATGCTTCTAAAGGGCCAGTGCAACTTCAGCAATGTAGCTACAAAGGTCAAAATACAGCCCTCCGTGGTGAGCAGGAGTGGGTGCTTCAGAAGGTATTTTCAATAGGCTTTTGTCTGATAAACAGAAATGTATTTTTTAAGGAAACATATCTCCCCCCCCCCCACCCCGATATTCAAAAGCATACCTCATAACCAGATATCCACAAATTTTCAGTGGAACATGGCATGCCATAACCCACTGAAAATTTGTGGTTAGCTGATAGCCGGTTATATTGTAAAATATAACTGTCTGGCCATCGATTTTCAGCATATGTTTGGTGCCCATATTTGGCCGTTTGAATACCACGCTTATCTTTGGCCGGTTCAAACCTAACCGGCCAGTGCTGAATATCAGCTTGGCCGGTTAAGTTTGAACCAGCCAAAAATAAGCCAGATATTCAATGCCTGTCACTGGAAATGGCCCAGCTTTGAATATCTGGGCTCAACGCTGACCGCATTAAATAGCTGGGCTAACACGTCTGGTCTGAATATTGAGCCCATTGTCTTTTGGCAGGGACTAAAACAAATCAAGCTGTTAGAATTGTTAGATATTTTTGTGTTTGACCAGTCGGACTACTTTGATATCTTATACAGTACATGTTATAAAGAATTTGCGTTACTCAGATATATGTGAAAGCAATGATAAATGTTAGTTGACTCAGTGTTTGGAAAAGAAAGATGCATTTTGCATAACTGGAAAAATGAAAGGGCAATAACAGCGCATGTGGATCCTGACACCAGCAAAAGCTGTTGACATATTTTCTGCAGGGCCTCTGCCAAGTTATCAGGCAGTGTCTCTGGTCCCACCCAGAACCATAAATGATTTCTCCGAGATATATTTTCTATATCTTCCAGCTTCAAGATCTCATCTGTTTCTGGAGCTAAATCTGTGCAGCATTTTTACATCGTAATTAGCTGCTCCTCGTGATCTTTTTTTTTTGTTGTTCAGCTTCTTGCAATCTGTGTCCCATTTCAGAGAGTGTAGAGTATATCATTGTAGACTAACTTGTATTTTGTACAGCGCTGCGTAACCCTAGTAGCGCTCTAGAAATGTTAAGTAGTAGTAGGCCACTTTTAACTGTGGCAGTAGCTTGTTTAATCTCAGCCAGACCAACTTGTGCCCATCAATCAGATCAAATACTGTTTGTGCAGCTCTGACCGCTCTTCTTAGTGCTGATTCATTGCCATCTTTGTTCCCTAATGCATAACTGAATTGGGCATTGACAGGCATATGCCCGAATATTGGTCCTTTTTTTTTTTGTCGTCATGAAGTCCCTAGCATATTCAGCTAAATCTTTAGCTGTGGAGGAGCTCAAACCAATAAGGGATAATATGCTATATTCACCTTTATTTTTTATTAATGAGTGGGTAGGAGCTCAGCTCTCTTAGGCTCCCTTCTGCAACCAGTTTGAGGATATTTGAATAGCCTGTCAGAATTTGGCCAGCAGTTTAGTATCTAAATTGAGTAATGAAATGTACCCATAAGACTCTGGGAACATAAAGTCTTTACCTGGCTTAGGGATTAATATCCCTATTCTAATACTCTTTTTCACTGGAGAAAGATGAATACTGGAATCCTATAGGAATCTCTATTGGGACCAGTGCTTTATAGTATATTTATAACAGGAAAAGGGAATAGTGAGGTGATCGATTGGGTAAGCTAAGCCTCAACTGCAACCTTCCCGGCCTTCAGACCTCAGGCTCTCCCCTCCAGTCTTGCTCAATTTCTTTCTTTCCACTCTCCTCTCATCCGCTGTCACCATTCAGCACAAGTTTCCTTCCTCCCATTTTATCGCAACTGGGTCTGTGTTATTCAACAATGAACAAATAAGTATGGTACTGCAGCGTTTTGCATGTCCCTACTGATTTCCTGTGCCTGTCCCGGAAGTGTACATCAGAGGAGGGAGAACTGGCATAGAAAGCAGTAGCAGTATGCAAAGAGCTGCAGTTCCACACTGCTTCTTTAGTTTATTAGCCCAGAGCTGGCAGAAGTGCACTGGGAAGGAGGAAAATTGTGTGTGGGAGCAGGGGAGAAGGAGAGAAATGGGGCAAGACTGGATGGGCAGAAAGGGAGAGAAGTGGGACAAGACTGGATGGAAGGAGAGAAAGAAAGAGAACAGCCAAGGCAATGATAAATGAGGAGCAAGAGAGGGCAATAGTGAATGGGACTGGAGAGAGAGACAGCAGGGAGGGGAAATACTGCATAAGAGAGAGAGAGAGAGAGAGGGAGGCAGTGCTGGATGGCAGGAAGAGAGGGGTAATACTGAATGGTGCAGTGGGGGTGGGGAGAGACAGAGGCAGTGCTGCCTGATTGGTAGGAGAAACAACCAAACTAAATCAAGTTTTGTTGAGCTTTTTCAGATAAGTACATTTTTTACTACTACTACTACTTAACATTTCTAAAGTGCAGTTTAACAAAGAAGGACAGTCCCTGCTCAAAGGAGCTTACAATCTAATGGACAAAATGTGCAAACAATCAAATTTTTTAAGTACAATAGTTGAAATTGTTTAAATGTATATTAAAAATATTGTTGCCTACATATGTGCAATGATTAAAGCTCATGAGAGGGGTTCCCTTTTGGGATTAAAAAGAATCTTTCAGAATTTATGGTGATCCCTCTATTGTCTATGAGCACATATCTGTATGCATGGTTTTTGATAATTTTTGTTGACATTTTTACAGTATATTGATTCATGAGTTAATACACCGTGGGTTTTTGAGGTAGAGGGTAGGAGAGAGGTAATGCTGGAAGATGTAGGGTGTAGAGAGAGGAGGAAAGACAGAGGAGATGGTGGATGGGGTAAGAAATGGAGAGGAGATACTGGAAGGCAGGGGGGAAAGACGGTCAATACTGCATGGGGGTGGAGGGAGAGGGAGAGATGGAGCAGTGCTGGAAGTGGGAAGAGAGAAACATAGAGAGAGAGAGGAGTAAATGCATGCCAGGGGAAGAGAGAGAGAGAGAGGAGATAAGGGGAAGGGCGGGGGGGGGGGGGGGGGGGGAGATGGTGCAATGCTGCATGCCAGGGGCAGAGAGAGAGAGAGAAGGGCAAAGCTGAATGATGGCAGGGAAGAGAAATGGGAGATACTAGATGACAGAAGGGGGAGAGAGAGATGAGAAGGGTGCTAGCTGGCAGGCGGAGAAGATAGAGACGAGAGGGTGTGGTCGATGGAGAAGGGGAGAGACTAGAGGAGATGCAGGATGGTGGTGGTGAGGAAAAGACAGAGAATATGCTGGATGGCAGGTGGTAAAAAGACAGAGTGAAGAAATGCTGGATGGCAGGGAGAGTGGAAAGAATTGGTGAAAGACTGGGGAATAAGAGAGGAAAGTAGGAGGGCCATGAGGAAAAGAGATGGAAAGCTGTAGGTAGATGCAGTAAAATGAGAGAGATTGAAGCTGGATAATATGAATGAAATCTGAATGGGTAGGCATAAAAAATTTGAAGAAAGCGGAAAGAAACAGATCAGTGATGGAGTTGGATGTAGCAGAGGAGGTGGTGAAGACAGGAGGAGAGAAAAAAAATGTCAAATTGACAAGAGACCCTTGGAAAGAGTTGAAAGAAGCCTTGAAAGCAGTAACCAGAGACTGGGGCTGACACAATTAGAAATAATTAAAAGGTAGAAAATTTTATTTTTAATTTAGGGCAAAGTAATGTGGTAGCTGCAGTAATCTAATTTAATAGTTAATAAATATTTTTAAAAAATGGAAAATAAGGTGATACCTTTTTTTATTGGACTAAATACATATTTGACTAGCTTTCGGAGGTCAAAACACCACCACCTTCGGGCGTAGACAGTATACTGTTATATGCTTGTCCTGGCTTAAGGAAGGAGGTTTTGGCCTCCGAAAACTAAATGTAATAAGTTAGTCCGGCAAATAGATCTCACCCTATTTTACGTTTAATTTTGTTAATTTATAATGTAGCAGTTGGAATATGTTGGTTTTTGAAGTTTTCATTTGCTCTCTTTATATTTGCACAAACCAGAGGGACATGCATCACTGTTTCTATTTTTCTGGTGTTGCACTGAATGCCAAGTGTGGCTTCTAGGTGGTTCAGTTTAACTAGAAAATATTTATCAGAAGATGTTTAGACTGGTGGTACAGTCACTTATTCTTAGCAAATTGGATTACTGTAATATTGTATACCTGGGTTTACGGAAACAAAGCATCAGAAAAAATCCAAACTATTCAAAATGTGGCAGTTTGTTTAATTTTTTTCTCTTAAGAAAGCGGATTATATTACTCCATTTTTCATTAAACTGCACTGGCTTCCAGTAGAAGCTAGAATGCTCTTTAAATTGGGGTACTTATTATATAAGATTGTTTGTTTGTGGTCTGATTCCTTGTTATATGCTTTCTTTAGTATGTTATCCGGATTCATTATCTTGATCTAATTTTCGTAAATCATTATTTTTTTCTTTCCCTAGTCCTTGGGAAATCACCTCAAAGAAGCTGTTTACATGTTTGCTTATCAATTTGCTATTTTTTGGCCTGCTATGTCATCTATATTAAGCTGCTTGCCCAGTTATGTTACTTTAAAGAAAGATTTAAAGACATGGTTGTTCCATAAATACTTGTTAGGGAAGCAGCTAAGATGAGATGTATATTGTTGGATAATTTTGTCTAATCATTGTTACATCCTAGATTCTGTTCTTTTGTAATCTAGTATCTTTGTTGTAACCCGCTGTGAACTATTTCATTGGTATCAGTGGGCTATAAATGAGCTAACTGTAAGTAACTAATTTTTGTCTATACATTTCTGTTTTTTGTGTGCGTGTTTACTGCTTTGCTTGATGCTATTAAAAACAAAATTAAACTTGTCAAAACCAGGCATAGTTAATCCATTTTCTGTTTCTTACTGGGGCCAAGTCATCCTGTAGATGTGTTTAGCATCTGAGCATTACTGAGAAATGTGACAATTTAGTGATGTTGATGGGATAACCTTACCAAACCCACAAAGTGAATACTTATGACTGTAGTATAAGATCTGCCCCTGTTCTTGAAAATACATTTGCTATTGTTACTCCAGTATACTAACTACTGTCACTTTTATTTTCTTTAGGATCAGCTTCTGTTCAATCCAACCTTAAGTATGTGTCTTACAGCAAATGGAGACCATCCCAGACTGGTACCATGTGACCCATTAGATTCATTTCAAAAATGGACTTTTAATCAAAACAATTAAGCATTGATAATACATTAAAAAAAATAATAAAATAGAGACCAGTCTCTGAAAACTGTGAAAATAAGTACACTGGGGTTCTCAAGTGTAATACAAAAGCTGATAGTGACTATGAAGAATACCTTTTGTCATCATTAAGAAAAATGCACTATTACAAAGTTTCTTAGGACTACACTGAAAGCACAAGAAAACAAGTACCCAAGAATGGGTTCTAGTTCTTTTTGTTTTACTTAATGTTTACAACACATTTAAAATTTATTTTCAGAACAGGGTTTTATAGATGTGGGCTAGTAATTAACATTGTTGCAATAAAGTTCTTGAAAGGGTGAGGGGGCATTTAATACATAGATGATGTATTTTCTTCTTTTGTAATACTGTTGTATATTGATGATGATCAAAAAGTGCTATTTTGAATGTGCTAAATATGATTAGAGTGTATTTTTCTAAAGTGAAATAAAAAAAAGTGTACTTTAGGTAATTTTTTTTTCTACAGAAAGCAAACAAAATATACCACATAAAGACGTTTCTATTTGTTTTCAACTCTGGGTTGCAGAATATGCCTATTTTAATTTGAGCAAATTATGTAAAAGCTGCATATGGATGGAAGGGAAGCAAAGTGTGTGTGTGTGGGGGGGGGGGGGGATGCAGAACTTGGATGGAAGGGAAGATCAAGAGAACGCATGTGAATGGAAGGGAAGAGAAGATCAAGAGAACGCATGTGGATGGAAGGGAAGAGAAGGGGGAAATGCCACGTGGATGGAAGGGAAGAGAAGAAAACTAAATAGACTGAGAAGGAGGTAGAAAAATTGAAATAAGTTCAAGGTGAAAGAGTAGTGCTAAAGATGGACGGCAGGGAAGAAATTGAAGAAGAAAGGAGGTGAGAAAAGAAATTACAAATGGAAAAGGAGGCCCTGGAAACAGAGTTAAGAGCACAGGCAGAGGAAAGCAGAACCAGAGAATGGGAACATGAGTAGAATAATAAAATCACCAGACAACAAAGGTTAAAAAAAAATTTCAGTTTAGTGATTGAATTATGTCAGTTTAGAGAACTTACATCTACTGGTATTGTTTTGCACTGTATAGGAGGAAATACATTTCTTTCTATTTCTTTGGTGTTGCGCTGCACGCAGAGTCTGGAATGTTGGGGTTTCAGTTTATTTTTGTCTACATTAGTACTTACTTTGTGGTTGCTTATCCTGTATTTGAAGTGGTCTGCATGTGTGATTGAGGCCGTAGATGCAGTGCTGAGGAAGGTCACTGAAAGGATTGAGTGAGGGTGGAAATGGGGTTAATATGCTCAAAAAGAGGCAATGGGGTAGAGGGTAAGAGACAGAAGGGTCCTTTTACTAAGGTGCGCTGAAAAATGGCCTGCGGTAGTGTAGGTGCGGGTTTTGGGCGTGCGCAGAAAATAAACATTTTTCGGACGTATGCATCGGACGCATTGGAAAAATGAAATTACTGCAAGAGCCATGCGGTAGCCGTGCAGTAACTCCATTTTGGTGCACGTTGGGCGCGCATAGACACGCGGCTTAGTAAAAGGGCTCCAGAATGATGAGATGAGGGAAGGATGGAGCTGGGGCTGGTGTGAGGGGATGAAAGGCTGTAGAGGGTAGATGAGGGCTGAGAGTGTGGGTACAGATGATGAAAATAAGGGACTAGTGAGTGGGTGAAAGAGATGGGATAGCAAACTGGGGAAGGAGAAAGATGGGGGGAAATGGGATAGTTGGAGAAGGGAATGAGAAGCTGGAAGGTAGATGAGGTGAAAAGGAGGCCAAGGACTAGAGGGTGAGGGAGAGTGAGCGGTAAAAATTATATATAGGTGAATATAGAGGCAGAGAAAAAGTGGAAAAAAAAATCACTGCCAGCAGATACAGAGAAGGTAAGAAAAAAGGACAAGAGAAGAAATAGAAAGGCAAACCTAGAACAGAATTTAGGAGAAGTCTGACAAAAATTGGGACCAGCCCAATTAGAAAAGTAAAATGTCCAGACAACATAGATAAGACTCCTTTTACTAAGCCACAATAGTGATTCCTGTGTGGCAAATGCAGCAGGGGCGTATCTGCGTGGGGCCACAGGGGCCTGGGCCCCCGCAGATTTTGCCCTGGCCCCCCTCCCCGCCGTCAACCCTCCCCCGCTGCTTACCTTTGCTGGCGGGGGGCCCCAACCCCCGCCAGCCGAGGTCCAACCCGAAGTCTTCATATTTCGTCTTCCTCCGACTCCTCCGTGGCCATGCTGTAAGTAACGCTGTTGATTCATTGAATCCAGTTCGGAGTCTGACGTCGCAGCACGTTGTACGCGCGTACAACGTGCTGCGACGTCAGACTCCGAACTGGATTCAACGAATCAGCAGCGTTACTTTACAGCATGGTCACAGAGGAGTCGGAGGAAGACGAAATATAAGACTGCGGGTCGGACCTCGGCTGGCGGGGGTTGGGGCCCCCCGCCAGCAAAGGTAAGCAGCGGGGTTGACGGTGGGGGGGGGGGAGGGAGGCAAAAATGTGCCCCCCCTCTCTGGCTCTGGCCCCCCCTACCGCCGGATTCCAGATACGCCCCTGAAATGCAATGAAGCCTATAGGAATTGAATGGGCTTCGTTGCATTTGCTGCACCTGGAATCACTACTGTGGTTTAGTAAAAGGAGCACATAGAGAAAAAAAATGTTTTTATTTAGTACTTTTTAAGGATAGAAATGTGTCCAGTTTATGGAAATGTGTATCTTTTCTGGGTTTTTTTTTTTTGTACTGAGCATAGTATGGGAGAAAATGCTATTTTTTTTAAACCAGTATTTTCACTGCTTATAAAGTCTGGCTTTCTTAGGGGTCTCCATTTCAGTTTTTGTCTGACTGTGTTTTTGTGGTTCCCTATTCTGTATCAGATTGAGGGTCTGTCTGTTTTCTGCATTTGTGACTGAGATGAAGATTTTTGCTACCACATAGTGTCTGTAGGAATTTGGAACAGCCCAGCTTGTTCTAGTTTCCTAGTAGCAGGTATATTGATGCTCTAGGGCCTAGTTTAATATTTATAGCACTTTTCTAGGTGGGTTAGGGCTGTTATGGTTTGGTAAGTTTTTTCTATATATAGGTTTTGGGTGGCTTTAGCAAAGCTTTGTTTATTTTGGCAAAGTGTCTGGCCTGTTTGGAAGCACTCTGGGCCACCCAAAATAAAAATACTCTGGACTAGTGGTTTCTACATCCTGTAGAGTCACCACACAAACAAAAATCCATCTGCTTTAAACAAAGTGTCTGGTACTGGAAGGAGTGTCTGCTACTCCTGAGGTGGTGATCACAATTTGCATATTTTTTTGTATTATGAGTTGTAAGAGGGATAATGCCATCGTTGGAGAATATAGAGATTGTCATACAGAACTGGAGCTTCAGGGTTTACATTGAGAGCCTAACCAAGCCTGTAATCCAGACTTCACTTCTACATAGAATTTTTTGAATGATACTAATTTTAAAAGTGAAGAGAAAGAGGGGGTATGGGACTAGATCCTATATATCATGCCTAAACAATTGGCGCTGAAAAAAATATGTCTGTGTATTCCGTTCCATTGCGATACTTCTATACCGCCTTTAACAAGGTCTTCAAGGCAGTTGACAAGCAAGAGAATATCCTAGATGGACATGACGGATTATAATAATAGACTACTAATGTACAGTTAAACAGGTAAGATTTTATCTTTTTTGATGGCTTTCCTGGCAAGTTAATAGCTGCATAGTAGGAACATTTGATTATCTAAAACCAATGACACAATGCTTACATTTGTGTTTGATATATATTATCTAGCAAGGATAAGATACATGAGTAAGTGAAATCTTTCCAGTTGAAGACGGCAAGGTCGCTTCTGTCAGAATCCTTAACGCTAGTCTTGTGCATCAAGAGGGAGTCTGTACAATAGCAGAGACCATCTCTTCTTTCCCTAAAACTCAGATGCATTCTTTCCAACATGTGGCCATATTGCATAAGATTCATCACAGAGACTTTTAACTACATTGCTGCTGCCAAGTTAAGGGGCTGGCTCAATGCCACACAATTTTCTTATAAACTACGTTAGCTGATACAGCAGTTCATGTAAATCCAGAATGCTTTCCACTTTTAGGCTATTTCAATGCTTGCATTGTGTGCCAAGAACCATTTGTATTCAGTATTCATTGTTGTCTTAAAATTAGAGTTGATTTCACAATAAAGCAAACCACATTTTTTTTTTCTAGTAGTGTTTCAGGAGCTTTGATTTTATTTAGCAGAAGAGTATATTTACCAGTGCCACTTTGGCTTCCTCCCATTCCTGATGACTGCCCCTTGCACAAGCCACAAAATTAAAAGAAAAATACCTCTTCCTTTATGTTGGCAATGTTTTGGATATAGAAGCACAGTGTAGTCTTTAAGATTATAATTAGGGTTAATTAAATAGCATTTTAATTTGAAGTTTTAGCATGCTACCACAAAATAAAATTGTTTTGTTCTAATCCATTTTGAGACCTGTCATTATTTAAACTGGAAGCTGAGGGATGACACATATTATAGTGCCCTTCTATTTCCTTGTCATATGTACCAGTGCTTTCAAAGTGGGTCCTAGACTAACTCCGTGCCAGTCGGTGTTCAAGGATGTTCACAATGAATATGCATGAAATTGATTTACATACACTGCCTCCATTATATGCAAATCTTTTTCATGCATATTCATTGTGGATATTCTAAAACCCTGACTAGCAAGGGGGTACTCCAGGCCCAACTTGGGAAATATTGATATCTACTACTTGAATTAGATTGTATGCATACCTTTTTTCAAAGCTGCTATCTTTTTATACTTCTAAATGATAAAATATACATCAGAAACTAGTGCATACAAAGCCCTTGAATTAATGACTTTTCTGCATAGTTCTTCAGTTCCATCTATTGTTTGGTAACAGTGAGTGAATAAACTGAACAGTGAGACTACATTTAGTTCAAAATATTTTTCTTATTGGCCATTTAACTTTGGCTTCTTATTAAACACTGTACTATGTATCCCTGTCTTTTACAAACCCCATGATTCTGTTTATTCATTTACAGTCTTGAAACTCACTTTTTTCCCCTTGCCCTTTTTAAAAAGGGCTATGGCTCAAGTCCTAGAACTCCCTCATGCAAAACAGATAAAACATAGACAAGGTTTTTAGGGAGAGCATGAGAGAGAATTCCTGTGTGTAACCTTTGCACACAAGCCATAACTTCACTTTGAAAGGAAAAACAAAGTGCAATTTTACACTTTAATGAGGTAAGGTACAGAAGGCCATCGGAAGCATAGCACACTACAGGTGCCGAGCATGCACACAAAAGTTCCGTGTGTGACTGCTTAGAGTAATTTGAAATGTGTGAGCACTCATTCCATACATGTCTAGACAATCCTGCTGGCCGAACCCTCCCTACCGCCATAAGGGGTGTAAAAGGTCAGTACCTGATAACATGTGACAAACCAATTTAAAAAAGGCAATGCATTGTCAGCACTCTAAGCTCATGACCAAATTACTTTTCATCTGTCTGGGGGCTAGAAAGATGCATGAGCTAAACATGGATTCCTGTGAAACCCCTAATATACAGAGGGCCAGAAGGGGTAAATCTCTTGAGTAACAAGAGATTGTGTATCTGAATTTTCAAAAGGCGTTTGACAAATTGCCTCATGAAAGACTCCTGAGGAAACTGGAGAGTCATGGGATCGGAGGTAGGGTATTACTATGGATTAAGAATTGGTTGAAAGATAGGAAGCAATGGTTGAATGGTCAGTATTCTCAGTGGAGAAGGGTAGTTGGTGGGGTCCCGCAGGGGTCTGTGCTGGGACCGCTGCTTTTTAACATATTTATAAATGACCTAGAGATGGGAGTAACTAGTGACCTAGAGATGGGAGTAACTAGTGAGGTAATTAAATTCGCAGATGACACTGCTGATCAATGTCACATGGGTGAAACTTTTCATATGAGCCTCTAGGCTGGAGGATGTCCGGTACAATTAAGCAACTGGATCCAAGCTCTTTATTGGAAAGGCATCTTTAATTTGCTTGTATGAGTAGCGGTATACTGCGTTATACAACAGTGTTGGTCATTGGCCATGGCTAAGGACTGTCATGGTTGTGCATTAAATATATGAGGGCTAGTATTATAAATTTCATCTTTATAAATTTGGCAACAAGAGGGGCAAGATGTTGGTTCGCTTAATTGCTCCTAGGTACTGTACACTTCTAAACAAATCCTAACTATTCGGAATGACAAGGGGCAATTGCTTCACACTGACAGAGAGATACGTGACGTCTTCCAAAAATTTTTCAAGCAATTCTATGAGTCAGAGGCGGAGAGTGGCCTTAGTGGGGAGCTATATTTAGAAAACATTGCCCTCCCTGGCATCACACAAGCAGATCGTAGGATGTTAAATGCCCCTATAAATGATGACGAGGTGAGCTGGGCTGTTGGGCATAGTAAGTTGGGTAAGGCCCCGGGTCCAGATGGTCTCAAATTAGAATTCTACAGAATGTTGGGGGACCCTATAGTTCCGTCAATAGCAAGAGCATTTAACAGGTGGGTGGAGGTTGGCTGGCTACCAGAACATCTTAATCTGGCTCAGATTATAGTGCTACCTAAACAACAGAGAGATCCCACTTTGGTGTCTTCATATAGGCCGATCTCTCTCCTTAATCAAGAGGTAAGACTATTTGCCAAAATTCTAGCTAATAGGTTGAGAAGAGTGCTACCGGGTATCATTCACGAAGCACAGGTGGGGTTTGTTCAGGGGCGATCAGTGGCGCATAATCTGAGAAGTATATTGGCTTCACTGGAGAGATTGGAGACCACTAGAGAATCGGCTATAATGATTAGTTTCGAGGCCGAAAAGGCGTTCGATCGGGTGGAGTGGCCGTATTTATTTACAACCTTAGCCAAATATGGGTTTCAAAGGTGGTTTCAGAGGGCGATCTCTGCACTATACTCGTCACCTCGAGCCAGGATCTGGGTGAACGGGTTGTACTCGGAAGAGTTTGATATTTGCCAAGGGACCCGGCAGGGATGCCCATTGTCGCCTTTACTTTTTGCTTTATATCTGGACCCTCTGATCCGAGACATATGTACATGCCCGGCAATTAAAGGAGTTCAATTTGAGCACCAGGAATTTAAGGTGGCGGCCTTTGCCGACGACTTGTTAATAATACTCACGAAGCCTTGGGAGACGTTAGCGTATCTTTTAGAGATATTTAAAGAATTTGGGTCCTATTCTGGCCTTAAATTAAACTATGACAAGTCTGAAGCGTTAGCTCTTACCGCTTGGCCAGGACAGTTTCAACTAAGATGGGTGGAGGAATCATTTCATTATTTGGGTATCCTTCTACCAGCCCGGACAGGGGGGATCTATAGCATAAATATCCAAAGGCTGATAGCTAAGACCAAACAGCAGCTAGAAGCTTGGAGAACTTTGACGTTATCATTGTCCGGGCGACTGTGCTTAATTCGCATGGTAATCCTGCCAAGGTGGCTTTGTGTGCTGCAAACGTTGCCACTGCGATTATTGATGAAGGATATTAGAGTGTTCTATCGTACGTTTATGAAGTTTTGTTGGGCATATAAGAAAGCAAAAATTTGCCTGCAGTTGTTAATGGGAGGGTGGAACCAGGGCGGGTTGGGCCTACCCAATATTAAATATTATATCGCTTGTTTATTGCAACATGTGTGGGATTGGCTATTCTCATCAAGTTACCACACACCTATAGAGCTGGAGGAGTCTCTCTTTAGTCCCTATCAATTGATTTCTCTTCTGCAGGGGGATAGATATTCCTTGCCACAGAGGATGAGAGGATCGGTGCTGTTGGGATCCTTACAGGGGGCCTGGAGAATTTTGGGGAAACAATTGGGAGGAGACCCACAAGTGACAGAATTGCTAACCATACAGGGGAACCCGAAGTTTCTACCTGGGATTGAGAATCCAATATTTCAACATTGGGTGCAACGGGGACTCAGTAACTTGGGGGCAGTGGTAGATCGGACTGGTGTGATTAGACCACTGGAACAGTTGATCCCTAATGAGTCATTAGGCTGGGGAGACACCTTTACCTACTGCCAATTGAAGCATTATGTACAATCTTTAGACAAGGCGTCTCTGAATTACAAATTAGGGGAGAAGATTCAGACACTATTTGAGGAGGCCTCGGAAGAGGCTCCTTCAATTTCTGGCCTCCAGAAGAAATTATGGTCTTTGACACCTGGCAAAGATTTGACACAGCTCAGACGGAGATGGGAATTGGATGTGGGATGTGATCTCACCTACTGGGATATTACAGCCCACCTCAAAGGTATTTCGCAAATAATTAGTGGGGCGGGGTACAGAGAGTGTGCATATCGAGTCATACACAGGGCATACTTCTCACAAGTGCAGTTGTTTAGAGCGGGGGGAATTGACTCGCCTACTTGTATGAAATGTAATTTAGCTGATGACACACTATACCATGGTTTATGGGAATGTGGGATTATAAGATGTTTTTGGAAACGGGTGGTGGCTTTTCTTTCCTTGATGTTGCCGAGACGGCTACAAGGCACACCTACTACTACTACTATTTAGCATTTCTATAGCGCTACAAGGCATACGCAGTGCTGCACAAACATAGAAGAAAGACAGTCCCTGCTCAAAGAGTTTACAATCTAATAGACAAAAAATAAATAAAGTAAGCAAATCAAATCAATTAATGTGAACGGGAAGGAAGAGAGGAGGGTAGGTGGAGGCGAGTGGTTACAAGTGGTTACGAGTCAAAAGCAATGTTAAAGAGGTGGGCTTTCAGTCTAGATTTAAAGGTGGCCAAGGATGGGGCAAGACGTAGGGGCTCAGGAAGTTTATTCCAGGCGTAGGGTGCAGCGAGACAGAAGGCGCGAAGTCTGGAGTTGGCAGTAGTGGAGAAGGGAACAGATAAGAAGGATTTATCCATGGAGCGGAGTGCACGGGAAGGGGTGTAGGGAAGGACGAGTGTGGAGAGATACTGGGGAGCAGCAGAGTGAATACATTTATAGGTTAGTAGAAGAAGTTTGAACAGGATGCGAAAACGGATAGGGAGCCAGTGAAGGGTCTTGAGGAGAGGGGTAGTATGAGTAAAGCGACCCTGGCGGAAGATGAGACGGGCAGCAGAGTTTTGAACCGACTGGAGAGGGGAGAGGTGACTAAGTGGGAGGCCAGCAAGAAGCAGATTGCAGTAGTCTAAACGAGAGGTGACAAGGGTGTGGATGAGGGTTTTGGTAGAGTGCTCGGAAAGAAAGGGGCGGAGTTTACGGATGTTGTAAAGAAAGAAACGACAGGTTTTGGCAGTCTGCTGGATATGAGCAGAGAAGGAGAGAGAAGAGTCAAAGATGACCTCAGCAGTTGGTGTTGGACTGTCCTGGTTCATTCAGGGGGCTAAAAATGGAGGAAGTCCTGCTGTGTAGAAAGCTTTGCTAGCACAAAAATGTATTTTGCAAAAATGGACTGTTCCAGATAGACCTGAATTCTGGCACAACCAGGTGCATCAACTAATGACTTGGGAGGCGCAAGAGGCCAGGGGTTCCTTTAAACAGAAATCATGATTTTTAAAGATTTGGAGTCCCTATATAGCCAAACTCACGCAGAGAGGTAGAAGCAGGGCTTTTTTTGAGGGGGTACTTGGGGGTACTGAGTACTGGCACCTTTTCCATTGTCTGCTAAAATTGACCCATGGAACCCAAGTTTTAATGAAAGAGCTCAGGCTCTACACACCAATTCTGTCTTGTCATAGATTCTATGACTGGTTGCAGGTGGCCTGCTCTTATGGGGTGGGTCCCTCCGTGATTACCCCACTCCTGAAGGGTGGCCTAGCATTTGAGTACCAGCATCTTTTTTGCTAGAAAAACAACACTGGGTAGAAGTCTCATCCTTAACAAATTGACTGAGGACTTTGAGGTTCCATTGATGCCTTTAGACGGATTCTAGGGAGGGTAAAAAGGGGGGGAATGGGAGGGTTGGGGGGAGGGAAAAGGGGAGATAGTAAGATTATGTAAAAGTTCGATGTTGCTTTAGCAAAAAGTTTTGTTATGGATTATAGAGATATGTAATTGGCGACTGTTATTGATGATTAAATGTTGTGGATTGTGACATCAATAAAAAAGTTAAACCATAAATATATGAAGGCTAAGTCAGCATGCATACCTGAAATGGCACCCTGGTGTATAAGCACAGAAACTACAGGCGCTTTGCTAGAGACTGTGTTTGGAGTGCATTCTAGGTGACAATCTGATTGCTGGGTAAAATGGAAATACCGATGCTTTTTAATGAAACTATTAACACCATCACTACATTCTGAACTAGGATGGTCAGAAAATGAAAGGTTGAGCGACATAGTAGTGCAAACATACTGTATAGACAGTGATGATTGGTATCTTGAGAAAAGTGACCTTATATCTATTACTTCATCATGATCATTTTTACGGCGTCTTATCAGTTCTACAGTAAGAATAATTTCTGTAAACACTGTGAGACACCTTATGGTCATAAACACACATGCAAATTATGGTGTCATCTGTGTTTATCCGATATATATATGGTTTAGGCAGGTGGTAGAGAGAGGTGCCCTACCAGTTGTACTGCCATTCTAAGGAATGTTTAAAACAGCATACAACCCTGGCATCCAAAAAAGAGAGAGAACACTTGACTAAAATATTTTAATTGTAAACCATGTCGTGATATGCCCATGCCATAAAATATACGTGGGTAAAACGACACACTCACTGAAGAACAGATTGAGCGACCATAAGCATAATTTGAAATATTCTCGTATGGATGCCCCTCTGGTCCAACATTGTGTCGAGTATTCTCACAAATTTGAAGATCTTAGATGTGTAATATTGGATCATATTCCAACTAGAATAAGGGGGGGGGGGGGGGGGGGGGACCGCAATCGCCAGCTAATACAAAGAGAACAGCGTTGGATCTATAGACTTAGATCCTTGATGCCAGAAGGTTTAAATAATAAAGTAGAATGGAGAGCGTTCCTTTAAGCATTATACGATCAAGGTTAAATAATTGCCCTTTAAATTCAGCCCTGCAGTAGGATAGGTCTAGAGTGCCCAGGAAACAGTTTAAATACTTCCTGCTCAGTGTTAGTAATCATAATGGAGAAAGCTGGCGGTTTTGGAAGGTGCTCCTTCGTTTCCTGAGTATGCGAGTTTCCCCGATTACTCTCCTCTATCAGAAGATAACTGATTCAAATATATTTTGTTGTACTGTCGTAGGTGCTGAGAAGGGATGTTTAGTCTGTCTGCTTAAGAAGCAAAAAGCGAAGCGGGAGTTCGCCGTCGGGCGCGGACAAGTTGATTTGCCCCAGCACAAAACCACAGCTAAGTACTTGTAGTATTGGCACAATGTGCATATATATAGACTTGTAAAGTTGGTGCATAAGAGGTTTTTTTGACTAATGAGGATTTTTGCCAGCGTGAACTGAATACCAGACACGCAGAGCCGAGCGGTCAGCTATCTAGTTCTAAGTACTAACAGCTGTGACCTGAGAGTCAGAAGTCATTTCCTCTATATCACTGCAGTTATCGAAATAGTAGAGTAAAAACTTGCTCCTATTAGTGTTTATATGGTAACAGAAAAAAAAAGCACAAATGTCAAAAAATGTCTGCAGTGCGGTGATCCTTTATGGAAAGGCGAAAAGCATTTATGCTGTATGACGCAGCTGGCTAGGCCTAAAACATCTGAAAGGTATATATTGTTTATGACTATGAATGTATGCAGGAGACGGGGTTACTCATTCCTAATTATATCTTTGCAATGGATCTTTACCATGAGCATGAGTGGGAATTCAAAGTATTGAGCTGCTTCTCCAAGTTCATTGAGACTTTTATTGATAAATAGTTCAAGGACTACACTTTCATAACTTACAATTCGAAAGGGTACAATGGCTATTGCAAGTAAAGATGGTGCATGGTGGTAAGCTTTTACAAATCAGGGTTGACATACTGGGCATTCGCTTTATAGATTTTCTAAATTTTTTGCCTATTAAACTTAGCAAGCTGTCACAAGCCATGGGCTTTGAAGACACCTAAAGGTATTTTCCTAACTTTTTCTTAACACCATGGGAAATCAAAGCTATGTGGGGAGAAATGCCTGAGGAAAAATATGATGAGAACATGCCTGATGAGAGAGGCTTTTATATGCTGGTACAGTGAGAATAAGCATAAGACGTTTGATTTACAAAAAGACTGGTCTAGTATTGTAGACAGGATGTTCTCATTTTACAACAGGCCTGTGTCTTGTACAGAGAGAGAAATTATGAAACTGACAGCATTATAGAAGTAGAAGAAATACCAGGATGTGAGGCTTTCAATACATCACACTCGCTGCCATGTGTATGGCCGTGTTCAGGTTTATGTGTTTGAAACTGAAAACCATAGTGCTCCCGCTGACCGATAATTACTGCCGGCAAACCAAGAGATATTCAACCTCCAATAACCGGTGGTTGATGTATATCGAGGATAAAGAGCATACACTTATCAGGCATACTCTAAAGGGTGGTGAAGTGCAGGTGGGTGACTACTTTTCTGACAGCTATGCCCTCAATGGCGAGCGCACAGCCTTTGAATTTAATAGGTGCTTTTACCACGGCTGTACGATCTGTTATGATTCTAAAAAATGAATTCGCTAACAGGCACCACCTTTGAGTTTTGTCAGCTATAAAGCACAGTGCAAGGCAGATTACCTAAAAGAGAGAGGATTTAAGGGTGTAAGTATTTGGGAAAATGAGTGGGACAGGATGGGTACAACAGATAAGGAATGTGTGGCCGTTCTGAGCAGAGCCACATCACTTGAACTTCAGGTTCCTCAAGATGTCTTTTTTGGAGATAGAACAAACGCCGTTTAAACAGGGTGAGAAAATAAGCTATTATGATTTTACCAGCCTGTACCCTTTTGTCAATAAAACTAAAGAATATCCAAAAGGTCACCTGCAAATCATAAAGTTTCGGTCCCCTTTGATTATTTCAGCCTTGTGAAAGTCAAGGTGTACTCCCCACCAATATTTCCTCTGAGTGGCCTGGTGTGTGCAAATTTTTATTCGTGATAGCAACAAGTTTTAAAAACCAACAATTTTTGAGTACCAGTATTAGCAATGCATTTCTGTATATAGCACAAAAACAACTTTTTTTTGAGCAACCATGTAGAATCTGTGAACAGTGCTCCTAAAATGTAAGAGCAGTTGCTCATGTGCTCTAATTAGAGGGAACATTGTTCCCCACATGGACTCTTTTTCCCTGTATTGCCCATCAGGCTGCACAGAAAGCTCATGTTTCCATTGTGTCATATGTGCGCTGAGATGGGTCAGCAGGAGAAATGCGCCCATGATGACGGTGATAGAGCCCTGTTAGGGACATGGTGTACCATAGAATTGGAAGTGGCTTTCGCTAAAGGATACAGGGCAGAAGAAATCTGAGGACTGGCATTTGAACAAACATCTACTCACCTCTTTGCAGAATACATAAACATACATCTGAGTCGAAAGCAGGAAACATCTGGGTTTTTCCACTGGTGTACTGATGAGCAACATAGCAGGCCATTGTTCAGCACCAATATCTTCCAGGGAGTTAGCTTGCTTCTCAGTTCAATCACACTCCCTCTAAACACTCTTAAACCGCTAACCTCAGCTGTGACACCAAAAACGATTTATTATGACGAGATTTACTCACCCACTTCATTGGGAAGCAGTAAAACATTTTTAACAAATTCTTTATAATATTTTTTTTGTGTTCTTCTATAACAATATAACTACTGAATGAAATGAATTAAACTTGAAAGTTGTAACAACCTGATAATCATATTTTGTTCTTATCAGCTGGGGGGGGTGTTTTATTGCTGATATAGGCTATGTTTCGCTTGCCAACTGTATCAAGGTTTGCCCCCTAAAACGACAAAAGTATGGATTAAATATAAAACCATACTCAAGTCTACTCTTTATAGCAACCTTCATTATCCCAACCTATACCTGCTAAGAACGACGCCTCCACCTTTCTGGCCATACTTATTCCCTGCTTAAAAATGGCAGTGGTGTGCTTAGTACTTCTTAAATAGAACTAATCCTGATCATCTGATGTGGGGGAACCAATCCAAAGACCCGGGACTACAACAGTGTCATCCATTCTATTTCTAAATTTAGACCTCTCGGCGACACCGAATCTAATTTAAATATCCAATTTTGC
This sequence comes from Microcaecilia unicolor, assembly GCF_901765095.1. Lineage (NCBI taxonomy): Eukaryota > Metazoa > Chordata > Amphibia > Gymnophiona > Siphonopidae > Microcaecilia > Microcaecilia unicolor. The sequence goes on from NC_044037.1 coordinate 235,107,958, forward strand.
TCTCGATAGTTTAACCTTTTTTCTATATTTCCACCCTCCCACCTTACTTGTAACTGATCTGTTACCCACCATCTAATGTCAAACTCAGTATGCTGTTTATCTACCCAATGTTGTACCAAGGGTGCCTGAGGGAATCTTTTATGGGTACGGGATTTGTGTTCATTGAGCCTAACTTTTACTGGACTACTGCGACCTACATATACAGTAAGTCGCACGGACAGATAACATAAATCACTTTTCTACTGTCACAAGTGATCTTACTCCTCAATTTTAATACTTGATTAGACCGTGGAGGTGTCCACTTAGGGTCCCCAACTATATATTGATACCACTGATCTCGATGACATCCATAGTAAACATATTCGGATTTATTTTTGACCCCGGCGCAAAAATCCTTGCTTAATAATGGATTGGGTTTTTACCAGTGATGTGATATGACCCATTCCAATTGTGGGTAGATTTTTTTCAAATTTTTGTGCAAACTCCAGTTGATATTTATTGTTCGGCTAATCCCATAGGTGCAGATATATCAATATGCAAACCATCTTCTCACTGGCTGCCTCCTGGGGCTATGAATCCTGTGATGATGGTTTTTAGGGATTTGGTTCTGAAGGATCTTGAATATTTGGAGAGTGCTATATATATGATTTGGAAATTTCAATTTAGTGTATAAGGAGCAGGAAGCTCTTCAACAGTTTTATAAAAAGGTGTCTATGATAATAGTAATTAAAGCCGATAAAGGAGGAGCTACCATAATACAATCACGGAAGGCTTATCAAGAAGAAGCAGAAAGACAATTAGGGGATCGAGCAACTTTTCAGCTTCTAAACAAGGACCCTATGGAAGTTTTAAAAATCTCAGATAAAATTGATTATAGATGAGGCACATCAAAAACGCATTCTCACCAATAAAGAGAGTCAGTTTTTAAAGTTTGAACATCCATGCACTCCAAAGATTTATTTTGTCCCAAAAATTCATAAAGCTTTAGAAAACCCTCCTGGGCGTCCAGTAGTCTCCATAAGAAATTCAGTTTTAGAACAGTTACTGGACGACTACTGCGACCTACATATATTCAACAAGGTCTCTAATATCCACATCAGATGTGCTAAGTCCTTCAAAAAAGAGGTGATCTTCAGTGTCTCAGTTTGCAGAAATTTGTCCACAAATACAGATAACTGTTCTAAAACCGAATTTCTTGTGGAGACTATTGGATGCCCAGGAGGTTTTTCCAAAGCTTTATGACACTGACACCTCACAAGATGTCAGAGCCAAGGCCTGAGCAGGCAGTACCCCCTCTGACATCAGGGAAGGAAGCTTCCTTGGAGTCTGAGAAAAGCACTGCACCTTGATGATGCTTGGAGCGTGGATGTCATTCCACTAAGTCAAGGCTGTTGCAGACTCAGACGCCTGATTCTCAAGAGGAAGAGTAGTCTGACTGGAACCGCTAGTGGGTATCAGATGAGGATCCACATTACTTCTTGGAGGAGTCATTAGCAGGGCCGGTCTTAGCAAGTGCGGGGCCCTATGCAGACCAATTTGGTGGGGCCCCATCCTAGCCCCGCCAACGCCCATTGATAAGATTATTCAGTTTTTAGAAAATTTTTTTATTTATGAAATTTCAAATAAAGACAAATGAAGCTAAACTTGTACAGAAAAACTGATTGAAATAATAAGCACAATGCTATCATGAACCCCCCCCCCCCCCAAGAAATTATTCAAGTCCACAATTAGTAGTTCAAATTCTCATAACCCCGGGGGGTCAGAGGTGCGGACACACAATCTCTCCACTGCAAAACACTATACACAAACTTGTGCAAAAACACAGTCAGAACCTTACCAAACCATAACAGCACTAATTCCAAGGACAGGACGAGCTACAACCTTATGAATGGAAAGGCAGAACTGTAATTACACCAGGCTCTATAACCCCAATACACTACCTTGTGAAAAAAAAAGGGCTGCAAATACTACACGCTAGCAGGATACTGTACCTTGATCACACATGAAAAACACATGACACAACAAATATGAAGGCAAAATACTGAATGGAAAGTTACCTCAAGAAGTCAGACTCAGCATGCAGCAATACTAGAAAAATTGAAACTTACATGCAAAATATCACAGATGCACATTTCTAAAAGCTGACATATTCCAATTAATAAATTCTGAATAAAATACTTTTTTTCTACCTTTGTTGTCTGATCATTTAGTTTTTCTATTCGTTTTGGTCCCAGTGTCTTCTGTTTTATGCAGTGTCTTCTTTCCATTTGATATTTTTTCTCTCACCGTGTCCACCATCCTCCTGTGTCCTTATGTGTTCTGTCTACCATCTGTAGCCCCCTGTCCCTATCCTTTCTCCAGTTTCAGCATCTGCCTTCAAAGTGTTCTGATCCAGCCCTTAAATTCAACAATTTGCCCTCCATACACATCCAGCATTTCTCCTCTCTCCCCTCCACTCCATTTCCAGCAATTTCTCCTCTCCCTGGGCCCTGCCATCCCATCCAAGTCCATCCTTGGCCCTCTCTACCCTTCCCTCCTCCATCCACATCCAGCAATTCTCCTCTCTCCCCTCCCCTCCATTTCCAGCAATTTCTCCTCTCTCTGGGCCCTGCCATCCCATCCAAGTCCATCCTTGGCCCTCTCTGCCCTTCCCTCCTCCATCCACATCCAGCAATTCTCCTCTATCCCCTCCCCTCCATTTCCAGCAATTTCTCCTCACCCTGGGCCCTGCCCTCCCATCTGTTCCTCTCTGCCCTGCCCCCCTCCATTCACCCATGTATCCAGCAATTCCCCTCTCTCCCTGGGCCCTGCCATCCCATCCAAGTCCATCCTTGGCCCTCTCTGCCCTTCCCTCCTCCATCCACATCCAGTAATTGTCCCCTCTCCCTTCCCCTCCATTTCCAGCAATTTCTCCTCTCCCTGAGCCCTGCCATCCCATCCATGTCTCTCTTTCCCCTGCCTGCCCTCTTTTCTCCCCCACGATGCACGATCGATCATCGATCCCTTTCCTTTTTCGCTTTTAAATTTACCTCCAGTCCGGCAGCGTCAGTGAAAGCACTCCCAGCCAGTAAAAGCGCTTCTCTTCGCTGTGTCCCGCCTTCTTCTGACATCATGACGTCAGAAGAAGGTGGGACAGTGAAGAGAAGCGCTTTTACTGGCTGGGAGCGCTTTCACTGACGCTGCCGGACTGGAGGTAAATTTAAAAGCGAAAAAGGAAAGGGATAGGGATCGGTGATCGATCGTGGGGGAGAGAAGAGGGCGGGCAGTTCGGACGAGCGGCGGCGATCCCCGGGCGGAACTAGTTCAAGGCTGACTGAGGCGCGCCGCGCGGGGCCCTATGCGGTCGCCTCGGCCTAAGACCGGCCCTGGTCATTAGGTATCCCATCTGATCCCTCATCATCTCAAGAGAGATGAAAATCTCCTCCAAAGGTGTTCTCTTTTACTAGTTTTATCAGGGAGATGGCTGCAGCCATACCATTTAAATTGGAGACGAAGGAGGAGCCCAGGGCACAGATGTCTATCTTGGGCTATAAGTCGCCTCCTAAGGAAGAGATCACTGCCACTGCACCCTATCCTTAAGGATGCACTGATGAGGAACTGGGAATCTCTCCTCTCAGTGCAGGTAGCACCTAAAAAGGTGGATAGGCAGTTTCATATCCAGAAGGCTTCTGGTTCTGAGAGGGCCCAGTTGCCTCACCACTCTTTGGTAGTTGAATCCATTCTGAAACAAACTAAGAGCTCTCTTTCTCATGCCTTGGCACCCCTGGGGCAAGAGGCCAGAACCTTAGACTCATTTGGGAGGAAAACCTTTCAGGCCTCGTTGCCCACATCCAGGCCTACCAGCTCTACACGAGCCTTTACTTGCAGTCTTTAGTTAATAGTACACTTAATATGGGAGATTCTCTTCTTGTGGAGAAGGCTGCCAAGTTTCATCAGTTGGCCAATATGCAGATGGAGTGCTGTCATTATTTGGCATGGGGCACATGACACTTTTGATATTGTGGCCAGATTCTCTGGAATGGGTGTGGGAATGTGCAGACTCTTATGGCTATGTATCTCTGACCTGGAACAGGCTGTTCAGGAGAGGTTGACAGACATCCCCTGCCGAGGGGACAACTTATTTGTAGAGAAAGTGGAAGAGGTCATTGACCTCATTAAGTTTCATCAATTTTTATTGATGACACATGAAAAGGAGTACATCCAACAATCTACATATACCCAGTGCATATGTCCAGATGGTCGCTGACCTCATTAAAAAGCACACTGATACTGTCCACTCAGCAATCTCTATCTGCATTTTTAACAAGAATGTTTTCCACTGGGCAGAGGCACAGGCCCTACTACTCTCAAAGGCATACGTACCAGCTTTCCATTCGGTCTACTCAGGTGACTCAGGGGCCCCTATGCCATGCCTCGCCAGCCCTGTTCTCAGAAATCCCAGCCAACTCCCAAGTCAAAGCAGGGCATGGTCTTTTTACTGGCTCCAGCAGAGCATAGCTGTGCAAAGTGTATCTGTTCTGGACATCCTGGTTGGAGGGAGGCTCACTTTTTACCACCACAGTTGGCTCCTTATAACCTCTGACCAGTGGGTGTTTCAAATAGCCCATCACAGGTATGCTCTAAATTGGCATCAGCTACCTCCGAATTGCCCACCGAGAGCATCTTAGCTCTCGGCACAGGCAAGTAATTGTATAGGAAATTTCCGCCCTTCTGCTGGCCTGAGTGGTCAAACCACTACCACAAGGGGGGGGGAGGGGCAGGGATTCTATTCAAGGTACTTTCTTGTGATCAAGAAAATGGGGGGATTCCGATCCATTCTAGACCTAAGGGCCCTGAATAAATTTCTGGTGAAATAAAAGTTCAGTATGATTTCCCTGGGCACCCTACTTCCTCTCATTCAGGAAAACGATTGGCTATGCTCTCTGGACTTAAAGGATGCCTATATCCACATTTCGATACTTCTCAGTTACAGAAGGTTTCTCAGATTTCGAGTGGGGAAATGCCACTTCCAGTACTACTACTACTTGACATTTCTAAAGCGCTACTAGGGTTACGCAGCGCTGTACAATTTAACATAGAAGGACAGTCCCTGCTCAAAGGAGCTTACAATCTAAAGGACAAATGTAGTCAGTCAAATAGGGGCAGTCTAGATTTCCTGAAAGGTATAAAGGTTAGGTGCCGAAAGCAACATTGAAGAGGTGGGCTTTGAGCAAGGATTTGAAGATGGGTAGGGAGGGGGCTTGGTGTAAGGGCTCAGGAAGTTTATTCCAAGCATAGGGTGAGGCGAGGCAGAATGAGCGGAGCCTGGAGTTGGCGGTGGTGGAGAAGGGTACTGAGAGGAGGGATTTGTCCTGTGAGCGGAGGTTACGGGCGGGAACGTAAGGGGAAATGAGGGTAGAGAGGTAATGAGGGGCTGCAGCCTGAGTGCATTTATAGGTAAGAAGGAGAAGCTTGAACTGTATGCGGTATCTGATTGGAAGCCAGTGAAGTGACCTGAGAAGAGGGGTGATATGAGTATGTCGGTTCAGGCGGAATATAAGACGTGCAGCAGAGTTCTGAACAGATTGAAGGGGGGATAGATGGCTAAGTGGGAGGCCAGTAAGGAGTAGGTTGCAGTAGTCCAGGCGAGAGGTAATGAGAGCGTGGACGAGAGTACGGGTGGTGTGCTCAGAGAGGAAAGGGCGAATTTTGCTGATGTTAAAGAGAAAGAAGCGACAGGTCTTGGCTATCTGCTGGATATGCGCAGAGAAGGAGAGGGAGGAGTCGAAGATGACTCCGAGGTTGCAGGCAGATGAAACGGGGAGGATGAGGGTGCCATCAACTGAGATAGAGAGTGGAGGAAGAGGAGAAGTGGGTTTTGGTGGAAAGACGATAAGCTCGGTCTTGGACATGTTCAGTTTCAGGTGGCGGTTGGACATCCATGCAGCAATGTCGGATAAGCAGGCCGATACCTTTGCCTGGGTCTCCGCGGTGATGTCTGGTGTGGAGAGATATAGCTGGGTGTCATCAGCATAAAGATGATACTGGAAACCATGAGATTAGATCAGTGAGCCCAGGGAAGAGGAAGTATCACATTGTGCCATTTGGCCTGGCGTCTGTCCCCAGAGATGTCACCAAGAGCCTGGCAATAGTCACGGCATATCTGTGCAGACTGTATGTGTTTCCTTTACTGGGCGATTGGCATGTCAAAAACACATCTCAGGAGGGGGCAATCGAATCAATGCAGTTGGCTATTTAGGTGTTAGAGCTACTGGGGATTGTCATGAGTTATCCCAAGTCCCATCTCCATCCAGTATGACAATTGGAATACATAGGAGCCCTGCTAGACACTGTGCAGGCTTAGGCCTTTCTTCCTTTAGCGACAGTGGATACTTTAGTAGCACTTGCCTCATAGGTCCAAAACAGTCAGCAGGTTTCATTTTGGCAAATGTTAAGACTGATGGGCCACATGCAAGCTCATTTTCAAAGCACTTAGCCTCCCAAAATTCCATAGAAACCTATGGAACTTAGCCTCCCAAAGTGCTTTGAAAATATGCCTAATGGTCTCCACAGTGCATGTCACTTCCATGGCACAGCGCCATTTGAGAGTTACTCAGTGGAGCTTAGCCTCCCAGTTATCTCAATGCACAGGGAATCTAATAGATGTTATTTGTGTCCCACCAGAGTTGGCTCATGCCCTTCTCTTGTGGAAAATCCAGTCCAATTTGACTCTGGGACTTCTATTCCAAATTCTACCACATCAAAAGGTGTTGACAACGGATGCATCCAACCTAGGTTGTGGCGTTCATGTGGATGGGCTTCATACTCAAGGTCAGTGGTCCGCTCAGGAGGCTCATCTTCAAATCAATCTCCTTGAGCTATGGGCCATTTGGAATGCTCTAAAGGCTTTTATAGATTGATTCCAAAACCACATTATCCAAATTCAGACAGACAACCAGGTTGCAATGTTTTATGTCATCAAGCAGAGGGTACGGGATCCTAACCCTTGTGTCAGGAAATGATAGATAACGTGGCAATGGACTCCTTCATGGGATGAGCCTCCATATACCTTCCCGGAAAGAACAACTGCCTAGTGGACAAACTCAGCAGGATGTTGCAGCTGCAAGAGTGGTCTCTTAACATGGGCATAGCCCAAAAGATCTTCCAAGAGTGGGGCACTCCCTTGGTGGATCTTTTTGCCACTTATCTTAACAAAAAGGTCCCTCAGTTCTGCTCTAGGATTGGATTACATGGCAGACTAGTGTCAGATGCCTTTCTCCTATATTGAGGAAGAAGACTAATGTATGCATTTCCTCTTATACCTCTGATAGAGAAGACCTTGCTGAAACTTGGGCAAGGCCAAGGCACCATGGTACTGATCGCTCCTCATTGGCCGCAACTAATATGGCTCCCTCTTCTTCTGGAGTTGCCTTCAGAAGATCTGTGGAAATTGGACTGTTTTCCCACGCTCATCATTCAGAACGAGGGATCCCTTCTGCATCCCAACTTCTGATCTCTGGCCTTCATGGCTTGGATGTTGAGTGTAAAACTCGAATACCTCGGATTGAGGGTTCTCCCGTATCTTGTGGTCTTCAAGGAAAGACTCCACTGAGAGGTGTTGCTCTTTTAAATGGAGAAGGTTTGCCATCTGGTGTGAGGGCAAGGCCTTAGATCCCTTCTCTTGCCCTACACAAAAACTACTTGAGTACCTCCTGCATTTCTCTGAGTCTGGTTTGAAAACCAACTAAGCATTCATCTTAGTGCAATTTGTGCTTAGCGTGTAGGAGGTGAGTCCATCTCTGTACAACCTTTATTTGTTCGCTTCATGAGAGGTTTGTTGTTGACAAAAGCCCCCTACCAAACCTTCAGTTGGGTCATGGGATCTCAACATAGTCCTCACCCAGCTGATGAAAGCTGCTTTTGAGCCTCTGGATACCTATCTGATGTTTTTGAACTGAAAGTTGTATTTCTGGTGACGGTCACTTCAGCTCACAGAGTTAATGAGCTCCAAGTTCTAGTAGCTCACCCCCCATATATTAAATTTCATCACAACAGAGTCCTCCTCTACATGCACCCTAAGTTCCTTCCTAAGGTCGTGTTTGAGTTCCATCTTAAACAGTCAATTGTTCATCCAACATTTTTCTTCAGACCTCATACCCATCCTAGCGAAAGTGTACTACATACTTTAGACTGAAAGCGAGCCTTAACCTTCTAACTAGAGCAGAATAAAGCCCATAGACAGTCCACCCAGCTTTTTGTTTCGACCCCAACAGGTTGGGGGATAGCCTTCGGCAAACACACACTTTCAAATTGGATAGCAGACTGCATCTTCTTTGCTTATGCCCAGGCAGGACAAATTCTTGAGGGACATGTCACGGCTCACAGTGTTAGAGTTATGTCTGCATTATTGCCCACCTGAGATCAGCTTCCATAGAGCAGATTTGCAAGGTTGCAATGTGTCTTTCAGTCCACACATTCACATCCCACTACTGTTTGGATCAGGACACCTGATTCAACAGTTTGGATAGGCAGTTTTCTAGACTTTTTTTTTTGTATCTAGAATACAACTCCACCCTCCTAGGCCCTGTTTTATTCTCTTCCAGGCTGCACCTACACCTAGTATGTATATAGTTTCAAGTTGATTGAGGCTTTAGTCTTGATGTTTCGAGACTCCATTATCCTAGCTTTCTTGTTTTCGGTGAGTCTGATAGATAGGGATTCCCACATGTGGGAATAACGCGGCTGGCTTGTTCTCAGAGAAAACAGATACTAACCTGTAACTGATGATCTCCAAGGACAAGTAGGCTGCTTATTCTCACATACCCTCCCACTTCCCCTTGGTGGTGTTTTTGGTTATACTCTTATGCTTTTCACCTGACTGAGAAACTTGTGCTCGAGTGTCGGGCGTGAAGGCACCTGCGCATGCACAGTGGGACACTGCTAGAACTTTCTCTAGTTGTTGTTGTTGTTATTATTATTAACATTTGTATAGCGCTACCAGACGCACGCAGCACTGAACATCTGACACAGAGAGACAGTCCCTGTTCTAGCGAATCGGCATCCACACCGGGGCTCCATTGGATGTCAACACCCACATGTGAGAATAAATGGCCTGCTTTCCCCAGAGAACACCAGCTACAGGTAAGCATCTTTGTTTTATTGGAAGATTCAGAGGTAAAAAGATTGGGAAAACTTTGTTTTCACATCCATTCAACAGACTGGTAAAAACATAACTGGAGGACCTGAGGAGACATCTGAATGGGGGAAGGACCCCTGCATGCTATGAGCTCTTCTGTCCCATTGATATGAAGATGTCACTCATTTGTGTGCTTGACTCAATCCTGGTCAACATAAAACCTTTTTTGTAGACCTGTAGTGTCCTTTTTATCTGCCGATAACCTGCAAGATCCTCTTAAACTTAGCCCGCTTAATTACAGTATCTCTCAACAGAGGATAGTACCATGGGGATTGTATTTTTTAAATACAAATAGACAGTGGCGTAGCTAGGGTAGTTGACACCCGGGGCCGGTCATTTTTTAACACCCCCCCCCCCCCCCAAATCCAGTACTAGGCATACCGAGAATACAAAACACTCAGGACCTATATAGAGAGCAATTATACCATAACATAAGCAGTAATTTGTACAAGTCAAGGAAAAGGAAAGCATCTTAAACACTACAGTGAACACTAGAACATCAATTCACCTATTGTAAAACGAAAACAGACAGGTTAGTACAGATCGTCGATCCTGCACAGTCAATGCCAACCGAAAGCCATGTCTTTTTCACAAACACAGATACACCCTAATCCACTATAGAATAAGTAATAATAAACTTTCTATTTAGACAAAAATTAAACAACCCCCGATGCCAGATTCTGCATACAATGCAACACCACATAAACAGAAAATGTCCCCTAGTACTGTGCAAAATATAAAGACAGCAGATGTAAATTTGAAAAAAACTAACAAATACCAATCTCCACTTTACAAATTAACAAATAGAAATAAAACAAATACAGAAAATAAAATACCATTTTATTAGACCAATACATTTAGCTTCCAGAGGACAAAATCTCCTTCCTCAGGTCAATACAGTATAGTGCTGTTACAGTATCCTATCCTGACCTGAGGAAGGGGGTTTTGTTCTCTGAAAGTTAAGTCAAAATGTATTAAAATTAGTCCAATAAAAAGATTACCTTATTTACATGTTAAAGCAAAAAAATAAAAATATGTATTTTATTTACAGTTTGTTGTCTCTGGATTCTGCTTTCCTCATCTTCTTTTCAGTCTTCCTTCCATCCAGCATCTGTCTTCACTTTCTCTCTCTCTCTCTCTCTCTCTCTCTCTCTCTCTCTCTCTCTCTCTCTCTCTGCCATCCAGTGTCTGCCCTCTCTAATGCCCCTTCCATCCACCATCTGCCCCAGTCTGCCATCTCTCCTCCCCTTTCCATCAACATCTGCCCTCTCTCTCCCTTCCATCCACATCTGCCCTCTTTCTCTCTCCCCCTTCCACCCACCATCTGCCCTTTCTCTCTGCCCCTTCAATCTGTCTGCCCTCCCTCTCCCATCCATCCAGGGTCTCCCATCCATCCAGGGTCTGCCCTCCCTCACACTACCCCCTTCCATCCAGGGTCTGTCCCCTCTCTCTGCCCCCTCTTTTCAGCCCCCTTATTCCACCTGCCCCTAGTTCCAGTCCCAGCCCACATCTCCCACCTGCCCCTCTTTTCAGCCCCACTATCCCACCAGTCCCCACCCCTTTTCTTCCATTAGTCCCAAGCTTCAGCCCCCAGCCACTTCTCCCTGTCCCCTTTTCAGCCCCCTGTTCCAGCCCCCTTCATCCACCACATGCCTTGCATCCCCCCTTTTCAGCCCCAGACCCATTCTCCCAAATGCCCCAGGCATGGACCCATTTTCCCTCCTGCCCCTTGTGAGACCCCAGTTCCAGCTTCAGACCCCTTCTCCCATCTGAGCACACCCCTCTGAGCACCCCTCCCCAATCCCCTTCTTCCCTCTGAGCTCCCCCACCCTCCCCCTCAATCCCCTTCTCCCCTCTGAACACCCCCCACCCCTTCTCCCATCTGAGCACTCCCCTTCTCCCCTCTGAGCTCCCCCTCTCCCATCTGACCCCCCCTCGTGGACAGCCAACAGAGCCTTCGTCTCCTGCCATCACCCTTCGTTTTTTTTTTAATCCATTGCAGCGACGCAGGCAGCGCTTCGCTTCTGCCCTGCGTGTGCTGTGAAGAGAGAAAATCACCTCGCTGGCGTCAGGCCTTCCCGCGTTGTGTCCCGCCCTCTTCTGAGGTAACTTCCTATTTCCTCGAGGGCGGGACACAACATGGGAAGGCCTGACGCTAGTGAGGTGATTTTTTCTCTTCACAGCACATGCAGAGCAGACGCGAAGCGCTGCCTGCGTCGCTGCAATGGATTAAAAAAAAACGAAGGGTGATGGCAGGAGACGAGGGCTGTCTGGAGCACCCCCCCAAACACACACACCCGCTGACACCCGGGGCGGACCGCCCCCACCGCCCCGCCCTTCCTACGCCACTGCAAATAGAACAAGTTTAGTTACTTGCTCTTTCTACTTTTGAGACATATTTCATATGTTTTAAACATTTAAAGGTATATATTTTGTAACTGGATTTTATTAAAGCTGTTTATTTTTTGGTGCCCTGTGTAAACAGGTTTTTTCTGCAATAGGTGATTTTGTTCTCTTGCTGTTCTAGAAATTACATATATGCAAGATCCTTCCCACTACAGCTCCTTGTGACTCTGGGCAAGTCACTTAACCCTCCATTGCTCAAGGTACAAATAAGTACCATATACTATGTAAACCGCTTTGAATGTAGTTGCAAAAAACACAGAAAGACGGTATATCAAGTCCCATTTCCCTTTGCATAGTCTCTTTCCACTGGGGATGGGTTGATGCAACTTTTAGAATCCTTGTAATGCAGAATTGAGGATTAATTTCATATTTTTGATTCCTATAACAAATCATGTATCCTAGGATGATGGCAGTGAGTGTAGGAAACCACTCTTTCATCATGCTTTCATTCTGTAATGGTTTAGGGCCCTCATTGTGAGCTGCAGAATAGGGTAATCGGGGAGGGGGGGGAGGGAATATATCTAGACACGGTGGTGTTTTGCCCTTGGGTTATTTTTACATTGGAAACATTTACAGTTTCTCAAATCAAAGGACTCAATTTTTTTTTAAATTGTGCTCATTTGTAGATTGTTTCCAGTCACTACCTAAACGAGCTGAAAAATATGTTCTTTGTTCAAACTCTGTCTGGCCCTAAATGCTGTGTCAAAATGATCAGGTTTCTCTATTTCTCCTCTCCCACAAGTCTTCTACTCCATATTACAAACTTGGTTCTCTTCCTCCTCCGCTCTGATATATATGGCTGAAGTATTAATAGCCCTCACCTTCAGCTATCGCAGAACAAACTGCATTTCTACTGCCTCCAGTGCTGTTGTGTAATCAGGTATCACCCTAGAAGAAGTGCAGTGAACATCTAGCTCATATAAAGTCTTATCTTTATCAAAAGCAATCATTGTTTGCACCAATTCATGTTAGAAAATAAGAAACAGAAAATCAGCAATACATTTAAAAATATGATCACATTAACATCTATTTATTACAATGTTAATGGATATTAAAAAAAACTGTGCACTGTAACAGTGTTGAAAGTTGTTGAATTGTTAATACAAATATAATGGCATTGTGAGATTCAAAACTATACAAGTTGTCTCCTCTTTTAGGGTTGGGAAAGAAAACAACATTAATGCATCTGTGTTAGTATTTATAAATGAATTGTAAGCACTTAACTACAAAGTGTAGTTAACATCTCCAGTATCAATGTGCATATTCATTGGTGTGCATTCTGGCACTTTCGCATGTCATTAACTTTGTGAATACTGAGTTACAATCGAACATGTATGTGCCAATTTTAATGCAGTTTAGTAAATGGATCCCAAAGGAATCATAATGTCTTTCACTTTATTAAACACTGTGATTGTGAATTTTACTCTTCATGCACATGTAAACTACACAGTTGTGTGCAGCCTTAGTAAAATAACCTGCCCAGTAACTTTTCACTAAATAGAAAAGCTACTTTGGAAATGTATGCCAGAAAGTTCCTACCTATTGATCGTTTCCCTGTGCCCTTTCTCACATCCATATTGTTACAGATAGAAATATTATTCAATATGAATATATCAAATTAGTCATACAGAAGAACCATCTAGGTAATCTAGCATTTAGCAGTGGTTAAAATATAAGAATAGCTATAGTGGGGGCAGAGTGATGGAAACAGGATACTGGACTAGAAGGACCAGAAGTGGCCAATCCAGGTCACAAGTACCTGGCAGAAACCCAAATTGTAGCAAGATTCCATGCTAACAATCCCAGGGACAGCTGTGGCTTTCTCTATTTCTATCTCAATAGCAGACTGTGGACTTTTCCTCTAGGAACTTGTCCAAATCTTTTTTTAAACCTGGATACACTAACCGCTGTTACCACATCCTCTGTGGTAACAAGTTCCAAAGCTTAACCATTTGTTGAGAGAAAAAAATATTTCCTTCTATTCTAAAGTATTACCATATAACTTAATTGAGTGTTCCCCTAGTCTTAGTACTTTTGAAAGACTAAAGAATCGATTCACGTTTACTCGTTCTACACCACTCAGGATTTTGTAGACCTCAATCATATCTCCTCTCAGCCATTTCTTTTCCAAGCTGAAGAGCCCTATCCTCTTAAGCCTTTCCTCATATGAGATCAGTTCCTTCCACTCAATCATTTTGGTCGCCCTTCTCTGAATCTTTTCTAATTCTGCTATTTTTTTTTTTGAGATACGGTGACCAGAACTGCAAACAATACTAAACTATGGTAATATCTCTTCAGCTTTCCAAGTCATCAGAGATTGGGGATTCCAGACATTCTGCTATTTCAAATGCTGTGAGAAGTACTGCTGTGGGCTAAATATCTTTTCAAGAGAGTAGTTCTGTTAAAAATCCATGGAGGTGAATTCTATGTTAGGAGAATGATTGCTTTCCTTTTGCCTTCAGGCTTAGATGAGAGCTATGGCAGTTTCCCTCCATAATTGTTATCCATATACAGAGAAGGAGAACCATAACCACCATTACTAGTGTGTAAACTGAAGAAGAGGAAATGAACTGTCCAGCAGAGGGTGATATTGCAAATAACCATTACTGGTGTGTAAACTGGAGAAGAGGAACTCAACTGTCCAGCAGAGGGCAATATTGCAAAACTAGTAAAAAAGGCCCGTTTCCGAAACCAATGAAACGGGCGCTAGCATGTGGTTTTTTTGTGTGTGTGTGTGTATGTATTACAGAGTTATTTTGTGTGTGTGTGTGAGGGTACGGTGTGTGTGCAAGTTGTTGATGTGTGTCTTTTTTTGTTTTGTTTTTTGCTTGGGGGTTGGGGGATGTGTTGTGCTGGCAAAGTGGGTTGGATTGGTGTGTGGCTTTGCGGGTGTGTTTCTGTTGTATTGTGTGTGTGTGGTTTTGTCTGTCAAGGAGGTTTGTGGAGGGGGGTCTTTCTGTTGGTGAAATGTAAATGTGGTTGTAGGGGGGTCAGCCTTTATTGAGTGGTGTTTTTTTTTCCATGTTTTTTTTTTTGTGTTGTGCTGAGGCAGCAGTGTTGTTTTAGATGGGCGGAAGGTAGAGGAGCACGTTCTTTGTCTGTCGGTATTTTTTGGCCGTTTCAGGGCTGCTGTAGGGGAATGCTGGAAGAGAAATGTGCTGTTGGAAGCAGCGCCATCTTTTTCCATTGGGCTGGGGTTCTGGGCATCCAGGAGGTGGGTGACTGCTTGCCTGAGGACGGGGATGGTTGTTTTAAGTTGGCGGAAGGGAGAAGAGCACGGTCTCGGGCCGTCGGGGGGTGATCCGGTATGTTTGGTCCATTTCAGGCCGGCTGCAGGGGAATGCTGGAACATTTATGTGCTGCAGGAATCAGCGCCGTCTTTTTCCGGGTGCTCGGGGAATCCCCGAGGTGGGAGACAGCTTGCCTGAGGCAGGGGATGGTTGGGCACGTCCTTGGCCGCTTCGGCAAAAGAGGAAGGGGGTGGGGAGTTACCTGCAGCCGCCTGAGAAACCATGTATTCTTTGTTTGTTTTGTATTATTAGTTTGCATTTCTGTTGAAGAAAGAGTGGATGCCTTTCAAATGATGGAGGTGGTGCGTCGGTGTGCGGTTGTTTCGTTAGTTTGGCAGCCAGTCTCCAGCGATTCCTAGGCAGGGAAGGAGTACTCCTTCCCCTTCCTTGGTCGCTGTTTGCTGCTGGCTGGGTCGCGGGTAATCCTTCCAGCTGGGCCGCAGCTTGTCCTGTTCGCCCACGTCCTGGTGATGGGCATGTTGTTTTCCGGCTCCTCTGACTCCATGTCAAGCGATCCCAAATATAGTCTGTGCTATAGGCCCTCTGGTACTCTTCAGTACTGGCATTAGGCATTTAAAAATTTCTCCCCCCCCCCCTCCTCCGGTCTATTTTTGCACATACCCGCAGCAGGAATATTCTTCTCTCGTTCCAGCGGTGGTTCTGTGCTCTCCGTGCTGCACAGATAATGAGCCATTCTGCTGAGGAATGCTCCTCCCTTATTGTCACGTAGTTTCCTCTGATTGGTCCGTCTTACGTTGCCTAGTGTTGCCTGGGAACGGTGTTGTGATGGTCCTTTGTGTTTCAGAATGTTGAGGGTGTTTTTTCTGATTGGTCCGTCATGCGAGGGCGGGGCAGAGCGACATGGTCAGTGTTGTGGCTTCACCACCATGAATCCATGAACCCTTCAGTGAGTGACTGAGTGACTTCAGAACGTTGTATTCAGAACGTTGAGGGTGAGTTTTATTATAGTAGACAATTTAAGTGGCTCTTCCAACATGTCCTTTATCCAATTAAGAGCTTTCCTAGAAAAACATATATAAGCTGACCAATGCAGTTGAATCACATAATCTTACAAATTTTGTTAGACAGATATAATCTAAAGCATCTGAAAAAAATGTATCTAGTAATTTAAAGACCTGTGCATTCCAATAAGCTTTATATGGTACTTCTAATAATATTAAACTGAGTTTATCATTAAAAAAAATGGCTTTTAGGAGCTAGAAAATATTTGTCCGTGAGTTAATATTTTAAACCATGTTGGAGAGAGTGCTGGTCACAATGTTTCTGGAGTATGTATCTGACTTCGCAGAATAGAATATTGTACTCATACTTTGAGTATAAAGGGGTCCTTTTACTAAGTGGTGGTAAGAACTACTGCGTGCTTCCTCTGTACCAAAATGCACTACCGTGGGATGCACTCAGGCATATGCGCATGCTTCCCCCCCCCCCCCCCCCGTGCTAAAAAAAAAGGTTAGCAAGTGAGCCCTTTCAGTCTACTAAATAGGTGTTGTAAGGGCTCATACACTAATGGCCATGTGCTAATTTGGAAACTAGCGCCTGCCCATTAATGGAAAAAATGGAAATGTGGCTGATTTACAGCTGTGCTAAAAGTGGCCTCAGCACGCGGGGAAACCCACATGCTAATCATAGTGCATGACTGATTTTTAAACACAGATAGTGGAAACAATGGCATAAATGCATTAATTAAAAGTTTAGCTGACCCTATTTGCATTCTTTGTCAATTTTTCTTTCCCTTGAGCATACTGTTTGATTAAGGTTACCATAGTTTCAGATTTGGAAACTGGGGCACTTGAGCTTTGCATCTACTGTGCCTTTTTTTCCACACCTGTCTTCTACCCTGTCTTTACATTCTACAGATTCCTATTCCTCACCCCCCCCCCCCCCCAAAAAAAAAAAACACATCTCTTCCAGTGGCGTAGCCACAGGTGGGCCTGGGTGGGCCAGGGCCCACCCACTTAGGGCTCAAGCCCACCCAACAGCGGCACACCCTTAGCAGTAGCTGGTGGGGATCCCAAGCTCTACCAGCTGATGACCTCCCTCTGTTGGTGCCAAAAATGCTGCTCTCCACTTCAGCAGTCTGAACTTTCTAAGCTGCGCATGCTCAGTTTTCAGTGCATGCCTGCTGCAGACTGCTGAGGTGGAGAGCAGCATTTTCCTGCCAGCTGAGATTTGTTTTTTTAAGATAACGGGGAAGGACACTTAGTGCCCACCCACTTCTTGTCTAGGCCCATCCAAAATCCACTATCTGGCTACGCCCCTGATCTCTTCTCATGCCTCTCCTATCTCTTATAACAAAGTTTCTCTAGGAGGAGGGAGGGGGTGGCAAGTTTGCAGGATAGAGAAAGAAGTGCAAAACAACTGCTTCCAGCTATGTGTGGGGGGGGGGGGGGAGGGGGGGCATCCTGCTGAAGTGAAGTTACTGTGCTGGGGTGGAGTTGCATCCCTCAGCCTCTGCCACCACTATCATCACAGGGAAACCATATCGAGATGGACAAGAAACTTTTTTTCCCAAGATAAGTACCATGCACAAGTTTATTGGCAACTGTTTTTTCATATTACTTTCTAAACTTATTCTGTATCTAAAAAGGTTTGTTTTGTCATTTGGAACAAGTAGTATAAATGGAGTTTTTTTAATGACTGATGATTATTAAGAGCCACCTATATGTATGAAGGTTTTGCCTTACAAGTAAGTGTATCTCTTTTTATCACTGAAGTCTTTTTTTTTCTCCACTTCATTTATATTTAATTAGATTTTGATGACATTCCTTTGGATACAGAATATTACTGTAGAAGTGGTTAGTTTTTTGTGCTGCTGTTTTCACCCAATGTTAGTAAAGAGAAGCCCTGTGCCAGTGCAGGATCACATTCTCTAACCCACCAACACCACTGTGTGCCAGTGTCTTCTCAAGATCTTTTGGATGTTATTAACCAAACACTGCAAGAGAATAGAGCAATATTGGCAGTCTTCATATTTAGGCTGGTTCTCATAAGTAGCTTTCTTTCACTTTCTGTGGCCCTATGACATGCTTTATAAATTTCTCTGGATACTTTCTATCTGTAAATCTCATACACATATCAACTGATTGATGCTCCTCACCTTTGCTTCTATACATCAACCTCTTATCTATTGTCGGCCATTTTAAATGCAGAAAATGCTCTTTTTGTAAAGAAAAGTTTGAAAAGTTTGAGACTAGGGTCTTCAAACTGTCTGGTACTTCATGGGAATGGAGAATATGGAGTTTCTCTGTGAAATGTGCAATATGATATATGTGGCTCTGTGCCCATTCAATTTAATGTACATTGGCAAGACTATCAATAAATTCTGGGTTAGATTGGCACAGCATAAACATAGCCTAAAGAAAGGATGCCTTGAAGTGCCTTTTGGCAAACATTGTAAGAATCATAACCATCAGTTTGAAGACTTAACATTTTGTGTCATCTGTGTTCATTTTTTCAAAATCATAGAGTAGAGGGGAAATTAAAGTACTTTATGTGAAGAACAAAAGATGATTTTTGCATGTGACAGCATGCAAACTTCTGTTCTAAACCAAAGGGCCCTGTTTACTAAGCCCTGCTATAAGAGTGCTAGCATTTTTAGTGCAGCTGACGATGAACACAGTAACACAAGAGACAATATATGGGTGTCTCTAGTGTTAGTGCGCACTAAAAATGCTAGCACACCTTAGTAAACAGGGCCCCAAGTGTTTCTTTGAAAAAAATATTGTTTGGGGGGGGGGGGGGAACTCCATGTTTGTTTTGTTTTAAGGTCATTTTTTGTACATTATATGTTAATGTGTTTATGTATAAGATAGATGTGGACAGATATCATAGACCTTAAGAAAAACATTATGTACCATTTTCCATTATTATATCTGTTAGTTATTTCTTATAGTTTCTAGCCTCGTTGATTTTACTGTATTTTTTTTGTGTATAATGATTTGATATAATCAAGTGGTTCCCTATATGTAATAGATAATAAAATTGATTTGTCTTTGGGTTGAATATTTGTACAATGTGGATGGCTTCTTTCCCCTGTATCGCTCCCTTTCTCTTTTTCTCTCCTTCCTTTTCTCTTTCTTCCCTTCCCTTCCTTTTCCATTCCTCCCCCCTCTCTCTCTTTCCCCCTTCCCTTTTTCCCCTTTATTTTTTTAGTCACTTAAGGGTTCTTTTACTAAGCTGCAGTGCGCAGCTATGGGTAGGTCTGGGTGGTCATAGGCCCACCCATTCTTGCCTCAGGCTCACCCAGTCTAGTGGCCCCCAAAGCACTTCATTGGCAGTCTTTCTCTCCCCCCCCCCACCACCCAGCATCTGCTTCTCTTCCCCCCCCCCCCCCCCCCCCCCCGGCATGTGCTCCTCTCTCCCCCTGGTCTACTTCCAAGCTGTTCTGGGAAGCAATTCCAGTAAGCAACCTGCACCAGCCTTGCAGGCTTCCCTCTACTGCGCCCCACCCTTGATGACATTACTTCCTGTTCCTTCACTGGCGGGGATGCGGTAGAGGGAAGCCTACAAGGCTGGTGCAGGTTTCTTACTGGAGTTGCTGCCTGCAGCTGTTTGGAGGTAGACCAGGGAGAGAGGGAGAGGAGCAGATGCTGAGGGGGGAGAGGGAGAGAAAGATGACAATAGCGGCACAGAGAGAAAAATTTTAAACTGTATGTATATACAGGGGTGGGGGTGGGAAGGGCCCACCTAAGTTAACTTGGGGCCCACCTGAAAGGACAGATCTGGCTATACTCCTGCTAAGCTGTGGTGAAAAGTGGTTTCCTATGCAGTAAGGCCATTTTTACTGCAGCCGTAAAAATGCCACTTTGGCCATGTATTAATGTTGCCATTTTTGAAAATGACCACATGAGCACTTACCACCTGCAATATAGGTTGTGGTAAGGGTTTATTTGGTATCTGTGCACTAATCGGTTAGCATGTTTTAATTGTTCTAACTAGCTAGTGCAAGAATGCCCACTCTCTGCCTTAAACATGCTCCCCCCCCAAAAAAAACAAAACAAATTTGAACATTTTTTAGCGATCTGGTAGTGCACACAGATTTCAAAGTTACCACAGGATGCCTGAGCACATCCCGCAGTACTCCATTTTTTTCTGTCTTGGTGCAATAGTGAATTTCTTGGTGATGAGAATTGATCATATCACTTCAGCTGAGTGCTTCCCTCTTTCGTCTTCTCCTTCTGCCACCTCTGAATTTTGCTAATGCAGGGTAAAACCTGGCCTGCTAGCCTTTCATGAACTTGCTGAAACTGCCAGGCTTACCAAGGGCAAGCAAGATTAACGCTTTTGCTAGCTCATAAAATTTGCTCGTAGTTTGATTTACCTGCTATTCTTTTTGATGCAGAATGAGGTGGCTGACTAGTTTATGCTTGCTATCTCCTGCATGATCTGGAAGCTTCCAGTGGCCAACAAAGTGAGGTTTGTAGTATTCTTTGGGTGTCTTCCCTAAACTTCAGGTTGCATCTACTGTAGCATGTAGTGGCATAGGTGAAGAATGGTCTCCTTGTTGATTGTAAGCCTGCTTGTGCATTTTTCCTCAGAAAACTAGAAGCTGTTTTTTCCCCTCTTCAAAGCCAGTACATACATTAACTACCTGTGCACACTACTCATTGTAGAAAGCCTACGCACCACCAGTAGTAATGCCAAACTCTCCATCAATCACAAAAAAACAGCACAAAGGGCCTTTAAAAACGAAAGGGAACACAATTTTTTCATTTAAAAAATCCTTTAATAGTGAATTTTGATTGAAGAAAGACCTGACATGGGCCGTGTTTCGCTGCCATCGCACCTGCTTCAGGGGTCACACCAATGACAAAGGAGATTCAATGGACCAATTTCAAAAGGCTGATGCTTTCCAAAATTCTGTGTGATATATTCCTGGGTCTTTGAGTTGTACCTAGTACCTCAGATCAACTAGGTGCCATTTCCAATTCTGACCATATCAGCAGCCACTTATCCCTCCCAGCTACTAACGAGGAGAAAACTAAGAACACAACAACTCTCCATCAAACCACCATTCACAACATAGCCACATACAGTGCCACACACAGAGACAAATACCCACAGATGTACTCAGGCACAGTGACAAAAAGGATGTGCAACAAGATAGGGAAACAAAGCTGGTAGACTAAGAGAGAGGTAAAGATGAAGCAGACAGAGCGAAGACGATAGAGGGTCAGAGAGTAGATAAGAGAATATAAAAGGGAGTGTATGAAGATACAGAGGACAAAGAAATAAGAGCGGTAGGGACATAAGAACATAAGTATGTAAGTATTGCCATACTGGGACAGACTGAAGGTCCATCAAGCCCAGCATCCTGTTTTCAATAGTAGCCAATCCAGGTTACAAGTACCTGACAAGATCCCAGAACACTACTACTACTATTTATCATTTCTATAGCGCTACTAGACATATGCAGTGCTGTACAGACAGTATAATACATTTTATGCTGCTTATGTTAGAAAAAGGGATGGAATTTTCCTCAAATCCATTTTAATAATGGCTTATGGACTTTTAGGAAGCTATCCAAACCTTTTTTAAATCCCACTAAGCTAAATGCTTTTACTACATTCTCTGGCAAGGAAAGAATTCCAGAGTTTAATTACACGTTGAGTGAAGAAATATTTTCTCCGATTTGTTTTAAATGTACTACTTTGCAGCTTCATTGTATGCCCCCTAGTCCTAGTATTTTTTGGATAGAGTAAACAATCAATTCACATCTTCCTGTTCCACTCCACTCATTATTTTATAGACCTCTATCAGACAGCATCGTCCCTCAGCTCTCTTTTCTCCAAGCTGAAGAGTCCTGGTTGCTTTAGCCTTTCCTCATAGGGTAATTGTCCCATCCCCTTTATCATTTTCCTTGCCCTTCTCTGTACCTTTTCTAATTCCACTCTATCTTTTTTGAGATGTGGTGCCCAGCAAGGTGGGCTGTTGGGGATGGATGTCATTGACACACACTGGATTCCTATAGTAAACATAGTAGATGACAGCAGAAAAAGACCTGCACGGTCCATCCAGTCTGCCCAAGAAGATAAATTCATATGTGCTACTTTTTTATTTCTATTGTCCTTTTCAGTGCACAGACTGTATAAGTCTGGCCAGCCCTATCCCTGCCTCCCAACCACCAACCCCGCCTCCCAACCATCAGCTCTGGCACAGACCCTATAAGTCTGCCCAGCACTATCCCGGCCGCCCAACCACCAGCCCCGGCACAGACTGTATAAGTCTGCCCAGCACTAGCCCCGCCTCCCAACCACCAGCTACACAAAGAGGGAAACTAAAGTCCAAAATACAAACTGCAACAACAACAACAAAAAAGCACCAGGGGCCTTCAGAACTGAGGCTAGCAGACAAATCTTTATTGTCTGACCTGCGTTTTGGCAATTATGCCTCTGTCAGTGGTTGTTGTAGCTCATCTCCCCCCCCCCCCCCAAAAAAGGAAAATGTTATCCAAAAACAGAGGGTCCAAAGGTATTTGATGCTCAATTGAAAATATAATTCCAAGTGTGTCAGAGGTCCAGTCTATACACACCGCAGTGTGAAACAGAAATACCAAAGCAGTGTTATGGTGCTGCATGGGAAGATACGTGGTGGCTCTCTTTCAGCTCATTAGAATACATAGTGGTCCCAGCTTAAAAATGTATGAAGACCACTGGTTTAATGTGGTCATCCATTGCAACTGTGCAGTTTGACTTGATATACAGATTGATGCATTTGATTGACCTACCTTCAGGCCATATATAGGTGGTAATTTGCCCATTATATCCATCCACACAATTTCTGTCTTCCATGAGTTAAATTTAAGGGACTGATTTTCACCCAAGAACTAGCTGTATCAAAACAGGAGTGGCCTAGTGGTTAGGGTGGTGGACTTTGGTCCTAGGGAACTGAGGAACTGAGTTCGATTCCCACTTCAGGCATAGGCAGCTCCTTGTGACTCTGTGCAAGTCACTTAGCCCTCCATTGCCCCATGTAAGCCACATTGAGCCTGCCATGAGTGGGAAAGCACGGGGTACAAAAGTAATAATAATAAAAAAAAATAATGGAAAATGAATGTGCAACAGACTAGTGAAGCTTACTGTCAATTTGAAAGGACATATTAAAAAAGAAGAAGAAAGGCACATTGACAGAATGATCAATGCTCACAGACTGTGACATAAGCAGCCAGGATTTACCTTTAACATCTAGCTAAGGTTAGGGCAAATGCCTGCAACTCAGTTTGCTTTTGTTAATTTTGAAAAAGTGTATTGTACGTTCAAAATTTTGGTTTGCTATAGCTTCCAGAAGGCACTAAATTGCACAGAAAGCAACATACAAACAAAGATTTCTGCAAAAGGGCTAAATTTAAGAATTAGGAAAATATGAATGTGTGATTTTTGACAAAGATTGTACTTGTGCCTTTTTCTTTATGGATTTTTTTAAAATAAATATGGAGATAGCTGTTTGTTACTGTATTATATATCCACTTGGATTCAATGGGGTCTAGCAGTGGGCACCCTGCTACAAGATTCTAGGGCTTGTGCTACAGCCAGAAGAGAACAGAATGTGCCTGTAACTGCTCCATCAACCCAAGTAGCTCCAAGAAGGCATGCAACAATTTGTTTGGTGATCGATCAGGACTAGACATGCATCTGATGAGGTTGGCAGTGGTAGTGTAGGAAGAAGATACATTTACCAGTGAACATTGGGTGTCGTCTACTTTAATTTATAATGATATTTGGAGCAAAGTGGCTCTTGTTTTGGTCTTATTTTAATTATGAAACTAAACCAAGTTTGCATCTGAAAATGCCCAGTGGACGTGGTGGTCTATCCATGAAGGTGATAATTTTATAAGACTTTTACTTGGCATGCTCCCAGAGTTGGAGGCTAGACAGAGTTGCAAGAAACATGCACGTCATTAACCACAAGATTCTGTATTGATTGCCCTAAGCTGGGCAAAGATTGATCCATGTATAAACTAATTAGCCAATTAGGTGATAATTATTGATTTTAAGCACTTAATTGGAAGTAATTAAGACATGCGTGGATAAGCCCTACCCCCTATTCTATAACCTGTATGCCTAAATTTTATAGCGTGATACTCCAAAGGGAGAGGCATGGGTGGGTCAGGGGCATTAAATTAGGGGCAATGTTATAGAATACCTATATTTGCATGCCTAATTTCCATCAGTTGGGCATGAGCTTTAGGCAGGCGCAAATACTCAAACCCAAGGATCGGCATGAAATGCATTCTATGCTAGTATTCTGTAAAGGCTGTTCTGTGCAGAGTGCCCATTACAGAATTCTAGCTTAGTGCAGATCATCCCGGCACCTAACTTTGGGTCCATTTATTGAATTTTTCCCCTAAATGTGCACATATTCCTGCAGACTTGGGTGGAAAAGTTACAGGTGCAACTTGCTGTGGGAGTTTTGTGGGAGGTTATTTTATAAAGGAATAGAGGTGAATATGTTGCCTTTATAAAATATACTTCAAAAAAACATTTCTTTTTGAACATTTGGTGTGGCTTTTTTTTAAATAAAATTGGCAAGAGATATGCCTATCAGTGCCTTTGTGGCCTAGGCCTCCTGTTATAACATTACTCTTCACAGGACCATTTATTTTTGTAGCATGGGCCTGCAAGTACATTTTCAAAGGAAAACTGGTGGCGTTCTTCTTTTGAAAGTTAAGGTCAGGAGAGAGGCAGTTGTAAAGTACAGCTGTGCAAGTACAAGTAAGAAGTTGAAAATGAAATCTGGCATGCATTTTCACTGACCCCACTTAACCCCAGCCCCTTTTTTCATGCATTTAAAAGTCCATGCGCTGTGAAGAGTATACACACTTTTATACACATTCCTCTGGATTCTATATAAGGTGTGGTGAGTAGTGTGCCTAATTTAGTCATGCATTTTAATTGTGTAATGAACCAATCAGTGATGATAATTGGCAATAACAAATTATCACTAATTAGTGATAATTGGAATGTACATGTGCTTCTTTTTAGGCATATTCAAAATAGAGGTATATGTAAATCTCAAAGCCTATAGCTGAAAAGGAGGTGTGGCTATGGAAGGAGTGGGCTTGTTGGGGGCATTACAAATTTACAGGCATTGTTATAGAATTCAGGGAAATGTGCCTACATTTAGGCACAGGTATTTATCAGGTTTTCAGTAGTGTAAACGGCCACGCCTAAATGTAGGCATCTTCCCTGATCCTATCTACAATTCTATACACTGCCTAACTTTAGGCGTACTGCTAAGAGCTTTTTCTGGATGCATCTAGGTTTTAGATAGCCCAACACAAGAGTGGAAGAAGTCAACCATAATTTTCAAGTAGATCAGAAAGTCATTTATTCATCCAAAGTTGACAAACTGAACCCACAACATGTTTCAGCATCCAAGGTGTTCTTAGACAAAATAGAAATTTCAATCAAATAACAAAATAAAATACAATAATTAAAATAAAAAAATAAAAATTAATATGATGGAAATGTAAAAAAAAATAAAACAGGATAAAAACATATGAATATAAAATACAATGATGAAAAATAAGAGTATAAAAGTGTATAATATGATGTATATGAGAAGCATATAAAATGATGTAAAAGAGCAACATACCTTCTGAGCCAGTATGATTACCATAGAACATGCATAAATAAAAGCTGAAAACAGAAATAAAAATAGATACACATATACCAAAATGAACAAGCTGTTTAACCTATACGGCCTTAGAAGATTTAATGAGTAGTGTAGGCAGCAGGGCTCTTCCAAAAACAACAGGAGGACAAAAGGAAAGATGCAAAAATGCTTTATTCCTTAAAGAACCCAACACAGCACCATGTTTTGGCTAAGTGCCTGCTTCAGGGGTCTAAAATCAAATAATATAAAAAGATATAAATAATACGTACATAATACACATATAAAGAAAATAAAACGTTGAAAATGCATGTTATAATAATATTCAAAATGTGTTAGGATAATTATTTAAAATGATGAATAAATGTGTATGCAAAATGTAAAGATACTCAAAATAGTACAGCTGTAACCCTTAATTTGGATTAAAATCCAAAAATGTGCATCTCATTACTATTAAGAAAAATTGATTAAAACAAGTGTGGCAGACTAAAATCAAAAAGCCTGCATATCATTACAAATAGGATATGCATGTTTTTTTATTTTAGTCCATCACACTTGAGATTGAGAGAAGAGGAGGAGATATAGCAGACCCCGGTGGGGGGGGGGGGGGGGGGGGGGGAGGAACTGGTCCCCTGAATGCATGTGAAGAGGGGTGCTCAGCGTGAGAGGGCTTGGTGTGTTGACTTGGTGGAGAGGGTTCCCGCAGGATCCTCGCGGCACACTTGGGGAGCAGCTGTGGCAGACTGGTTGAATGCTGCTCTATAGAGTGGACGTGCTACGTTCTGGTCATTTTTCTGGTCTTGAGAATGGTGGAAGTAAACAATATATGTACCATTGAAGGAAGAAAGCAAGAGACCAAGTTTGTAGTTTGTCTAATGTTTCAAATGAGTCTCCCTTTCTCAAAAATGCCGCTGCTCAAAGAGGGAGCTTCATTGTGTTGTTCTCCAATGGATGTTTCAAAGCAATAATACAGGTGAGTCATGAGGCTAGTAGGGAGATAGTCTGACGACGTGAGCTGATTGCACACCTGCTTTCTTTTCAAATTCAAGTGACAAACAGAAGAAAGAGTTGATAACTTGGATAATGCTACCAAGTCACTGTCTTACAAATCAAAAGTGGTAGAAGTGCTGTGTAGTCTGAGACCTGAAAGATCTCTTTAATCATAATTATTGTTGGGTGTTCTCGAGGGAGCTGATAGTGGTGCTGTAATTTGATTTCTCAAATACTTGATATCAAATTTTACAAAGCATTTGAAATTGAACAAGCAGTGGTGTAGCTAGGCAGAAAAATTAAGACGGGCCCCTATACTATCATATTGCCCAAGGTAACTTGCTGGAAGCAGCTCACGTCAGTGCTCCAGTCAGGGATTGAGAGGGCTGTTTGGAAATTGAGGGGTATCTGGGATAGATTTTGAGTAGGTGGATATCAGAGGTAGGAATGTGTGTGCGTCTGGGGACCTGTACGTAGGACAGGATAGTACATATGGGGTGTGTATGTGTTACCCAGGATAATAGAAGTTTGTGTAGATGTCTCCTACTGGTGAGATGAGTAAGAAGCTTTCCTCATGCAACAGTGGGTACAGAACATAACTAGGGCATTTCCCCGTAGAATTCACCATATCAAAAGTCTGATTGTGGTTTCCTCTCAGTAAGAGCAACATAATCCCTTTTCAGTAGAAGGAATATTATGAACTAATACACAACCATACAGAATTCACTTACGACCAATAGATTTGTTCTACCATTCCATAACAGCATGAACAAAGACCTTCCAAGAAAAAGGCAGAACTGCAAATATTGTAGTGAGCTCTAGAACAGGTGTACTCAACACATGGTGTACGTTGCCCAACGGTTCTGTGAGATCGCTGCAGGGGATATGTGGTGCCGGTAGAGAACTTTACTCACACTGGTACCCTGGCTGCAGCTGCTGCTTTTCCAAACCAGCACCAGCAGCAGCTCTGGCAAAACAAAGCAGTCCTGGAGTGAGCTCTGTGCATGCTGTCATCTCGGATGCCAACTTCTGTTCAAGGGCAAGGGACCAACAAAGCCAACAGCATGCGCATGAAGACGGAGGCTCCAGGACTGCCTTAGGTTATTTTGCCACTGTTGCTGCTGGTCTGAAGAAGCAGCAGCAGTTGTGAGGGGGTGGAGACAAAGATAAGGAAAACAGAGAAGGGAGGCATAGCATGGAAGGGGGAGAGAAAAAGGTGAGTTGCTGAATCAGTTGCATACCTAGCGTATTTAACACCCAGAGCAGGTAGGCATGAGAACCCCGCTCCATAGTTGGCCCAGTCTCTTCACTCCCTCCCCCCCACACAGGCGATACTGTCTCTCAAGCACCCCCTGGTAGGTGATCTGATCACTCAACCCCCTCCGCCTTGTGTATCTTTTAAACACTTCAGTTCTTCACTGGCAGTGAGCAATGACTCATATGCACTGCTTACACTGGACCCAGAGCCTTCCCTCTGACAATTTCCTGCTTCTACAGAATGGTCCTTTCTGGTATATCTCAGGCACCACCATTTTTCATGACATCAGGAATTTCTTTTTTTCTATATCAGAGATGGGGGAGGGGATCTGGACAGGACACTAGACTACCAGGGATGTGTAATGTTGGAGTGGTGGAAGGCAGGATCAGAGGGATGGGGAGGGGCTACTAGACCATCAGGGCATTTTAGTATGTATTGGTCGAGGAAATGTTAAGGGTTTGAATCTGGGGTGGAGGGAAGAAGCACTAGACTATCGGGGAGCAATGTAGAAAGCTACTGGGGCAGGTGTTTGGCGTGGGCGTTCCCCCTAACCCTTTTTTGCTGCCTCAGCAGAAAATGTCTCACGCTGCGGGCATCAGCGCACAGGTTATTATTTTCTCTCCATTGTTGTGGATTAGCTAATAGTCTGTTTACCATGCACCTAAATGTGCTGTGCGCTAATGTCTACTTTGGGTTAATTTCATTGTTAAAATCTTTTTTGCATCATGTGGTCCATAATGAGTGCATAGCATAGAGAGTGACATGGGGACAAAAATTTGTTCCCATTCCCTCCCTGCAACCCAAAATTCCTGCAGTGAAGCAGACTCCCCCCCCCCCCCCCCCCCCCCCCCCGTTTACTAAGCCGCACTGTAACGCTGACAGCCCATTCAAAGTGAGTGGGCTGTGTCGGCATTAGCGCACAGCAGCTGCTAGCGCAGCTTACTAACTCCCTCCCCGTGCCTGCATTCTCCATCCCTGTCCCCTCACTATCCCCACAGTCTTAATTTTCTTTCTCGTGTATCCCCCGCTCAAAGCAGAAAGGAAACTTTTATGGACCTAACAGGCATTGTAAATAAACAGCTTAGAGCTATATTTTAAAAGAAATGTAATAATATTTAATACTGATAATGAAACACTACTAATAATAATATAGTTCATTTTTTTAATCCATGAAGAAACAGTAAATTATCGACTGTCTCCACCCAGCGCCCAATATTGCCATTGTCAGAAACCACCTAGGAGATATTTCTATAAATGCATACCTTGACACGCCTGGGGATAAAGGGCTGGCTGGCTTGGCTTGCTGGGCTGGGCTGGTGGGTGAGCTGGGCTTGGCTGGTTTGTTTGTGACAGGAAAGAAGCCACTCTTTCCTGCTTGCTGCCGCTGCTCTGCCCAGTACTGCCCTGGTAGTTTAGTGACCTCTTTGTAGGGTTACCATATTTGCAGAGAAATAAGAGGACACAAAAAATAAAATGCTGTTCTGCCCCATCCAGCCCTGGCTCGCCCCCAGCCCTGCAACCACACAGTCACCTTGAACCCCCCCCCCCCCTCCCAAGAAAGCCAGATTCTATAAGCAGTGAAAATATTGGTAAAAGTTACAGAAATGCATTTTCTTCTGTAGTCTAAATACAAAATTAGAAAAGATATACATGTCCAAAAAAAAAAGCAAACATCCATGAACAGCATGTCCCCCTTTCCTTTCCTTCCCATCCATGAACAGCTTACCTCCTCTTCCTCTCATCTATGTGCAGCTTGTCCCCTTCTCTCTGTCCCCCTTCGCCTCCCGGACCTACCTTACAGCCCTGGTGGTCTACTGTCCTCTTCAGGGCAGGAAAGAACCCCACTCTTTCCTGCCTACTGCTACTAACCTAGTCGCTGCCACCGCCCGATACAGCCACTTCTTCAAAATGACTGCAGAGACTTGAAGCGGTGACTTTGTGAGACTTCCACTTGAAGTCTCGGCAGCTTTTTTGAAGAGGCGGCCGGCCATATTGGGCCTAACAGTGGGAGTAGGGTAGGCAGGAAAGAGTTGGCTTCTTTCCTGTCCCAAAGAGGCCACTAAATCACCAGGGTGCTTTAAGATGGGGGGGATGACCACACCTTTATCCTCATTACCGCAGGAATAAATTAATGGTGGTCCCCACTCCTGTGGCACTACTGCGTAACGTCATACCATTACCATGATAGTACCGCATAATTTTTTTTTTAAACTCCCCATTACCATGGTAATTACTGCAGCAGTTGTGGTATTACCATGGTAATCATTACTGTGTCACTCTCTAGCGTAGACTGCTCATTAATGTTCAGTATGTGGTAGCTTTCTGTATGAGTCCCTGAGTCCTTTTATACCATGAAAGGGATAATGCAAGAACTGAACCTCTCCTATATCCTCCTGGCAAAAGTTTTTCCTCTTTGTCTTTTCCACATCATCAGACATTCTAGGGTAGGTTATTTTTTTTAAGTTTATGTGCATCTTTGGGGGTAATTTTATAAAGTAGGTGCTACCATTTACATGACAGTTACTTATGTAAATGCTGGATATGCACCAATACACTATTCTGTAAAATATACATTATCTATGATGTGCACACCAACCTGTAAGATATGTACTATGGGTGGAGTCTGGGCAGGGTGCATTACAAAACATTACTTATAGCAGGGGTGGGCAACCACGGTCTTCGAGGGCCACAACCCACTTGGGTTTTCAAGCTTTCCACAATGAATATATATATATATATATATAAGATTGATGTGCAAGTACTGCTTCTATTTTATGCAAATAGATATCATGGCTATTCATTGTGGAAATCTTGAAAAACTGATTGAGTTGTGGCCCTTGAGGATCCTGGTTGCCCACCCTTGTCTTATAGAATACTATAAGTTATCCCCACAATTCTATAAATGGTGCTTTAAATTGCATCAGTGGTGTAGCCACAGGTGGGCCAGGGCCCACCCACTTAGGGCTCAGGCCCACCCAACAGTAGCACACGTTTAAAGGTAGCTGGTGGGCATCCCAAGCTCAGCAAGCTGATGACTTCCCCCTGATGGTAATGAAAACACTACTCGCCACGATACCGGCACCTGCGCATGCTCAGTTTTCAGCGCATGCCTGCTGTAGACTGCCAAGATGGAAAGAAGCATTTTCCCGCCAGCTGAGATATTTTTTGGGTGGTGGTTGGGATGGGGGAGAACACTTGGTGCCCACCCACTTCTTGCCTAGGCCCACCCAAAATCTGTTGTCTGGCTATGCCCCTGAATTGCATGTGCAAATGTGGGTGCCTGTCCAATTTGTGCCCACAATTTAATTGAATAATGAGCCAATTAACACTGATAATTTGGAGCTAACAATTAACTGGTGCTAATTGGTATTAATTAAAAATATGTGCATATATTTACATGCCTGAATCTGCACATAAATATTACGCGTGGCTCCAAAAAGGAGAGGCATAGGCGGATCAGGGACGTTCCCACAATTATGCATTTATTATAGAATAAGGGGGGGCCTGTGCTTAATTTAGGTGTGGGGATTTACACCAGGGTTTACTTGGTGTAAATGGTTATACCTAAATGTAGTCGTGGTTCCCGGCGCTTAACGCTGTCCTATAAAAGGAACCTAACTTGGAGCGCTACTTATAGAATATCGCTAAGTGCTATTTTTTTTGGCACTGATCTTTAGGTGCCATTTACTGAATTTACCCCTATGTGTCTATGACTGGAACTTAAGTGAACACAGTTAAGTGAGCTCTATGGCTGATGTAAGTGCTTGCCCCTGAGCACGTAACACGTGTATATAACTGGTTACACAGGTATTTTATAATGGAAAGTAGGCGCCTACTTTACTTTATAGGATATCCTATAGATTTTATATATGGTGCCCAAATTTAGGTGCTGATCAGACATGCGTGTGCAGATTAATTAGCTTATGAGCCAATTAATTGCAATAAATTGATGATAGTAATCAACTATTGCAGTTAATTGGCATTATTAAATATTTACACGTACATCTTCCTGTGTGCTATTCTATAACCCCGTGCACAGGATTGCCAACTTTGTGCTTTTCCCTTCTGGGTGGATTTTTTAATGTGTCTGCAGGAAATTTTGACCTGTCACGGGCTGTAGGTATATGGGCTGTTTTCCTTACACTCGCAAGGCCACACGCTGGAGCAGAGCCCTGGAGAAGAGAAACAAAACTATTGGAAATCCAGAGTGAAGCTTGAAATGAGTTTCAAGCCTCATTCAGGATGTCCATTGGGAGAGGTGATGACAGGTGATGTCATGCTGAGCCTGCTTGTGCTGCTCTCACACAGCATATATAGGCAGGCCTGCTTGCCAAGGAGTAGCCACAGTGAGAGATGAGAGCGAGCATGTGGGCCATGCCAGAGGATGGAGGCACAGCACAGCAGCCATATGGGAAGAGGAAGCAGCATAGGTAGTGTGCTTGCACAGGTGAGAGCCCCCCCATACACACACACTCGCTCCTCAGATATCCCAAGCTGCCCAATGGGCTATCTTTGGGCTCGGGTTGGGCTGGGAAATTATCTTGAAACCCTGCCCATGCACCTAAATCCCTTAGCACACAACTCAAAAGGGGCGGGGCATGGGTTCCAAAACAATTGCACACAGAGTTATAGAATAGTGCCATTCCTGTGCCCAAATGCCAAGAGTTGGGCACTAGCATTTATACCAGGTTTCAGCTGGTGTAAATACCAGCGCTCAAATTTGGGTGCAAAATGGGCTCTATGAGCTATTCTATTAAGAGTGCTGAACTCGGAGAGCCCTTTATAGAATAGCAGTCCGTGCTGATTTTTTCCAGTGCCCAAATTTGGGTGCCATTTACTGAATCCGGTCCTATGTCTGCAATTGCTTTTTCACTTCAGTTATGTGAACCCAGCAATGAGATCCAGATCAGGAAGATATAAAACTGTGTTGCTAGAAGATAATGGTTTCCTGGAACTATGGAGATTGCTATAAAACATTACTTTAGCCGGAATGACTCAAATGTTGTAGTCTTTAAAACAGGACAGGATGCTTTTATAGCAACCATCCGGGTGAAATAATCAGTTATAGCACAATGAAATACAAAGAAAGCAAGAGAAAATTCAGTGCTTTGGAGAAAGATATTGGGAATTGAAAGAAGAACACACTAGAGAGTGAATTCTACTTGTGGCACTGAAAAAAAGTACTATTATATAAGCTGCACTTAAAATCGGGCAAGGTTTTATGTCCAGGAATTGCGCCAAAAGTTAGGCACGGCCTTTTGCACCAACTGAAACGTGGTGCAAGTTTACGCGCCTAAATTGGGCACGTATTCCCCCATATTCTATAACAACACATGAAAATGCTAGGAGCACCCCTAATCTGCCCCCATACCGTCCCATTCTGCCCATGACCCTCCCATTTCCACACACACACCCCTTTTTTTTTTTTACTAATGTGTAAAATTTAGGCCCAGATCCCACGTCTACATTTATGCACGTAAGTTCCAATTTAAACTAATTAATGCCAATAATTGCTTGCTAAGCCAATTATTCTAATTAGCTTGTTATTTGATTACATTTCCACACGCAATTTTTGGCGACTTTTATAGAATTAAGGGGTAGAGGGTTAATTTTTATGCAGAATTTTCCATGTGTAAAGTATGTGGAAAATGGCTGCTATGAAATTACCTAGGCATATACAGTACCTGTGATAACAATATCGCATATACTTTCAGACAGGCTGCACATTGGTATTCCCATGGAGTGGCTTTTGGGTGGAGCTGTGAGATATGCAGATGCTTTATAAATTACACATACCCTGGCAGAAAGTTTCATCTCTTTTGGAGCAGGTGTAACTTTGTGCAAGAACAATTGTGTGCTACTGGGGATTTTCTGGGAGCGTAGGGCTATTTTTACCCATTTGCAAAAGGGGCAACTGCCTTGAGACCCTTCAAACCAGGGGCCCAACTGCTCCTAGGCAGTGGCATAGATATAGGTGGGCCTGGTTGAGCACAGACCCACCCATTCTAGGTTCAGGCCCACCCAGAACCAGCGCC
Source organism: Microcaecilia unicolor (assembly GCF_901765095.1). NCBI lineage: Eukaryota > Metazoa > Chordata > Amphibia > Gymnophiona > Siphonopidae > Microcaecilia > Microcaecilia unicolor. Next base: position 235,141,744 of record NC_044037.1, read on the forward strand.
TCACTCGCCTCTCTTCCTCATGCAGCCCAGCATCTGATCCCCTCTCTGAATACCTTCATCCCTCACTGGTGTACTTCAGAGACATCCTGGCAGCTGCAGCAATTCATCTTTGCTGCCTGCGCAGGCCCCCACAGGCTTCCCTCCTCCCTGTCCTACCCTCACTGATGGATGTCACTTCCTGTTTCCTCATGGGTGGACGTGGCAGAGGGAAACTTGTGGGGCCAGCACAGGCAGTGAAGCTGAATCAATGTGGCTGCCAGGACACATCTCAGGTACACTGGGAAGAGTGGCCTAAAGAGAGAGGGCAGATGCCGGTCTTTGGGGATAGGGTTTTGGGAAGGACAGGGGAAATGCTGAGTTGGGGGGAAGGGGGTGGAAAGGTCCACCTAAGTTAACTGTAAGCCCACCCAAAATAGTAGGTCTGTCTACGCCACTGCTAAATTCAGCCCCGAATTCGACCACAGGCTGCTACTGACTGCTCCCATCTCCAGTTGATATTTTCATGCAGTTATCAATGTGCTGACTGACACGTTGGGTAGCAGTGGGCCATGCCTCAGGCCAGGGTCCAAAAAAAAAAAAAAAAAGAGAGAGAGAAGCAGATTAGTGTGATCTGGACATGGCCAGCAATGCCAGCAACACTGACTAACATATATATTTATGGGGTAGTAATGGGGTGAGTTGGCAGCTGCACTGAGCTCAGTCATACCTCCTGCCTGGCTTGCTCCATCTCTGCCTCTGGACTGAATGAGAGTGTGTCATGCAGCTGCACAGCCCTCTGCTTGCTTGAAAGAGCAAATAAAGTAGCATGAAATATGCTGGAAAAGCAACCAGCTAGAGGTGACCGAATTTTGGGTTCAGTTTTGGTTATGGCACCAAAACTGGCCTGAAATCCTTTTTCTGCCCGGTTTTGGTTTTGGCTGAAAATGACCATGTGTTTTTACTGGAAGCCAAAAATTAGTGCTTTGTCTCCTTTGTCTATCCTCCCTCCTCCCCCCCCCCCCCCTGAATAAGAGTTGCCCCTCCTCTAGGACCCCCAAATGCCTTCACCCCCCCCCCCCCGTACCCATGGGCCCCATCTTATTTTACAATCCCTGGTAGTCTAGAGGTCTAATTGGGGCAGGAGTGATCCCCGATTATTCCTGCCCATTCAACTCCTGCCCATTCTGGCTCTGTTCTCAAAGTGGCTGCCATGACTGGGGCATTATACATGCCCTAACTACAGCACTAGACCACCAGGGATTGTAAGTTAGTACGGGGGGGGGGGGGGGGGGAACGACACTCTTTAATTCTAATTTTTTTGTACTATAATTGAAAGTAAGTTTAAAGTTTATTTATTAATTTGCTACCATGGCCATCAAGGGGATGCCTGGGCGGCTTACAGACTACATAAAGTAAGAGTGGGGAAAGAAAAAGAAAAAACAAATGAAAAAAGCAGTTGTGATCTTGCACAAGTTTATATGGTAAATAGAGTGCTCAAATTAAATACTTTTGCTACAAAATTTTAGCAGGAATTTAAGTCTGTAAATTTGGGATGATATGCTCCTTAGGAATTATCCTTTCATTGGAATTATGACGTCGGCTGTCACTCCGAATGTGGCACAAAGTCAGCCGTTATAAAAACACTTTTCTTAGTTGCAGTTTTCATTAGCTGCAGTCCATGTGTGTGGAGGTTATTTTGCTTGGGGGAAAATATGGTCTTTTATTTAAATTAATTAATTTGTATTTATTTATTTATTTAACACATTTATGCCCCACATTTTCCCACTAGTTGTAGGCTCAATGTGGCTTACACAAACCATAGTGCAAGCTACAGTTCAGTAATTACAATCAGTGCCGTAGCGAGGTCAGCTGACACCCGGGGCGGGTCGCCGTTGCGCACCCCCCCCCGGGTGCAGCACGACGCACCCTCCCCCCTCCGGAGCACACCCCCCTTGGAGCGCGTACTTACGAGGGAAAGCGGCGAGGGATGGGCGGGAGGGCCGAACTGCCCCGAGTGCGTGTCGCTGGGAGCTGCGTTGGCTCCGCTGGTTCCCTGCTCTCTCTGCCCCAGAACAGGAAGTAACCTGTTCCGGGGCAGAGGGAGCAGGGAACCAGCAGAGCCGACACCCCCCAGCGGCGTGCACCCGGGGCAGACCGCCCCACCACCCCCCTTCCTACGCCACTGATTACAATTAAACAGTGTAAAAGAAAATAGTAAACATAAGGAATCAAATAGGACAAAAAGATAAAAGTATATGAAGGTGGTATAGTCCATGGAATTTGTTGACTCAAAGAAGAGTAACATTAGGTTGAATCATTGAGGTAAGCTCTTTTAAATATATTCTGGCTTGGATATTGTGAGTTTAGGAGAGGGATGCAGACATGCTCTGACAATCCGCAGCGGCCCTTGCTGGTTCACAATCACACAACCAAACTTCGGTTTCGGCTTTGGCCAAAACCAGGTGATGAGTTTCGGTTGCAGTTTCGGATTTGCCTAGAGCTTTTTAGGCAATTTTGGTGGCAGTTTTAGTCAGCCTTTACAAGCAGCTGCAGCCCAGGCCTAGCCCTGTGAGACAGTGACTACTAGACTCATTGTGCAGGTTGGTGCATGACGTATGGGCAGGTGGACAGTGGGCCAGAGCCATGGGCATGAGTATCCGGGGGTGTGGTAGGCAGCAAGCAGAGTGTGCCATGCAGACAGGTTAGGTCCAGGCTCCAGAAAACAACTGAGCCAAGCCTAGGGCACCCAAGCCTCCATCACTGCTGGGTGACACTGTTGCTGTGGCCTGAGGTGTGAAAGAGAGAACTAGAGAAATCTAGTCTCAGCTCTCTGGCAGACAAAAGGTTGCCATAAGAACATAACAGAAGAATAGCCATACTGGGTCAGACCAATGGTCCATCTAGCCTAGCATCCTGTTTCCAACAGTGTCCAATTCAGGTCACAAGCACCTGACAGAATCACAAATTGCAGCAAGATTCATACTACTACTTCCAGGGACAAGTAGTGGCTTTCCCCATCTTCATCTTAATAGCAGTCTATGGACTTTTCCTCCAGGAACTTGTCCAAACCTTCTTTAAACCCAGTTACACTAACCACAGATACCACATCCTCTGGCAACAAGTTCCAGAGCTTAACTATTCGTTGAGTGAAAACAATATTTCCTCCTGTTCATTTTAAAAGTAGTACTATGTAACTTCCTTGAATGTCCCCTAGTCTTTGTACTTTTCGAAACAGAGAAAAATCGATTTTACGTTTACCCATCCTACATCACTCCGTATTTTGTAGACTTCAATCTTATCCCCCCTCAGCCATCTCTTTTCCAAGCTGAAGAGCCCTAACTTCTTAAGCTTTCCTTGTATGAGAGGAGTTCCATCCCCTTAATCATTTTGGTCACCTTTTCTAATTCTGCTATATCTTTTTTTAAGATATGGCGAACAGAATTGCATACAATACTCAAGGTGTGGTGGAACCATAGACTGATAATGACTAGCATTCTGTTTGCTTTTTTGGCCGCCACCACACACTGGGCAGAAGGTTTCAGTGCATTGTCTACAATGGACCAAGGGTGGTGGATGTGTGAAATGACCCGATGGAGATAGTGGAGGCAAAAACTGTGTCAGAATTTAAGGAAGCATGGGACAGGCATGTGGCATCCCTAAGGAAAAGGAGGAGTTGGTGGTTACTGAGGAAGGCCAGACTGGATGGGCCATTTGGCCCTTATCTGCCATCATGTTTCTATGTTTCCATGACACCTAGATCTTTTTCTTGGGTGCTGACATCTAGGGTGAAACCTATCATCAAATAACTATGATTTGGATCATTCTTCCCAATGTGCAACACTTTACACTTGTTCACATTAAATCTCATTTGCCATTTGCTGCATCCCACCAGTGAGGAAACAGGAAGTGATGTCAACAAGGGTGGGATGTGGCAGAAGGAAGCCTGTGGGGGCCGGCGCAGGCTGTGAAGATGAGTCTCTGAAGCTACCAGGACACCTCTGTGGGAGGGACAGGGGGAGTCAGAGAGGGAGCAGATGCCAGACTGCTGGAGAAGGAAGAGAAGGGAGTGAGGCACTGCCACTGGGTGTGCCTGAACCAAAAATGGGTGGGCCTGTGCCCATCCAGACCTACATGTACCTATGTCACCGTATCCTCCACATAGAGGCAAACCTTACCAGACAACCCTTCTGCAATATCACTTACAAAATGTTAAAAAGAACCGGGCCAAACATTGATCCAGTTTCATGAAGCTTTACTCACATTTCTTGAAAAATGTGGAAGAGACAACCAACAGGGCCAAGATTATAGACAGATATTATAAAATCATTACCAAAACTTCCTGTCAAAAGGTTGGATGCTAAAGCTGGCAAATCGATCCATCATGATGAAACTGATTTTCTTAAGAGCAGATTTATTTTTTATAACATGAGGCTATTTTCAATTATTATTCAGGAGGCCAAATGTTCGGATTAACAATTGTTAGCTTCTTCTTTGAACCTGAGTAGGCATTTGTTAGAATAGAGTGGAACTACTTCTTTAACATTTTGGATGTGGAATCTGGGGAAGGGTTTATTAAAATGGTATAAATACTTTATAGATGTCTATTAACCTGTATTGTTGCTCATGATGATATATTAGTTCTTTGTCCTTCGTCATTGTTCTTTGTCCATCATTGTACTAGTTAAGTGTGTCCTTTATATTTTGTTTAATATGGGCTTGGAATTGGCATTTTGTCAGGATGTATCTATTGTTAGGATTAATGTGGGTAGTGGGTAAACTATCTCTCTACACCAGTGCTGTGATATTGTCTAGCACTGAACCCCAATCTTCTACACAAGATGAATTAGCTTTGGGCACACAATTTGTCAAAATCTGAAGTTATGCCCCTCAGTATACAGTATTCATAAGATTTTACAGTATTCATACTATTTCATTGGTTTACTGAAGACTTTGAGTCATAAAAGAATGCACACTGTTTTCAGAAGAGGGTAACATCTTACTTATTTTCATAGACTGCTAATTGATGTTCCTTTTGATGACTGTGATAGAATGAAGGCGATGATTGTTGTAATTGTTAGTAAGGTGTATTATAGAAACCTTTTAGAAAAGCTTAGTGCATGCTAACGGAGCTTTAGTGAAAGGACCCCTGTGATTTTATTGTAAACTGTATGTATTTATGCATGTAATCTGTTCCAGATCAATTGCTGATGATTAATTAAATGATGTAACTATGGATTACATGTATCTATGGATTACATGTTGTAAGGATGTATACTTAATAATGCAGTTTAATACCGAGAGACTATTGTCTTCTGTTGAACTTGGCTCTAACCATTTATTTATGTATTTATTACATTTGTATCCCGCACTTTCCCACTAAAAGCAGGCTCAATGCATCTTACATAGTAATAGGTAACACAGAATTTTGTTATGTAAGGTAGGAAATTAAGTATAACATAGTAATGATGGGTAGTAATAGGATGGATGGGTAGGTAGAGATAGGTGATTAAAAACCATTAACATGATGATTGCTCCTATGGTGAACTTTATTCTTGTTATGACTCCAAATTTATTCCCTAAGGAAGTTCTATGTTAAGAAAGAACAGGTTAATCTCCCAACTTCTCTCCTAAAATAGCAATGTGCAATTTTAAAGCAATAAGGAAGAATGGAAGTAGTGGGAGTAAATCTTATCAACTTTGTATTGTATCATAAAACTTTTCTTATGAGTAAGGAGGCCTCTGGTTTATGGACCAGAAGGATTTGTTCACGGGTTTAACTTGCTTTTTGATAGAGGACAGTTGCGTTTCTTCTTATCGCATTGAATATTTACCTGGGATGGTACTGCCTAAACTTCTCAAGAATTTCTCTAGTATTACAAAACATTACATGTCATGGATATATAATTCCAAGTCCTTTGGAGGAATACTTCCTAAAGTTTGTTTGGGCTTTCCCGATAGTAAAATAAATAGAAAATATATTAAGTAGCCTAGTTGGCAAGCCAAAAAGAGTATGTATTCTAGAGTGTAACTTAAATTTCAACAGAGCACAACACATTTTAGATATTTCTAACTTGGGCACTACTTAACCCATTGTAAAATTAAGCTTCGTGAACTGGAACGGTGTACAGATATTTTTAATATTACAGGGCTCTTTTTACAAAGGTGCGCTAATGGATTTAGCACACGCTAATGATTAGCATTTGCTAAATTCTAAGAAGTCCATTTTATTTCTACGGGTGTCTTAGCATCTAACACACTAAACCTGTTAGCGCCCCTTAGTAAAAGGAGCTCACAGAATCTACTTTTGTCTCTGGACATTATTTCAGACCTTTATAAAGTGTTTAAGAATCTACGAAAATTGAGTTGTAGAAGATCTGGAAAAACAACTTGAGGATATTATTGGTCCAAATCTGTGAGAGTTTCAACTAGTATAATTCAATTTGAGAGTCATGGAGCATTATGGACTCCTATCAGATTACTCAAGGCCAAGCTAAGTTTGAAGACATTATATTGGTTTTATCATATGGAAATGGGGACATCTTCTTATTTAGGGGGTCTTTTACTAAAGCTTAGCTCGAGTTATCTGCAGCAGGGCCCATAGGAATAAAATGGGCTCTGCTGCAGATAACTGGAGCTAATCTTTAGTAAAAGACCCCTTAATTTTTTGTCAAAATGTCTATTCTTTCTGGATTCAAGTATGGGAAAGGATTTCTGGAATGTTGTGTTTGGATGATATTACTTTCCAAACTGTTATCTTGAAATTGATTACTTTATATTATAAACTTTCCCTGAGTAAACATAGAACTACTGGATTCATTTCCCTTTCCTGCAGTTCAAATAATTTTTGCTAATTGGAAATCTGGCAATCTTATAGATGTTAATTACTGCTGGAACACAGTTTGGTTTATAAATAGGAAGATGTGACAGAAAAGCATAGTAATATTTACAATTAATTTTGGATTTGGCAGCTTGTGGATGTTTCTTTTGGTTTTGTATATTAATTTCTACTGTATGTTATTTGTTCTCTAAGATTTGATTCTAATCTCTTGCATTACCTACATTTATGTATTTATTCAGTGATGAACAAACAAAGTTAGATGTAAACATGGATGATATACTAAACATTTTCCCTATAGGCACAAGAGAGACCTCCAGTGCTGCTCATTTGGCTTTTGATTATTGATTCAAGCATTATTATTAAGTCAATTGATTATTGTAATGTCATCTATTTGGATTGACCAAAACCATTAATGAAAAAAAGCTATAAACTATCCAAAATACAGCAATATAATTAATTGTTGCTTTATCTAAAATGGACAGAATTACTCCCTATTTGATCTGCCTCCATTGGTTGCAGGTTGAGGCTAGAGTTTTCTTTATGTTTCACTGTTCTTTTTGTTTAAGATTTTACATGGTAATTTGCCTCGTATGCAATCTCTAGTTCAAATTTCTTCTTCCTTGAAACCTCAGATACTACAGGTTTAGTCAATGTTCGATTTGCCTAGCTTTAAAGGAAGAAGAAATAAGAAAATGTTTAATTCTCTCTGGTCATTCCAAACTGCCAAACAATGGAAAATGCTTCCTTCTAGTTTATGACAGATTAATGACTATTATTCTTTTAGAAAAAATTTTAAATCATTTTTATATAAAAAGTTTGTCTTCAAAATTCATACTGGGGAAATTCCTGACTATATGTTGAGTTTAGTATTCTTGCTACAGGGCTACTCTACTAGATATAGTACTCGTAAGCTTTTTCAACCAAGATTACCAATGTAGAAGAATTTTAAGTCAATTAAACATCTCACATTGTCTAATCAATATCAGGTAGCTAACTTATGGAACCAGCTTCCATTGTTTTTGACGTCTTGGACTCATTATCTTCAATTTAGAAAACATTTAAAAGCTCTTTTATTCTGCATGGTGGGTTTATCCACTATTTAGTATCAGGGCCGCCGAGAAACTGAGCCGGGCCCAGGGCAGGACCTCCTCTGCCACCGCCGCCCCCCAGGACGCTGCTGACACTGCTACTGTCCCCTGGATGCTAGGGAGCCAGAGCCCAAAGTGTGTGTGTGTGGGGGGGGAGGCACATTTTATCCCACCTCTCTGCCCCCATATACTTTGCCTGGTGGGGGTTCCCAAGCCCCACCAGCAGAATCCTTCCCTCCAGCACTGTTTTCTGCTGCATTGACTGCCATTGCGGCTGCTTCTCCTCACGTCACGGATGCTCAGTTTCATCAAAACCGAGCATATGCAGGGCAGGCGATGCGGGGGGCCCCACCAGCTAAACCAGGGGCCCTGAATCCAACTGTGGCTTTTCCCTTGCCTCTAAGGAGAGCCTGACACCAGGGTCTGTCTCTCTCCTGCTCCTGTTGGGACCCGGGTGATTGCGCTAACCCGATCGCTTGGGTCCTGTCAGGAGCAGGAGAGAGACAGACCCCGGCCCCCTTTGGAGGCTGAGCCTGTGGGAATTTTGCCCCTCCCCCCTCGGTGGCCCTGCTTAGTAGTATATGTTACTAGTTTATTTGTAGCTCCTGGATAGACTGGTCCAGCTCTTGATTACTGTAATCTGTCCTTGTACTGATTTGAGAGTGTATTCTTATTCTAAGCAGCTTCTAGGTGCCCAGATTCATTTATAGAATACTAGCATAACCCAGCATCAGTGCACCTCACATTTATGCGCTTACGGTTACTCCAGCCACAGACCTGACGTAATGAAGGGTATGTAAATGCAGCAAGGATGTGCATAACTTCCAGCATTCTGTAAGTTACACGAGCAAGTGGCATCTCCTCCCTTGCTCCACCCATGTGAACCCTCCCCTTGCATTGCCATCTGTTCTTACAGAATAGTGCTTATTGCTTTGTTGTTACTCATGCACTTAACTGTACACTTATCCGCAAAAGAGCTTGTATTCTGTACATTTATGCACACAGCAGGCATGTAAATATAGGTGTTCAGTTATAGAATTGCCCCTAAAGGATATAACGTCTACAAGAGGACACCTATAAAAATCTCCAAAAATGTGCTTATTTTATAAAGGTATGTCCCCAGTAGACTACAAATGCTCTGTGAGTGGAGGAGTGGCCTAGTAGTGCAGAAGGCTTTGATCCTGGTGAACTGGGTTCATTTCCCACTGCAGCTCCTTTTGACTCTAGGCAAGTTACTTAACCCTCCATTGCCACAGGTACAAAATAAGTACCTGTATATAATATGTAAACCACTTTGATTGTAGCCACAGAAAGGCAGTATGTCAAGTCCCCTCCCTCCTTTCCCCTCACACAAATGTACACCTACTCTGAAACAAGTACACATATGTGTACATACTCTATGCCTGCCCTGTACATGAAAGTACACATGTATAATGCAATTCCTCCCAAACTATATCCTGGGAATTCCCATCATGTAAATGAAGGTGCTGTGTTTCAGTATACTCACATTTCATGCCTGTATGCCTCCCTGCAAATTTAAGATAGCCATTTTCTCCCTAATTCTGTAAAAGTCACCAAACATTGCGCACACATTTTAATAACAAGTTAACTAGTGACAATAACTGGCTTTTTAACAAGCAATTAAAGACACTAATTAAAGTTAATTGAATTTTATGCATGTAAATTTAGGCGTGGAATTCATGCCTAAAATGTACAGGTGATTTGTGAAAAGGGGCGCAGAAATGGGCAGGTTGGGGGGGGGGCATTCCTAAAATTAACATGCATTGTTATAGAATAATGGGGATATGCATCTGATGTAGGCTTGTACATTTGTAATGTGTTTCAGTTGGTAGAAATGGCCACACCTAAAGTTAGGTGCGATTCTCGGGCATATGCATCTTCTATATACAGTGGGGGAAATAAGTATTTGATCCCTTGCTGATTTTGTAAGTTTGCCCACTGACAAAGACATGAGCAGCCCATAATTGAAGGGTAGGTTATTGGTAACAGTGAGAGATAGCACATCACAAATTAAATCCGGAAAATCACATTGTGGAAAGTATATGAATTTATTTGCATTCTGCAGAGGGAAATAAGTATTTGATCCCCCACCAACCAGTAAGAGATCTGGCCCCTACAGACCAGGTAGATGCTCCAAATCAACTCGTTACCTGCATGACAGACAGCTGTCGGCAATGGTCACCTGTATGAAAGACACCTGTCCACAGACTCAGTGAATCAGTCAGACTCTAACCTCTACAAAATGGCCAAGAGCAAGGAGCTGTCTAAGGATGTCAGGGACAAGATCATACACCTGCACAAGGCTGGAATGGGCTACAAAACCATCAGTAAGACGCTGGGCGAGAAGGAGACAACTGTTGGTGCCATAGTAAGAAAATGGAAGAAGTACAAAATGACTGTCAATCGACAAAGATCTGGGGCTCCACGCAAAATCTCACCTCGTGGGGTATCCTTGATCATGAGGAAGGTTAGAAATCAGCCTACAACTACAAGGGGGGAACTTGTCAATGATCTCAAGGCAGCTGGGACCACTGTCACCACGAAAACCATTGGTAACACATTACGACATAACGGATTGCAATCCTGCAGTGCCCGCAAGGTCCCCCTGCTCCGGCAGGCACATGTGACGGCCCGTCTGAAGTTTGCCAGTGAACACCTGGATGATGCCGAGAGTGATTGGGAGAAGGTGCTGTGGTCAGATGAGACAAAAATTGAGCTCTTTGGCATGAACTCAACTCGCCGTGTTTGGAGGAAGAGAAATGCTGCCTATGACCCAAAGAACACCATCCCCACTGTCAAGCATGGAGGCGGAAATGTTATGTTTTGGGGGTGTTTCTCTGCTAAGGGCACAGGACTACTTCACCGCATCAATGGGAGAATGGATGGGGCCATGTACCGTACAATTCTGAGTGACAACCTTCTTCCCTCCGCCAGGGCCTTAAAAATGGGTCGTGGCTGGGTCTTCCAGCACGACAATGACCCAAAACATACAGCCAAGGCAACAAAGGAGTGGCTCAGGAAGAAGCACATTAGGGTCATGGAGTGGCCTAGCCAGTCACCAGACCTTAATCCCATTGAAAACTTATGGAGGGAGCTGAAGCTGCGAGTTGCCAAGCGACAGCCCAGAACTCTTAATGATTTAGAGATGATCTGCAAAGAGGAGTGGACCAAAATTCCTCCTGACATGTGTGCAAACCTCATCATCAACTACAGAAGACGTCTGACCGCTGTGCTTGCCAACAAGGGTTTTGCCACCAAGTATTAGGTCTTGTTTGCCAGAGGGATCAAATACTTATTTCCCTCTGCAGAATGCAAATAAATTCATATACTTTCCACAATGTGATTTTCCGGATTTAATTTGTGATGTGCTATCTCTCACTGTTACCAATAACCTACCCTTCAATTATGGGCTGCTCATGTCTTTGTCAGTGGGCAAACTTACAAATCAGCAAGGGATCAAATACTTATTTCCCCCACTGTATATCATTTGTACCTCCAGCATTCTCTGGCTGGCTGGCTTCGTAACATCCTGATGTCAGCAAGCCTCCAGTGTTCCCTTCCCTCTCACTGACCTGCCCTCGCGTAAAGATGTAATGACGTTAGAGGGCCGAACAGTGAGAGGGAAGGGAACGCTGGAGGCTTCCCAATGTCTCTGCTGCTAGTTTGTGGGCTGCGGAAGGGCTGCAGCCAGGCTCTTCAGATGTTCTCCCCCGCTGACTCCTCCTGCCTTACTTCCGCGGTGCCCAGAGCCCGGCCCACACACTGGATCTCTGCAGCTGGGGGTTGGCGGACTGGAGGAAAGCAACAAAGGCTGCGGGGGACAGCATCACTTTGGGCAGCTGCAGGGGTGACACTGATGGCCGCTGGCCTGAGCCACTTGCATTGGGCAGAGGCAGCAAAGAGAGTGGCACTACTGGAGGAGATGAAGGAGCTGGCGCTGTGGTGCCAGGGCTCTCTGTGGTTATCCCCAACGTGGAGCCATGTTTCACATTTTCAAGCTTTTTCAAGGGGATGTATGTAAAATCTGTTAAATAAAACTACAGACATACTAATAAATGCTATTCTATAAACTGTGCCTAACTTTAAGCATGGTTTATAGACTAGCACTTTTTCAGCACTGATTTGTTTTGCTTCCATATATAGAATCTAGCCCTTACTGTGTAAAATTACTGCTGAAATTGGAAAGTCCCTAAGTTTGGGTACAGAAAAAATTATTCATTATTTTTTCCTTTACCCAGACTTAGGTTTTATAAAATGACCTCCAAAACTGGAAAAGCCCTTTAATACATCTTGCTATAACCTCATTCCAGGATGTTCTTTCTATGTAAGTATGTTGCTAAGGTGTGTTAATATATTTTTGCATCATATCAGGGGCATAGCCAGACTTTGAGGTGGGAGGGGGCCAGACCCCGAGGGGGCACATTTTGGTCCCTCCTCCCTGCCACCTTGCCGCCCCCACCCACTGCCACCCTCCATTCACCCACTGCTGCTACACATTCCTTGGCTGGCGAGGATACCCAACCCCTGCCAGCTGAAGCACCGCCACCTCCACTGCCGCATATACCATGCCTGGTGGGGGTCCCCAACCCCCACCAGCTGATGCGCGTTTTCTAGCGCTGGTCTCTAGCTCCGCCACATTTCCTTTCCTGCTCTCTCTTCCCCTTATGTCATGTCTGGCATTCTGGTTTTAAAATGAAATTGAGCATGATCAGTTTCACTAAACATGCGTGCCGGATGTGAGGGGAAGAGAGCAGGGCATGAAATGCAGCGGTTCAGGAGACCAACGCTGGAAAAAAAACGCTTCAGCTGGTGAGGGTTGGGGACCCCCACCATCCAAACCAGGGGCACAGATCCAGTTTTTTTGGGGGGGCCCAGGCCCCCGTAGCTACACCACTGCATCATATCCCAGACATTTACACCTGAAAGATCTAAAAATGAAGAAGCAGATGCAGAAAGTTCACCAACAAGGCAAATTTACAAGTCAAACAGGTACATAACATATACTTCATAGCAATATAAAGACAACAAAATACTGAAACAGATAAAGGAGTGTTAGATTGCATTTAAAAATGTACATATAAATATTTCCAGGAACTGTTTTTAGCAAACACAAATACTGGAGCGTGTGTTTCTTTTTTTCTTTTTAACTGTTTTTTGGTGCTAAAAGAACATGAGATAGGGTAAAGAAAAACATCAGAAAATCCATCTTCAGTTTTCCTACAGACTACAAAATAAGAGAGATTGTAGAATGATGCAACCTCAGGTTTTTCTGTCATTGCACACAGCATATGGATAACAGTGCCATATCAGGCTGCTGATATGTTTGGAAATAGTTCTAAAAGGTATTTAGAATAGTTACTGTGCTAAGAGGGCTATAAGTAGTTATTAAAACCTGATACTACTTCCATGTGTTACTTAAAATTCTGGTAGCAAGACTCTTTGGCTTTACTGTCAGGTCTTTGCTTCATTTAGGTACCGCATTTCTGAACTAGCCTAAGAATCACTGTATCTCTTTCGTTCTGCAGAATTGTAAGATGCCCCCAAGTGGTATATGGGTCTGTAAATTCAAAAGGACCTGCACGCTTCCCTAAATGAAAACGATCAAATTTCAGAAGCGCAATGTACTGCCAAGGGGCACTAAAGTGCATACGTATGTAAGTGAAGGGTTAAAAGTTTCTGCAAGCATTCCATAGTTAGTCAGTTGTCCTTCAAAAAGATGCTTCCTTGCACAGTCCAGGAACCTCCTTTTAGGAGTAACTGGGAAAACATTGATTCAAACACTAGTGCAAGATTTTCCCAGACGACAAAAAAGCATACACTGATGACCATGGCGAAGTTTCTCCTTGCTCAGAATTCCTCAGGTTTCTGTGAGATCTCACATTTAAGAAAATAATTCCGTGTGAGGGAGGAACTTCATGCTGGTTACCACTGTAATAGTCAGCCTATTATTAATATTAATAGCAATTAATATTAATATACCTATATTTATAGACTTTGTCGAGATATGAAAAATAATTCTAATATATTTAAACAATGCAATTAAAGATTTGTCTAAGCGTATCACATACAAAACCTTCTATATGGTGTTACAGATGCAATTTATGTGGGCATGCTCGGCAGAATTAACTCTGAATCTTCGCTTTCTTAGAAATGAACATTCTGTTCATTTGTCTCAAAATATAAACACTAAACATACACGGAACGTCCATAAATAAATCACATACGGAACAAGTAAACTTGTATTTTTCTCACAAATAAAATCACTTTTACATGAGAATTTCTTCTGATATGGTAAAAACTAGGCTTCTGATTTTGATTATTTAATATACCAGATGGCTATCTTGAACTGACCCAATACTCGGAAATATGAAGAGCTGACCTAGCTGGTTTGGCAGTTTTCACATACTTGAATGACTGGCTTATTTTGAAATATATACTTAAAAAAAAGTTGGCATTTTCTATTATTGAAAGAAAATAAGAAATGAAAGATGAACAAACTGAGCTTTGAGCCGAAACATAGGTGTCTTTTTTTTCCGCCCACATGTCAAAAATACAATTATTTTAGGAAATACATATTGGTCGCAGTAGACTTAAATAGAAGAAGTTAAACTTCAATTGATGTGATCACTAAACTGGTACTGTTTCCACTACCGATGATTTGATGCACTCTTTGTGCAGTTTATTGGTTCCTGAAAGGTCTAGAGAAGTCTCGGTGAGATGCTCTGATAGGTGATGACTGCTTCCATTTAAACTGGAAACACATCCATCCTGAGAAGGGCTTTTTAAATAGGAGTGAAATTCCATCTGAGAATGACTTGTCGTGCGTTCAGAGTATAAACTATGACAGGGAACACTGTTATCTCCCTCCGTAGAGGAGCAGCACACTATTACAGAGGGATTTGGAGCTGGGAAGTGAGGACTGGTGGTGAAACTTTCTTCTGGTTGCCTTGTGTAGTCAAGAAATTGTTCTGTAGCGATGCTGAAAGGCACCAGAGAAAGGCTATTGTTTTTGACACTGCTCCTCTCTGGGAATGCCTCAGAGATCTGGTTAGCAGAAGCAGTGGGACGGTTCTCTATTTGATAGTACAGAGGTGAAGAATTTGTATAATACGGTGCGTTTTTAGAGTAGTTTTCATGTACTGCTGTGCCATCGGAATAACAAAGGACAGAAGGCAAGGGAACGACCTCCGTATGGTTAGCCATTCCTTCTATAAACTCTTCAGCTTTTTCTTCATCTTCCTCCTCCTCCTCATCCTCATCCTCATCCTCCTCCTCATCATCATCGTCATCTGAGTCGCTGGGTGCCAAACTTTGTGTGCTGGAATCAGTAACTGCGCTACAAAAACTGCTGCCATCGTCTTCCTCCTCCTCCTCCTCTTCATCTTCCCCTTGGCAGTCAAAATCTTCAGCTGACTGAAAGTGCATCATTGTAGTCTGAGGTTTAGTTCCAATCTCAAAGTTCTCTGCAAGCGTATATTCTACCGGATGTGCGGGCTGAGTCAGAGAAATACTGTGAGCACTTAATTCTTCATGGCAACCATTTACCGCAGAGGTTTGCTGCTCTCGATTTTTTTCTATTTCAAGCTTCATTATTGTGTGTAAAAAGTGAGTCCGCACCCGAATGGGATTAAATTCAATTCTGCCTGCTGTGTTACTGCAGCCTTCTTTAGTACAACCACATGGGAAAGCCATACGATCCACCTTAATAAAAGTCAAGAATATCTACATTAGTCATACATTTATACCAGAAACATTACAACCATACATCTCCTGCAACATCAGGGTGCTCATTTTCGAAAAACATCTGAAAAACATCATAAAGCGACAGAAGGATGTTTTTCTCACAAAAACGTCTAAGTTGTGATTTTCAAAACTCTGATTTGAGACATTTTTCTATGCAGTTTGTCCAAATTTCAAGGGGGCGTGTTGGAGCGTGTTTTGAGCGGGACTTGGGCATTTCCAAAAGTTAGATGTCTATCTGCCATAATGGAACAAAACTAAAATGTCTGGATAAAAAATTGACATGGTTTTGGCTAGACTTGTTTCAAGCACGACCAAGTTACAAAGTGAAATAGTTTTGGCTAGACCTGGTTCAAGCATGACCAAGTTAAAAAAAGGTGCCTAAATGACCAGATGACCACTGGTGAGAGTAAAGCATGACTCCTCCTTAATCCATTAGTGGTCATTTGCCCCCCTCCCACCCCTCAAAGATGATAGTACATAGCAAGCTCTATAACTGCTTCAGATATGATGGCCATTCCTATTAGAGCAGCAAGCTGGTCCGAGGAGTAGGTTAGTGGTCAGTGCAGTGGACTGTAGAGAAGGGGACCCAGGGCCATATCACACTATAACTGGCACACTTTTTATGAAAAGTGTGAGCCCTCTACAAACCACTAAATACCTGCTGTACCTACATATAGTTGACACCTGCAAGCTTGAGGGTTATTGTAGTGGTGCACAGTGAGGTACAGTAGGCTTTTTTATGTTCCTGGAGGGCTCACAATGCAACGTAATGGGGTTACAGTGAAAGTTATACCTGGGACATTTTATGTGAAGAGCACTGCTCTGCTGGGATGCCTGCTTGGCCAGTCTACTAAAAACGTTGCCCCCCAGCCATCCCAGTGGCTTGGTATTGTGTGGTACCTAAAGAAAGATGGTATTGAGCATAAAAGCGTCTAGAAAACGGTGATTTTTGAAACAAAAAATAGACATTTTTCTGGTTCGAAATCACTCAATTACTTGATATTTGGATGTTTTTCACAAAACGTCCCAAAATCGGACTTAGATGCATTATCAAAAATGCCCCTCCAGGTTTCCTCTATTAGCAGAAGATAGTCATCTCAACTGGTTAACAAAAATACAGCTCCCCCATTGTTATATTTGGATATCAAATCCACCCAGACTGATGCCCTATGGTGATGTTAAATCATGCAGCTAGTTCTGATAGCATAAATTTTATGCATGATATAAAAACATCTAACGGACTCAGAAAGTACGCATCAGAAGTTTAATTCAACAAAATATGCAATGGACTCGACACGAATCGTAGTTTGGCCGTGAGGGCCTGCCTCATGAGTCCCTATATAGTGCACAAGTGGAACTTCTCTACATGCTATGGCATCTAAAAGAAATAGCCTAATATTTAGTGTATCAAACACCAAACAGGCACTGTTATGCACACTTAAGTTGCATAACAGTGCCTGTGCAGTGGCTGGTACACTAAATATTAGGCTATTTCTTTTAGACGCCATAGCACGTAGAGAAGTTCCACTTGTGCACTATACAGGAACTCCTGAGGCAGGCTCTCATGGCTGAAACACGATTCGTGTCGAGTCCATTGCATATTTTGTTGAATTAAATGTCTGATGTGAACTCTCTGAGCCCATTGGACCTTTTGTGTCACCTTTGCTGTGTTTGCTTGCTTGCACTATCCTGTGGAGAGGTTTTTTGTTCTTTTGTGCTTGCCGATAAATTTCATGCATTGCATGATTTCATAATGACTAGTTTTCTCTGTACTGTTTTAAGGATTGCAGGAATATTGCTGTTTACCTGGCATTTTATGCCTGCAAGACTGCAAGTGCAAGTTTCTGGATCACAAAATATTCTGCATTCACAGCCACAATCTTCCCTCGATAGACGGATAGCCCGCAGTTCGTGCTTTTCTTCCACATCAATCTTTTTGACTCCAGAAGCTCGCAGCAGTGCCCTCCGTTTCTTTGTTGGCAGGGGTTGCAAAAAAAAGTACTCGTCGACCTCTGTGTTGTCTAAATCAAGGTCCTCATCCGAAATGTCATCCAATGTGAGGACTGTGGCTTTGTCATCCTCCACTGTACCGTTCTTGGTCATCTGTAATCCAGAATGTGAACAAGAGATTTGAAGTGAATTTAGGGGCTCACTCAATTCCACCACATGTAAATGCAGTAAGTTGTTCTTTTTTTGTTTAACATTGCAAGCAGGAAAATGCTGGTAAGTGTTTGATTGAATAGCTAAACAACCCAAGAGATATATTTTCCAAAATGGATCCTGCTATTATACCTTCTAAGCATTTGGTTAGATAGTCACGTGTGTGTGTGTGCGTGCGTGTTTTTTTTTTTTTTTTGGGGGGGGGGGGGTTTAGCTTCATCAAAAGTGTAGCTAGATTGTGACGTCAAAAGGAGCAGAGAGTGGACTGTGTAGGTGTGTGCACTACGTAGGCATGATGGACTACTGAAAAATAGGTGCTGGCACTGTCAGAAGTCTGTTTGGGGGAGTGGTCGCTCCCCTGGTGCCCCACCTACCTACGCCTCTGAGCTTCATATAACAGGATGTCAGTGTGAGAGGTCCTGAAAAGGTCTATTTTATAAAGGCAACATAAGCTCCCAGATTCACTCCTGAGAGCACCCAAATACTGATGCACACGTGTACACCTGTTCTGAAGCAGAGGCAAATGTGTATGTGTAATCTATATGTATACCCTTGTATTTTATAAGATATGTATGCACACTGCAACTTAATCTCTGCTCTACCCAAACTATTCCCCTGGGAATGCCTTGCACAGATCCTATGTAGAAATTACATGGACTCTTTCCATTTGCCTATTTTTTACAAGTGTATTCATCCACACAATTTTATGAAAACCCGTTCCTGTGTGTTAAACAGGATTTAAACACAAAATAAGCTTTATAAAACTGCTCCCATACTGACAACCTGGTTGACAGATGGGAAAATAATTGATTTGAATCTTGAAAAGGATTTGGGGCCTAATGCTTACAAAGGTACCAACTATTTAAACAAATTAAAATCAGAAATATGATCCATGTACAAAGTCCTGTTTATTTGGATATTGTCCCACTAAACTTATATCACGTTTAGGCTTATTTTCGGAAGAGAAGGGTGCCCATCTTTCGACACAAATTAGAAGATGGGCGTCCTTCTCACAGGGTTGTCCAAATTGGCATAATCGAAAGCCGATTTTGGGCGTCCTCAACTGCTTTCCGTCACGGGGATGACCAAAGTTCACAGGGGCATGTCGGAAGCATAGCAAAGGCGAGATTGGGGCGTGCTTAACACATGGGCATCCTTGGCCGATAATGGAAAAAAGAAGGGCGTCCCTGACGAACGCTTGGGTGACTTTACTTGGTCCTTTGTTATATGACCAAGCCACAAAAATGTGCTCTAAATGACCAGATAACCACCGGAGGGAATCGGGGATGACCTCCCCTTACTCCCCCAGTGGTCACTAACCCCCTCTCACCCTCAAAACAAATTTAAAAAATATTTTTTCCAGCCTCTATGCCAGCCTCAAATATCATACCCAGCTCCATGTCAGTAGTATGCAGGTCCCTGGAGCAGTTTTAGTGGGTACTGCAGTGCACTTCAGGCAGGTGGACCCAGGCCCATCTCCACCCTACCTGTTACACTTGTGGAGGAAACAGCGAGCCCTCCAAACCCACCAGAAACCCACTGTACCCACATCTAGGTGCCTCCCTTCATCCCTATGGTAGTGGTGTACAGTTGTGGGGAGTGGGTTTGGGGGGGGGGGGGTTGAGGGGCTCAGCACACAAGGTAATGGAGCTATGCACCTGGGAGCTTTTTCTGAAGTCCACTGCAGTGCCCCCCTAGGGTGCCCGGTTGGTGTCCTGGCATGTGAGGAGGACCAGTGCACTACAAATGGCTTGGATTTGGTAGTTTCTGAGATGGGCGTCCTCGGTTTCCATTATCGCCAAAAACCGGGGAAGACCATCTCTAAGGTCAAACTAAATGTTGAGATTTGGGCGTCCCCGACTGTATTATCGAAATGAAAGATGGACGCCCATCTTGTTTTGATAATACGGGTTTCCCCACCCCTTCGTGGGGACGTCCTGCAAGGACATCCTCAGGAAAACTTGGGCGCCCCCATTCGATTATGCCCCTCCACATGTTTTGCAAATTCTTTATACTTACAGACAAATGAGAAGAATTGGCAACTAGAGTAGTTATATAAATTTAATTTATGTAAATAACTGGTATAGAATGTTAAAAGAAATATTTTATGTCAGTACCCTGTGTGTGCAAATTTGGGTGCATGCCCAATTTGCATGTATAATTAATTTGAATAATGTGGTAATTAGCACCAAAATTGGTCGCTAAAAATCAATTATTGATGCTAATTGGAAACAATTTGAATTTACATGGACATCTAGTCGGTATTCTATAAATATGCACTGGTGTATTCTTAAATGTGGATCTGAAAAGGGGGCATAGCCATGGGAGGGGCATAAGCAGGTCAGGGAGTGTTCCTGCAATTTGCGCAGTGTTATGGCATATTGCAGATCCATGCCTAATTTAGGTACAAGGATTTTACCAGGTTTCAGTTGGTATAAATCCTCACACCCAAAGTTGGGGGTGGATCCCAGCACTTTGTGCTATTTGTAATAGCCTGCAACTCAGAGCCTTTTTATAGAATAGTACTCCACGTGAATGTTATCGGTGCCCAAATTTGGGTGCCATTTACTGAATCTAGGCCTATGGGAGCAATTCTATAATTGGGCATTCCCAAGGCTGAATGAGAAGCATCTATTCTAAAACGGCATCTGGGGGCCCAGATGCCTTTACTGAAAATTAGCGTAAACCCACATTGTTGTGCCTAAATATAGGCATGCCCATTTATGCCATGTTGATAGCAGTCGTAAGTGTAAATTGTGCGCACAAATGACAGTTTCGCTCATGCCTGTCCCATATTCTGCCTATATTCATGTCCCCTTGCAGTTATACACTATCCCCTGAAATCTGTATATTGTGTCCAGATTTACACGCCCAGATTTGTGTGCACGCCTGAGATGCATGTGCAAATTAATTGAATAACAAGCTCTGAACCATCAATATTTAGGTGCCAACAACCAATCATTGATGTTAATTAGCACACATAAAATTTTTGTGTGCATCTAGCTGCGCGCTATTCTATAAGGGAGGGTGCTCAACTCCCATAGTGTGTATCTCAAAAGGGGGCATGGTCATGGGGAGGGGCAAGGGCATGTCTGGAGTGTTCCAGAAAGTCACACGCTTAGTTACAGAATAATGAGTCAGCGCGCTCCCACTTGGGTGCCAGCATTTATTCCAGGTTTCAGCATGCATAAGTCTGGTGCCTAAAGTAAGAGCACGAGAATTGGCATTAAGCATTGTTCTATAAAGGGCAGGCATCCTTTATAGAATAGCGCTTAGGAATGAATTCTATAAATCACACCTAAAAAATCGGTGCCAAAAAACCCGCTTAAGTGCTATTCTATAAGCCACGCCTAAAGTTAGGTGCAGTTTAGAGAATAGCGCTTACATGCAGGGGTCATGCATAAATTTAGGTACATCCATTTGCATCAGCGAAAATGTGGTGCAAATGCCCCCGCCTAAATTTACAAGTGGAACCCCCTTATTCTATAATTGCACTTTTGAATCCATAACCATGCTCTGCCTGATTTTCCCATGACCCTCCCATTTATGAGCCCCCTTTTCTAGGATGTGTGTAAAATGTAGGCATCGATGACACGCCTAAATTTACATGTATACATGTTAATTGATTTCAATTAGTACCAATAATTGCTTGTTAAAAAGCCAATTATTGGCACTAATTGGCTCATGCAATTAAATTGTGTATGCTAATTGGGCGAATGCACAAATTTGTGTATACAAGTTTTGGAGACTTTTATAGAATTAGGGGATGAGCACTGATTTTTTTTTTTTTTTGGCACCCATTTCTGAGTAAACAACCCAAATGCAGCAGCAATCCAAGGAATGATGAAAAGTCAAAGAGTTCATCCAATAAAAACTTTAATGGAAATAGTCCATTATTGAATGAACTCTTGACTTTTTGTCATTCTTTGGATCGCTACTGCTTTTGGGTTGTTTGATTTGATTGTGCAGTGGTTTTGTCTCCTGTTTATTCCTGCCTATTTTTGAGTGCCATATATAGAATGCTGCCCTATAACACTTACCCATGTCCTTATAGAATAGCATGTAGTGCTTTTATGTTGCGTGACACTTTTCTGTTCACTTATGTGCCCAAGACATACATAACTGCTTGCACTTAGGGCTTCTTTTACTAAGCTGTGGTAGTGATTCCGGGCGCAGCAAATGCAGTTCCTTTGGGCTTCATTGCATTTGCCGCCTGTGAATCACCACAGTGATTAGTAAAAGGAGCCCTTAGTTAAAGGATTGTCTGTTATATTTTCAAGGAGGCTTATGAAATAAAGAATCTACCTATTAAACAATCTAAAAATCTGAAGCTCAGGTGAATTCCCTTGTTAAGAGATCTTTTCTTTTGATGAAAAAATTGAAGGGAATTTGTAACCTGTTGGATACTGATATATTCCGACTAGTAGGCCAAAGTCTACTTTTGTCCATTTTAGATTATAGCAACAGCATCTATGTGGGATGTCAAAAGAACCTTTAAAAAAAATTCAATTAGTTCAGAATACAGAAGCTCGCTTGATTTTTTTTTTTTGTGCCCATAAAAATGATAGAATACCCCTTTATTGGTGGCACTTCATTGGTTGCCTGTAGAGGCATGTATTCATTCTTAAATTTGTACTATGATCTTTAAGATCCTTTTTAGGGTTGCACCAGATTATCTGTCTAACTGGGCACAAATCTCTGCTAAAAGTAGAGCTTGTGTGATAATCACCTACTTAATTTCCCTAATCTGAGTAGGTTGAAAAATAAAATTATTTTTTCTTCAAGTCTTTTACATCAAGCTCCAGCTATTTGGAACTCTATTCCACTTCACCTGTGAAAAATATATAGGGGTCCTTTTACTGAGGTACGCCGAAAAGTGGCCTGCGCAGGTGTAGACGTGTGTATTGGACGCGTGCAGGTCCATTTTTCAGCGCACCTGCAAAAAAGGCTTTTTTTTGCTGAAAATGGACGTGCAGCAAAATAAAAATTGGCGCGCATCCATTTTGGGCCTGAGACCTTACCGCCATCTATTGACTTAGCGGTAAGGTCTCGCGTATTAACCAGGCAGCAATCATCAATGTGCGTACACTGCCGATTTCTACCCAGTTAGCACCGCGTGCCTGAAAATTTCTGGCGTGCCTACTGGACGCATGTAAAAAATGAAATTACCACCCAGGCCATGTGGTAGCTGGGTGGTAGTTCTAAATCAGTGCACATTGGGTGCATAGGCACCTACGCGGCTTAGTAAAAGGGCCCCATAATTACTTTGCTTTTTGTAAAGCATTGAAAGCGTATTTCTTTCAGAAATTCTTTTCTTGAATTGCCTGTAGATCATGTTGTCTACTGTAACACTGTAAGACCATTTCATATATATGATGGTATTTGTTAGTTCGCTGATATTCTTCTGTTGTTATCCACATTGAACGCATTTGGGTATTTGCGGAATACAAGTAGTAAAAGTAAAACAAAGTAAAATAAAAGTAAAGAAGTTTCAGTAGGAGTAAAAAGGAGCCCCCTCTAAGCAATACTGTAATTATGTGCAGAGTTACATTTATTATATTTATGCTTATATTTGGTCATTTTTACTATTGTTATGCTGTTAACAAAATTGTAAGTTGTATGTTAAACTGTACTGTTGTACACCACCTTGGGTGAATCTATTCATAAAGGCGGTTAATAAATCTCAATAAATAAAGAAATTAAGGGCCCTGTTTACTAAGGTGCACTAGCGTTTTTAATGCTAGAGACACCCATATATTCCTATGGGTATCTCTAGCATTAGAGCACGCTAAAAACGCTAGCGTGCCTACAGCGCAGCTTAGTAAACAGGACCCTAAATAAATAAATACATATTTAAAAAATCTGCTCATGGTTTCTTTGTGATAACACAATCCCAAGTAATATCCAAAGCTTGGAAACCAAATACAAAAACTGAACTAATTTGTCTTGGCTTTTTGCTACTACTGTATTGCCTGATGTAATGAAATCCAATAGGAGGAGAAAAGTTACCTTCAATTTTAACGAGTTCAGTTTTTCTTCTCTTAGGTGGTCCCTCAACATCTCTCTGTGGAGCCTTTTCTGCTCCATGGCAAACTCTCCAAGGGTGTACTGGCGAATACTGTTGTGACGGCTGGACATGCCCAAGGTGCTGCCACCCTGGCTGGGGACACTGGTGAAGCCTTGTCTCCTCGTGAAGTAATACACTGTAACACAGTTAAAACGAACATTTTTCGTCCTCAGGCGCTTCTCCCTCTTCAGGATTGAACATGCTAGAATCAAAGCAAAAATAAATCCATGAATATCCATGCAATGATAGCTTTTCAATCTGGGCCCTGTATACTAAGCTACGCTAGAGGTGCGTTAGTGCTTTTAGCATGCGCTAATTTTGTGCACGTGCTAAAAACGCTAGCACACCTTAGTAAATAGGGCCCTAAATGTGTAGGAGAAAGAAAGAAGCTGTGCTTAACAAGTTGGGAATTTGGTTTAGAAGACAAGTATGTATCGTCAGCTTTTATACTAAAGGGAGGGCTCTTGACCTGTTACCTGTTGGCTGGTTTTTATGATGCCTGTGCTCAGGTAAATTCACTTTCACACATTCTCATCAAAAAATGTAAGGTGAGTGTGTTTATTTGTTCGATGACACAATATGTCAACATCTTGCAAAGAATGCGGATTTGATTTCCAACTTAAATTCTATTCTGTGGGTTATCTGGAGCTGGGAAAACGAACAATGATCAAGCTCTGTAGGAAACCTTGCCTTTTCCCTATAAGCTACAATGAGATGAGCAGTTAGCATGAGAGGACTAACAAAGAAAAGAACTAAGATGTTGATTTAAACACCGAACAATGAAATATGGCATTGTAATCAGGAAACGGACAGTTTTCTACCCCGATGCATGATCACACCCTAATATTTTGTCTGAATCACCCCAACCTATTTACCGATACTTCTTTACTGTACTTGTCACTGTAATAGTACCCCTATACTATATTTTTTCACACCGGAGTCTGTAACCACCTCTCCGGAACTATGTAAGCCACTTTGAGTCTATTAATAAGTGGGAAAAGGTGGAATACAAATGTAACAAATAAATAAATATAACGTATAGAGAATTTAGATTTAATTTATTCTGTTACATGGAATATTTTTTATTCTTTGCTGAAAACATGGATTGAAGTCACAACAGTAGGGAAATGGGTGTACTAGGAGGGCCACAATTCTGTATTACACAGGGAGGGTGCTTTTTTTTATTATTTTATTCTTTATTGCATTTTAAAAATATACAGACAGGAATCATTTCCTTTATGAAAACAATCATGAGTTTTATTTTAAAAAAAGTAATACATCTAGAACAAACAACATACTCCTCACTCTATATCCCTAGTCCACAAAAAGGGGGATCACAAGAGCTCAAACAGTTTAAGAAAAGTTTTAACAAGAAAAAAGGAGGACAATAAACCTAAAGAGCATGGAGTTTTGCTACTATTTGGGTTTCTGCTAAGTACTTGTAACCTGGCTTGGCCACTGTTGGAAAAGGATGCTGAGCTAGATAGACCTGATCAAGGTACGGCTATTCTTATGTTCTTTGTTTCCTACTGCATAATACACATTTTGTTTAATTCACAAATAAATATTGGGGCCCTTTTACTAAGCCACATAGGCATGTATGAGCGTCAATTTTGAACTACTGCCCATATCTTTACTTACTACTACTACTACTTAACATTTCTAGAGCACTATTAGGGTTACGCAGCGCTGTACAGTTTAACAAAGAAGGACAGACCCTGCTCAAAAGAGCTTACAATCTAAAGGACGAAATGTCAAGTTGGGGCAGTCTAGATTTCCTGCGTAGAGGTATAGTGGTTAGGTGCCGAAGGCGACATTGAAGAGGTGGGCTTTGAGTAAGGATTTGAAGATGGGTAGGGAGGGGGCCTGGCGTATGGGCTCAGGGAGTTTATTCTAAGCATGGGGTGAGGCGAGACAGAAAGGGCGGAGCCTGGAGTTTGCGGTGGTGGAGAAGGGTACTGAAAGGAGGGATTTGTCTTGAGAGCGGAGGTTACGGGTAGGAACATAAGGGGAGATGAGGGTAGAGAGGTAAGGAGGGGCTGCAGAATGAGTGCATTTGTAGGTTAGTAAGAGAAGCTTGAACTGTTTGCGGTACCTGACTATAAAATGTATGCAAAACTTTTAGCAAATAGACTAAAGTAATATCTAAAATTATTCACCCCAATCAAGTTGGTTTATGCCTCAACGATAATAACCGATAATGCTCTATTTCCACCATGTTTCTATTTATGCTAAATTGGATCCAAACCCCATAGTTGCTCTATCAATAGATGCTGAAAAGCAGTTGACAGAGTCGAATGGTGGTATCTTTTTCATGTCTTACAATGGATTGGAAATCATGAGGAGTTTGTCAACAAAATTAAGATCCTATATAATTCTCCCTCAGCGCAAATCATAGCTAATAATTTTCTCTCTGAACCCAGTTATACTCGAGAGAGAAACTCGATAAGATGCTCACTTTCACCAATGCTTTTAATATTGCTTTAGAGCCTTTTTTATTAGCCCTTCAATCCTCATCTTCGATAACTGGAGTTAAAATAGATCACAGGAGATTAAAGCTTCGGCATATGCGGATGATATCATGCTTTTTCTCAAGAATCCTGAACAATCTCTTGTTCACTTCTTCAATCTTGTAGAAACATACTCTACTTTTTCTGGTTACAAAATTAATATTCAGAAAACTGAAATTTTACCACTTAATATTTATGCTACTCCAAATATAGCAGTTCCTTTTGGGCTGATTTGGTCATCCAAAGGTCTAAAATAACTAGGTATACAATTAAATTCATCTCTTGAAGAAATTATAGAAATTAACGCCAAAAACATTTTTGATGTAATACAATCCATCTCAAATCTTGGTCTCCATTTCATCTTTCTTGGTGGGGTCGTCTAGACACTATCAAGATAATAATTGCACCAAAAATTAATTTTATTCTAAGCATCAGCCCTGTTCTAGTCACCAAAAACATTTATAAACAATTGGACAAAATTCTCAGTCAATTTCTATGGGCAAATAAGATTTTGAAAATAGCGCTTACTACACTCAAAAATTTGAAAGGTAAAGCAGGAGTCTCTTTTCCTGACTTTTTTACATATCATAAGTATTTTATTTTACAACAAGCATCTCGATGGCTACTGAGTGACACTGAACATATTCCAATATGGTTACAAATTGAAAAGGAACTTTGGAAACCATTTTGTCTACATCATCATATACCTTTTAGTTTATTAGATACTCTAAAGGGTATCCATAATCTCCTGTTCCTTTACTTGTCTTTAACAGTTGGACAAACTAATGGAAGTTTCATATGATCTTAATATTCATTCAATGATCTGGAATAATTCAACGATTTTAATAATAAGTCAATACTCTGGAAGGAATGGATGAATAAAGGAATCTGGTCCCTTGATCAAATCTTGATTGATAATAAATTGAAATCTTTCCCAATGTTAGAAACACAATTTGGGGTGTATCCAAATCAACAATTTCGTTGGATACAGTTACAACATTTTATGATGTCCAATCGTTATCCAAGTTTACTATGCACACTTCAACCTTCCCTATTTCAATTTATCATCATAGCTCAACAGAAAGGACATGTTGCATCTCAACTTTATAAATTTCTAATTAAATCAACCTTTAAAGAAAAGACAGGTCTTCGTTCAGTATGGGAATCTGATTTACATTGTTCTCTTACTAATCATCAATGGAGTACTTTTTGGGCTAAAACAAGTAAACCCATTTCTTCATCAACCTTCTTTCAATCTCTTTTTTTTCTACATCATAGAGTCTTATGGACTCCTCAAAAAATGAAGGTTGCAGGTCTGTCAAAAGATAACTTATGCTGGTCATGTAATGAACATCAAGATACTCTTCTCCATTTAATCTTTGAATCAAACCCAACTAAATAGCCACCTGACCATAATATCTAAATCCCCCCCTTTTATTCTTCCAAATTACTATTCATTTTCCTATAACTTCCATTAAAGTGTATATAAGCTTATTTATCTGTATACTTGTGTATTCACTCAATTCAAGCTTTTGAACTACAACATTATTTAATTTTTTTATCCAGTTAAATGCCTGTTATCATATAGTTTCTCTTATGGAATGGAAGTTATAAAACATTGTACTTTGTATTGAATTTGGATGTTTGTTACCCTTAAAATCTAATAAAAGTTACTAAATATGAACTACCACCAGGCAACCGTGTGGCCTGGGCCGTAAGTTAATTTTTTACGTGTGTCCATTAGGCATGCTGTAAAAATTTCCTGCATGTGGCACTAACCAGGCAGTAATCGGCATTGTATGTGTGTAGACCATTACTGCCCGGTTAATTTGTGAGACTTTACTGCTAGGTCAATGGGTGGTGGTAAGGTCTCAGGCCCAAAATGGATGCGCGCCAATTTTTTATTTTGCCGCACATCCATTTTCGGCCCCCCAAAAGAAGGCCTTTTTTTGTAGGCATGCTAAAAAATGGACCTGCGCACATCCAATACATGCATCTACCCCAGCGCAGGCCATTTTTTTGGAGCACCTTAGTAAAAGGACTCCATTATTTCTATATGTTCCTTCTTCTCCTCTTGGGATGTGGACTAATTGTTTCTTGAGTGCTTATTTGCTCAAAAATTTTGAATAAAAAATAGAAAAGGTTTGGACAGTTCCTGGAGGAAAAGTTCATAGTCTGCTATTGAGATTGGTAGCATAGAATGCTGCTACTGTTTCATTATAAGCCAAGGTAATCAAGGAGACTAGACACGGCTGTGTTTCGGTCAAGCGGCCTGCCTCAGGAGTCTTTATGTTATTATAAATTATCTGTGTCGAGTCTCCTTGATTATTTTGAACTTTATCGTGCTTATTGAGCAACAGAATAAAATTGGACTTTTTAAAACATCGTCTTCAGATTGTATATTTGAGTGATCCTCACTGTGGTTGATTTGTCTTTGTGTTTGCGAGGACTGTTTTCTTCTGTGTTTATATCAATGTACTGCATTCTATAACAGATTTTGTGCGAAACTCTGTTATAGACCACTAGCTTATCATCCAGTTTACCCCCATGTGCCTAAACCTATGTGCCTAGAACCTACATGTGCATTAAGTTTACCCGGACTGAATGAAGGCATCATTCCTAGTGGCAGGGTTGGGCAGAGGTTAACATTTATACACATCGTTTATGAAATATCCCCTGGAGTCTGTATAGCATGACCGAAATTGTATATGCAAGTCCAGGTGTATTCTGGATTTGTGCATACAGCTTAATTACTTAAATTGCATGCGCCAATCAGTGCTGATAATTGCCACTTAACAAACAATTATTGATACTAATTGGCATTAATTAGAATTTACACGCACAACTTGCTAGGCGTAAATAGGGCAGGTGATTCCCCTATTCCCTCCAGTGGTCATCTGGTTAGTTGGGTCACTTTTTTGGGACTTGTTCGTGAAAAAAAGGGTCCAAAAAGTGACCCAAAATCGCGGTAAAAACGCCTTTTTTTTATTATCAGCTAAAGACGCCCATCTCTCCTCGGCTGATAACCACGCCCAAGTCCCGCCTTCACCACGCCTCCATCAACTTTATTCGTTCCTGCGACGGAGTGCAGTTGAAGACAGCCAAAATCGGCTTTCAATTATACCGATTTGGGCGCCCGCAAGAGAAAGACGTCCATCTTCCAATTTAGGTCAGAATATGGGCGTTTTTCTCTTTCGATTATGTGGTTAGTGGTCCTTTTACTAAGGAATGCCCAAAAGTGGCCTGCGCTGTTCCATTTCCTGAGCTCGACTGGAAAAAAATGGACTTTTTTAATGTGCAGGAAAATGGAAGTGTGACAAAATGAAAACCAGTGCGCTTTCATTTTCAGCCTGAGATCTTAATGCCACCCATTGACTTAGCGGTAAGGTATCACACGCTAACAAGGTGGTAAGCCCAGCGTGCGCCAACTGCCAATTACCACCAGGTAAGCGCCCTGCGGTATTTTCTACTGCGTGTTTTGGGTGAGCACCAAAAATGGAATTATCACCCAGGGAATGCTGTAGTCAGGTGGTAGTGCCAATTTGACAAGTGTTGGATGCATGCAGGCGACAATGTGCCTTTGGGAAAGGGCCCCTTAAATAGTAAGTTCTCAAATTTAGAGTGACCAAGATATACTTAGCCCATACAAAAAAAAAAAAGAAACGTTTGCATCACAGGAGGCATGAAGAGCAACGATTCCAGCTGCACAATTCTAGGACCTTGAACAGCAGTTGCCTTTCTGTTTCTTTCTATGCTGTTTAAGCCAGGCCAGGAAAGTTGTTCTGGTGTCTAGAGTACTGTGATGCTTGTGCGATTTACAGAAAGATACAATTGGTATTAAGCATAGCAAGACCCACACACTACTGTATTTCCATGAGTCTGTAGCATGCAGCAGTCTGATAGACTTACACTGAGGTGTTTACTAAGCTGCAGCAAGCCCTAACATGTGATTATTACACCTTAAAATGACCTATTGCGGGGTGTGCTCAGGCATCCCGTGGTAATGTTTGCATGTGCATGCACTACCCATGTGCTAAAAAAATAAAATTTATTTTGTAGCACTGGGGGCATGTTTGGGGCAGAGAGTGTGCATGGCTATGTTTAGTGGTTAGTTTGTGGACACTGTCATGTGCTAAGGAAGTCTTTTACTAAGTTGTGCTAATGTTTTTAGTGCATGCTAATATTTAGAGCATGTTAAACTTTAGCGATGTCCATGGACATCGTTAATGTTTAGCGTGTCCTAAATATTAGCGTGTGCTAAAATCGCTAGCGCACCTTAGTATAAAAAAGGCCCTAGCTGATTAGTGCAGGATTAATGCATGAGCTCTTACTGCCTACATAATTAGATGCTGATGTGCTAATGGCCATATGCTAACATTTATTGGAGAAATATTACAAATCAACCATTTACCATCACTGCTAAAAGTGGCCTTAGCACGTGGAAAAGACCCACATTTGGGGCTAGTGCAGGCCACTTTTTAATGTTGCTTAGTAAAAGGACCCCTAAATCCTTTAACAGAACTCTTTTTCCAAGCTGAAGATGATCTACTGCACACAAGATAGTTCTGCAACCTGAAGTTTCAGGATTGTATAAACTGATTTATTTTATTTAAAAATTGTGTAATCTGCTCTATTCAAAATATTAGGTGGATAACAATATAAACATACACAAAATATTAAATCAGTATAAAACTTTTACACATTTACAATGAATTCATAAACAAGACATCAGTCTTATAATTTTCTTCCCATAAAAATATTATCATCATGTCACTCTTAAAATATTTAACTGGCAGCCTCAATTTCTTTCATCTACTATAATAAAACTCACCCTCAACGTTCTGAGGACACTGACGTCAGTGAAGCCAAGCCCTGACTTCCTTCAAAAAGGTTCGAAGGTTCGTGGTGGTGAAGCCACCAAAATCACTCCGGGCCCTGCCCTCAAGGGCGGAGCAATGGCAGAACAACGAAGGGGTTGGGAGGGAGGCGGGGTGGGGGTGGGAAATCGCTCCGGGCCCCGCCCTCACGTCAAACGTCATCACGTTGGGGGCGGAGCAATGACAGAACAACGAAGGGGTTGGCCAGGGAGGGGGGTGTTGGCGATGAAAACCTTGCTAGCGCCCGTTTCATTTGCTTTGAAACGGGCCTCTTTTACTAGTCTTTAAATAAAAATACATTTGTTTTATGAATTTCTTATTTTACACCTTGACCTTATTAAATTAAAAAAACAAAACAAAAAACAACCAACCCCCAAAGATACATGAACAGTACAGACAGAAAGAAAGAGCACGCTGTCCAAAATATTGGAGAGTGGCCACTGTAATGCTAATTCTTAAAAAGGGTTCCAGGGGTGATCTGGGAAAATAAAGGCCAGTAAGACTAACATCAGAGATGGGCATAATGGTAGTAACCATTAAAAATAACAAAATTACATATAGATAAACATAAATTAATGGGATAGAACCAACATGGACTTAGCCAAGGGGATTTTTGCTTCCCCAATTTGCTACATTTTTTTTAAAGGTATGAATAAGCATATGAATAAAGGTGATCCAGCTGATGTAGTATATCTAGGATTTCAGAAGGCTTACGGGAAAATCCTTCATGAGAGACTCCTAAGGAAATTAAAAAGCTACGTGATAGAAGGTGACGTTCTTCTGTGGATTGGGGACTGGTTATAATATAGAAAACAGAAAGTAAGGAGAAATAGCCAATTCTCTCAATGGAGGAAGGTGAATAGTGGAGTGGCACAAGGCTTTGTACCAGGGCCGATACTTTTTCAACATATTTTATAAATGATCTGGAAACAGGAATGATGAGTAACATGATCAGATTTGTAAATGCCACACAATTTCTCATAAGGACTATGAGAAATTACAGCAGGATCTTTCAAGACTGGAAGACTGGGCATCAAAATAACAGATGAAATGTAATATGGCCAAGGGAAAAGTGATGCATATTGGGAAGAATTATAGCTACTTGATGCTAGGTTCCACATTAGGAGTCACCCACTCAGGAAAAAGATCTAGTTGTCATGGGGGAAATTCTATATATGGAGCTTTAAAAATCAGCACCATAAAACCACACGGTCAGCGTAATTCTATAAACTACACCTAAAGTTAGACATAGTTTATTGAATATGCTCAAGCACAGTTCTTGCAACTAAAATTTAGGCACACCCATTTAGGCCACCTAAAACCAGGCCTAAAAACCTGTGCCTAAGTTAGGCGCAGATCACGTGTATGGCATAAGCTAAGGGTGGGAGTTCAGTGATCTGAAATTTAGTCAAATAGCAAGGCTACCTCCTAAGTAAAAGATTCCTATTAGGAAAAGTTTATAGCAATTGCTTTCGTCTTACATCCCAAGTCTATGTTTTCACATATTTCCTCAGTCATAAGCAACAGCATTTGCTGCTTCTAATACCTCAGGCAGCTAGCAGACAGCACCATGTAATGGGTAATGGGATTTTGATATATTGCCTTATGTTTCTCATGATATGAAGAATATGCATTTCATGAATATGCAGAGAATCCTCTGTAGCTCATGTCAGAACTTCAGAGGGCCTAGAACATTCTACAAAATACAACACAGCATGACATCTCTAAGAATGTGCTTGGATTACAAAACCCTAAGGCAAAGAATAAAAACTTTATTTTGCCAAGTATTGGGCTCTGTACTGCCAATGCTTTTATTAACTTTTTTTTCTTAAATCAGGCAAGATACGATGAAATTTGTTATGGCACTGTTTCAACTGTATTCAATCCAGCTGACAAAAAAGTTGTGTTGAAATTTAACAACAGAATAGCTGTATTTAATACATCTGTACAGGCAGTTTTATTTGTATGCTAGCATTTTCATTCATTAATTATTCTATGGGCCATTTCTATAACACAGTAGTTGTTACCAGGTTCCATCCACTTAGGGCAGATCTTCTCTGACTTTGGATCACAACAGCATTTGGGGTTACAACCTGGGAATTTAGTGAGCACTGACTTGGGGGGGGGGGGGGGGGGGGGGGGAGAGTTATTGTTAATGTGCATTAAGGGAATAGGATATGGTATTTGACTCTTAGCACACATTAAACAGCATGTTAATAGAAGTCACCACAGACTATATAATAATGAGATGCAAAGCATTCAAAGCTTGAAAATGCATACAAAACACCAGACGGTAGAGAGCCTTGTACTATGGTTTGGAAAGATACATGCAAGGGTAGTGAGAGTCTGTGTTTGGGGATGGGGCCACTATTGCAAGTTGCATTATCCATTTACTGTGGGAGTCACTAACCTGTCATACTGAGTTACTGCAGTTTGGTGACTCCCAAGGTAAACTAAGCTGCATTAAAATATCATATTTAACCATAGCTTAGTAAATTCTGCCCTCAAGCCACAAAATCTGTCTAGTCAAGCATGCTTACTACGACTCTATGGCCCATTGTATTGCACTCTACTTGAATTCCATCACTATTCTGTTCTGTTACTGCAGTCTCTATAGGTACTCTAGGCCACCTCTCAAGTAACTGTCCTTTCTGCTGGAAGAATGATATTGGACAGGCTCAATCAAGTTATTCAAGGTCAGAACTGGGTATGCACAATTGGAACCCTCATGCCTCTAGAAGAACTAATGTAAAGTAGGGAATGACTCGGCACTCTCCAGTCATTGCATGCAAAGATACTTTATGGGATTCTGGTATATAATGTAATCAACATTTTGTATACAATTACATGATCATCTCTACTTAGAGAATGTGTTGGTGTGACCAGACACAAAGTCAAGCAGGAAAGGTTAGACCCTGACTCATCTATATTGCAAGTTATCTAGAACCCTTAAAGGTCCTTCCCTCCCTTGAAGGGTCAGGTGAGATACAGCTGGGGAAAGTCAATCCCTTGTTTTGTGCCTTGGAGGATGACTTGCTGCTATCAGTCCTCCAATGTTTTCTGGAAAGTAGAATTTCGTCATCGTTCTCCAGAATCTGCTTTCCTCCATCTTCAAAGCCTGACATTTTGTCCTCCTCCACATTTATGAAAAATGCTGCTTAATTAAAGCTCACTGATGCTGCCAGTTGTGGTGCTTCTAACATTGGTTAAGTTCAGGCAGGATCCATTCAAAGAATTCTAGCAGCCCATTCCTGCAAGATTCCATCAAGGGGCAGAGAGACCGTAACAAAAAAGGCAATGGTTTCCTGGCAAAATCTCAAAAGCAACTCTGTTTAAAATAATGTTATTTCTTTAGAGGGTAATGGTATAAGCCTTTTGAGCATGTAGACGATCTTTTACCTGCTTAAGTAGGTAAAAGATAAAATTGCAGGTATCAAAAATAGGTGAATGACGATATGTACAAGCATTCTTGAGAATAGAGATCACACACACACACACACAAAAATTATACTGGCCTCAGTGCAGGTGTAAATTTGTTTGCCTGCTTTCCCTGGGGTAATTTTATAAAGGTATATAGGTGCACATCTTGCAGTTATAAAACATGCACAACATATGTGCCTTGACAGCCAAGGCATCATGTTGTAATATTACCCTTTGAGGAAGTAGAATGATAACAGTATTATATACTCACATCTGTTTTAGGTAGGCTAGATGCTGCAGAAAATGAAGTATGCAGTGTTAGTCTGCACAATTCTGACATATGCAAAAATGATTCATAGGAGGAAATCTTTGCGAGACTGAGCTAAATATTCCCCAGGCTGGTCCAATTATCTTTTTAACCTAGCAGGAGTAAAAATGCCTTGGGTCAGGTTTCTCCTGAAATTTGGTCATTTGCAGAAGTCAAGAGTTTTGCAGAATGCATGTCAGCATGTGCAGTGAATAGTATACAGCAACAGCAATAATGTTAACTGGACACAGTATACAAGAGAATAAACAGAAGTTATGTTTCCAGAGAATATAATCCCTTTGCAGACTAATAATATCATGCTTGCTTATGTTATGGATCGCAAACCATGGGGCTGGAGTTTTAAGGCTCGCGGCTGCTTTGCAAGACTATTGAAAGTGAGACACCAGATTTATGAATGATGCTAAGCATGTGTAATAGTTTTGGAATTTGAAATGCTTGCCCAAGGCTTTCATTCAATTGTTTATAAGAAGGCTTGGAAAGGACTTGACATACATATACAGTTTGAGAAACAGAACCATTTTAAGCACCTATCAAGCAAACTGAGCCACTGGAGAACCAAAATAGGGTTCAAACATTGTGCCACTGAAATCAGTGGCATAGTTCAGTGTGCCTAAGTTAAAAGTTTAAACATTAAATATCAGTGGTATAGAAGAACAGTTGTTAATTGGGAAAACACCTATATACTCGGATGAGGGCCAGTTTAAACATGTGCAGTTCTTTCTTCCTCCCTCTCCCCGGCACAGTTCTCTTTCCCAACTCAAAAATATGATTCTTATTTATTTACGTACATAAGTATTGACACAGTGGGACAGGCCAAAGATCCATCAAGCCCAGCATCCTGTTTCCAACAGTGGCCAATCCAGGTCACAAATACCTGGCAAGATCCCAAAAAAGTTCAATACATTTTATTTATTTATTTATTTATTTTTGTACATTTATACCCCACTTTTCCCCCACAGTTTTGCAGGCGCAAAGTGGCTTACAATGCACTGATAGGCTATTGCCAAATCAGAGGTGTTATGATGCTTATCCCAGAAATAAGCAGTGGATTTTCCCCAAGTCAATTTAATAATGGTCTATGGACATTTCCTTTAGGAAGCCGCCCAGACCGCTTTTAAACCCCGCTAAGCTAACCGCCTTTACCACATTCTGTGGCAACAAATTCCAGAGTTTAATTACACATTGAGTGAAGAAACTTTTTCTCTGATTTGTATTACATTTACTACTTTGTAGCTTCATCGCATGCCCCCTAGTCCTAGTCCTAAAGTTTTAGTCCATTTGGACAGATCAAATGCCAAAAAAATTCCCAAGGAACCCCTAATAAAAGCTCTCAAACAATTTTAGGAAAGGGATTTTATTTTTTAACTAGGAAAAGGTGCATTCTTGAATAATATATCTCAGAGAGAAAAGGTTTATTAGTTATTTATTTAATTTATGTTTAACGTTTATAGACTGCTTAAATCAATGTGGTTTACAATAAAAATATACAAAATAAAATACAAAAAAATACCAATAAAATGCATACATCATTATTACATTTCAATTCTTCTTGGTTCCAAATCTCTCCCTCACTATTCCATCCTATTTGTTACCTTTCCTCCCATACACAGTTGTGCCTTTTTCTTTCTCTTCTGCCCCACTTACAATTGTGCCTTTTTCTCTGCCCAACTTCCACTGCTCCAACTTGTGCTTTCTCTGTCTCCACACTCATCCACAGCAGGGGTGTAGCCAGACTACAGATTTTGGGTGGGCCTAGGTAAGAAGTGGGTGGGCACCAAATGTTCTCCCCCCCCCAAAAAAAATATCTCAGCTGGCAGGAAAATGCTTCTTTCCACCTTGGCAGTCTGCAGCAGGCATGCACTGAAAACTGAGCATGCGCAGGTGCCAATATTGTGGAGAATTTTGTTACTATCAGGGGAAAGTCTTCAGCTGGCAGAGCTTGGGGTCTCCACCAGCTACCGCTAAACATGTGCTACTGTTGGGTGGGCCTGAGCTCTAAGTGGGTGGGCCCTGGCCCACTCAGGCCCACCTGTGGCTACGCCACTGATCCACAGTACTCTCCTTCCATTAGAACAAGAACAGCACTTCTTACCTGTCTCTGCTTTCTGAAGTGTGAACCACACAGGGTACTGTAGTCTTGTATGACCCACTGACTTTACATGTTCAGATTTCAGGCTGAAGCCAGCAGAGAAGGAGGTAAGGTTACCAGATGTCCCCAGTTTTCAAGGATTGACCCCTATGTTAAACCTGTGACCCTAGCTCCACAGTGTACAACAGCCTCCTGGTTCCAACCAGGGCCACCGAGGGGGGGGGGGGCAAAATTCCCCGGGCCTCCAAGGGGGGCCTGATGCCGGGGTCTCTCTCTCTCTCCTGCTCCTGACGGGACCCGAGTGATCACATCCCGACAGGCGCAGGAAAGAGAAAACTCCGGCACCGGGCCCCCCTTGGAGGCTGAGGAGGACCCGTAGCTTCCTCCAGTGCTGCTCTTCTGCCCATTTTCCTTTCAGGTGCGCATGCTCGATTTTGAAACCGAGCATGCCCTGAGAGGAAAACCTGCAGCAGGGGCAGTCAGTCAGCGCTAGAGGAAGAAGAAGTCTTCTGCTGGTGGGTCCTGGGATCCTCGCTAGCCAAGTTATTTCAGCAGTGGCAGCGAACAGGGGGGGGGGGGCAGCAGCAATCGGGGGGATGGCAACCCTGCCCCAGGCCCGGTGGCGGCCCTACCCCGGACCCGGTTCAGTCTCTTGGCAGCCCTGGCTCCAACTCCAGTGGGAACAAACCAGAAAACATGCACTGGGGCGTTCAGAACTGAAATAGCAAGTGAATTTTTATTAAAAGACCTGACAAAAAGCGCCTACGTCAGGGGTCGGCACAGTTCACTAAGACTATCCACGATAAAAGTCCAAAAGATCTCCATTCTGAATTAGTCACCAGTTCTTTCAAAACTGCATCAAAAGAACGATTCTCAACAGCATCGCTACAGTAGCTTGCTGCCAGACTGCGCGGTCTGTATGTAAGCCACTGTAGCAACGCTGTTGAGAATCGTTCTTTTGATGCAGTTTTGAAAGAACTGGTGACTAATTTGGAACAGAGATCTTTTGGACTTTTATTGTAGATAGTCTTGCAGTATGTAAACTATGCAAACCCTTGACGCAGGCGCTGATACCAAAACATGGCCCGTGTTTTGTCTTTTAATAAAGATTTACTTGCTGTTCCAGTTCTGAGTGCCCTTAGTGCTTTTTTTCTGTTGCTTCATATTGTGTGCTTTGGCTTCCCTCTTTTTCCCTGGTTGCTTTCCAACTTCGGTGGGGACAGAGGCACAGGACTCTTTAACCCCTGTCTTCATGATCCCTCCCTCCATGTTGGCAGCAGGAGCAGCACTTAATAATGTGTCAGCTTCCTGTGCTAGATGGAATAAGTCTCATGAGACACATGAAGTTGAGGCGCTATTAAATGTCACTTCTGTTGCTGGCAAGAGGCAGTGAGGGAGAGCCCTTTAGTCTGTGCCAAGGAGGAGCAGATGCTCCAACCCTCTTCCACCTAGCAGAAAGGAGACAGAAATGACTGAGGCAGGTCCAATTCCTAAGCAGAGAAGAAACAGATGAGCTGCAGAGCTGCTGGCATAAGGGCAGTGGAACTAAGGAAGAGGTGACTAGGGACTAGTAGGGGCAGTGGAACTAAGGAGGGAATGATGCAATAGAACAAGGGCAAGAGGAGGGGGCATTGGAACTAGTGAGAGGTAACTGGTGGAAGGATAATGGAACAATGTAGAGGGAATGGATCTGGGGTGGGAGAAAAGGAAAAAGCATTGGAAAAGGACAGAGAGTGGTTAAGGATGGGATGACTAAACTGGGGAGGAGTGACATAAAACTGGGGCAGAAGGGAACTGTATGATGGGCTGGGGCTAGAAAACTATATGTAAAGGGAAAAAAAGGAGGAGAATTCCACTGGAGGTAAGGGTGAGCAGCATCAGCCTAATGGTTAGTGCAGCAGGTTTGATCCTGGCAACCTGGGTTAGATTCCCACTGCAGTTCCTTGTGACCTTGGGCAAGTCATTTAACCCTCCATTGCCCCAGGTACAAAAACTTAGATTGTGAGCCTTCTAGGGACAGAGAAAATACCTGCATATAATGTGTACAGTGCTGCGTACATCTTAGTAGCGCTATAGAAATGATCAGTAGTAGTAGTAGTAGAATTGGGGAAGGAGCAGGTAGCAGAGGTTGATGAAAAATTAGGGCAGAAGGCACCAGAGAGGAGAAAGAGAAATTACTTTGGTGAGAGAACAAGAAAGAAGAAGGTACTCAAGGGAGAATGGAGAAAATAGCGGACTAAAATGATGAAGGAAGATAATAAATGGAAGAGAGAGCTCATGAGGAGAGAAAAAGAACAGGAGAAATGATGAGGACGGCTAGAAGGAATCAGGGGTAGAAAGAGTGTTAAAATATCCACTGCTGAAGAAAAGAAACAAAGATGGAGGAGAAGAGCTGTAAGAGTAAATAAAAACGAAGATAACACCAGAGAGGGAAAAAAAAAAAAAAAGAACAGATGAGACCAGAGAATAAGAAAGTGACAGATTAGCCACTCTCTCTGCTCTTTTCCAATGTTCTTTCCTTTTCTCCTATCCCATATCCATTCCCCCTACCCTGTTCCATTATCTTTCCTCCAGTTACCCTTAAATGGCTGCATGTGTGTGGATGTGTGAGTGACACTTTGATGGCGACTCCGGCTGTAAAGAACTAAGGCTGGTGCTAGGCAGACTTTGTAGGTCTGTGTTCTGTATATGGCAATCCAGTTTAAGATGGGCTGGAAAGGGCTTCAGCCGCAACTTCAGTAGCCAGAACCGAGGACAGTGCTGGGCAGACATTTATGCAAAAGACAAGCTGGATTCAGATAGGCTGGAGTGGATTTTGACGGCAACTCCAGTAGTTGGAACGTAAGGACAGAGCCAGGTGGACTTCTATGGTCTATGTCCCAGAAAAAACGAAGAAAGACCATATCACGTTCATTGTTGATTTAATCATGAATTGATAATGAGTGTGACTGTTGGGGAGACTGGATGGACTGTTCAGGTCTTTATCCGCCATCACTTACTATGTTACCATGTAAGCTATCAAAATCAAACCATAGACAGCAAAGGTTAGATAGTTGTGTGGTCTGAGATGGAATAATGAGTGGAGGAGTAGCCTAATGGTTAGTGCAGTGGCTGGAGAACCTGAGAAACTGGGTTTGATTCCCACTGCAGCTTCTTGTGATGCTGGGCAAGTCACTTAACCCTCCATTGCCCCAGGTACAAAATAAGTACCTGTATATAATATGCAAACCACTTTGGTTGTAACCACAGAAATGTGGTATATCAAATCCCATCTCCTTTCTCTAATGGCTAGAGAAGAAGACCCAGGTTCAGATCTTATGGCCTCGGGCAAGTTACTCAATCCTTTATGCTTCAGGAGAAGGCAATAGTAAACCACTCTTGTATCATGCACAGAAAACCACATGGGGAGTTCCTCAGCAGGAGTCAAGCGTGACTGAAAGGTACAAAAGGATGAAGATAGAATAGAAATTACTTAACAGTGTAAAATGTTCTGCAACCCACCTGTACATTTCAGGACCTGAACAAACATCCTAGATTGGTATTTTCAAAACCTATTTTTAGACATTTTCTATGCTGTTCGTCTGCAGTGTGTCCAAATCTCAAGGTGGAGTGTAAGGGGCATGTTAAGGGTGGGGGATGGGGTTTGAGCATTCTTAAGACTTGGATGTTTTTCAGCCATAATGCAACAAAACAAAACCGTCCAGGACTAAAACTAAGATGTTTGGAGCTAGACCTGGTTTTATAATGAATAAGGCACAAAAAGGTGCCCTAAATGACCATGGGAGGAAATCAGGGATAACCTCCCCTTACTTCCCCATTGGTCACTCCCTCCCACCCCCCAGCTGCACCGTGTACCAACCTCTATAACAGCCTCAGATCCATTAGAGCAGCATGCAAGTCTCTGAAGTAGTCTAGTGGTGGGTGCAGTGCATTGTAGACAAATGGATCCAGGCCCATACTTCCCTCTACCTGCTACACTTGTGGTGGAAAATGTGAGCCTTCCCAAACTCACCCAAACCCTACTGTACCCACATATAGGTTCCCCTTTCACCCATAAGAGCTATTGTAGTGATGTACAGTTGGGGGCAGTGGGTTTTGGGGGGGGGGGGGGGCTCAGTAGACAAAATAAGGGAGCAATGGTGAGATATGTACCTGGGAGCATTTATTTGATGTCCACTGCAGTGCCTCCTATAGGGGTGTCCCATTGCTCTCCTAGGATGTCTGGGGGACCAGTCTGCTAAAAATGCTGGCCCATCCTACGTTCCAATGGCTTGATTTTCAACGTCTTTCACTTAGACATTTTTTTTTTTCAAAAATGGTCAAAAAAAAGTACAAAGCACAAAACTTGTTTGAAATGGTATTTTTGAACAAAAAAATAATAGACGTTTTCCTTTTTTTTTTTTAATGGCCCTCTTTCCTATTTGGATTTTGGACATTTTGTGCAAAATGTCCAAAGTCAGTGTTAGATGTGCCAACTATCCCAGCTTTGCAATTTCTTCACAAAGACAGGAACTGATAAACACATGTAAATATATGAATTCTGTATTGGGAAACAAAATCTCTGTTCAGTTAGCATGACATCCTTCCAGGGAGGAGAAAACGTGTGTTAGAGTTTAACAAAAATCCCATCATGAATGACATCTTAAGCCTATATATAATGTTTCAAAATACAGTTTTGTAATAAAGAAGGAATAGTTCTGCTGTCACCGTACAGAAATAATCTTAGTTCTGGCTGCATTCCAGGAGTAAGCGCTTTTCTCTGCTTTCTCAGCTATTCTCCCCCTGCCTCAGGCACAATAAAATAAATGGGAACCATATGGCTGTTCAGTGGGAATACCAGCACTCTCAGGACCAAGAGGGCACTGAAATTCATTACCAGCACCTAGAAAATGTTTTTGGAGATAGGGAAAGCGCTAATGGTTGGATAAAAACTTCATTCATCAGACAGTTTGTTTAAAAAGTTTATTGAAATGACAGGAGGAAAATTGATTGTGCTTAAATTCTCCGTAACCTATGTTCCTATTTATATATATTTACTCAAATTTGATGCTTCACTTTTTCATTTCACATCAAGGCGAGGTATTGTATTATACAAAAATGCTACAAATATGACTGTTTTGAACATAATTTGACATGTACACCATGCCATACTTTGTATTGGTTTTGAATATTTTTACTGCTGTAATTGTCTATTGCTCATGCTTGATCTATTCTTACTGTACACCGCCTTGAGTGAATTCCTTCAAAAAGGCGGTAAATAAATCCTAATAAATAAATAAAATAAATAAATTTCAATAGAATCTGATATATTCTGGGTTCACTAAAAGGTGGAGCTGCACTTACGAGGAGGATTACGACCATACTTCACTTGACTCATGACTTTCCCACACAGCGATTCCACAAGGCCACCAGAGTAAAATTCATGTCACACAAAGTAAGATAAATCTTCAAAGGCTTATGCGTCTTTTACATAAGTAAAAATAAGGTTAACCTAATTACAAGGAGTTTTAGTCACTAGCATGTACAAATGTAGTTTATTATGTATTATTCCCCCAAATTCTATAAATGGTGTTTAAAACTGTGCATGCAAATATAGGTGCACATGCAATTTAATTGAATAGTGAGCCAATTACTGCTAATAATTGGGTGATAATAATCAATTATCGGCACTCATTGACCTTAATTGAAATGTATATGTGCATTTGTAGCTGCGTGGATACACATGTAAATTTTATGCGTGGCTCTGGAAAGTGTGTGTGGCCATGGGAGGGTCATGGGCAGATCAGGGCATTCCTAGAATTAATGCATACTGTCACAGGATAAGGGAGATCTGCGCCTAATTTAGACACGAAGATTTACACCAGGGTTTACTTGGTGTAAATCCTCGCATTCAAAGTTAGTCACTAACCCCTGGATTCTATATAGTGCAACTTAAGCTGCGCACGCAAATCTGGTCATATTCTGGATCTGCATGTGCAACTTAGTTAACAAGCTAATCAACACCGATAATTACCACTTAAGCAATTATTGACACTAATTGGCATTAATTAGAATTTACACTCACAACTGTCTAAGCCTATTCTGCAATGTGGTTCGTGTAACTTCTAAGTCACATAGTTGAAAAGGGGGCATGACCATGGGCGTGGCATGGGTGGGTCCTGGGCATTTGTCAAATCTATGTGCGTTGTTATAGAATACACCCAGTCCATGTCTAATTTAGGCATCAGCATCTATACAGACTTTATTTGGCGTAACTGCCTGTGACTAAATTTAGTCATGCGGATAGGTACTTGGGTGTATTCTAAATCCACCACAAATTTAGGCTTATTCTATAAAGTACACCTACATTTAGGCGTACTTTATAAAATACACCTAGGCATATTTTTTTCAGCATGGATTTTTCAGGTGCCATATATAGATCTAGCCCTAAGCGTATTCAATAAGCAGTGCTTAACTTTCAGTACAGTTTATAGAATAGCACTTAGTACGTTATTTTTTTGGCAGTATTTATAGAATTTGGTCCTATGTGTATTATTTATAGCTCAGGACTAATGTCATTTCAGGAGTGATTTATCCTTAAGAAAATTATTTAACCATTTGGAATCAGAAAAAATAAATGTCCTTTGAAATTTCATTATACATTTATAGGATATTTGAGGTACAGGAGAACAAAGAAATGATAATATAATTTCAAGTGTACAGCGCTGCGTACGTCTAGTAGCGCTATAGAAATGATAAGTAGCAGTAGTATTTACTAGGGCTGCAAGTTAATTACAGTTAACTCTGCAATTAAGGTATTAATTATTAATCGAGATTTTAAAATGTAATCACGTTGCAGTGTCTCCTGTTTCCTCCAAATATCTTTTCTGCTCTCTTCCTCTCCCAATCCCTGCCCTCAGCACAATCTGGCATCTTCCTCCCCCCCCCCCCCCCCCCACTTCAACATCACCCCTCTCTTGCACCAGTCTACCTTAAGCACCAAGGACAGAAAATGAAAAGGAAATGGCATAGATCTCATCTGCATGAGGACAAGCTAAACTGTAAGAAACATGACAAGTACTGCCAAGCCTTAAAGGCAGCCAAAAAACAATATTTCTCTCAATGCACTGAATAATTTGCCAATTCAAACATAGTAATAGCATCCCCCACAATAGTCCCAGTCTGCCCAGTCAAAACTGAGCTGCAGTGATTTTGCTTTATACTTTGCCAACGGAATTCACCAGGATTTACAGGTGAGGGTCATCCAGTTTTCTGCCAGTTAACCAAGGGTATAAAAGTGTGAGACACTTTTAACTCGATAACAGAGGAAGGTCTTGAGAAGGCCTTTGATCAACCACCTGTTCCCTCGACCCATACCCATCAAATGTAGTGCTGCAAGCAAGCAAACAGGGACCTCATAGAAGGAGCAACAAAAATCATGAACTCCTCCCTTTGTAATGGTCAGTTCCAACAGCATTAAAAAGGGCAGTGGTGTGCCCTCTACTAAAGAAGAACAAAATTGACCAGGATAAACTC
This sequence comes from Microcaecilia unicolor, assembly GCF_901765095.1. Taxonomy (NCBI): domain Eukaryota; kingdom Metazoa; phylum Chordata; class Amphibia; order Gymnophiona; family Siphonopidae; genus Microcaecilia; species Microcaecilia unicolor. Next base: position 235,186,379 of record NC_044037.1, read on the forward strand.
AAAAGTTACAGGCCAGCATCTAACATCCCATTTCTAGGAAAACTTCTAGAATGGACAGTCTGCAATCAGCTCAGTGATTGGCAAGAAAAGAGGAACTGGCTAGATCAGAGTCAATCTGGATTCAGACCCAGTTATGGAATGGAGACAGCCCTCCTATCCCTGTTAGATGATCTTTATAATACGTGCCTGGTTGAGATCCTATCTATCAAATAGAAAAAGGTTCAACGCCTCTGCCCTTGCTGCCTCAGCAGTGAGGAAGTCATTGGGGTGTTTTAGCCACGGATGACCACATCTGTGCGTGCTCAGAACTAAGCTTAAAACTGAGCATACATGGAAGTGTCAGCATCCATGGATGAAAGCACCCCGCCAGCTTCCTTGTTGTTGAGACAGCAAGGATGAGGGCTCAGCCAGCGAATCTCTTCAGCTGGCGGGGCTTGGGCATCCCTGCCAGCTATTCATCTGGTGCTGCAATTTTGGAGGGACCTGAGCCAAAAGGTGAGGGGGCCCAGGTCCCCAAGGCCCCCTGGGGCTATGCCACTGCCCCCCCCCCATGTTCCACCCATGTGTATGCCCACCTTCAAAAGCATGAGCATTTAGATGCCATGCTATAGAATAATACATAGCAGGAATATTGGCATTTATGCACATATATGAATGCATATTTATGTATGTGCCTGTATTCTAGTCATTTACATATGTTCTTGGTGCCTAATTGTTGGCATCTTCCTTATAGAATTGCCCTCACAGTGCCAATTTGAGTATGCTCGGATGCAGACCCTGAACTGAAATAATACCATATGCTTGTGTTCTGTAAATTTGCTGAATGTGGAAATGCCTTCTTTAGCCTTATAGGTGGATTCCTTCCTTCTGTACTGCATAGATTATCCTGTACCGATACACCATCTTTTACTAGTAATCCAAAGATGTCCTTCCTCTGATGACTATCTTTTTGACACACTACTGCTTGAACAAAATAGAGAAACCTGATGCCGCTGGAAGGAGGAGGACGACGTAGGTACAATATTAACGATGTGGACAGAATAACTGGGCAGACTGGATAGACTGAATTTTTTTTCTGCCACCGTCTACTGTGTTACTATGGAGATTTTAGAATGGTTAAAGCCAATGCTGCAGCTGCAAAATAACAGGCTTAGCATTCTTTCTTCAACAGTGGCCAGATCAGGTCTCAAGGCAGCACCCAGCAGATCCACAAGAATAAATTCATGTCTTGCACCATGCTTCAAAAAATGAGGAGAAGTAACAACAGTAGAAAAGCTGCCAATTACTGTATATTCATATATTCATTCTTGAAAGGAGCATGGTTTGGCAGGATCTGAAAAGTACAAGAGTCAATATTCAGCCTATGGTAATGAGCGATTTTATAAACGCTGACCATCACCATGTAAATTAGACCTAGATATTCAAGGTCAGACCCTATCCAGGTGCTCAGCAGTACTCAGAGTCGAGATTCAGAGCCATCCCATATAGCTAGCCGGGCAAAGTTAGGACTGCTTGTCTAGTTAGTATGTGGGCACTGCTATTGAAGATCCCTGGTGTCTGTATAATTCCCTGCTCCACCCAGACTCCACCAGCATTAACCAGTTAGTGCCACAGTGATCAGAGGATGATAGCGCCACTAAATATATCCTCCTGACCTGCTCAGTGACTTTTCATGACATAGTATTTTGTTGAATGACTCCATCCTTTTGGAACAGTCTTCCATCTGAACTCTACCTAATTTCCTCTTATCTCAAATTTAAAACAGTTCTTAAGACCCTGTTCTTTAAAGAGGCCTTTTCCTCCATGGCTAATTATCCTGACCTTAATGCTCTTTAAGCTTCCCATGGTTTCTTTCTCTATGTTTCCCCCTAGTATTGCCTGCTGTTTGTCATTTATTACTGGTTAATTATTGCTGTGTTACCCCTCCTTCCCCTCCAGCTTATTCCTGTCTTTTTGGGTCATTGTCAGGTCTTTGTTATTCTGCTAAACTACTGAATCGTAAACTGCCTTGATGTCTTATGACAATTTGACAGCATAATAAATGTACAGAAATAAATACATAAATATTTGTATCTAGATGCCTATTGCTCTAACCAGGGGAAATAATAGAATAAACAGCAGAGCAGAACACCAGAAGTAAAATAAAAAGTACTGATAGATAAAGGAAACTTAGCTCACCTAAACTGGAACAAATAACAAACAAGAAGCAGAAAGGCAAAAGGACAAAAATATTTAAGTCAATTATGAGTAAAACGAGGAAAATAATTTGAAAGGTCTAATCTAGATGTTTCAAATTATTCCTGTATTCAATGGTGTAATATGTATCCAACATCCCTTACCTGGAAAAATTCTAGAATAGACAGCCTGTATTCAATCCATTGATTGGCTAAATGAAAGAAACTGGCTAGTCCAGTGGTTCCCTAACCTGGTTCTGGAGGCACCCCAGCCAGTCGGGTTGTCAGGATATCCACAATGAATATTCATGAGAGAGATTTGCATGCAGTGGAGGCAGTGCATGCAAATCTCTCTTGTGAAATCTCTCTCATGAATATTTGGTATGGATATTCTGAAACCCTGACTGGCTGGGGTACCTCCAGAACCAGGTTTGGGAACGACTGCGCTAGTCCCATTTCAATCTGTCCTCAGACTTCCGTATGGAACAGAGACAATTCTTCTATCCCTGCTTGACTGTCTCCACAGACAGTGTGACAGAGGATACACCTTAATTCTAGTGCTGCTGAATTTCTCAGCAGCCTTTGTGGACCATTGTATCATGCTTATGCAGCTAACAGAAACAAAACAGGTATCAGTGGTATAGTATTTGCATGGTTTAACAACAGCATGTCATCACCTTGGACACTAAACTGTGGGATTTGATAGGGATCCATACTGTCACCTATTTTATTTGATATTTACTGTATGTCAAGCTTCTTACTGAGCTGTTTTGGTTAAATAACACAAATTGTACATCTATACTGCTGAAATGCATTTACTCATACTCATCGAGCCAGATCTACCAACAGCTTTGACTAAAGTGACTGCCTAAGAACAACTTAGGAATGAACAAAAAAGCAACAAACTCTGCCTGAATTCATGCAAAACAGAGATTCTATGGGTTTCTAACATAAGCAGGTAGGTTTTTCACTTCAAATTGCTATTTGGGAAGTACGAACATCCCTAAAATCTCAGGTCAGGAATCTTGGGATACTAGACCCATTAATTACTTTGATCCATCAAATTTAAAGAACCTTTAAAAACTGATTCAATCATTTGTAGTAACTTTAACATTCTCTCCTTATATAGAAAAGACAAGTCATCACAGTAGTCCATGTATGATAATGTCATGCTTAAACTACTGTAATGCCTGCAACTAATTCAAAATGCTGCAGAGGGTTGCAAGTGGCTACCAGTACCACACAGTGTCAAATTTAAAACTCTCTAGGCCAGAATACTTAAAGATTAAGTTAGCCTTCTAGATGACTTTGAGGCTTCTATGGTCTCCTCGAGGAGCAGGACTATCTGTTCCCTCATCAAAAGAAATTGCACAATGTGATACCAACCAGCAAGCTTTTAACTCCCACAATCTTGAATTCAGTTCCAGAGGGGCTACACCTAATTAAAGACTACCTTGACTACAAGAAGCAGGTGATATCCTGGGTCTCCCAAGCCTTTAATACATGTGGTGACTAATTATCCACTCACTCAACATCTGGACTAGCTTGCTAACACCTTGTAACTAAGATCCATTCCACATACCATATAATTAGACTTCAATTTATGCACCCATCTATTTATACTATTTGTTCTACCCATATTATCTGTCTATATAGTAGAATTGGAAAAGGTGCAGCGAAGGGCGACTAAAATGATAGCGGGGATGGGACGACTTCCCTATGAAGAAAGACTAAGGAGGCTAGGGTTATACAGCTTGGAGAAGAGACGGCTGAGGGGAGACATGATAGAGGTATATAAAATAATGAGTGGATTGGAACAGGTGGATGTGAAGCGTCTGTTCACGCTTTCCAAAAATACTAGGACTAGGGGGCATGCGATGAAACTACAGTGTAGTAAATTTAAAACAAATCGGAGAAAATGTTTCTTCACCCAACGTGTAATTAAACTCTGGAATTCGTTGCCGGAGAAAGTGGTGAAGGCGGTTAGCTTAGCAGAGTTTAAAAAGGGGTTGGACGGTTTCCTAAAGGACAAGTCCATAAACCGCTACTAAACGGACTTGGAAAACTCCAAAATTCCAGGAATAACATGTATAGAATGTTTGTACGTTTGGGAAGCTTGGCAGGTGCCCTTGGCCTGGATTGGCCGCTGTCGTGGACAGGATGCTGGGCTCGATGGACCCTTGGTCTTTTCCCAGTATGGCATTACTTATGTACTTATGTAACTGCACTTACCTCTCAGATGCCTATTAAGATATGTTAGTATATCATACTGACATTATAAGCATCTTATCTATGTTATCTGAATGCTGTATGTCTATTAATGGTGTTCATTTGTATTGTGCTGACATCATAAATATTGTATCTCTGTTATAAGAATATTCTTCCATGCTGCTTATTATGTTGTACCATTTGTACTCTGCTAACATTTATCATTTAACATCATATTTCTGTTATATGATATAGGAGGTGATAGTGCCATTGGATAAGTCTCTATTGAGGCCCCATTTAGAGTACTGCATACAGTTCTGGAGACCGCACCTATGGAAAGATATAAAAAGGATGGAGTCGGTCCTGAGGGCGGCTACAAAATTAGTAAGCGGTCTTGAACTCAAAAATTATAGGGACAGGCTTATGAACCTCAACATGTATACGCTGGAAGAGAGGAGAGAGAGAGAGAGGAGACATGATAAAGACGTTTAAATATCTCAAGGGCATTTATGTACAGGAAGAGTGCCTTTTTCAACTGAAGGAGAGCTCTGGAATGAGGGGACATATGACAAAGTTGAGAGGGAATAGGCTTCGGGGTAATCTAAGGAGAAAGGGTGGTGGAGGCATGGAATGGCCTCCCGGTGGAGGTTGTGGAGTCGAGGATTGTTCTAGAATTTAAAAAGGCGTGGGATAAGCATGTGGGATCGCTTAGGAAAAAGAAGAGTTAGGGGTTACAAAGGATGGGCAGACTGGATGGGTCATATGGCCTTTATCTGCTGTCGTGTTTCTATATGAGTGTTCTAATCTGCAGGTTTAATGTGTATATTTCTGATACTGTATCATGTTATTCCTATTATTAAGATTCAAATTGCTTATCTTCAGTTTTACCTCCTTGATTGTATTTATGTTTATATTTGACCATTTAACTGTTTGTTCTATACCTACAGTTGTGTGTGCATGTTTACATTAATTGTATATGTATATGTGTTATAAATTACAAGGTAATATCAAAATATCCCAACATTAAAGTGCTTTTAGTCGTATATCAAGATCCTCAAGATTGCTAAGTCAGTGTACTCAAACCAGTCCGCAACAAGAGCAGCTGCTACAAGGATATGTGCTGAAGCAGAAGCAGAAAAGGCGTGTGCCTCTATTTTTTTTTTTTTTTTTAATAGCAATCAAGAGGCCATACTAAAGTCAGAGAGAATCAGAACAGAAGATGAACAGACTGCTGATGCTCATGCTGCTGCAACAACTGCAGTCAATGCTGCTGTGGAAGCTGCTGCCGCTGCAAACAAAAGTCTCATCTGGGTGTTGTACTGGAAATGCTGCAACAAAAAAAGAGGCAAGGCCTTTGAAGCATCTATTGGGAAGGATGGTAGAAAGTGCCAGATTAACCACATTGCCTCAGAAGATCCAACTCGTGTCTCAGAGCAGGCTTTACAACCCACAGCTCATGGCCAACATCCAGCCCACCAGCATAATTTTTCTGTCCCACAGAAACGCAGTGAAAACACAGATTCCTTTGCAGTGGCATAGCGAGGGCGGCTGATACCCAGGGCAGGTCACCGCTGCGCACCCCCCCTCTGGGTGCAGCATGGTGCACCCCCCCCCCGGGTGCAGCACGGCGCACCCCCCCTTGGCGCGCGAACCCCCTCCCTCGGAGCGCATTCTTACCACTGGCGCTCTGCCCCGAGTGCACGTTGTCGCTGGGAGCTGCGTCGGCTCCGCTGGTTCCCTCCTCTCTCTGCCCCGGAACAGGAAGTAACCTGTTCTGGGGCAGAGAGAGCAGGGAACCAGCGGAGCCGACATCCCCCCAGCGGTGTGCACCCGGGGCGGACCGCCCCACCGCCCCCCCCTTCCTACGCCACTGTTCCTTTGGTAGGTTCCATGCCATGACTCATCTAACCATGAGCTTTAGCCATGTGGCACCGTAAGTTTGGGTTGATCCTGTGGTTTCAAGTCTCATGAGACTTGATACTGCAAGACCAGCCCGAGTTTCCACACAATGTGGTTTAAGCTCATGGTTAGAAGAATCACGGGAGGGAAGCAGGGATCCTGCTGGAGGAATCTGCAGCTGAATCCAAGTAAGGCACCATAAGTCCAAACAAAAACAGGGGATTGCTCATTTTTTTCGGCTCTTTTTTTCCTATTCCGTACAGTGAAGGCAGATAGAGAATGGGAGAAGGGGGAGGGGGGAACATTTGAGAGACAAGCCTGCATTAGTGCTAAAGTAGTTCTAAGAGTAGTTATGCTTTGAAAGTACTTTATTTTCTAGTTTTCTTTAGTTGTGTGTTCAGCACTTTGCTCATTTCTATGTACATCGACATTTAAAAATATATAATATATTTTGAAAGAAGTCACTTGGTGATGGTTTGAAGAGTTCTTTTCTTTTCAGTGCTGCTAATTCTAAGTTAAACCCTGTCTGTGAAGGGGGGGGGGGGGGGGGGAATAGCATATGAGAGAGAGACAGAGAGAGAGACTGGGTAAAGACAGGGGGACATGGGAGAGGAAGAGTGTGTGAGTATGCTTATGTGCAAACATGCGTGTCTTGGTTCTCCGAATGTTAAAAAATATTAAATGTGGTCCCTGATAAAAAAAAAAAAAAAAGTTGGACAAACCTGTCTTACAGCATGCCAGTGCGCACACACAATCGACCCAGAAGAGTTCCCAGACCTAAAATAATATGCCCTTCTTCACCAATAGCTGCAAGGTCTCACGTAGCACGAAACACCACATAGGTAATTGTGAAGATGGGTCTCGCAAGCTTACCCTATCTGCCATACAGCCCAGACATAGGCATTTCAGCATTTAGCACCTGCTGATTTTTAGGATGAGCTATAAACACTAGCTCACCTTAGTAAAAGACCCCCTCAGTGCCATGCAATTTAACAAAAAGTGCTTTCAAAAACGTGTTCATCGTTAAGCAGAAATGTGTGGCGAATGGCGGCAACAATGTAGAAAAGTAAGTACGTGTAATAAAAGTGCAAGTTTCAAAGCAGTATTTTTGTTTTTTTTTTATCCATTTAAACAAAAGGTAAGGAGGTGGAGGCATTACTTTTCATTTAACTCTCATACTATGTTGTTTTTCACTTTTATAGCATTGTCTTCTCAGATGATCATCCTTAAGGATAGGTTACCAACTTGCATTAAGGGCTGTGAGGGACGCTGAGTTCTGCACAGGGTCTCTGGAGAGAACCAGTGAACCCAATGTACACACACGTTGCTCCTTCTTGTTTATTTATTTAACACATTTATACCCCATATCAGTGCCGGGCGGCTGACACCCGGGGCAGGTTGCCGCTGCACACCCCCCCGGGTGCAGCACGGCGCCCCCCTCGGCGTGCACCCCCCCCGGAGTGCATTCTTTCTTGCTTGCTTGCTTTAGAAGCGAGGGACGGGTGGGAGGGCCGATCCGCCCCCGAGTCCACGTCGCTGGGAGCTGCGTCGGCTCCATTGGTTCCTTGCTCTCTCTGCCCCGGAACAGGAATAACTTAGGGCAGACTACAGTTCAGTAAAATACAGTTAAACAATGTAAAGTAAGGTAGTGATCGTATAGGTATCGTATTAAACAACAAAGATAATAAGAGATAATAAAAGACCAATAAGGTCCAAAACTTTTGCTGTGACAAAAAAAAGCAGTAACTTAAGTTGAGTTGTTGTAATGCCTGCTAGTATTTTCACTGCATTACCAGCAATAATTTTACAGAGGAGTGACTAAGAAGCTTTAAATCCTGATGCAGGCATTTCAAGCTGAAACACGGCTCCGTTTCGAGTCCTGGTTTAACTTGATGTTTGAATAAAGGTTGGCTTTTGTGTTTATTTTTGTGGTCTTCTCCTGGATTTGTTTGGAAGGCTGTTTGACGTCCCTACTTTGGTGTTTTTGGACTCCAACCTGCTTCAAACCATAATCATTTCAATGAGAACATTTGGCTCTTGGTCGGGGAACCTTCATGGTCTCCTTCTTTCACAAACCTGTTTGTGTTTCAGATGGAATCTTCATAGACCCAGAAGAAAGTAGAAAAAAAGAGAAGCCAAATTGACAAGAAGTCAGCATGTTTTGTTATCTAATTCTGTGAAAGTTAAGCAGCAATTTCAGATAGGTGATGACACATTTTGTAAAATAAATCTTTGCTAATATGAAATAAATAATTCATAAGCAGGATGTCTGCAGGGCACAATGGATTTCAGTGTGCTTGCTTTTTTCACTAGAGATGTACATGCTCCATTAGAGACAATTTACACAGGGATTTGCCTGTGTGAGAAAGAAAATACCCAGATAAGCCTCTGTTGGTGAAAATTGCCTTGTCCTAAGTGTGCCCTTTTATAGTACATGTACAGTGAAACGATGGGGGATGGGTGTTGTCCTGGGGGTGTTGTTAGGACAGAGAAGGGAAAGTTTATGCAGGGATTTTCCACATGCTTATTTTGCCATAAGGCAAAAGCAGAGTCCCCAGACACTTTTGTAAGCGTGATGCCTGCCAGCCCAAATTTTCAATAGAAATCTCTGCATGGGCCTACAAGATACCCAGTCTGAAAAGTTCCCCATTTAAGGAAAAAGGCTTGAAGATGATGAAGGTTTTTGCAAAACTACATTAACAAGTTTGACTTGTCTACTCAAAGATGACAGTTTAGAATATGGACCAAATCTGCAATATTTTGCATGTCTGCAAAGACTCACTAATCACAAAGTTCCAGCAACTGAAAAACAGTCTGCCTACCACATCTACACAGATGGCATTGAGGTGGCCAGTTTCCTGAGAACTTTCATAACCAAGTTTGAAAGTGAACAGTACATAAATTAAGAAGCAAGAAATAATGAAAAGTGCCAATAAATTCCACATCTTATCAACAAAATATGATTTCAGATCTCAGCCCATTAGTTTTCTTCACTTTTCCATTTATGACCACCATCTTTGATGGGGTACTATACACATAAAAGGATTTTATATAATAACTATTGCAGCATTTTATTCAAACTACAGCCATATAGTAGCTGTTTGACCTAAATAAAATAGACATTTTGATAAATATTAATTAAATTTAGGGGCCTGTTTTAACAAAGTGTGAAAAAAGTTTACAGTTACTATACATTAGTTGCAAAAATCAATGCATGGTAACTGCAAAGGTTGTGTGTGTGGCCAGCGTCTGCCCATGCAGTTGTCACACAGGGCTGAGTACATTGCTGATAAGAGTGACTGCAATTGTGCTATCAGCAATACAATGAAAGGTCACAGGTACAGAACAGTACCTTCCCACCCCCAATAGCCCCTCACTGATATTCCTGTAAGATATCTCTTAACAAAGTTTCCATAGTGTCTAGTTCAGGACAAGAGTATTCATTGAATGCTACTTCCCTGTTGCTGGCTTGGGTTTAGAATGGTGCCTATGACCCCCAGTGGTTGTCTTGAGGTACTACCACTAGAGGGTCATGTCACCAAATAGGGAGTGCACATGGAGGTTGCTCCTGATGCCCACCTAGACACCATGACACCACCCACTGGTAAGAACTAGAGGCGGTGTCGGGGGATGGGGACTGTTGAAGTTAAATCATATTATGGTTGATGCAGCTGTGACAGGCATGGTAACTTACCATGTACCAACTGCAAGCGCTATCCTTACCCATAACCCACTTACAGGCAGATTATCAAAAGCAAACGCTGGTGCTAGAGACTGTTAGCACCATACTAGCGCCGGTGTTTGCTACCGCCCCATGATCAGAGCCCTCGAGCGCGTGAAACAACGCGCTCGAGGGCTCTTAGCGCAAGTAGCTTGCAAATGCATGCTAATCAGCACTTAATGCATACATCACCAATGATCAGCAACCAGCGCGCCAAAGATTGGGTTGCTGGCCGCGACAAACCCTACACCAGCTCCGAGCTGGCGTTAGGGTTTGCAGATCATTGGGGAGGAATGGTGAGACCTGTCCAGCATGTATTTGCATGCTGGCAGGTCCCCATTCCCCCCTACAGCAAACCTGCCAGAGAGGGCAGTTGAGGACGTCCAAATTTTGGACGGTTCTGCAATGGGTAGTTAAGGACGTCCAAAACTGGATGTTTCTATGAGAAAGACATAGTTAGGACTTTTGCGGGGGCAGTTCTGTCTGCCCGCTTAGCTATGCGGGCACTGACACTGAATACTGCTGTTGGCTTAGCCCTAACTTCAGCCCCATAATGCCCCTCTCCTGTCCGATTCCAAGACGGTTGGTTAAGTGCCATTGAATATTAGCAGCCAGCCCGCTGAGAGTGATTTAAGCAGGCCGGTGCCTTTCCTACCCTCTTAAATCACTTTGAATATCAGGACATCATTTTTATATGTCACACATGTGCCCAATGCTACAGTGACACAATGAGGATCATTTTCAAAGGCAGGGCTTTACTAACAGAACTGACCTGTTTATGAGATTTGAATATAAGCTTAGTTGTGGACATACTCTCAAACAGTGCTTTTTTTCTAGAATAAAAAGGCATTGGAACTCATACAGAGACAACCTTAGTGGGCAAGTGGCCACACCTGCAAACGCCATAAGGCATTGCAAATAAGACCATAAGAATAGCCATACTGGGTCGACCAATGGTCCATCTAGCTCAGTATCCTGCTTCCAACAGTGGCCAATCCAGGTCACAAATACCTGGCAGAAACCCAATCAAAAGCAACATTTCATGCTACAAATCGTGGGGCAAGCAGTGGCTTCCCTCATGTCCATCTAATTAAATATGAACTTTTCCTCCAGGAACTTTTCCAAACCTTTTTTAAACCCAGATATGCTAACTGCTATTACCAGTCCTTAGAATATCAATGTATCTCTTATTGGGAAAACAGAACAAACAGGATTTTGATTGTTGCAGTTGTCCAGGTCTTGCCAAAACCACAGCAAGATGGTTGAAAGGTCAGTTCCACTTACTCAGATGTGTAGCAAGACCCAGACAACTGCAATAATCATGATGTAAACCATGGATGCCTAAGAGAACAAACAAGCTTTTCTACACATAAGCTACATTTCAGCAGAATACCTCACCTCAGTCACAACTCTATACACAGAGCATGAATATTAGATGGTCTTAAACCAACAGTATGCAACAGAAGCAAAATCACAAGAAGTGCCAATTGCTGCTATGAACTGGCAAGGAGTATGGGATCAAATTAATACTATAAAATACAAATCTGCATAATGGATCCAGGTCAGTCAGGGATAGGCTGAGTCAGTCCTGGCTTTATCTTAATTGCATGCAGTGGGAGTACAGAAGAAATGGATCAGGTTGCCATTGATGACCTGGAGCTGTCTGGTAGCTCATACACTTTTCAGATTCATATTATATGAGCAGCTACAGCTTAGAACAAGTGAATTGTTAAGGGTTGCAGAGTTGCCCAGTCTAAACATTTTTGGACAAAATTGGACAAGTTCCTGGAGGAAAAGTCTATAGTCTGTTATTGAGATGGACATGGATGGGTTGGGGATTGGCAAGGTGGTAATCCTAAAGGAATGAGGGAGAGGGGGGGATTTTTAATTAAAATGTGAAGAATTAGAGCTATGGTACATGCCATTGGTGGGGAGGATGATCAGAACGGGGGGAGTATGATGACCAGGCACAACACATATTTTTAGCTTTTCGAGCAGAGACTAGTGCCATCTTTACAAAAAAAAATCCCAGTACCACTTTAAGGAAGTGCAGTAATGTGAGCATTCAACCAATGAGAATCAGAATAGCTGTAACAAGTTTACGAGGCAAAGACTGGCTTGCCTATGAGTGGAGAAAAACACAGTCTAACTGGATGGTGAAACATTCTTTCCAACAAAAGAAGACAACTCTTCCAAAGTTTGAAGAAATAATTTATTCTCTTGTCATCAGTTTAATGTGGTTAGAAACCATATAACATTCACCAAGAGACTTGGCACGGGTCTGTGTTTTGGCAATAATGCCTGTGTCAGGAGTCACAACATCTGAAAGATCTTATGAAGGCACTCATAGGTGCCTCTTAAAATGTGTATTAGTGTAGATGAGTGCATTTTCCCCTGTGCACACCATTCAAATCACAGCAGGGAAAAAACATTCTTTGAGACACCAGCTCTAAAAGGTCCCTACTCTCACAGGCTGATGATCAGAAGCCTTGCGCTGTTCCAAACAGTTGGGTGCTGCCATTTTGAGAAGGAGCCCAAAGAGGAGGGAGAGACTGCTAGTCCCTCTCTCATCCAACTACTACTACGACGAGATTGGTTGCGGGTGGAAGAGGGAGGGAGGGAGGGAGGGAGGGATAGTAGTCCCACATGACCACCAGGGCATTTTTGGTCAATGTGGGGTGGGTTGGTGGGAGAGAATCTAGTGGTCCCACTGGATCCTCAGGACATTTTTGTTCAATGTGGGGGAGTGGGAGGGGGAAGCTAATGGACTACCAGTGTTGTTGTGTTTTGGGGGTGGAGGGGCCTGGAGGCCCACTGGACTTCTAGGCCTTGTGTTTGGTGGGGGCTGGGTTTAGGTTTGACAGCTCTGGGTCTCTCCCATTCCTCCCTTGCTGGAAAACCATAATGTCAGCTCCGAGCTGGCATAGGATTTGCAGGAGGAGCAGTACCCTTGTTTGGTGCGCTGCCCACTGACCATTAGGGAGGAATGCGGGAGACCCTCGTTTGCATTCATTTGCATGCAATAAGTGAGCAGAGCTTGCGAGCACATTGTTTAATGCGCTGGCCAGCTCTGATCATCGGCTGGAAGCCAACGTGGGCGCTTGTAGGGCGCTATTGACCTCTACAGCCCACATTTGCTTTTGATCATCTGCCACTCCAAGAATTAGAAAAAAATGAACACCTCAGAAAATAAGCTTACAATGTATAACTAGCACTGTTCCCTCTAAACTGAGTGAGAGACTTCCATCTGCATTGCTGCCAGTAGGGGTGGGGGGGGGGGGGGGGGTTGATGCTTCAATATTATGATGTTAGTCCTTAGGTACAGGCAGGTTCGCTGGACTCCTGCAGAGCTTGCCTGTCCCTCACTTCAGCTTAGAGGGAACTGTGATAACCTGTATCCCTAAGTTTACCCACTATTTGAACAGGTGTTTCTTGAAGGTGAGGTTTGCCATTATGCACATACTTTTGAAAATTCAAACATACATCAGTATTTTAACTAGAAAAATTATATGCCCCAATAAGAGGTATACCATCCTGGGATAATTAAAAAAAAATGGAAATAGGTACATAGTTCCAGTTTAAAAATTTGGTGAATTCAGCAAAGCGGCATGTATGTGCATACTTTTGAGCCATGCACACGGTTTTGAAATTAACCCCAAAGAAAACAGCTTAGAGAAGGATCTTTGTATCCTATTTTTATTTTACACCATTTCAGTAAAAGCCTTATTTCTTTTGTGCTTCTTTTCATGTTTTTCATAAAAATGTGAAGGAATGCAAGCTATGGTATGCACCATTGTAATGGATGATTGTCGTTAACAATCCTAGAAGGTTGATGGATCTTATTTGATTAGGGAAATCCTATTCCTCTAATCTGCATATTTTTTCTCTTGTACTGTGGAGGAAAATGAAACTAAAAAGCTTCCAAAAGTATTCTACGTATTGTTTATTGTAGAATTTGATATACCGCTTTTCCTAACAAAAGGTCAAAGTGTATGGGAAAAGCCTTCAGTTCCAAGTTTAGTTTATGTCCAAATTAAGATTCTGTATAAAACATATTGGGAAAAATGGCAACATACTAGTTACAGCTGTGCATCAGTTTTTGGTGTAATTTTCATTCTGCACTGTGGTGCAGCAGCAAAAAAAATACAAACTGATTGGTTTATCTTTATGTTGTACAGCGGAGTCTTTGTAACTTCAATTTGCATCTCTATCTTTCACAGTGATTGGAGGTGCTCAACTCAGCACACATGCTATAAGAAATCACTTCCTTTCAGGTAGCAGGAACACATGCAAATCACCTCTTAAAGAAAACTAACTGGCAGAAAAGCATGCACTATTTTTGTGTGTGTGTGCCGCATTGTATCTCTGGTACAAGAATGTTCACTTATTATTATTTTTTAATAAAAACAAATTAAAAAAGAAAAAAAAAGACATGTCACTCATCTGAAAATGAAAAAGCTAGGAAGGTGAGTAGAAAGAATGAGAGATTGGAGTATTGCATGTGGGAGAAGACTTTAGGGGCATAAAGAAGTATGGGGTCATGTTGGGATTTAGAGGGAGACAGAACTGCAGTTGGAGTGAGAGAGGGAACTGAGGAGGCTGAAGCTTGAGAAAGGAAAGGCTGGAAGGGATTTCAGGCCTTAAGATAGGAGAATGCTACGCAAAACACTACAAATAAACTTTGCAGAATTTTAAAATATTGTGTGCAGAATTTAAAAAACAATTTTGTGTAGAATTTTCAAAGTTTTTGCGTAGGATCCACCAGGAGTAAAATATATAAAAAATGTACATAGTTGTAATTTTAGAATGTTATTTTTAGTTTGTTTCCATCTAAATATTTAGCTATATATTATACTGTATATTTATTGTGAAAAATATTTTTTAAGTTTATCAACATTATTCTTTTTTTATTATTATTATTCTTTTTTATTAATTTTCAATACAATACAATTTAAAACAGGAAAACACTGTAACATTGTACAAATTTGATAAAAAGTCAATAAAGAAAAAAAAAGGGAAAATATGCTACAGAGTACATGCTATGCACAGACCGAAGAGCATATGAAATGCATGAAATAAACTCACGGGCGTAGCATTTTACACTAATCAGTTTTAAGATAGGATACAAGCGGAAACCATTTTTTCTCATGCAAAACGAAATGCTTTATTGGCATAATAAGCTTCATACTTATAAGTTTGAAGTAGCAAATTTCACCACTCTTGGTAAGTAGCTTGATATAAGGACTTCCAATGCAAGAAAATTACTGTTAAAGCTAGAGATAGCATAGTGTTAATAAGGATACATTCGTTAGGTTTTAAAGTGCTTTTAAAACACAGACCTTTAAGTATTACATGTTTATAAGCTTATGGGACAGAGAGGTGGACCATATCTACCATTAACAGCCATATGTCTTTCTAGTACCCTTGGATGAATATATTTATTTATTGCATTTGTATCCCACATTATCCCACCTCTTTGCAGGCTCAATGTGGCTTACAATACATCATGGATACTGGAAATAAGAAGAGAATATACATTTGGTTTTACAGAAGGATTTGGGTTGTATGGTAGTGGAATGCATGATAGTGGTAAAGCAGAAGACATTATAAGACATTTTTGGATATATTTGGAGATTTTTACATGTGTTGATCTTTGTGGTATATCTTGTCAAAGAGATAAGTCAAATATAAGGTGTTTAAAATGACCCTGTTGAGATAGAAAGGACCAACATAGATTTGAGTTAGAGGGATCAACTTAAGGGGCATCCACAAAGACCTATGCATAGAGAAGTACAGAGATTGCAAAATTGCTGAAGATTTGGAGCATTTGAACCAGGGGCGTATCTGACCTTCAGCGGTAGGGGGGCCAGAGCCGAGGTGAGGGGGCACATTTTAGCCCCACCCAGCGCCACCGCCATCATCATTGCCGAAACCCCCCCTCTCCGCCAACCCTCTCAACCCCCACGCCTGCTCACCTGCCCGCTCGCTCGCCGTCGCCTACCTGGGCTGGCAGGGACCCCATCCACCACCAGCTGACATCTTCTTCCTTCCTTTCAGGTTTCTGAGTCTGACGTCCTGCACGTACAACGTGCAGGACGTCAGACTCAGAAACCTGAAAAGAAGGAAGAAGACTTTGGCTGGCGGGGGATAGAGTCCCTGCCAGCCCAGGTAGGCGACAGCAAGCGAGCGGGCAGGCGAGCGGGCGGGAGGTCAACGGTAGGGGGGTCCAGGGCCAAACTATGGGGGCCCTGGCCCCCGTGGCCCCATAGCAGCGACGCCCCTGATTTGAACAAAGAGCTCCATATCTGCTCTCATAGCTTATCTGAAATAGGTTGCTGGATATCTTCCTCCCAACACCTACGAAGACCTGAGCATTCAACAGGAAGCTTACTTAGGAGATACTTATTAGATTGTAAGCTCTGTCGAGCAGGGCCTGTCTCTTCATGTTCAAGTGTACAGTGCTGCATACGTCTAGTAGCGCTATAGAAATGATAAGTAGTAGTAGTAGTACTTATATATACGGGAAGCAACGTGGCCTGAATGCTGCAGCTGCAAATTTATGTCAGCAAGTTCTGGGGTTTGAGGCATATATTGAAATTGCAGGTTGCTTTTTTTTTAAGCATAGAGCTAATCTGCAACCATTGATAAAACAGTGAATCTGACAGTGAAAATTCAGTTTTCATATTCATGAAAGATTTCCACGTCTGAGTTTTAATGTCAATAAAATCACTAAGGGACCATATACCTATGCACTGCCACTGGGACCAAGAAACTTGCTTTTTACCAATTTGGAACTTAGAATTATTCCATATAGGCATGCGCGTTGTAGTGGTCCAAGGGATGACAATAGTTTATAAGTGGCACTGATGATCGGATTAGAGGCAATATTTTTAGAGAGACGCATGCCAATTAAGTGAAAATGCAAAAGTGGGTCAATAGTGGATTTCTCAAATACTAGTCATCTGGGCAGGGAGACAGCATTTAAAGGGGAAATCCACTCCATGCCTTGACGCATAATAAAAGCTTTGTGATATAGCAGAAGGTCAGGGAACCAGACTCGGACTTAGGCAGTTTTAATTTGTGTAGAGAGATTCTGGGAACTTTAAGGTTCCATAGAAAATTAGAGAGAAGTTTCTCCAGCTTACTATAAAAGAAGCAATGGAACAGAAGAGGTATCATACTCAAAGCATACGTGATCTTAGGTACTACCATCATTTTAATAGTATCCAGTCTTCCCCACCAAGTTAGATTAAGTGGGGACCATGCTGTTAAGGAGGCCTCAGTTTTAGTAAGTAATTTATCAGCATTAATTTTAATAGTAGCTGAGAGGTCTCTGTCAAAAAAGACACTCAGGTACTTAAGAGAGGAGATTGTCCACTTAAGAGGAAAAAGGGATGCAGGCATCATTCAAAGGCATCAACTCTGTTTTGTCCCAGTTAATCTTATAACCAGAAATCTTTGAGAATTTGGAAATTAAGCTGATGAGAGCATTCAAAGATGATTGTGGGTTAGTGAGATACAGCAATATATCATCTGCGTAAGCTGAGCATTTAAACTCCTCACTACTCAGAGAAATGCCGGTTATACTTTTAGAATTGCGAACAGCCACTAAAAAGGGTTCCAGGGCTAGGTTAAATAACAATGGAGAAATGGGGCAACCCTGTCTGGTGCCTCTATGCAAAACAAATGATTTAGAGAATTCTCCATTAATTACAATTCGTGCCGAGGGTGATGAGTACAGTAAATGTAACATTCGAAGAAAAAGGTCCGGGGAAACCAAACTGCCCAAGAACACTAAACAAATATTTCCATTCTACACGGTCAAAGGCTTTTTCAGCTTCTAAAGAAACAGATAGGATAGTATAATCCTTTGACCGGGCAAAGTGGATGACATGACACAGCAGTCTAGTACTATCAGCACCATATCGAGATTTAATGAAACCAGCCTGATCTCTATGTATCAATGAGTGAACAATGTTTTCTATTCTACGGCACAGTAATTTGGCATAAATTTTGTAATCCATATTTAAAAGTGAGATTGGCCTATAGTTTTGTACAAGAGTGCAATCTCTATTAGGCTTAGGTAGTACAACAATGTTAGCATCTAGAAAATGACCTACAGAAGATGATGCGATTAAAGCATGAAAATATGTCTTTAAATGAGTTGATATGCAAGAAGAGAAGGACTTGTAGAACTCCGCTGGGAGACCATCTGGGCCAGGTGCTTTGGCTAGAGGAAGATTTTTGATTGCAGAGATGATCTCATCATGAGAGATGGGTTGACTAAGTAGGTGGATATGTTGCTCTGAGAGATGAGGCAAATGTAATGATGACAGAAAACTGGAAATTTCAAAGTCATTAGCTGCGACTTCTGAAGAGTAAAGCGACGAGTGAAAGGATTCAAAAGCCTCAAGGATTTGAGAAGAGGAGGTCAAGGAGGAACCCACAGATGACCGGATAACAGATATACGCTCCTTAGTTCTCTTGCCTTTAAGATAAGACGCAAGCAGTTTGCCAGCTTTGTTGGCCTCCGAGTAATAAACAGAATTTTGTTTAAAAGTAATTATGTTACCCCTCCGAAGGGACACCACCTTGTAGTGGTGGAGGGGCTTCTGTGTTTCAATGACTCAGAGGGCTATGTGGAAGGGTTACCCATATCAGACAGGCCTCTGAGGAGAAACCAGACAAAGAGTG
The DNA here is from genome assembly GCF_901765095.1 of Microcaecilia unicolor. Classification (NCBI taxonomy): domain Eukaryota; kingdom Metazoa; phylum Chordata; class Amphibia; order Gymnophiona; family Siphonopidae; genus Microcaecilia; species Microcaecilia unicolor. The sequence continues at coordinate 235,205,075 of NC_044037.1, forward strand.
TCCCAAACTAGGGAGAGTGGAAAGATGGTGACCTGAAGCTCATGCGCTCAATGGCCCAGCTGTCCTCTGAAATTCTGTCTTTGTTTACTTGGAATTTCCTCTCTGCATTTGCAGTTACCTTAACTGAGAGGAAGGGAACAATGGGGGGTCAGCTGCCGATGACCAGCGTTTTGTCCCCTGTGCAGAAAGTGTGGGACCGCTGCGCGACGAGCTGCCCACAGATGACTGGGTTGATGAGTCCTTTGATTAGCACCAGCGAAGGAGCGTCGATGCTCTTGGACCTGGAAACAACTTAATCGCTCCTGAGTCATTTAACCACCATGTCCAAAGGAGTGGAGGAGTGAGTTAGGAGTGTATGCTGAAACGGAAGTCGTTTACAGCTGAACCCGTGTCTGCGATGCCACTCCTAAACCCGTAAGAGCTATCAGCTTGGAGTTTTTGGCTCCCGTGGAGGTTACATTGAATATCATCTGGAAGGCGCTCCAGGACCTAATGGTGGTAGTAAATAATTTTGCTTCAGATATAATCTTATTAGTGAGCCACATGGATAATCGAATCAAATCCTTTGAGAATGAAAAATTGATACAGCAAATGAAGTTCTACAGGAGTAGGAAACGGTTAAGATTTTGAAAATGATAATAGACCAGAAAAATTTGAACAAAATGAATATTATTACAGACGATTAATATCAAGATTGTTGTTTTCCTAGAGTTCCGGGTATGACTCCTAAAGTTTTTTCCTCTGAAATGATTCCTCTTAGTATATTAATTCAAAAGGAGTGAAGCCTGTGAAACTGGGATTACCTTAATCAGTGGGAATTGGATTAGAGATTCAAGTGTTTGTATTGTTAAATAATTTCTGGTTTTAAAAGAGAAAAAATGAAATCAGGTGTATTATTTCTACTAATATTGGACAATAAGTATGTTTCCAACAAAATTAATTGACTATACACCGTCTTGGGTTTGAAGAAGCCAACCAGACGATCAATGTGGAATAATGATTCAGATAAATAATAACTGGGGATAATCAGGTTAATACCACATTTTCTTTGTTTACTGTTGTTTAATTGATCTCCTTGTCTTGTTTCACTCTCCCTATTTATTTTGTGGTCTAAGAAAGAGAAAGATTGTATATAATTCATTTATCTAGTTGAGATTGTTTTCCTCTAATATTATATTAATGTACAATCATCTCTGTATTACTGTTTGCAAGTGACCCTTGTAAAATGAAAAATTATAAATAAATGATTTAAAAGTAATTATGTTAGCTATATTTGACAATAAAGAATTATAATGCATTATATCAACATTATTCTAAGCATCTTTCAATATCTAGTTTAAAGATGTTTACAGGTCCTATATGGGATGTAGTTTTGTTTAGCAAATTGTTTCACCAATGTGCTCAATTGAGGGTTTCAACAGCTAATTACATTGAGTCAATCTTGGCCAATAGAAAAGGCTCAGGCAATGTAAAGAAATAACTTGGTTTTTTTTTCTACTTGTCTACATCCCATGCTTAAAAATTCTACAAGCAGAATGTGGAAGTCTCTGAACATCTGGAAGTAATAAAGTGCTCATCCGTTTTAATCCTCTTGTTTCACATGGGTGATTGGCTGAGAGCAAAGTAAAAACTACTGAATGTGTCGAGGTCAAAGCAGGAATCTCAAGCCCAAGACCAGCAAGCTGAAAAGGAAGAATTGTTCCAGGGCAATGTGCACAAAACCTGCTTTGTTATCACTCAAGCGTTCTCTCTTGTATGGACTAGAAAGACCCTCTCCAGAAACCTCAATAAATAAAATGCTGGGTAATTAACAAACCAGTAGAATATAAGCTTTCTGACATGAATAACTTGGCTTTTTCCCCTCCAAAACTAGTCATTTATAGAATGGGGCAAATTAAGAATATATGTGACATTTAGAGGAAGAAAATGGGTCAAATGCAAACCCGGTGGCTCATCCATAAAAGTTTTGCAGAGTTTCTCGTAAACAAAAATCATATATGATATATCATTCATCATGCACAATGTGTCACTAAAGTGTTTCTTTCTTAAAACATTTTATTTTTCTTGTTTGAATAGCTAGATGTTTGGCCTTTTTCCAAAAGTGTGTAAGGATATGTTCAAGAAAAGAGCTGAGTTGCTCAAAATAGCTTTGTATCACCATTGCTGAAATACAGAATGCAGTATTATTATATGTCACCAAATACATACTTCTGGTAGGTATTATTGATCTTGGCATCTGCAAGTCTGAAACTTATTTTCTTGCTATTTGACAACTCATCCTCAAAAATGACACAAGCTCTTCTTCAATACTGAAAAAACAATTTACAAGGACTAGGACTTGAATGGGGGGTCTTTTTCTTTTTACATCTGCTGCCAATTCCTGTGTATTGTGTTGGAAATTTACAACTGAGTTCGATTCCCGGCACAGGCAGCTCCTTGTGACTCTGGGCAAGTCACTTAACCCTCCATTGCCCCATGTAAGCCGCATTGAGCCTGCCATGAGTGGGAAAGCGCGGGGTACAAATGTAACAAAAAAAAAAAAAAGATTGACCAGGGGCAGTGTCAGTAGCAGAAGTAAGCAACAGGACCACTGAGAGAATAAGCCGGGCCCGGGGCAAGGCCGCCCCCCCCCCCCCCAAGGATCTTCGCCGCCACCGCCCCCCCCCTAGGATCAACACCACCACTGCCGCCCCCCCCCCCCCCCAGGATCCACTGCCCCATCCTCCCCGATAGCTGCTGCCGCCTGCCTGCCCTATTTGGTACCTTGGCTGGCGGGGATCCCAAGGCCCCACCAGCATAAGAATACATCATCCAGCGCTGCTCTTCTTTCTTCTGCCGCGTGGCCTTCCCCTGAGGCTGCTTTTTCTCTCAGGTCATGCATGCACGGCCTGAGGGGAAAAGCATCTGCAGGGGGAGGCACTGTGGCAGACTGTGAAGAAAAGCAACCTGCTGTGTCTGTTCCTACTACTACTACTACTATTTAGCATTTCTATAGCGCTACAAAGCGTACACAGTGCTGCACAAACATAGAAAAAAGACAGTCCCTGCTCAAAGAGCTTACAATCTAGTAGACAAAAAATAAAGCAAACAAATCAATTAATGTGAAGAGAAAAGAGGAGAGGAGGGTAGGTGGAGGCGAGTGGATACAAGTGGTTACGAGTCAAATGCAATGTTAAAGAGGTGGGCTTTCAATCTAGATTTAAAGATGGTCAAGGATGGGGCAAGACGTAGGGGTTCAGGAAGTCTGTTCCAGGCATAGGGCGCAGCAAGACAGAAGGAGCGAAGTCTGGAGTTGGCAGTAGCGGAGAAGGGAACAGATAAGAAGGATTTATCCAGGGAACGGAGTGCACGGGAAGGGGTGTAGGGAAGGACGAGTGTGGAGAGATACTGGGGAGCAGCAGAGTGAGTACATTACTACTACTCACCCTCCCAGTCCTCCCCAGCCTCCAAGGGGGGCCTGGCGCCAGAGTTTTCTCTCTTTTGCTCCTGTTGGGGCATGATCACCCGGGTCCCGTCAGGAGAGAAAGACCCCGGCGCCTGGCCCCCCTTGGAGGCCCGGGCCCAGGGAATTTTGCCCCCTCCGCCCCCCCTCTTGGCGGCCCTGGTAAGCAACTGTGTGACTGTCTGTCCAGAGGCAAAAGGATGTAGTGTTGGAGGAGTTGGGGCACAGCTCATCATTCTTCTATTGCTTAGTTTTTATAGAGTTCCAGTTTCATTTTTTTTCTCTATTCATGATGATCAATGTTCCCAATAGAGAGAGGTGAATAGTGGCATGCCCCAGGGACCTGTACTGCTACTAGTGTTATTTACATTAATTAATGGTCTAGAAAAGGGGGGTCACTCAAATTTACAGATAACACACAAATTCCAAAATATTTGAAACACAGACTGTAAGAAATTGCAGAAGGGACCTTGTAAGACTGAGGAATGGGCATCTAAATGACATGAAATTTAACGTAGAGAAGTGGAAAATGAAGTTTGTAGGGAAAAATAATCCTACCTTTTACTAAAACAAAGACATTCTGGACTTAAAAACATTTTAACATGGGACTTTCCTATACATTAAGCCCTGATTTTCTGCAATAGTATTTAGGGCTTTTTAAATATTATTTTTTGCCATTAGCACATGGGAGCATTTAACACCTTCTATTTAGGAGGCACTAACTGCTCTTGCATTAAGTCCATGTTATCCAGCGTGTGTAAACCCTGGATAATGACTTTTATAAAATTAATCCATGGTCTATGTGCATAAGAGTGTACAGCAGGGGCGGACTGAGAGTGATCTGGGCCCTTGGGCACTAAGGGTCATGGGGCCCTAATCACCTATCAAAAATGATTACCAACTAGATGGAAGCTAGAGGAAAGTGGGCCCCCCTACTGTTATGGGGCCTCGGGCACTGCCTTATTGTCGCAATGGTCAGTCCATCCCTGGTGAACACAGTGACAAGAAGGTACTTTCTTGCCTCCTATCCCATGACTGTAAAATTTTCTCAGGAGACTCTCATGAGGAACTTTGTCATAAGTTTTCTGAAAATCTAGATACACTACATAACCAGCACCCTTTATCCACATGTTTATTTACGCCTTTAAAGAAATGAAGTAAATTGGTGAGGCAAGACTTCCCTTGGCTGAACCCATGCTGTCTCTGTCCCATTAAACCATGTTTGTCTACCTGTTCCGTAACTTTATTCTTTATAATAGCTTCCACTATTTTCCCCGGCACTGAAGTCAGGCTTACCAGTCTGTAATTTCCTAGATCACCCCTGGAACACTTTTTAAAAAATCGGTATTATATTGGCCACCCTCCAATTTTCACATAGTACAGATGATTTCATTAACAACAGATCTGCAATTTCATGTTTGAGTTTGTTCAGTACTCTACATTTTCCAGGTTCACTGAGATTTCTTTCAGTTCCTCCACATTGTCATTTTGAAAGCCATTTCTAGTACAGGTAAGCCCTTACATCTTCTTCCATAAAGACCAAAGCAAAGAATTCATTCAATCTCTCCGCTATGGTCCTCCCTGAGTGCCCCTTTTGCTCCTTCATGATTTAATGGTCCCACGGATTCCATCACAGGCTTTCTGATTCTGATGTGCCTGAAAAAGGTGTGACTATGAGTTTTTGTTTCTGCGGCAAGTTTTTCTTCATATTCTCTTTTAGCCTTCTGTATCAGTGCTTTGCATCTAGCTTGACACTGCTTATGTTGCTTCTTATTTTCTTCATTCAGATCCTTTTTCCATTCTTTGAAGGATGCTCTTTTGGCTCTTTCACTGGCTGTTGTTTGCTTTTCTTTCCACCTTTGTTAATATGTGGAATACATCTGGTCTGGGCTTCCATTGTATTTTTCAACAATGTCCATGCCTGATTTAAAGTCCTAACCTTTGCAACCGACCCTTTCAGCTTCTTTTTAACAATTTTCCTCATTTTGTCATAGTCATCCTTTTGAAAATGGAATTCTGCTACAGTAGAATTTTTTAGTGACTTCACTCCAGATATCAGCTCAAATTTGAACGTTATGATCACTGTTTCCCAGTGGATCAAACGCCGTTACCTCTTGTACCATGCCCTGCATTCCACTAAGGACTAGATTTGAACCTTCTTGTCAGTTCTTGGACCAGTGCTTCAAGAAGCAGCCATTTATTACATCTAAGAATTTTACCACCCTAGCATTTCCTGATGTAACATTTATCTAGTCAATATTGGGGTAATTGAAATCACCATTATAATGTTGTCCAGTTTGCCAGCTTTCCTAATTTCTGTAAACATTTGTTCATCTGTCTGTTTGTTCTGTGTCAGCAATGTTTTTTAAAGAATAATTATCCTGCTTATTTTCGAAGGAGAAAGCCAGCCATCTTCCGACACAAATCGGTATAATTGAAAGCCAATTTTGGCCGGCTTCAATTGCTTTCCATCGCAGGGCCGGCCAAAGTTAAAGGGGGCGTTTCAGCAGGGTACGGAAGGCGGGATGGGGGCATGGTTACGAGTCATAAAACACCATCACCAACACCAGAAGTGAAAAAAAAATCACTGCACAATTTCTTAAGAAAAAAAAGGTAATAACCACTCAAAGAACTTGTGTAATAGGGTGACAAAGAAGACTGATTCAGCAAAATTGTATTTACAGTACTTATCTTAAAAAGCTGTATATTTCTGTGAGCAGTACATCAATTAGAGTCAGAGTCCCATAAAGAAAAGAGCTTTTAAAGTAAAGAATACAAACCTAACCCGGTACTGGCATGTCTAATATTTACACAGCTGCAGTAATACCAGCCATAGACCTGGTGTAACCATGGTCACATAAATGTGGCAGTGACATGTGTAACTGACTGTATTCTGTAAGTTACATGTGAAAGTGGAAGCTCCGCCCATGTTCCATTTATGCTCCATCCAATATATAACCCCCTTGCATTCACACACTATCCACTGGATTCTATGTAGCGTGACTTAAGTTACATGCGCAAATCCGGTCATATTCTGGATTTGCATGTGCAACATAATTAGTTAACAAGCCAATCAGCTGACACTAATTGGTATTAATTAAAATTTACCCACACAACTGTCTAAGCGTATTCTGCAACGTGATATGCGTAAATTCTAAGTTGCATAGCTGAAAAGGTGGCATAGTCATGGGTGTGGAAGGGGTGGGTCAAATTTGTACACGTTGTTATAGTATACACCCAGTCCATGCCTAATTTAGGTGTCAGCATTTACACCAAGTTTTACTTGGATAACTCTCCATGACTAAATTTAGTTGCACGGATGGGCATTCGGTGTATTTTATAATCTGCATAGAAATTTAGGCTTATTCTATAAAGTACATGTAAATTTAGGCATATTTATAGAATATGCCTGGGTATATTTTTTACGTGGATTTTTCAGGTGCCATATATAGAATCTAGCCCTATGCCACTTTCGCATGCCTTTACAGAATAGCGCTCAAGCTCCATGCTAGCTTCTTCATGAGTAAGTGTATATTTAAACATGCAGGGGGAATGTCAATGGATGCCAGTTATAAAATTGCCCTTCATGTGGATAGTGCCATGGTGGGGCATGGGCAGAGACAGGGTGGTCCTGGGACTTATTCGGATAGTGGCAATATTCAGTCTGATATAGAAGGCTCTCCTAAGTTATCTGGATAAGTTATCTAAATAGCGAACTGAATATTTGCCACTATCCAGATAAGCTCCAGTACTGACTGCCTTATCTAGAAATTCAGTGCTGGCCACTATCCAGATAGGACTAGATTCTATAAATGGTGCCTGGAAAATCCATGTGAAAAAAAATACGTCTAGGCATTTTCTATAAAGTACGCCTAAATCTAGGCATACTTTATAGAATAAACCTAAATTTCCACGCAGATTATAGAATATGCCAAGCGCTCATCTGCACGACTAAATTTAGTCGTAGGCAGTTACACCAAGTAAAACTTGGTGTAAATCTCAACAACTAAATTAGGTGCAGACTGGGTATATTCTATAACAACACACATAGATTTCTGTAACACCTACAACCCACCTATTCCACGCTCATGGCCAGACCTCCTTTTCAACTATGCTGCTTAGAATTTACATGCATCTCGTTACAGAATATGCCTAGACAATTGTCTGCGTAAATTCTAACTAATGCCAATTAGTGTCAATAATTGCTTATTGGCAATTATCAGCACTGATTGAAATTACTGCAAGAGCCACGCAGTAGCCGGGCGGTAACTCCATTTTGGCACACATTGGGCGCACGTAGACACTTACATGGCTTAGTAAAAGGACCCCCATGTTTCTTTCCTAGCAAGAAGTTTGTGCTTGTAAACTTTATGGTCCCTATTAGTTGGATTTTCAAAAGTGAGCTTCGCTGAAAGCTTCCTTTTGAAAATGTGATTCCAAGTCTGTGGGCCACTCAGACTAAAAGCTGACTTATAGAGCCATGCCCCCTAATAATGAGCCTGTGGCAGGCAGTGTTATATTTATAACACTGGCCAGGGCCGCTGAGAGACAAAGCTGGGCCCAGGGCAAACAATCTTCAAGGCCCCGCCGGTGCCTCACCACTGCTGCCATTGCTCCCCCACCGTCACCGCCACCTCCCTCCTGCAGCAGCGAACGAGAGAGTGCTCTGCTGGCTACATCCTGCTTCCTGTGAAGTAAGTTCCTGTTTACACAACGGCAGGACGCAGCAGGAAGAAGGACCTGTGGACGGTAGAGCAGTCTCTTTTGATTGCTGGAGCCGAGCCCTCCTTGGAGCCTGGGCCCAGAAAATCTTGTCCCCTCTGCCCCCCTCCTCTCTGAGGCCCTGATGCTGCCTGCAACATGCAAAAACATTGATTATTCAGCAGTAGTATCTGGATAATGGGTGCCACTGAACATTAGAACAGAGTGGTGATTTGCAGGCATTAGCTGGACAGTAGCGAAATTCAGCTGCCATTTGGACAGCCAACAGATTTTAAATTTGGTACAATGTTTAATGGGCAACCAATAGGGTATAATCAGAGAGAGACTGATAAATTCCTGCCTACAGCAGCCTGTTATCAGACAGGCTACCACATTTCAAATGAGTTGTAATGAACACAAATACACAGATGGCAAACCCAAATAAATCCCATTGCAATAGTCTAAGGTAGTTAGCACCATCAATTGAAGGATAATGTGAGTCTGCAGCCGACAATAACTGCCAAATTCATATCACCAGATTCAAATTTAAAAATGCAGATCAAAATATACTTCCCAATTGCATTTTCATTAACAAACATTCATCTACTAATACTATCAAATTTTGCAAAAAAGGCATGAGGCATCAGCTTTATCTATTGGATTTTTAGGAGGTACATGGAGGTAAGGAATGCCTTACCCACAACCTCAGTTTTCTTTAAATTAGGGGCCCTTTTGCTAGCATTAAATATTAGAGTAGCCTAGTGGTTAGTGCAGCAGACTTTGATCCTTGGGAATTGGGTTTGATTCCTATTGCAGCTCCTTGTGACTCTGGGCAAGTCACTTAACCCCCATATACTATCAGGTGAATTTTCGAAAGAGAAGGGCGCCCATCTTCCGAAGCAAAACGGGAGATGGGCGTCCTTCTCTCAGGGTCGTCCAAATCGGCATAATCGAAAGCCGATTTTGGGCATCCTCAACTGCTTTCCGTGGCGGGGACGACCAAAGTTCACGGGGGCGTGTTGGCAGTGTACCGAAGGCGGGATGGGGGTGTGCTTAACAGATGGGCGTCCTCGGCCGATAATGGAAAAAAGAAGGGCGTCCCTGACGAGCATTTGGCCGACTTTATTTGGTCCCTTTTTTTTCACGACCAAGTCTCAAAAAGGTGCCCGAACTGACAAGATGACTACCGGAGGGAATCGAGGATCACCTCCCCTTACTCCCCCAGTGGTCACCAACCCTCTCCCACCCCCCAAAAAATTAAAAAAACATTTTTTTCCAGCCTCTATGCCAGCCTCAAATGTCATACCCTGCTCCATGACAGCAGTATACAGGTCCCTGGAGCAGTTTTAGTGGGTGCAAAGCACTTCAGGCAGGCAGACCCAGGCCCATCCCCCCCTAGCTCTTACACTTGTGGTGGTAAATGTTGAGCCCTCTAAACCCCCCCCCAAACCCACTGTACCCACATGTAGGTGCCCCCCTGCTCCCATAAGGGTTATGGCAGTGGTGTACAGTTATGGGGAGTGGGTTTGGGGGGGGGTTGGGTGTTCAGCACACAAGGGAAGGGAGCTATGGACTTGGGAGCAATTTGTGAAGTCCACTGCAGTGCCCCCTAGGGTGCCCGGTTGGTGTCCTGGCATGCCTTGGATTTGGTCATTTTTGAAATGGGCGTCCTCTGTTTCCATTATCAGCGAAAACCTAGGTCGCCCATCTCTAAGGTCGGCGATCTCAACATTTAGGTCGACCATCTCTAAGGTCGACCTAAATGTTAAATTTGGGTGTCCCCAACCGTATTATCGAAACGAAAGATGGACACCCATCTTGTTTTGATAATACGGGTTGCCCCGCCCCTTCCCGAGGACGTCCTCAGAGATGGGCACCCTTAGAGATGGTAGTCCCCGTTCGAAAATGCCTCTCCACGTAAACCACTTTGAATGTAGTTGCAAAAACCACAGAAAGGCAGTATATCAAGTCCCATTCCCCTTCCCTTTAAAACAGGATTTTAACATGTGGCAAGCCCAGGACTAATGTTGCATCAAGTAGGGGCATTCTCAGGATTCTTTATTGCATTATTGTTTCCATTAGTTTGCAGTACCTGCTGAGAGTTAATATGGGACCACTTACCACCTCTTATTTAGGATATGCTAAGTGCTCCCGCGTTAACTCTGTATTAACCAATTAGCACGCGATAAATGTAACATGTTAGCCGGTTAACCCTTTCACACCCTCTCTCCACCCACGCCATGTCCCCTGACAGAAAAATTCAGTAATGCATGGTTTAACATGTGGTAACAGGCAAATTACTACAAAACCTGTTAATGCGGTCGCACGGTAGTCTGTTTTCAGGTGTTAGATCTGCGTTAAGTGCTTGACCCACTTTATTAAAATGGCCCCTTAATTGCTAATTTATTATCCTGCATCTAATTTCTAGTAGCAGTTAACACACAATTAATCACTCCTCAATGGCACTGGTCGCAACTTTTGGCATAGCTACGTGAGGCCACGGGGGCCTGGGCCCCCGTAGATTTGGCCCTGGACCCTCCTGCCGCCGACCGTCTCAACCCCCCCATCGCCAACCCTCCCCCGCCGTCACCTACCTTTGCTGGCGGGGGACTCCAACCCCCGCCAGCCGAGGTCCTCTTCTTCCGGAGCAAGGCTTTGTTTTGTTTGAGTCTGATGTCCTGCCCCCTCACCTCGTGCTCTGGACCCCCCCCCCCCCCCCCCCCCCCCCGCCGAACTTTGGCTATGCCCCTGCTTCTGGCACTTGAAAATGAATGTAATCAGCAAAGAACATACTTATCAAATTTAGGACCCTGTTTACTAAGGTGCGCTAGCATTTTTAGCGCATGCTAAAAATTAGTGCACACTAACCGTGTAGATGCCCATAGGAATATTATGGGTATCTACATGGTTAGCACGTGCTAAAAATGCTAGTGTGGCTTAGTAAACAGGGTCCTTAGGGGGTCTCTTACAAAGCTGCGGTAAGCCCAATGCAGACTTACCGCTCATTAATCCAGAACTACCACCGGGCTACTGCAGCAGCCTGACAGTAGTTGCTACCCCAGCATGCACCACTTCCGGCACGAGTTACCATGGTTCACTTGCCGCACGGCCATTTCTTTAAAAAAAAAAGACAGCCTTTTACCCGCTGCAGTAAAAGAAGGCCTCAGCATGCGTCAAAAACACACACTGATACCAGCACAGACCCCTTTTACCGCAGCTTGGTAAAAGGACCCCTTAGTGAATTTGAGAGAGAGATCAGAGGTAAAATGTAAATCGTACACAGCATAGATGAAAATACAGAGCCTTGTGGGATGCTGTACTCTGATAACCTGCAGGCTGACTCACCTCCATCATTCACCACCTTAAGCCATCTCTATTGCAGGAAAGACTAAAGCCAGTTTCTCACTTGCCCTGTTAAACCTATCTCACCCAATCAAGAAAGCATTAACTCATGTTCAATGGTGTACATTACTTTCAAATGACTTACCTTTGCTAGCTCAATGAAAATCCACTATTTTTGTTAAATGCATTTTACCCTAAATACAAAACATTCTAAAGATATTAGTGACTGCATAGTGAGTTAACGGCTAGATTTTGTAAAGTGCATTACTGTGTTAGCGCGTGCTAATGCACTTAAGACCTATTAAAATGCTCCCACTACATGAAATGTGACCCACAGTAAATAACATGCATGGTAATGTGGTAAGTACCCTTTAAATTTAGCCCTAAATATAGGGCTCTTACCATATTATTTATTTCTGTGGATCACATGGCGGTTACTTACGAGTAAAGTGGTTTGAGGTAGATGGATTAACACTGTCACTGCTGTCTGCACTTTCACTGCTAGAAACGTCTTCATCTGATTCCTGTACAGAAGAGCAGGGTGAAGAACCATCCACTTCTTCAAACTTCCTCTTTAAAATTCCACTCATAGCTGCAATGCTGTCATATGCACCTATAGCAGGAAACAAAGCAATGAAGCATTTCACACCAGGCCACACAAGCAAGGTCTCGAAGGTAATGTTTCATAGTGCTATTTGTACATAACTTGACAGTTTGCAAACCCAATAAAGGGGCTAAATATTAAAAGCTATTTACAAATATATTAGGTTAATCCAAAAGAATCATCATGTTTGCTGACCTTTCTGTATACTTAAATGCAATATGATTTATGATTTATTTCAAATCTGCTATACTGCTAAACACAGAACATATCAAAGCAGTTTACAATGTAACAATAATAAAAATAATAAGAAGGAACTCCAATTATTTATAAAGAAAAGCCATACACACAAGACCAAACATAATAATCAAGTAAAACTTTAAAAATAAAACCTCCTAGGAAACAAATCTGCAGCACTGAGATACCCAGATACAAAAATAAATAATAAATATCACAATAATTCTATTCAATTAAAACCTAACAACCATAGAGGGGCATTTTGCACATTACATCCAAAATCCAAATAGGAAATAAGGTCATTTTTGAAAATACTGTTTTGAACAAGGTTTTATGCTTTGGATGTTTTGTTTTTTGGTCCATTGTCGAAAAAAGAAAACCAAATAAGTGCAAAATGTAGAGATTCATGCCATTGGGTTGTAGGAGGAGCAGGGGCGTAGCTACGTGGGGCCACGGGGGCATGGACCTCCATAGATTTGGCCCTGCCCCCCTGCTGCTGACCCTTTTGACCCCCCTTCCCACTGCTGCCAAAGTCCTCTTCAGCGCTGGTCTCCAGCGCGGCTGCATTGCTGATCTGCAGTGCAAGGATTCTGTTTCTGTGAGTCTGACGTCCTGCACTTAGGAATGTGCAGGATGTCAGACAGACTCACAGAAACAGAATCCTTGCACTGCAGATCAGCAACGCGGCTGCACCGGAGACTGGCGCTGAAGAGGACTTCGGCTGGCGGGGGTTGGAGAACCCCACCAGCAAAGGTACCCAACGATGCCATTGGCGGCAGGGGAGGGTTGGCGGCAGTGGGAAGGGGGGTCGAAAGGGTCGGCGGCAGGAGGGTCAAAGGTGGTGGCGGTGGTGCTGGGGGGGTCAAAAGTGGTGGGGGGATCAGCAGCACCAGGGAGGGGAGCTAAAATGTACCCCCTCACCTCAGGCTCTGCACGCCTCTCTGCCGAAGTCTGGCTACGCCCCTGAGGAGGAGCCAGCATTTTTAGTAGACTGATCCCCCAGACATGCCAGCAGAGCAATGTTCACTTCAAGAAAATGCTCCCAGGTGCATATCTCACCATTGCTCCCTTATCTTGTCCCCTGAGCCCTCCAAAACCCACCCAAAACACTCTGTCCCCCACTGTACACCATTACAATAGCCCTTATGGGTGAAGGGGACACCTATATGTGGGTACAGTAGGGCTTTGGTGACTTTGGAGGGAGGTCACCGTTTCCACCACAAGTGTGACAGGTAGAGGGAGATAGGGACCTGGCTCCCCCACAGTGCACTGCATTGACCACTACGCTATTCCAGGGACCTGCATGCTGCTTTAATAGACCTTACTTTAACATCTGAGGCTCTCATAGAGACAGGTAAGTAATACTTTTATTCACATTTTTGGGGGTGGGAGGGGAGTCAGTGACCATTGGGGGCACTGGGGGGGGGTCACCCCTGATTTCCTCTAGTGGTCATCTGGTCATTTAGGGCACCGTTTTGTGCCTTATTCATTCTGAAAACAGGTCTAGACCTGTATGGTTTTGTTTTGTTCCATTATGGCTGTAAAACGTCCGAGTGTTAGGCACAACCAATCCTGCCTTCAAAATGCCCCTGACATGCCCCCTTGTGATTTGGACATATTGTAGACGAATTGCATAGATACACATCTGCAAAATAGGTTTCAAAAATACCAATTTGGACGTTTTGAGAAGAAACATGTCCAAATGGTGCTTTATGACACTTTTTGGATGTCTTTTTTTTCTTTTGAAAATGAGCCCCATAGTATTCTTCTAACCCAAAAGTCTGCATAAAATAATATGTCTTTATTAATTTTTTGAAGTTTTTAGGGGAACTTTCTGCTCTTATATCAATAGGAAATTGATTCCACAGGGAGAAACTAATTAGAAAAATGCCTTTTCTCTAGTAGACTCCCATCATGCTTTAGAACGAGGTGGCATCACAAATTTATGTGCCATAGTTGATCTAAGTGCCCTTCCTGGAACCTAAGGTACTATGCTAGATATGATGGAATCTTGGTTTACCATGCTTTGTGAGCAAGAGTCAACAACTTAAATTGGGATCTATATTGAACTGGTAAGCAATGGTATTGCAAATATAGAGGAGTCACTCTATCAAATTTACTTGCCTTACCAAGCAAGCATATGGCTGCATTTTGAAGAGTCCATAACCGCTTAAGGTTAGATGCTGATAATCCCACATAAACTACATGGCATAATCCAATTTAGAAATAACAAAGGCATGTATCAATGCATGTAATGATGACTAATTAAGCAATGATCTAAGAGTCTTAAGACGAATAGAAAAAAAACCCTTTCAAACATCACACTACTAACTTGTTCATAAAATGTAAGATGAGAATCTACAATAACTACCAGATATTTAATTGACTGGAGCCTCAAAAAGAGTTGGAACTACAGATGGAGATTCTAAATGACCAGTTAATCAACAAGCAGTTGTCTTTGAAGTGTTTCAAACAAGCTTATATGCCTGTAACCAATTACTAACAATTGAAAGACAATTTTGTAATTCGTAAAATCTAAACCATGTGGACAGACCTTAAATAACAAAATATCATCCGCATATACACAAAAACCAATACAAAACTCCTGAATTAGCATAAGAAGAGGACTAATATTAAACAAAATCAGGGATAAATCTGATCCCTGTGGAACCTCTGACCTAGGCTCATATGATGCTGATTTATTAGATCCTATCATAACTTCAAAAGTCCGTTTAGATAAGAACAATGAAAACCACTCCAATGCTGTACCTCCAAGTTCCAATGATCTCAGCCTCTCTAATAATAAACAATGATCAACCAAATCAAATGCAGAGCTTAAATCCAATGATACAGCCAAACCAATTTTTCCTGCCTCGAATGTACAGTAACCCTCATTCATAAAAGCCCCCAATGCTGTTTCTGTACTATAGCCAGCAAGAAAACCCAATTGTCCAGGATGTAAAACATTGCTTCACTCAATGAATGAGGTTAATTGATCTACTACTTCCTTTTACATAAGCTTATTCAGAAAGAACAGATTAGAAACAGGTCTATAATTATACACTATAGACCAAATAGGAATTTTTTTTAGGAGAAACAATATTTGTCCATATAAAAAACATACAATCTCTTCCCTTACACATGTGAGTATATTAAATATTAATATCAAAAAAATTCACAAATGGAAGGAAAAAGCCTTCAGACTCCAAATAAACATTCTTAAACAAATACCAACATACAGGAACTTCAAACCAGTGGCTGTTCTTCCACAGATTATTCACAGTCTCAAAATGGCTCCCATAGTTATAAGGTGACATCAGACGCTGAGAAAAAACTCTACCAATCACATCACAATCATTCAAATACTATGCTTTTGCATTGCAATTTAATGAAAATGACACCACTCGATCTTAGAATTCAACTCCTGTGGTTCTAATGTCCTTAACTGGAAAATCCATTTGTGCTTTAATTGTAGCTAAACACGAGACTGTGAATAAACTGTTAAACAACCGCCATGGGTTTGGAGTTCCTGTATTTGGGTATTTGTTTTTATATTTTTGAGGTAACTTACTGTGCTCTAATTCCTTTTTTCTTTTTTGAAGTATTTGCTCCATGGACCCTGATGCAGCAAGTGGAAACACTGGCCACCATTGGCCATGGAACAGCAGTAGAAAGCATCATACTACATTTAAGTTAAGTGTGTTTGCAATTTTGAAAAATATTCAGTTAAACATTTTGGTGCTTTGGGAGGTTTTTTCAGCCAGTGATGTCAGTAAGAACTCCATTGCTGTTATAAGAGCATTTATTTGGAGTCTGTTGAGGCTTTTTCCTCCCATTTGTGCATTTTTTGATACGTTTTGATATTAATGTTTAATATACTCACGTGTGTGGGGGAAGAGATTGTACTTTCTATAATTATACATAGTCATATAGTCCAGAGTAGAATTTTTCAAAATAGGTCTTAATTAGGCCTTCTTCTTCTCAAGGGTACCACACCTAGAATCTGATTAATCATTAATAAGCCTAGTAGTAACAAATCATGCATAGAAACTTTTAACCATTGAGAAGGACAAGGGTCTAAATCATAGTAAGTCACATTTATTGAAGCAAATAATTTAGAATGTGATGTCAATATAGGCAAGTTATACGTGAAAGTCCAATGAGCCTGATGTATAATGTCCAAATCAGTCTTTTAAACTATCAGATGTATGAGAAAGTGAATTAAAATGTTGTTGCAAATCTGAAATTTTCTTATCACAATAAACAGCTAAACTGTCTGCAGAAGGCATAGGTCTTACTTGATGCAAATCTCCCTGGAGTTCTGTGTCTATAGAGGATAGCTTTTTAGCTGGAGCCTTAGCTTGCAAACAATTCTAGAATAGCAATAGCAATGTAATTACACTATTTCAAACCATAACTTCAATGACTGCTTCTTATGATTGAGAAGAACAGAGCCACACGTTCAAGTATGATGTTATTTTACTGTTAACCCCAATTGTTGGAAACGAAGCGGGAGATTCATCAAGCAGCGATAGGGCCTTCACGTGTGCATGGGGCCTTAATGTGCACTAAATGCTATGAAGTCAATAGGTATAAAATGGGTTTCTTAGCATTTAGGGATAGAGTCTATATATATGGCACCTGAAGAATGAATTTCCGCATAAGCGTATTCTATAAGCAGTGCCTAGATTTAGACGTGGTATATATCCCAGTGCCTAGAACTATGCGCATTCCATTTACACCAAGGGAAACGTGACATAAATACCAGTGCATAGATTTAGGCGCAGGAGGCGGTGCGTGTAAATTTTGGAATGCCCATTTCCCTGCCTGTAACCATGCCCCTTTTTGGCTCCATGCATTAGAATTGAGGTGCTGTGCGTTACAGAATACGCTTAGCGAGTTATGTGTTTAGGTTCTAATTATTGACAATTAGTGCTCATTATTGCTTAAGTGATGTTTAAAATGCTGATTAGCTTGTTAAGCCAATTAAGTTACATGCGCTGTTACAGAATACGCTTGGAATTTGGCGCAGAACGTTAGGTGCGATTTATAGAATCTGGTGGTTAATGTAGGTTAAGGCCCTAATGCCGCTTGATGAATTTCCTCCTAAGTCCATCTTTATTGCATAAAATGGGACCTGTGCTAAGATAACATGTCTTAACAGTAGCCCACATTGATAACTATGCCCTTTCGTCTTTGAAACAAACAGCTTTATTATTGATAATCCTTGTCTTATTTAATTATTCCTTATTCTTGAAATTGTGATTAACCCCTTTCTTTTTTGCCTATCTCACATTTTTTTTCAATTCCATTATTGTTTCTGCATGGACACACCAGACCACAACTCATTCTCTGAGAAACCGTTTTTTAAATACAGCTAATGAGCCTATCACTCCTGGAGCTGTAACCTCCTGTTCTAGAGCATTCTCCTCTGCTAATGGGTTTCTTCCTGTTAAGCACATGAACTAAAATGGTGAATATCTCTGTGTCTATGGGAAGCCCCTAAATTGACCATCTGCAGCTAATCATCTTTATCTGCCAAGCAGTCCACAGAAAACATGCAGAAAAACAGGATTTATTTGAAGCCGAATTGTAACCCTTCTGACTTACAACAAACCAAGCAAAAATAAACCAACCATAGGTTAAGAACATTGTTTTCCTTTAATTATACAGTCATTTTCATGCTGATATACAATAACAATAATAATAATATACTTATTTCAGATAACAAAAAATACTCAGACATTATATAAGACGATAAAGCTTTTGACATTACTATTTAATAACATGGTAACAGAGTAAGAAGGGTGGTGTAACAAATGACAAGAAAGAAAAATGCATAAAATAAATAAAAAATAACACAGTAGCTTAGGGCATATAAAAATGATCAAGTATACTTGTGATCTACATGCTATGATTTATTTCAGCTGCCAGTCAGAGCAGCTTGACTGCTTACAGAATGTTTCTTCTCCAAGTCAGGGGTTTTTTTTGGTCTTTCTTTTGTGTTCTTGACTATCCTGAGTAAATAAGCATACTTAATCCACAGCCATACTCTCACACTAATTTTGAAATAATCAAAACATCTATCAAAGCTATGACGGTTGTTTCCTAACATCTCGCAGCCTATGAGTGGAGGAGTGACCTAATGGTCTGTGCAGCAGGCTGCAGATCTGGGAAACTAGGTTCAATTCCCACTGCTGCCTAATGGTCAGCAGTGGGTTGGGATCCTGGGGAACTGGGTTCAATTCCCACTGCAGTGACCCTGGGAAAGTCACTTAGCCCTCCATTGCCCCAGGTTTAATATATTACTTAGAATATGAGCACATTTGGGAAAGTGCTAGTATCTGTAAAGAATTGTCAAATGCTTAGGTCTAGGTGGTACATAAACACTTAAATAAAAAAAAAATGTCTGTGTAATCTTTTTGGAATGTATGAAACTGATGTTATAACAAGTACCCATGGGAGAAGCACAGAAGTCTGCATTTGAAGTTTGTTTTATAAAGACAACATAGGTGCCTTGTGCTTGTATAAAATAGGGACCCAGATCCCATCCCAAAAGCATACAAATGTCAGCATATATATTTAAACCTATTCCAAAGTTGGCGTGTGCATACAAGCATACTCATGTATTTTATAAAATATGGGGACATCACAACTCCATTCCTGCTCTGCCCAAACTGTGACTCCAGGAATGCCTAAACTTGGTGCCCAAATAAATCCATGCAATACTTCAATGTACATATAAATAGAAAATGACAGCAGATAAAGACAATACACCTGAAATTCAGACCAGGGGAGATAGCTGGGCTGTCTCCTGCGGTCCCCACTAAATCCAGCTATTCAGTGCCAGGCTATTTCCGGTCAGTGGCATTGAATATCCAGTTTAACTTTGGCTGGTCCGACTTTCACCTGCCAAGCTGATATTCAGCGCTGGCCGGTTAAAGTCAGACTGGCCAAAGTTATTCTACCTAATGCGGTGGCCAAATATGGCCGCCAAACTTGGCCAGTCTGCTTTTAAAAATTGGGGAATAGCTGGTTATATCGTGCGATATAATCGGCTATCTTTAAGCTGCTACCCAGTGAAATTCAGTGCCTGATAGCCAGCTATTCGGCATTGAATATTGCTGGATACCCACCTACAGTGGTGGAAATAAGTATTTGATCCCTTGCTGATTTTGTAAGTTTGCCCACTGACAAAGACATGAGCAGCCCATAATTGAAGGGTAGGTTATTAGTAACAGTGAGAGATAGCACATCACAAATTAAATCCGGAAAATCACATTGTGGAAAGTATATGAATTTATTTGCATTCTGCAGAGGGAAATAAGTATTTAATCCCTCTGGCAAACAAGAACTAATACTTGGTGGCAAAACCCTTGTTGGCAAGCACAGCGGTCAGACGTCTTCTGTAGTTGATGATGAGGTTTGCACACATGTCAGGAGGAATTTTGGTCCACTCCTCTTTGCAGATCATCTCTAAATCATTAAGAGTTCTGGGCTGTCGCTTGGCAACTCGCAGCTTCAGCTCCCTCCATAAGTTTTCAATGGGATTAAGGTCTGGTGACTGGCTAGGCCACTCCATGACCCTAATGTGCTTCTTCCTGAGCCACTCCTTTGTTGCCTTGGCTGTATGTTTTGGGTCATTGTCGTGCTGGAAGACCCAGCCACGACCCATTTTTAAGGCCCTGGCGGAGGGAAGGAGGTTGTCACTCAGAATTGTACGGTACATGGCCCCATCCATTCTCCCATTGATGCGGTGAAGTAGTCCTGTGCCCTTAGCAGAGAAACACCCCCAAAACATAACATTTCCACCTCCATGCTTGACAGTGGGGACGGTGTTCTTTGGGTCATAAGCAGCATTTCTCTTCCTCCAAACACGGCGAGTTGAGTTCATGCCAAAGAGCTCAATTTTTGTCTCATCTGACCACAGCACCTTCTCCCAATCACTCTCAGCATCATCCAGGTGTTCACTGGCAAACTTCAGACGGGCCGTCACATGTGCCTTCCGGAGCAGGGGGACCTTGCGGGCACTGCAGGATTGCAATCCGTTATGTCGTAATGTGTTACCAATGGTTTTCGTGGTGACAGTGGTCCCAGCTGCCTTGAGATCATTGACAAGTTCCCCCCTTGTAGTTGTAGGCTGATTTCTAACCTTCCTCATGATCAAGGATACCCCACGAGGTGAGATTTTGCGTGGAGCCCCAGATCTTTGTCGATTGACAGTCATTTTGTACTTCTTCCATTTTCTTACTATGGCACCAACAGTTGTCTCCTTCTCGCCCAGCGTCTTACTGATGGTTTTGTAGCCCATTCCAGCCTTGTGCAGGTGTATGATCTTGTCCCTGACATCCTTAGACAGCTCCTTGCTCTTGGCCATTTTGTAGAGGTTAGAGTCTGACTGATTCACTGAGTCTGTGGACAGGTGTCTTTCATACAGGTGACCATTGCCGACAGCTGTCTGTCATGCAGGTAACGAGTTGATTTGGAGCATCTACCTGGTCTGTAGGGGCCAGATCTCTTACTGGTTGGTGGGGGATCAAATACTTATTTCCCTCTGCAGAATGCAAATAAATTCATATACTTTCCACAATGTGATTTTCCGGATTTAATTTGTGATGTGCTATCTCTCACTGTTACCAATAACCTACCCTTCAATTATGGGCTGCTCATGTCTTTGTCAGTGGGCAAACTTACAAAATCAGCAAGGGATCAAATACTTATTTCCACCACTGTAAGTGCCATTTTAGTGGCCATTTTATTTTAAATATTGGGCGGAATGTGGCCGATCAAGTCTGCCCATCCACGGAGCCAACCTTTCAAATTTACTGAGGGTGCTCAACTTATAAAAATGTCCTTTCCCTAGGCACAGGGATATTGGTGGCACCTATGTCCATCTATACCAATTCGTAAGCTCTACAATTCCCTCTTCTCTGTTTGTCCCATGCTTTCTTGTCTCCACCACCTCTGCTGGGAGGCTATTCCATGCATCCGCCACCCTTTCTGTCAAAAAGTACATTATGGGACAGTTTTATAATGAAAAATAAAAAGCCCTTTACATATGGACCACCTCTCCCCCAAATGAACATCCTCAAACTGGTATTAACTTGCTCTGTTTCTGTGGAGCAGTAGGTTTCTGATAGTCACCCGGCTACCCCATGGCTTGCAGTGTTACTAGGACACATTTCCTTTATTAGCAGCTTGTGTACACATTAGTTATCGCCTCTTCTTCCCTTACTTCTGCTCATGAGGGAGTGAAAGGTATGCTGTTTCCACACTGCTCTCTCTGAACCTTTGTTCTTATATATGTATTTATTTTAAAATATTTATAATAAGCCTATTACAATTTTCTAAGTGGAGGACAGGTTAAACCATTAGACAATAAGCAGTTTAAGAAAAAGATAAATTATTGGTAACAGAATATAAAACAATCAAACCCTATTGCATAATCTGATTAAATATCATCTGCTTGATCCCCTTGTGAAATTTCCTCTCAGCATTAAAGAGCATGTGGCTTATGCAGTGTGCCACTGAAGAAATATTGGAAAGGAGTTTCCACTTTAAGGTGTCAACAGCTTGACAAGGCACATTTTTGTGTAAGAGTTTTCTGCTTCACATTTAAAGATGGAACTTGATGTATCTGTCTTAAGCATCTTTGAATTCTGTCATGAGTATTTTAACACCCAACAGAAAGGACTTAACAAGGATCTGGGGTTCCTAGCCCATTATAAACCATAAAGCTGTATGTCTCTGTTGATCACCCTCCCCTCACCTATCCACACCCACCCTGTTAGAATATCAATGATATGCTTTGATGTCCCCATGCATACCTCCTACCCACCCCCATCCTCCCACCCTGTCAGACTGTCATAGTAATGCTTGAATGTTTTCACTTATATACACTGTCAGCTAGCACATTTGCTTATTTCCGATCTGACGAAGAAGGGCAACCTTCGAAAACTAATCAAGAAATGTATTAAGTTATGTCCAATAAAAAGGTATCATCTTATTTTCTTTTCCATGTTTTATTTTGTTTGATTTCTATTGATAACCTCTCAGCATAGAAACAGAGAAACATGAAGGCAGATAAAGAGCATGTGGCTTATGCAGTGTGCCACTGAAGAGATATTGGAAAGGAGTTTCCACTTTAAGGTGTCAACAGCTTGACAAGGCACATTTTTGTGTAAGAGTTTTCTGCTTCACATTTAAAGATGGAACTTGATGTATCTGTCTTAAGCAGCTTTGAATTCTGTCATGAGTTTGATTGCGTCTACCTCTACTTGGAAGGCATCCTTCTACTACCATCTCAATAAAGAAGTAGCTTTCTATCACATAAGTACATATGTATTGCCATAGTGGGACAGACCGAAGGTCCATCAAGCCCAGCATCCTGTTTTCAACAGTGGCCAATCCAGGTCACAAGTACCTGGCAAGGTCCCAAAACAGTAGAATTCATTTTATGCTGCTTATTCTAGAAATAAGCAGTGGATTTTCCCCAAGTTTATTTAATAATAGTCTATGGACTTTTCCTTTAGGAAGCCATCCAAACCTTTTTTTTAATTCTTTATTTATTAGATTTTGCATTTATATCTATACAACATAAATGTGATGAAATACAGAAAATAAAATACTATAGAGTAATACATTACCCAGAATATAACACAAGAAGAATTTTCTTTTTCAACATTTGTCCACAAATTTTTGGATCAAGAACTAAGAAATTCTAACATAGGAAAAAAACCCCAGATTTATAACAATAAAGAGCGGATGGGAGATCATTATGGGTTCTGTTCCAAGGGTGGAACATTCCTTTCCTTTGCTTCAATGAAATATAATAATTTCTTGGGGTTAAAGAAAAGGTAGTTTATCAAATTCAAGGTAATACAACACTTACAAGGGAATTTCAAGATAAAAGTACCACCTAACTTTAGAACCCTAGCTTTATACATCAAAAATTCCTTTCTTTTCCTTTGAGTAGCTCGCGCCAGATCAGGGAAAACTTGAATTTTATGTCCCATGAATAAATCATTTACTGTATATGCCTGAAGTATGACCTTAAGATGTTATTACGGTCAAGTTCAAGTGCAAATGTCACCAGCAATGTAGTGCGTTCAGAAATAAATTCAAGGGAGGATTCCAGGAATTCTGTCAGATTCAAATCAGTAGAAGGAGCAGCTTGGGCTTTATCTTTAGGCAATGAAGATATCCCTGTGATATACTGGGTTCTCGTTATAGGAGGATATGCCTCCTCTGGAATCCCCTCTGAAATGTTTTTTGAGATTTAACTTTCTGCTCCTGAATTTGTTCAGACATTAAGTGATTAGATTTCTTTAAATCAGTTATTTCATTTTTAAATGAAGTATTTATTTATTTTATTTATTTATTGCATTTGTACCCCACATTATCCCACCTTTTTGCAGGCTCAATGTGGCTTACAGAGTGAGGTTATGATAAAGTCAGTACATGATTTAAATACAGTTGGTCAGAAGCTGAAGTAAGAGAGGTGATAGATGGGCTGATGTTGGGTAGGTTGTATGAGAAATGTTTTAGGTGTGTTTGGGTAATTTGAGGCATGAATTGTATCATTGAGGGTGGTTATTGTAAGCTTTGTTAAAGAGGTGTGTTTTCAGAGCTTTGCGGAAGCTGGTTAGATTGTTCATGGTTTTCAGGGTTTTGGGTAGCAAAAGCAAGGTATTGTTCACACCCTGAATAGCGTCCCATAAGGCATTCATAGTTACCACTGCAGGTCTCTCTAATAGTCCAGTACTCAAGGTGCTGATCTCCAGGGCATTTAGTGCAGATCCTCGAACCGAGTCCTGCATCGATATTCCTTTGCCCGGGGTAGAGGTACTCGCGGGTCCTCCTGCAACAAACACTGAAGAGCCGGAAGATTCCACGGCGTCCAAAGGCTGTAACCCCGCATGTAACAAATCGGTTCCGGGTCGTGGGGGTGCAGTGTGAGAGGGAGGGGTGAGCGTAACTCCCTCAATGCTGCACTCAGCCCTCGACGGGGCCGAGTTAATTGAAGTGGGTGACTGTTCTCCAGGGACCCTGATCCTGAAGTTATCCAAAGTCGTTTGGCATGTGGAGGAAATTGATTGTGGGACCCCGGAGGTAGGAACCGCTATCTTTCCTTTTCTCTTCCCCATCGCTAGGTCAGAGAAACTTCTCACTTGCCAGATCATCAGTGAGCAATTCAGGAGCTGGTGAACCCGACTTCCGCTCACGTCACCATCTTGATCCCAAAAAAATCATCCATCCAAACCTTTTTTAAACCCCGCTAAGCTAACTGTTTTTATTACATTCTCTGGCAATGAATTCCAGAGTTTAATTACACATTGAGTTTTAAATTTACTACTACTTCATTGCATGACCCCTTAGTCCTAGCATTTTTGGAAAGTGTAAACAAGTGATTCATGTCTACCCATTCCACTCCACTCATTATTTTATAGACCTCTATCATATCTCCTCTCAGCCGTCTTTTCTCCAAGCTGAAGAGCCCTAGCTGCTTTAGTCTTTCCTCATAAGGAAGTCATCCCATCCCCTTTATCATTTTCGTCACCCTTCTCTGTACCTTTTCTAATTCTACTATATCTTTTTTGAGATGCGGTGACCAAAATTGAACTCAATATTCGAGGTGTGGTCGCACCATGGAGTGATACAAAGGCATTATAACATCCTCATTTTTTGTTTTTCATTCCTTTATTTTTATTTTCCATTCCTTTCCTCCCTGCAACTTCAGAACATGAACTCTTGTCCTTGAATTTCCTTTTCTATTGGATGTGTTACTCTCTTATATTTTACTGAAATGTCTAGTATGTGAATGTTTTTATTACATTCCTCTTTCCCTGCTCTCTGTAGCCCCACTTTGTAGGGTTGCAGGCATTATATTATTTTAGTAGCCCCTTTCTAAACTACTTTATTCTCTCAATATCTTCACTAAAGTATAACTTTCAGAAATGAATATGTTACTCAGAGAGAAATCTCAATGGTGACTTATAGATAAACATTATTACCTCACTTTTCCTGCTAAGGATACTTATGCTACTGATTGCAATTTATGCAATATTCAGCCAGGGTAGACGCTGTATATTTTAAATGCTATCTGCCATAGCCGAAATAAGTCTAGATATTCAGCACAGGCGCTGAATATCTGGATAGGGCAGTCAATGCTGGTGGTACCTCAGGGCTGGCCCTGCCACAAGATAGGCTAGGAGTATGCCAAGAGTGGTTGAATTTAGGGGAGAAAAGGGTGCCAAGAGAGCTGCATCTGCTCTATTTTACCCAACCCCCAGTCTCTGTCCAGCATCTCTCCCCTCTTCCCTGTCTCTGCTGCTGCTGGCCTACCTCTCCTGGACCCAGGCCAAAGTTGAAAGCAGATTCAGCACCAATGCAGAGCCTTTAAACACAGGCACCTTGCTCTCCCATTGACAGGAACTTCTGTGTCAGAGGGTGGTGGGATGCTGCAGTGCTTCAGTGTGGGTCTGTATTTTATGGCTGAGTCTGCTTTCAGATTTGGCATGGGTCTTGGAAAGGTAGAGCAGCAGGTCAGTGGCAGGGAAGAGGTGACAGCTGCAGGACAAAGTGGGGGGGGGGGGGCTGGTGTTAGGAAAGGGATGAGGAGATGCTGAGGGGGGTGTACAAAGTGGAAAATGGGATGCTGGCCATCTGAGGGAAAATGGAGGGGAAAGTGGAATGCTGGCCACCTGGGGAGGGGAGGGAGTCATGCTGGCAACTTAGGGGTGTGGTGGTCATTTAGGGTGAGGGTAAAGAGAGAAAGTGGGATGCTAGACTATGGGGGGGGGGGTAGGAAAATTAGGGATGAGAAGGAATTACAGGGGGATAGGGCTTTGAGCCACCCCAGGGGAGGGGTTAGGGGGTTGGACAGCTGAAGATTCACCTAGGGCAGAGGTAGGCAATTCCAGTCCTCAAGAGCCGCAGGCAGGTCAGGTTTTCAGGATATCCACAATGAATATGCAGGAGATAGATTTGCATACCAAAGAGGCAGTGCTTGCAAATCTATCTCCTGCATATTCATTGTGGATATCCTGAAAACCTGACCTGCCTGTGGCTCTCAAGGGCCGGAGTTGCCTACCCCTGACCTAGGTTGTCAGATACCCTTGGGCTGGCCTAGCAGTATCCATATGGCAGAGATATTCAGCCTGCTATCTAGATAACTAACCAAGTAAATGTAGGACTGCCCTCACGGTCTGCAAAGATATTCAGTATCATCATCCAGATAATGCCTGGGTAACAGGTGCTGCTACATGGATAAGTGCTTTTGCACAGATGGCCGCTAGCTTTCCTAGGTGCTTTAATATTTGGCTACTTGGAGATCATTTCAGATGATTACCTCTAGATTTATTTTATTTATTTTAGTTACATTTGTACCCCGCGCTTTCCCACTCATGGCAGGCTCAATGCGGCTTACATGGGGCAATGGAGGGTTAAGTGACTTGCCCAGAGTCACAAGGAGCTGCCTGTGCCGGGAATGATCTGTTTCTTCTTTGACTATTTCCAGTCCTTTTTCTGCTGTTTTGTGGATAAATATCACTTCATGAAATGCTAGGGAGGCAAATTTCTTACAGGATATAAATTGCTGCTTAGTGTAGTGGGTCCCAAACCAGTCCTGGGGAATTCCTCAGACATCATGGTTCCAGGATAGCCACAATGCACATTCATGAGAGAGATGTACATGCAACGTATTCTTATGCGGGTCTTTCCTGTGTGTTGAGGCCATTTTTACTGCAGTCATAAAATGGCTGATTTTCTATTTTTTCTATCGATGGCCATATTCGATATTGTTGTACTACGTTAGTGCATGGTAATGTTGATGAGCTGTTTAATGCAGGAATGCCCACTCTGCACCCTCTGACACGCATGTGGTTAGCGTACACATATTTGGCAGTTACCACAGGACAGGGGAGCCAACTTTTCAAAATTATTGGGGGTGCTAAACCAAATAGAAATGACCTCTCCCTGGACACAGTCAAGGAATTTGCTCAATATTGGGGGTGCTCAAGCACCCACAGCACCCACAGAGCCGGCTCCTATGCCACAGGAAGCCTGCCCTGAGCACATCTCACAGTACGCCATTTTAGCCTGCATTAAGTGAGCATTAGCGCCTAATGCAGCTTAGTAAAAGGACCTCTTAACCATCCACTGCCCCGGGTACAAAAATTTAGATTGTCAGCCCTCTAGAGACAGGAGAAGTACCTGCATATAATATATGTAAACCACTTTGATTATACCACAGAAATGCAGTATAATCAAATGTATTACCCATTTAGATGCTCAGTCCCCCATTTCCATAACTGCAATTCTACACAGTACACTACTGGTCTAACAACTTTGAATAATTTTGTGCTATTTGTGAATTTGATCATATCATTTGTTTCCTTTTCCAGATCATTTATATGTTAAAAACAACGGTCCCAGTACAGATCCCTGGGACATGCTACAATTAATGTTTCTTCACTGAGAAAACTGATTAGTCCTACTTTCTATCTTTTAACCAGTTCCCAAGCCACAATAAGACATTGGATATCATTTTAGAACAGTTGTGTGGCATCTACACGAATAAGGGGCATGCTTATCAACACGGGATACCATTAAGGTGGGTCATTTTACCCTAGCCCATGCTGTTTCAGCACAGATCCCATTTTATGCAATGAGACCTAGTTAGTAGTTACCTGGGTTAACAAAATAACCCATCTTAACAGTAGCCCATGTTGATAACTTTACCCCTAAATGGTACTATTTATTCATGCATTTGTAAATAAATCAAAATATATCTAAGGGGAAACATTTCCCATCTCACAATAGAACCAAACTAACAAGAGAATGGGAAACACATATTCAAAAAGGAACAATGGACAGAATTGAAATATACTTATGCGCTCGATTTAAGTATGAAGAAAAATTGTTTAAATAGAGCGCATAAGTATATTTCAGTATATTCCAACTTATATAGCAAATATATAACATATGTAGATATTTAAATGAGACATATCAAAATTTTCAAAGGTCACTAAAGTCAGAATCAAAGGACTTTTATCAGGGAATCAATCCCTCAATAGAATCCAGACCAGACAGAGTATAATCAAATCATTTACCTCCCAATTTGTGAATGCTGACAATTTCCATGAATGCACAACACACACACTTCATATAGTAATACCACTGATATGTATTTGTATAAAATCAAGAGACTACTTATCCATAACAACACTGCTCAGGAGGGAATTCCATCACCCGACACCCACAAACATATGTTCTTCCACAAAAAATAAAGCTAAGAAGTCCATTAGTTCTGACACCTAGATTTTTCGGCAAACAAAGTTACCTGCTTCCGGAGTTCAAACAAACTAACAATTTGCATATTTATTTATTTATTTGGCACACTTGATAAACCTCTAATTTAATCCCACTTGAAATCAAGTGCTGCACTCATAAATTTCACTTTGATGTACTACATTCACAAACTTCATTAAAATGGCTCCTTCACAAGCTCCTACCCACAGCTTTCTTTCCTTCACCCCAGCCCTCCAATTCACTATTACCTTTTCCTTTCCCAACCAGTATCTCTCTCTCTCTCTCTCTCTCTCACCCTATCCAGTATATCCTCTCTCTCTTTTGCACTTGTAAATACCAATTTTTCAGTGCTGCTATTTGCATCAATAGATTTTGTGGGATGTATAGATTTTAATGGGCAAGTTCTGGGCCAAAAGAACTATACATGCATTTCCCATTTTACAATAGCAATACACACATATTTTTTAAAATGTCTCCGTTGACATTTACACATGCTCTGAGGCACATGAAAGTGTCAGCTACCTGTTTGTCTAAATATGGGGCATGGCTGCACTGACTATTGGGACAATAGGGTATTGCCCAAGGGCCCAAGGCAGTAGGGGCCCATTCTCCCTTAGCTTCCATTTTGTTTAATCACTTTTCATAGGTGGTTAGGGGCCCATGACCTTATTGCCCGGGGTCTCAGACCACTGCCAGTCTGCCCCTGGGGTCTCCCTCCCCTAGTGATTGAGATGGCAACTGTACTTACCTATGTGGTGTCTAGCATGAATTGAAAAAATCCCTTCCCCCTCCAAAGAAAGAATTATTTTACTTAGCTCCTTATTTGGCCCCTCTTGTATGTGAGTCTTGTGAAATATGGCATTTGACACGCATACGTTGCTAGATCGGCACATACATGTAAAAGTTATACTTGATGCGGATTTTCTTTTTAAATGTGTTTTATTCTGAAATCGATAGTATCATTTTGGTTAAAATATTTATAGACTTCCTCCCCAATACTCTAGAGTTGCCCAAAGTGGTCTACAATTATCTGCCATCATTTACTATGTTACATAATGTTACAATTCATAATCAAAATAAAATACAGAAAATCATAAACATACAATTTGGACAATCATCATACAATGCAATCCATTTTTCCTGTGCTAAGCGCGCATTAGCACTTAATGCAGCTTAGTAAAAGGTTAAGGGGCTCTTTTACTAAGCTGCGGTAAGCAGGTTAAAATGTACTACTGCGGGGTGAGCTCAGGTGTCCCACAGTAATTTTTGCATGAGTGCACAATACCCACGCACCAAAAATAAAAAAAAAATTTGCGCTGGGGGTGGGTCTGGGGATGGAGGGTAGGTGTGTTCTACATTGATCAGTGCACCTACATTGCCATGCGCAAACCGATTAGTGTGTGGTTAGCGTGTGAGCCCTTACCACCTACAAAATAGATGTCAGTAAGTGCTCATGCGCTAATGGGAAAATTAGCCTGTGGCCATTATTGCTGAAATAGAAAAATTGGCCACTTCCTGGCACTGCTAAAAGTGTCTTAGCGCATGGGAAAGACCTGGGCAGGGAACAGCGCAGGCCACTTTTTAGTGCTGCCTAGTAAAAGGGTCCCTAAGTCTGGCTGGAAACAATTCCTGTCTTAAAATTAACCAGTTCAATTTAGCTAATGATTTTCAATGCTGCAAACTTTACTGGTTGAGTGAATTAGGTGTTACGGAGAAAGTGTTTTGTAGTTTTGCATGACTAAAAGGACATATTGCGTAAGAGGGAAGAACATCACGCCATCCTACTGGTACCCTGGTTGTGGAGTGCCACAGGGTTCTCTGTTATCCCCACTTCTGTTTTTAATTTGTATCTTAGTTCAATGAGTACATTTTTCTCAGATTTGGGGATTATAGTTTTATCGTACGCAGATGATTTTTTTTTCTGTTATGTTGCACTTTGACAAACAAATTAATGCATTGAGTAAGAAGTTCTTTTTTAGATTATGACAGCTTGGGGCTATTACATCTTCTTTGCATTTGCAAAATTTTAGGATTCTGGCACAGGCGATTCAAATACCACATTGGATTATTGCAATTCGTTGTACCAAAATGTCTCACTTAAGTTATAAAAACGGTTGTAGCTGTTACAGAACACAGCTGGTAGACTGATTTTTGGTAAAGGGAGATTTACCCTGCTTAGGAAAATCTTCATTGGTTATCAGTTCAGAAATGCATTAAATTTAAACTAGCTTGTTTGGTTTTCAAGTCACTATGTGGTCAAAATTCAGAGGGTCTTACAGAATTACTTTTGATTCCTTCATCTGGATGTCATTCCTGCTTTTTCTGTACCCTACAAATAGGTTTTCCTTCTCCTAAGAATATTCCTGGAGGAGTGGCCTAGAGGTTAGAGCACCTGTCTTGATGTTCAGAGGTGGCCAGTTCAAATCCCACAGCTGCTCCTTGTGATCTTGGGCAAGCCTCTTAACCCTCCATTGCTTCAGGTACAAACTTAGGGCCCCTATTACCAAGCTGCGGTAAAAGGGGGCCTGCGCTGGCATCTGTGTGTTTTTTTCATGCTCGCCAAGGCCCTCTTTTACTCAGCGGGTAAAAGGGAAGTCTCTCTTTCCTGCAGGAAATGGCCATGCAGCAAGTAAAGCACTTGTCACACAGCCATTTCAGGGGGGGGGGGGGGGATCCTTACTGCTGCCCTTTGAGGTGGCAGCAAGGGCTCCCACACTAACCCGGCAGTAACCGGGCAGTACACTCCAGGACTACAAAAATAAATATATTTTTGTAGCGCCGGATATGACGGCAAGCTAGGGGTGGGAAGTACCACCTGGCTGCTTTGGTAGCCCAGATGTACTTCCTATTTAGCGAGCTGAAAGCCCGCTTTGTCTTAACGCCACTTAGTAAAAAGGGCCCTTAGACTGTGAGTCCTCCAGGGACAGAGAAATACCCAGTGTACCTGATTGTATTATTATTATTATTAACATTTGTATAGCACTACCAGATGCACGCAGCGCTGAACACCTGACACAGAGAGACAGTCCCTGCTCGATAGAGCTTACAGTCTAAAAATACAGACAGACAAGACAATTAAGGGCGAGGAAAGTACTGGGTGAGAAGGAACAAGGATAGGGGAATTGAGTAGTGGTTAGGAGCCAAAAGCAGTGGTGAAAAGGTGGGTTTTCAGCATAGATTTGAAAACAGGTAGAGATGGAGCTAGGCGTACAGGCTCAGGAAGTCCATTCCAGGCATAAGGTGCCGCAAGGGAAAAGGAACGAAGCCTGGAATTAGCAGTGGAGGAGAAGGGGGACGACAAGAGAGATTTGCCCAGCGAGCAGAGATTACAGGGAGGAATGTAGGGAGAGATGAGAGAGGAGAGGTAACAGGGGGCTGCAGAATGGATGCATTTAAAGGTCAGTAAGAGAAGTTTGAACTGTACATGGAAGCGGACAGGGAGCCAGTGAAGTGACTTGAGGAGTGGGCTAGTGTGAGTAAAACGATTTTGGCGGAAAATAAGTCGTGCCGCAGAATTTTGGACAGACTGGGAGGAGAGAAATGGCTGAGTGGAAGACCAGTGAGAAGCAAATTGCAATAATCCAAGCGAGAGGTGACAAGGGTTTGGATAAGGGTTCTGGTAGCGTATTCAGAGAGGAAGGGGCGAATTTTGCTAATGTTGTAGATAAAGAAGCGACAGGTTTTGGCCGTCTGCTGGATGTTAGCGGAAAAGGAGAGGGAGGAATCAAAGATGACTCCTAGGTTGCGAGCAGATGAGAAAGGGAGGATGAGGGTGCCATCTACTGAAATAGAGAATGGGGGAGGGGCAAGGTGGGCTTGTAACTCACCTTGAGATACTACAGAAAAAGTGTGAGCAAAATCCAAATAAATAAATAATTTAAAATCTGTTTATGATCATTCTTTTTCAATTCAACAGCAAGAGTTTGGAATGCACTGCCAAGAGGGATAAAATGTTCATCTTCATATCTCACTTCAGAAAAGCTTTGAAAACATATTTGTTTGAAATGGATCTTAATGTAACTGTTTAAAAGTAATTGAGTTGTTTGTATGATATTTATTTATTCCTCAATTGTTCAGTCCCCGTGGTCTGTTCACCGCAGCGAACCTAATTGGAATGCAAGTGGTATATAAAACACTTATAGTATAGTATTAAGTCTACATAATAAAGAGGTGCTTTGCAACTCATTATTAGTTTGCTCATGCTATGCTGCCAAAAGGTGCATTAAGTCTAAATGCAAGCTTTTGCCTTTTAGGGGTTGATATTCAAAGAGATTTAACAGCCAGAAACGGCTTCTGGCCAGTTAAAATCGCCTGTTTGGGGCTAACTGGTTATTTTCAGCATCACTTAACTGGTTAGTGCTGCTGAAAATAATCGGTTAGCATCCGACTGCAAACCGGCTATTTTGGGAGCGTTCCGGGGGGAGGAGTCGGCACTTGGCCGGATAAGTGCCAATATTCAGTACTTAACCAGCCAGGCTAATCACATAAAACCCAGTCCTACCTGTGGTAAACCATAAGTGGTAAAGTGCTGAATATCAGACTTAAGCGGCTATGCTCCACAAAACCGAATATTTAGTGCAATAACTCGGACATAGCCTGACACTGAATATACAGGCTTAACAGCTGGCGGTGGTCAGCAAAACCCTGATTGCTGCCAGCTGAATATTACTCCCTCAATAATTATTAAATGGCAAAGATAATGCGTTATACCACTGGTTAGTAACTGCCCTCCTAAATTTTTGAATATCTGGGATAACTTATCCAATTATCTAAAACCACTCTGATTAATTAGGCAGTCACCTCAAAAAAAGAAGTGTGTCAAATTCAGATCTAAAATATAAGTTTTACCTCAGTTTCCTGGATTTTTGTAATTGGAATCAGCAGTTCTCCTCCAATACACTGAACTGATATGTGAATGCTCAGGTAAAGGGTAAAGTTTTTCACTGATCTTTAGAATCAGCAGTGGGAAATGAGTAGCCTAAGCCCTTGAAACCCTGATAGAAAACAATTCTGCAAACACAGCTGCTTCTTTCAGAGCTTTGCACCTGGGTCCTGCAATTTTCATTAAAAGGGAGAGTGCTGGACTTGTCAGTGGGAATAGAGTACACACCATGTATATTTCTAAAAGTCTTTTAAATACTTATTACATAGTGCAAAATGTTTTCTGTCACAGACGGATTCACCCACATTCTTTGTGTGTCTGTGTGTGTGTGGGGGGGGGGGGGGGGGGGGGATAGAGGACTGACACTGAATGGGGAAAGAAAGAGAAGGTAAATCAAGGATGGGGTGACAGCACAAATGTAGGACAAAGAAGGAGAGAAGGCAGATGCTAGATTGGTTGAAAAAAAGGGTGCAAGTGCTGGATGGGCTGAGGGGACAAAGCGAGAGAGGGCAGACACTGAGGATATTTGACTCATATGGGGGAGACTAAGAAGAGGGAATAAGGAGATGAGTGGCTAAAGCAGTAGCAGGAGGTACACTTTGAAGCTCCATGCTAAGAGATCATAGATCTGGATATTTGATGGAGGAAAAGCAGGAATTTAACTATCTGAGGGTAACTGGAGGAAAATAGGAACTTGGTTAATGGGGGAGACAATGAGCTGAGAATTGACTATGCAGAGAGTATAGATTTAGTAACTGGGCAATTAAGGAACTTGTCTGTTGGCTAGAGGGTAAAGCAGCGACTCGTTGATTTGGGTGGTAACGGAGAGTGGAGATATTCACTATTGGGGGGCAGAGGGTGGAGACTCACTGTTAAGCACATAGTAATATAGTAACATAGTAAGTGACGGCAGATAAAGACCTGAATGGTCCATCCAATCTGTCCAACAGTCACACTCATTATCAATTCATGATTAAAATCAACAATGAACGTGATATTATATACTTGATCATGAGATTTCCTTTGGTGTTTCTGGGACATAGACCGTAGAAGTCAACCCAATTCTGCCCTTATGTTCTGGAGTTACTACTACTACTATAGTACTACTATACGTACGCAGTGCTGTACACATTATATGCAGGTACTTTCTCTGTCCCTAGAGAGCTCACAATCTAAGGTTTGGTGCCATCAAAGCCCAATCCAGCCTATCCAAATACATCTTGTCATCTGTGGGACCCAGAGACTGTAAAGGTCTGCCCAACACTGTCCTTGGTTCCAGCTACTGAAGTTGTCATTGACACCCTTATCAGACTATCCTAACCTGGATTGCCATATAAAGACTCAGACCTACAAAGTCTGCCCAGCACCGGCCTTAGTTCTTCATAGCTGGAGTCGTCGTCCAAGCATGACTCACACATCCCACCTATAACCATTTAAGGTTTTAAAAAAATTTTTGTTTTATACTATCTATTTTCCTCTGTGTTCATCCCATGCCTTTTTGAATTCCATCACTGTTTTTGTCTCTACCACCTCCCTTGGGAAGGCATTACTCTTAAGTCTACCACCCCACAACCTCAGTTCATGTCCTCTAGTTCTACCATTTCCCCTTCTCTGGAAGATTTGTTCCTATAGTAATACCTTTCAAGTATTTAAAAGTCTGTATCATATCTCCCCTCTCTTCTTTTCTCTAGGCTATACATATTCAGGTCTTCCAGTCTCTTCTTATATGTCTTTACCATATCATTTTTGTCACCTTCCTCTGGACCACTGCTAGTGTTTTTACATCCTTAGCAAGATACGGCCTCCAAAACTGAACATAATACTCCAGGTGGGGCCTCACCAGCGACTTGTACAGGGGCATCAATACCTGCTTTCTTCTTCTGGTTACTCCTCTCTCGATGCAGCCTAGCATCCTTCTGGCTATGGTCACCACTTTGTCACACTGGTTTTTCACTTTAAGGTCCATCACCTCAAGGTCCCTCTCCCTGCTGTGCATAACAGCCTCTCACCTCCTAGGATATATGGCTCCCTTGGGTTTCTACTCCCCAAATGCATCACTTTGCAGTTCTTTGCATTAAAGTTTAATTGCCAAATGTTAGACCATTCTTCTAACTTTTGCAGGTCCCTTTTCATGTTTCCACTCCCTCTGGGGTGTCCACTCTATTAGAAATCTTGGTATCATCCACAAAAAGGCAAACCTTACCTTTTAATCCTTCAGCAATGTCACTCACAAACATATTGAACAGAATTGGCCTCAGCACCAATTCCTGAGGCACTCCGCTACTCACCTTTCCTTCCTCCAAGTGAAGATGGTAAATAGAGGCAAAGGGGGAAGATGGGCTGAAAATGGGAAGAGAATGGGAAATAGAAAACCAGTATGTAGGCAAGGAGTAAAAAAAAAGCGATTAAGGACTGGGAGGGAAGTAGAGGTGGGATGGAAAACAGAGATGTAAAACCAAAGATAAGAAGGGGTAGGGACAGTGGCGTTCCTAGCCTCGACGACAACCAGGGCGGATCGCTGATGTGCCCCCCCGGGTGCAGCACACCCCCCCCCCCCCGGCGAAATGACACCCCCCTGGGTGCACGCCGCTGGGGGGGGGGGGTGCCTCGGCACGCGCCTGTCGGCTGTGAGTTCGAATCGCTACGCTAAATTCTCTCGTTCGCTTCAGCTCCCTCCCTCTGCCCCGGAACAGGAACTGTTCCAGGGCAGAAGGAGGGAGCTGCAGCGAACGAGAGAATTTAGCATAGCGATTCGAACTCGCAGCCGACAGGCGCATGCTGCGGCACCCCCCAGCGGCGTGCACCCGGGGCGGACCGCCCCCACCGCCCCCCCTTGGTACGCCACTGGGTAGGGAACATGCAAAACAATAAAGGGGTCATTTTATAAGGCACTCAAGTGTAGAGAACAGTGTTTTCCATGCTTAAGTAGACTCTTATTAAATTGCCCAGGGGAATACTTATATAAAAAGTAGGGAACAGGATTGCCCTATGTGCTATTCTTTCCAGTATAATAACAGCTACCTCAGAGTAAGTGTAATTATGTATACCTACTTTCCCCAGGGCAGTGGGTCCCAAACCTGTCCTGGGGGCTCCACAGGAAGTCAGGTTTTCAGGATATCCACAATGAATATTCATGAGAGAGATTTGCATGCACTGCCTCCACTGCATGCAAATCTCTCTCATGAGCATAGATTCTGGTACTGGAGGACAGAAAGGACTCAAGATTGAATGGAAGAGTGTAGAGGGAGAGAGAATGGATAAACAGGTCACATCATCAGACAGTTTTTGTGATCAGCTGATTGGATTATTGCAACTCACTTCTTCCGTTTGGCAGTTGCAATTGATTCACAACTTGCTGTAAGACTGATCTTCAGCACTAAGGGGTAAATATACAGCTAGCAGCAGTCAACTATATTATTTTACCACCAACGGCTTTATGTCTGGATATTAATGCTGGGCCATGTCCAGGCAACAGCATTGAATATCTGGGTATGTGAGACCAGCCGGCACTTAACCTGTTAAGTGCTGATATTCAGCATTAATTGGTTAAGTTAAACCAGACATAGATAGGACTACTAATTATGCTGTCCAATTTGGCCAGCTAACAGAACTGGCTAAGAGCTGAATATCGGCACTTAACTGGTTAATGTTTATTGTTTATTAATTTTTCCTATGTTGCATCTATTTGCAAGGCAAATCAGAATGGTTTTCAATATATAAAAAAATAATAGTAGGTAAGGAACTCCCTAAAATTACAGGGCAGATTCCATCTACAACAAAGCACACAAGATACATAAAATCGATTCCAAGATCGACCAAACCATTCACACAAGGTAGCACGGTATCAGGCATTCAAATGGGGAGCAGTAAAAATGAGTACAAATAAAATGTATCTTCAAATTTCTTGCTTCAGAGACCCACCAGCAGAGATTAAATAATCAGGGTGAGTTAAATGTCAACTGAAAAAAAATGGCAGTGTCAGGTTACTCAGGTAGTGGTTTTACTCATGTATAACATAGTAGATGATGACAGCAGATAAAGACCTGTATGGCCCATCCAGTCTGCCAGAAGAGATAAACTCATTACATAAGGTATGAGGTGATACAAGGTGATACAACATATATACACCTGAACTTGATTTGTCCATGCTACTTTCAGGGCAAAGACCATAAAAGTCTTCCCGGCACTGTCCTTGTTCAAAAACTTTTGAAGTTGTTATCAAAGCCCTTGATAAGCTCCTTTCCAGCCCAACTAAATCTATCCAGCCATGATCAAGGCACAGACCACAGAAGTCCACCTCATACTGGCTTTGCTTCCCAATTACCAGTGCTGCCACATAGTTTCCACTACACTTCTTTGGATCGATTCCTTCTAAACAGGATTCCTACGTGTTTATCCCACACATTTTTGAATTCTGTTACAGTTTTCATCTCCACTACCTGCCGTGGTAGGGCATTCCATGTATCTACCACCCTCTCCGTGAAAAAATACTTCCTGACATTATCCCTGAGTCTTCCTCTCTTCAACCTCAATTCATGTCCTCTAGTTCTACCACCTTCCCATTTCTGGAAAAGTTTTGTTTGGTTCTCTTTTCCTTCAGGGTACACATGTTCAGGTCATGAAGTCTCTTTTTGTACATCTTCTGAATAGGAATCATTTGCGGCTTTGACAGCAGCTCTAGGACTGAAACAGTGACTTCCTAAACACCTCTCTTGATTACCTTGTGGCATCCATTGATTTGACATTGCTTTTGAGCACCATTGTCTCAGCAGAACCTCCTAACACCTGAGTTTATGGTCCCTGAGGCATGTAGCTTTCCCACCAAAACATATAAGGTGCTTTCTTTAATAAACTGCTTGAAATGAGATCTCTGGAATCCCAGTTCATCTGTGAAGACTCATTGTCCATCCCCACTTTCTTCTGTTTTTGATGTGATTTCAAGAAGGAACAAGTATAAAAAGCCCAGCTTATCCTTTGCTTAGATAGAAGGGAAGGGAATCTAGCTCAGGCATATGTTATTACTTGTTGGGGAAACTGGATGACCATGCAGGTATTTATCTGCCTTCATCTACTATGGTATTGTGTTACTTTTTGGTTATAGCTCAAGGCAAGTTATGTTCAGGTACAGCAGATATTTTCCTGTCCTTGGGAGGCTTACAATCTAAGTTTGGACCTGAGATAAATTTCCCAAGATCACAAGGAACTGTAGTGAAATTTAAAAATGGCTTCCCTAATTCTCAGCCCACTGCTCTAATCATTAGGCTACTCCTCTGCTCCTATGCTGGGCCTTTGAGTCTTAAATGAGGTTGAATCCATCAAATATTTTAGTGCATGCTGTTAAAGTACCTGCATATAATAAATTTAAAAACTGCTTTGGTTGTACCACAGAAGGACAGTATATCAAGTCCATGACCATTTATCCTTTATAGATATATTTATACTGTCACTCTCATTTCTAAATGTTCTCGGATAAGTCAAACTTTTGTAGAGAGTTGCTGTGATCTATGGATTACCTTGAAGTAATCCTCTTGCTGTCTACATCACTGTAAGCCTGCTGTTCTCTGCTTTCATCTTTCAATATTATTGAATAATAATAACTTGACTTCTATATCAATCTACTTTTTTCCTCATGGAAGTGCAGGAGAAAATGTTCATAAAACAAGTACATGTTTACTTTTCTGTCTAGTTATGTTAACATTTGTAACTAATGGTATGAATTTGTTGCAGAAAATCATAATGCAAGTCATAGTTAATGGGTAGGAAGGGATTTTAATTACAGATCCCCCTTTTTCTTTCTTTCTTTCTTTCTCCCTGTCTGTTGCTTTTTCTCTAGGCTAATAGCTCTCCTCCTGCTAATCACTTTCACACATTTTCTGAGTGTTAGTAACAAGATGTTCCACCTAGAAATAATGGAGCCGGGTTTTTTCAGAATGCATACATGTGAGGCTTCTGCATATGTGACGACCTTGGAACAAAACTATCCAGTCAGAAATCTTAAGTATCTCTTGACATGTCCTCCAAATTCTGTGTTGATAGGACACCAAATGGATTAGCTAATATGGAAGACACACACATACATGGACATGGCAAATCTTAGAAACCTGCTTCTGAAAAGAAAGCAGGTTTCTAAAATTTGCCATGCCCGTGTATGTGGGCTAAAAATGAATATATCCTGAACTTGTTTTTTTCCAGCACTTGATATACTGCAAGTGATCCCTGAGGTGAATCATGTGGTTTACTATTTCTATTACTGGTACTTTGCACTGTCCCTAATAGGCTCACGATCTAAGTTATATATTGTACCTGGGGCAATGCAGGGCTAAGTAACTTGTCCAAGGTCAAATGGAGCTCCAGAGGGAATTGAACCTGGTTCCCAAGGATCCCAATCCATTGCACTAACCATCAGGGTACTCCTCCACTGCAGATTTGGGTGTTATTACCATTAGCGTTAATCCCCCCCCCCCCCGATTCTACATAGGGTGCCCAAATTTGGGTGTGGTGCCCAGATACGCTTGCAAATTGATTAGTCAATTGGGTGCTAACAACCAGTTATTGACTAATTGGAGTTGACTGACACTAATTTGGATTTGCACACACGCATCTGCTACATAACACTGCATGCCCAAAATGTCTCGAGAACAACCCAAAAGGGAGCGTGGCCATCGGAAAGGCACGGGTGGGTCAGGGGCATTCCAAATATTTAGGCACAGTGTTCTAGAACTTGCATGCCAGGATTTACACAAGCCCTTACATGCAAAGTTGGGTGCAGGAATCCACTCTTAAGTGGTATTCTATAAACAGTGGAATGCCCCTTATCAGGGCCGCCGAGAGACAAGGCCAGGCTCGGGGCAAGGCCGCCCCGCCCACCGCCCCGCCCACCGCCGCTGCCACCCCATCGCTCCCCCTTCCACTACCACCCCCATCACTCACCCCGCTGCTGCCACCCCCCGTCACTCCCTCCACCTCACCTGCCTGCCTGCCTCCACGGCTCTGGACCCCTGCATTCAAAGTGGCAGTCGCAGATCGCCTCTCTTCTGGCCTTCCCTCCCTGTGTCCCGCCCTCGTCTGGTGTAACTTCCAGTTTCCGCGAGAGTGGGACACAGGGAGGGAAGGGCCGAAGGGAGGCGATCTGTGACTGCCGATTCGAATGCAGGGGGCCCGGAGCCGAGGAGGCAGGCAGGTGAGACCGGGGACTGCAGCACCGGTGGCCTGAATTTTGCCCCCCCCTGCCCCCCCCCCTCGGTGGCCCTGCCCCTTATAGAGTAGTGCTCAGTGTGGATTCTCCCCAGTACCTAAATTTGAGTGCCATTTACTGAATCTTTCCCTAAGAAACCTAAATATTGAAGAGCCACTAGAATGACATCTTTCTAATTATATTGTAATAACCTTTCACTACCTTTTTATATCTTTTCAGGTGCTTTCTGCTCTCTTTATACAAAACTTAGTATTTTCGAGGAGCTACTGTATTTAAGAGCCTTAGACCATGGGAAATCAGGTGTCAAAATAAGAGCCCCCATTAGCCATTAAAACCTTTTCTGATGTTCCTAAAAGGAGGACTGGAGACAATGAGCAATATTTCTGTTGATGAGTTTAAAGTGGTGAGAGAGATGTTTTTGTTACTGTAAGGAATATTAAAACATAGGACCAGTTGTCACATAAGTAAAGGCAAATTTAAGGCTTTTTGAATGGACTAAGGAGCCTAGTTAAAACTGTTATTTTTGCCTTGACAGCAACATCAGTAGCTGGAACATGAGGACAGTGCCAGGTAGACTTTTACAGTATATGTCCCGCAAATGACAAGACGGATTTGGAAAGGCTGGAGTGGAATGTAAGGACAGTGCTGGGTGGACTTCTACAGCCTATGCCCCAGAAATGCTGAAGAAAGATCATGATCAAGTATTTTATATCACATTCATTGTTGGTTTAATCACAAATTGAAAATGAGTATGACTGTTGGGCAGACTAGATGGACTACTCAGGTCTTTATCTGCAGTCATTTACTAGATTATTATGTTATACTAAAATTTATGCTTGCTAAAGATTTTTAGTCACCTATGAAAAATATGTAAAAATTGTGGTAATGAGCTCACGCCTTACTGCCATGGTATTCTGGCTGCATTACACATGCAGATATACTGTCTTCTATAGAAATCTAATTTTATGTATTTATTGGGATTTATTAACCACTTTATGAAGAGATTCAGCCAAGGTGTGCACAGCAAGTACAGTTTAACATTAAACTTACAATTTTGTTAACAGCATAATAGTAAAGTGACCAAACATAAGCATAAATACAATCAATGAAGTAAACTGGGAAATGGCAAATTGAAACCTACTATTAGGGCTACCATGAAACAGTATCAGAAATAAACACATTTAACAGCTCTATAGAACAATCATATAACAGAAACATGATAAATGTCGGTACAATACAAACTATACCATAATAGCATGGAAGAACATTCAAACCACAGGTATGATATGATGTCAGCATTATGCCAATGATTAGGGTGGATTTGACTGCTAATGGCATTCATTTGAGACAGGCAGTGGCGTAGCCAAGGATGGGCCTAGGTGGTTTACAAATCAATATAAAATAACTAACAGTAGTAATGTTAACAAGACCAACAGGTCATAAAACAGACAGATAAAGAATATAAAACAACAAATAATAACCACCAATAAGACTGAGAAGTTAATAAATACCTAGAGCTTCAAGACCTGGGAGAACAGGCCAGTTGGCAACAGATAAGTATGGGATGAATTGAACTAAAAGCCAATTGCCTCAGAATAAAGCCATGCATCAGGCAGCTCCCTGGCAAAGGCTCCAACACTGAGCAACTCCATAATTCAGTAGCCAAACAAAAAGAATTGTTGACCTCCAAGAAGCCATTGTCACCCAGACTACTGTTCTAGTTCAAGGCTTAGAATTCCTGTAACGGTTTTTGGATGAACCACCCATAGCAAAGAGCAGCAATAATCATCATAATCACATCATTCTATAGGAATCTGTTGGAAAAAATACAACCGTTTATTGTGGGATGTAAAACCATGTTTAACAACTTCTTGTCAAGTGTCACAACAACAATATCTTTCTACACAAAAGGTTATCAATAAATGTGGATTTGTGTTGAGAAAGGTTGCTATTTCTTCCAAAGAGAGTGTGAGAGGATGTGTTAATATAGTTCAAGGGCCTGTGATTAAACTTTTACAGTGTCATCTCCTGCACATCTCCTTCATCTGTAAGGCCCAATGTTTTCTGATAGATGAGCCCATGAAACAGCATGCAGGCTAAGAAGTTAACACGTCTGAGGCAAGGGCTCATTTTAATGAGCACATGATAAATAGTGCACGAAGGTCAGCAAACCACATTATTTTCTTGTGTCCACTAAATCCTCATTTATATCAGATATCTCTCCGTATACATGCTTATACACACTGGGGTAGATTCAAGAAAGGGCACCTAAAGTTAGGTTCCAGGATACAACGTGCTAGGCACGGATTCTATAAAGGAAATTCAGTCTGCAATTGCCATTGTAGAATAGTAATTCAAAGTATCAATGGTACTCGCTGACAAACCAAAGTTTAACTCTAAAATAAGCAAGTATATCTCTCTTATTCATAAATTAGTTTATACTTGGAGGAAAAAGACTTCAGATGCTCAACATTCTCTGTTGAATCAGATTAACAGTGAATGATTGAATGCTTGTATCCACTATTAACAGAAATTCCTTCCCAATGTGGATATTAAAGCTCCTCATGAGTCTAAAAAAAACCTCCAAAATCTAATAGTTTTTTACCAGAATGTATTATATTTTCATTTTGTTATTATTTATTAAACCACAATTTAACCGGCGGCACTTATCTGGGCTATAGCAACAACTGCGGCTGGGAGTGCTTGCGCTCTACAGAAAATTTCTGTTTCGCTTCAAGCTTCTTAAGGAGCGGAATCCATGGCCATAGTGAAGCCCAATTTAAGTCCTGCCTTCCTTTAAATACTGTCAAAAAATACCGGCTCTCATCTACTGTTTCTTTAAATAATAGTACAAAACAAAAAATATAGTAGAGAGTGTACTAAGAGTAACACCAAAATCTTCTTAGGTCAAATGAGGTAGAGTCTCATATAGCACAACACGGCTACTGTCACTTCACTCCCGCGGTGAATCTGTGCTCGTGTATGTTTTTTTAATCATAGACTCTTCCCCCAACCTACC
Organism: Microcaecilia unicolor; assembly: GCF_901765095.1. Lineage (NCBI taxonomy): Eukaryota > Metazoa > Chordata > Amphibia > Gymnophiona > Siphonopidae > Microcaecilia > Microcaecilia unicolor. Next base: position 235,248,805 of record NC_044037.1, read on the forward strand.
TATGCTGCAATCACTCATACAGTTACTTATTTAAACATAACAATGCATAGGTAACTTTGTGGTTGCGTGACACTTATCTTATCAGACTGGCGTGCCCATAAGCCCCGACAGGTGCCTGTTTCGCAATCTCTGCTTCCTCAGGGGGGACGTTAACACCAAATTGTCTAAAGTGCCTCTTCACTGCCTCACGAGGCAGAGATTGCGAAACAGGCATAATCTACAAAGAACACCTACATTTTGACATACTTTTTAGAATAAGCCTAAATTTCCACACTGATTATAGAATAACACACTGAGCTCCCATCTGCATGACTAAATTAAGTCACGGGCAGTTCCGCTAAGTAAAACTTGGTGTAAATCCCGATATTTAAATTAGGCATAGATTTTAAAAACACCCACGACCCGCCCATTCTACGCCCATGGCCACCCCCCCTTTTTTAAACACTGCTAAGCTAACTGCTTTTACCACATTTTCTGTCTAGTAGAGATATAGAAATGATAAGTAGTAGTAGTAGTTAATTACTTATTGTGTGAAGAAATATTTTCTCCGATTCTTTTTAAATGTACAACTTAGTAGCTTCTTTGCGTGTCCCCTAGTCCTGGTATTTTTGGAAAGATTAAACAAGTATTTCACATCTACCTGTTCCACTTGACTCAGTACTTTATAGATCTCTATCATATCTCCCCTCAGCCATCCCTTCTCCAAGCTGAAGATAGCCACTTTAGCCTTTCCTCATAGGGAAGTCATCTCATCCCCTTTATCATTTTCGTCGCCCTGCTCTGTACCTTTTCTAATTCCATTATATCTGTTTTGAGATGCGGTGACCAGAACTGTGCAGTTAAACTCACTGCAGATTCCCTAAGACCTACTCAACATAATCCGAAAGCCATCTGAAAAAACAAGCTTTCAAACACCTCAAAAAAAGGAGCTGGTTCCGTAAAGTGGAACCACGACAAAAAAAAGGCACAATCCCTAGTAATTGTTAATTGGTGCCCAAATTTGGGCATCGTTTATTGAATCTAGTCTTCTATATGGCATTAAGCATACTAAGCTTTAATTTCACAGATTCTTAATTTAGGATATTTATGACCTGATCTGGTTTGGTTTCTCTCAGTTTCTATGTCTATGGAAGAAAATGCTTAGTAAATCAGACCCTTACACATTAACTTCCAGGAAGCCAGCTGAGAAACTGGACACTAATCATTACCTTCTGATGCAACTGTGCATTTTTCTCTCTCTCCCTCTCCAGATTTGTTCTACACGTCTGTCAAATGTGTGACGGTGCATGGAAACAAAGGGAAGCTAAGTCAGGTAGAAGTGCTTCCAACCTACAAGTGCCTTACTCCATCAGCTCATTATCAAATAACATTTCCTCATAGAACCCTTCTGTGAAAAATACATGATATACTGTGGACCACCATTAAAAACATGTTTCTGAAAGATCTATTTTCAGGTGCCTCTGTCTAGCTTTGATTTGGATTTTTTTTCTATTCAATTCAGTTTCTTTTCTTTGCTACCAGTACTTCTGTGGAAGAGAGAGTAAGCATAAATTTGAACACTGTTATTTTCCGCTCTGAACAGTGTAAGAGACTTTTACTACAGATTACCGCATGTTAATGGCAGCAGGGCCCAGAGGGATAAAACAGGTCCTGTGGCAGATAACATGCACTGATAGTAAAAGACACCATATGTTTCTTAGGATTTGATACACCTATAGTCTAGGGTCTTCAGAAAACACCAAGATTTGCTTTCTACAAGAGAAAATCAAATATACATTACATCAAAATCATTTATTTTATCAACTGCATAATCTATATAATAATTTGCTCCTGCAACGTTCCAATGTGTCTACCTGCGTTCGTAACCATCTCCTGACATCAGCCAGCCTCCAGCGTTCCATTCCCCCTCACTGTCCCGCCCTCACGTCAAAACGTAATGACATCAGAGGGCGGAACAGTGAGAGGGAAGGGAACGCTGGAGGCTGGCTGATGTGAGGAGATGTTATGAACGGAACGTTATGGAAGCCAGCCAGAGGGCGGGACTCTGAGGGAACAAACTCAAAGGGAAGGCTGGAGACGGGCAGAGCTTTCAATGATGCAGCCGCTTTGACGGAGGTAATCAGGAGAGCGAGGAGAATCACTGGGTGACTGGAGGGGGGCAGGAGAGTGAGTAGAATCGCTGGGTGGCTGGAGGGGGGCAGGGGACAGAGGAGAATCTCTGGGTGGCTGGAAGGGGGCAGGTGAGAGAGGAGAATCGCTGGGTGGCTGGAGGGGGGCAAGGGAGAGAGGAGAATCACTGGGTGGCTGGAGGGGGGCAGGGGAGAGAGGAGAATCACTGGGTGGCTGCAGGGGGGCAGGGGAGAGGAGAATCGCTGGGTGGCTACAGTGGTGGCAGGGGAGAGAGGAGAATCACACACACTCTCTCTCTCACAGACACACTCGCACCCAGTCTCACTCTCTCTCTGTCACACACTCACTCTCATACACACTCTCTCAAACATACACACTCCGAGGAAAACCTTGCTAGCACCCGTTTCATTTGTGTCAGAAACGGGCCTTTTTTACTAGTGTAACATATATTTCTTTGTACTCTGCCCAGAGTTGCAGATGGAGTGGATTATAAACATTTTAATTAAATACATTTCTATATGTAGAACCCTAAGCCAATGTTTCTCAATCTCTCCTGGATACACACCTAAGGACTCTTTTACTAAGCTGCATTAAGCAGCTAATGTGAGTTTAACTGCATGGTAGGCATTAGCACAGGCTCACACTAATGTCTTCTGTGCTAAAAAAAGAAGCCAGGGTGGTAAAACTCCTGCATTACCTGCCTAACCTGGGAGTGGGCGAGAGCTGGGTGTGACATGGATGGGCAGATGAGTGGTTGGCTATATACGCTAGCACACACAGCAGTACCATGTTCCAGCTGTCCTGACCACTGATAGCACAGCCACAGTTAACACCAGCTCAAGATTTGTAAGTCAGCTGATGTCACAATAGGTGGTGGCATCAAATCCCATTCCTGACATCCCTATTGGTCTCAGATCCCTCTGACAAGAGTCCAGTGTCTGATTCCCCCCACCCAATATCCCCCTCAGTCTTAGGTCTCTTTCCCCTGACAAGCACCCACTATCTGATTCCCTCTCCGACATCCCTATTGGTCTCAGATCCCTCTGACAAGAGCCCAGTGTCTGATTCCCCCCACCCAATATCCTCCTCAGTCTTAGGTCTCTTTCCCCTGACAATCTCCCACTATCTGATTCCCTCTCCGCCATCCCCCTTGGTCACAGACCTCCCTCTCAACAAGTATCCAGTATCCAATCCCCTCCCCAACATTCCCCTCAGTCTCAAATCCCCCCCCCCCCAAAAAAAAAAAAACATACCCTGTATAATCCCCTTGGCCTGAAAATGTTCCCTCATCCTAAATCAGAACACAAGGGCCCCTTCAAAGCCTGGCCCTTCCTCCACCCATCCCTCCCTTGGGACCTACGTGGGCATTGTAAGTGATGGCGAGTGGTGCTGGATGGGAGTTGTCCACCTCTTCTTCCACCTGGGCTGCAGTCATGATACAAAATGACCGCCATGACCCCTAGCACTACTACTGCAAGGGGACATCCTTCCATTCAAGGATGTTCAAGGGTGTGTATGTGTGGGGAGGGGGGGTGTTGGCATATGAATGGAGTGGGGGAATCAGGAGAGAAGGGGGGAGTGTGCCATCAAGACTGGTGTGTCTTTTTTAATAATTTATTTTCAGTGGGCTTGCACTGTTACATGTAGCATCTGATGTACATGTGCTCCCGTGCTAACTGGTACTGCATGTAATGTGGTGCCTGTGTGGTAACAATCTGCCCTGTGCAATAAATATTTGCAGGGAAGATTTAGGGCAAGCCCCCTGCATTTACTGCATAGGCTTTACACTTAAAGGGGCCCTTTTACGAAGGTGCGGTAGGGCTACCGTGAAGATAGCATGTGCCAAAACAGCACTACCGTCGGATACTCCCAGGCACCCGGATTAGTCCTGATTTTAGTGCGTGCAGTTTCCTGCAGTACAAAATCATTTTCCACCATAGAGGTGTCCCCGGTGGTAATCGGCAGCATGGCCACATTGCCAAGCACTGCCCAAGTACCACCAGGTTAGTGCTTGAGCCTTTACCGCCTTTTAAATAGGTGGTGGTAAGAGCTCAGGCAGTAAATGGCTGCATGTACATTTTAATATTAGTGCACAGCCACTTAATGCTCCATTTTTAAAAAGGCCTTTTTCCCGTGGTGGTAAAAAGTGGCCTGGTGTGTGGCAATTTCATACACCCCAAAATACCACAGGCCACTTTTTACCGTGGCTTTGTTAAAGGACCCCAAAGTGCGGTAAGTGCCAAACCTTACTTTATTTTAGTAAGAGAGGCCCCTAGCTGGTCAAGTTTTCGAGACTACCACAGTAAATACGCACAAGAGAGATCTGCTTACAATGGATCTCCAATATATGCACATTTATTTCATGCCTATTCTCTGTAGCAATCCAGAAAATCCAACTGGCTAGGTGTGCCTCCAAAAGAGAGTGGAGGAGTACTGCCCTAAAACACACCCATTTTACAACAAATTACATACAGGTAAAATACATTTTAAAATGATAAAACCTAGAGAGAATGATGATTTATTACACATGGTTATAGTAATGCTTACAAGATTATTAAATTCAGTGAAAGGAAAATTTTAAAAATACAAGATGGCCGCCAGCATCTAGACACTGAGAGGAGCTCACATTTTCTTTTTTCCAAGAATGCTGAAGACGCGGAAGGGCAACAGCTCGAGCTTCGCTGCCACCTTCCTCCTTGCCTTCAGGTCCTATGGACCAATTTGTGAGTTCCTCGGGTCAGAATCTGCAGATGGTGGGCGAATCCCTAGAGGGCGCCGGCACGATGCAGGAGGTATCGGCATCTTCGGGACAGGTTGTCACCTTGAGTCTCAACCATCATACTCCAACCCCGCAGCCGCAGTCGACTAGCTCACCCTTTGACGGACCGACGGCTTTTCCTCCAATGAGTGGAAATCTCGCGGTTGAAGCTCCATTCCAACTCGAGGGGCAGCCCAAGCATCAGTTGAGTTCGCTCGAGGAATGCAGTCCGGGTTTGCAAGATATGGAATCGGTGAAGAATTATGAAAATTTGAGTGATACTCCTCTAAAGATTTTGGAGAAACCGGCAGAGGTAACACTCGACTCTTTATGGGATTTGATTTCCCAGTTTATATTAACTGTTACTCAAAAAGTAAATGCTACATCTGAGAAAGTTGTTGTAATTGAACAGAGATTATTGAAAACTGAAGTGGACATAAAATCATTAAGTGAAAAACAAGTAAATATTGAAAAGACTGTTAGTGATGGGAAACTTACAAGCAGTAATGCTGAAAGATATTACTAATTTAAGAAGAAAAACAGAACTATATGATAATTTTATGAAGAATAATAACTTGAGATTTATTAATTTTCCTAAAATAAACATGATAAAACCTATTGATATGTTAAAGAGATATCTTCGCGAAAATTTAGAAATTCCTGAAGCAAGTTTGCCACCATTTAATCAGGTGTATTATATACTGCAGAAGGCACTGTCTCAACAAGAAAGAAAAGATTCTTTAGACTTGTCAGCATTTCTAGAAACTTCTGAAACAGACCAAGTCCAAGCAGCCACTTTGGTAGCAACTGTTGCCTTAACTCCTGATAAATCATGGCTTTTCCGATTGTTTTTTAAGAATCGGGAGAAAAATGTTCTTGGTTTAAAAATAAATTTGTTTCCAAATATTTCAAAGGAGACACAGAAAAGGCGAAAACAGTTTCTGTTATTAAAGCCTGCCATTCTCCAGCTTGGAGGAATATTTTATTTAAGATTTCCTTGTAAATGCATAATTTGACTTAATTCGTTTAAGTATGTTTTCATGGATCCTTCACACTTGTCATCATTCATATCTTCTAAAAGAACAGTTGGAGTTTAATTTAATATTATTCTGTCCAGTACTAAATGTTGACTAACTTTAATATTTTCTTTTAAATTTTCCTGTAATTGGAAATCTTGGATCTACTTATAGTGGACTTGAGTGTTAAAATTAGCTTTATTAGTTTCCTTATACTAGTTCCATATAGGAATTTAGACTTGTATAAACACTTTGCTGTATCAAGAGTGTAATCTTGTAATTCATTGTAAAATTGTAAAAATAAAATAAAATACATTTTCAGTGAAATCCTATAAAGCTGTGGTTTACATCCCAGTTCTCAGGCTTTTAGGATATGCAAAATTAATATGCATGAAATGGATTTGTGTGCATTGCCTCATTGCATATAAATCTATCTTATGCATATTCATTTGGATTTCTGAATGTAATTATTTATCTTTTCCAAATCCAAGCTCATGGGGTGTTACATTCAGGAGCAATATCTATTTTCGATCTTACAATCTAAGTTGTATCTGAGCAATGGAGAATGAAGTGACTTGTCTAAAGCTACAAGAAGCTTTAGTGGGAGCTGTGGAACTTGAAAAGTGGCTGTCCTGGTTCTCAGCCTGCTACTCAGAAGCTTAGCGGAGATCGGGTGGCAGAGCCGGTGGTGGGAGGCGGGGCTAGTGGTTGGGAGGAGGGGCTAGTGCTGGGCACACTTCTACAGTCTGTGCCCTGAAAATGGCAGATACAAATCAAGGTCAGGTATACACATAAAGTAGCACATATGAGTTTATCTTGTTGGGCAGACTAGATGGACCGTACAGGTCTTTCTCTGCCATCATCTACTATGTTACTATCAGGCTTATTTTTGAAAGAGATCGCCGGCGATCTTCCGACACAAATCGGGAGATCGCCAGCGATCTCCTGAAACCGGCCATATCAGTATAATCAAAAGCCGATTTTGGCCGACTTCAACTGTTTTCCATTGTGGAGCCGGTGAAATTTCAAGGGGACGTGTCAGTAGGGTAGTGAAGACGGGACAGGGGCGTGCTCATGAGATGGCCGGCTTCGCTTGATAATGGGGGGGGGGGAAAAAGCCAGGCTTGACGAGCATTTCACCGGCTTTACTTGGTCCCTTTTTTTTCACGACCAAGCTTCATAAAGGAGCCCCAACTGACCAAACAACCACCGGAGGGAATCGGGGATGACCTCCCCTTACTCCCCCAGTGGTCACCAATCCCCTCCCACCCAAAAAACAAATCAAAGTGCTCGTCAGGGACTTCCTAAATCAAAACTATTTTTGCTCTGCTTTTTCAGTAGTACCAGTGGGATTTAAACCGGCCACCTCTGGATTACAAGACCGGTGCTCTGACCACTTGGCCACAGCTCCACTTACTTGGCTATCCCTCCCTTTTGATTATGCCCCTTCACGTCTCTCTCAGCCAATCACAGACAGGGGTCTCTCTCAGCCAATCACAGCGCATTTAGCTGTCTGTGAGTGGCTGAGAGAGACCCCTGTCTGTGATTGGCTGAGAGAGACCTGAAGGGGCATAATCAAAAGGAAGGGACATCCAAGTGAGTAGAGCTGTGGCCAAGTGGTTAGAGCACTGGTTCAAATCCCACTGGTGACGAGCACTTAGATTTTTTTTCCACTTGTTTTGAAGCCGGCCATCTGTAAACCCGGCAATCTTCAACTTTTGACCTAAATGTTGAGATTTAGCCAGCCCCAACCATATTATCGAAAGAAAAGATGGCCAGCCATCTTTTTTGATAATACGGTTGGCACCGCCCCTTTGCAGAGCGGGCCCCAAAGATGGCCGGCGCCGTTCGATTATGCCCCTCACTGTTACTATGTTTTAACCACTAGGCTGCTCCTCCATGCTTTTTATTGAGGATATTTGACTGGCTGGTTATGCCTGCAGGACTGGGTTGAAAACTACTGCTATAAAGTGACAGTTTTCTTTTATCCCCACGACAAAAAGTTTAGTCATGTATCCAGAATAGAACAATTAGTTATAGAGAAAAGGTAATAATAGTCCTGGCTGCCTTCAAAGCAATTGCAGTTTACATATTTTCTTTTGAACGTCTGCCACAAAAATGATGATAATTTCATGTATGCTAGCAAACTCAAACTCACTGAAAGCAAGAAGATTTTATAGATGTGTTTTTTGATTAAGTAGCACACCCAATCACTCAAAATGAGTTTGGGTCCTTATTAATATCTTATAATAAATATATGGGCTAACAATAACCTGGTGTGTTGGTCACAGTGCTTTCAGTGCACTTGCTAGGGTGCCTTTCCTAAGGGATGGGGCTTGATATACTGCCTTTCTGAGGTTACAATCAAAGTGATTTGCATATTATACACAGGTACTTATTTTTGTAAAAGGAGGGATAAATGATTTACCAAGAGTCACAAGGAGCTGCAGTGGGAATCAAACTCTCTTCCCCTAGGTTTCAGGCTCCTGCACAAACCACTAGGCTACTCCCCCACAATGCATTTTTTGAAAAATTCTGTGAAATCTGATTATCTGTGTTTCATTGATAGTCACCCACAGAAGAACCTCCAATAAAAGTCACAAACTATATGCATATGAATAGCATCACCATCTTTTAACTCTTAACATATTTAATACCGTTACAGCTCAAAGTGTGTCTAATTGAAATCAAAGTGTATCTAATTGATTTGAAAAGAAAATGCAGGATAATTCTATAAGGTCAACAAAAAGTATCTTTCAAAAGCTTCTCTTATTTTGGATTGGATTACAGCTGTCTCTCTTCAACTTGATTTATTATCAACTCCAGCAGCAGGATATCTGCTTTAAAAGGAGTGCAGGGCAAAGGGGGAATTAGAATTTCACCTGTTAAAAACCCAAAGCTAATGTAAGTTTCCAGTTTATGTGAGCAAGCACAGAAGATGTCTGCCCAGTAAATCAGATGCATCTGTGTAAAATATATTTTGGCACTGCCAGCTCTCTCCTAAGGTCGATATCTTCCAGAAGATAGGACTAACCATGAGAAGTGGTACAGATGTTTCTTAAGTAAGTTTGTCTGGTTTGTTTAATCAAACTACCTAGTTTGGGAATTAGTGAAATGTTGAAAGCTTAAATAATAATAAAGTCAAGAGGCCTGGTCTCCTTTCCCCCTCCAACCTGTTTTGTTTTTAAATAGAGTTACAGAGAGGTTATTTTAGTGAACCATTTGTAATTATGGTGTTAGAGGGTTAGCACCCACATACCTGCATGCTAAACACTTGCTTATTAGACTAATCACATAATGCAGACCTTCCAAGATATCCCATGAAGAAAGCAATCTACTGCACCTATTTGTTGGGTCTGCTCTAAAATAAAATCTCTTTCTCTAAGCTTGAGCATCGGGAGACAAAACGCAGGGCAGAGACTGAGCTCCAGAGAACACAAGATGACGAGATGTCTCGCTTTTATTTTCAATGGATCGCCAGCCTCCCGTTTCCCGAAAAGAAAGGACACGTGCCACTGGCACAAATTGGTTTGGTTATAATAGTAAGAATCTACCTAGCCGCCCCTTTATCACTACAGTAGAAAGAGCCAACAATTTTACCTCCCCAATGTGTACTTAAAAGCAAGAGCTTCATGCAAACATAATGGGGAAAAAAAATCTGCAAAAAAAAAAAATTGTGTTCCAGGTGCAGTAATAATAAATTTTTAAAGCTGTGTTTTACTTTAGAGCTATAGTCTACCTTTCAAAACAGAGATAGCTTCCAATTAAGTACATGATTTATGATGGATGAACATTAATGCTATTAATATTGCACATTCACAGTTCGTACGAAATCTGTTTTTATGGTTAATTCAGAAATATCCCTAACGATTTTCATGCCTAGAATACAAAATGCAATGCCCATCTATCTCACCCCATGTTTTAAAGAGTACTTTTCGTTCACTATTAAAACATATAATCTTACTGTGTAAAATAAAAACAAACATTGTTACGATATATATATATATAATATGTGTGTGTGTGTGTTCTGAAACGCAGTTATTCTGAGCAATAGCTAACCACACTGCATGGATTCTCATACGTTTTTAATCAAAGCAAACAGATTACCCTTGAACAAACGCCAAATAAAGAAAAAAAAAGGCATAATTGGTTTAGCATAAGTTCAAGACAACTTGGTGCCAACTAAACAGAGCAAATGAGAAACGGAAAACCGACCAATAGAAAAATTAGCTTAAAGGACAAAAAAAACCTAGAGCTGAAGTGCAGTCCTGCAATGATGCTTTTGTCCAAAGTGCATGGTAACATGCCAAGTAGAGTATACAGAAAAACTACAAACAAGCGTAGTTAAAAAAAATAATAACAAAAGGTCAGGATAATGTTGCTATTAATAGATGCTTATTTTCATGCTTCTATGCTTCCTTTCTGATCCCTCTCTTCATTTAAGAGAAAGAAAAAATATCCTTTTCCTTTTGCAAAACAAACCCCCTACCTAAAATGCATCAAATCGGAAGCAAATCTAGAGAGGAGCCGAACTGGGAAAGATGTCGAATTTAAAAGCTTAAAATACTTGCATCAGTTGCAATGCTCAGAATACAAGACAGAAAGGTACTGGAATTTCTGTACTTTCCAGGGAATTGTACATTCTTAAATCATAGATACCTTTTTCTCAGACCACTTCCTTTTTGAAACGGGAAAACAGGGAATGCATGCTAGGGCTGCACAATTTAGAAACAGCATAGCGAGCAGCACATGTTAACAACTCAAAAGAATGCTCCATGGAACTCATTCATCAGTAATTAAATAATGGATCAAGCAACCAAATCGATATATCTATAGAAGCAAAAGTTATATTCTCTATCACCCATACCAGCCATATAGTAATCTTCTACTGTTCCCGCAGGTCTTCGGAATCTTTCATCAAAAAAAGAGTTTAATCCATCACATAAAAGCCGGTTATTTTTTTCCCCCAGTCAACTGTTACAGCCTTCCACCAGCCTTGCAACCTTTGAACTCCCTCTCTTGTGTCTGCAGTCAGAGCTACTGTGCTTGTCTCATTTGCATAAGGCTTGTGAAGGCCTGCCAGCAGCTGAGAGGGAATGCTGGGTAAGAAATTGTAGCTCTGCTCTTTCGCCAGAATACCTGAATCACCAGGGAACTTAAAAAGCCAGGCTGAGCTGGAATACATTGTGGCCATTAAAGGCAAGGTACACGGTGAGTGTTTTAATTCTTATTCATTTGAAACCCAGGGGCGGAAAAAAAAAAAAGCCTTCCTTAGGAGCTGATCCACAATTTTTGTATAGAAAACACACTCATTTAAATTTATGCAAAGCATTGGCAGTTTAATTTCAAGAGCACTTTTGCTGGAATAAATGCCAAACTGACTTTTCATCTGAAAACCTGACATCTGACAGTGTTAATGATTTGAAAACATTTTGACCGAGCACCAGTTACCTACATCTTACAGTATGATCTGGTTTTGTGTTTTGCTATTTGGAGACGTGATGGGGAAAATGTCAAATGAATTAACATTGGAGGGAAACTGCTGAGACACACCTTAATCCAGATTTCACACACATCGAAAAAAAGAAAAAAGATAGACAAAATGACAAAAGTTCTTTTGTTTGAGCAACATCCTGTGAAAATACCATATCAAAATAATTCCAGTCAGATTGGATTCTAAGTTAATCAGTATGTATAGCAGAAGAAAGAAAGGTCAGTCATTAGCTGCTGATTTTCCTTTACACTTCCATCCTTGTTTGTATACACAGACAACATCCTCCTCGAGGCAGGATTAAAAAAAGTCAAAGGCAAACTAGGAACAGTCACATGTTTAGGAGGGGCCTTCTCAGATGTGCTAATCAATGAAGATTTCTGTCTCGGTAAGTCATCTGCTAGTAGGAAAATAATGGGGGGGGGGGGTGAGTGGTAGGAAAAACAATGCAGAGGTCTACTGGTCCTCCCTAACTCCCTGTGCTCTGCCTTCCAGTGGGCAGGAGCTGTCAGCCAGTAACATTCACCTGCTGCTTCCTCTTCTGCTGTCAGAACCATGCAGGACCCCCATTTGTGGCCCACTGAAAGGCTAACTGTACCCCAATACCCCTGGCACTTTGTGGCAAGAGTTTAGCGTCCCTGTTACTGGAAAAACACTAAAGATGGAGCCCAGAAATCATCAAGTCTGCTTTGTTTGGCTGCAGGATTTCTATGCAACAATGTTCAACAGACTGGTTTTTTTCCCTTCTCCCTTTTGTTGTTCTTGTGTCTGCAGAAAGGCAGACATACATTGCACTTTGTGAAGGCATAGCAAAGCCACTCAGAACCTTTTATCTGGGAATAATTACATGATATGACGTATTATATCTTTATATCTATGTATAACTAGACATTTATATCTATCTATATTTCTGTATACCTGATCAATGAATATCCGTTACTTATAATCATTTTGCAATAATCACATCTGTACGAATTTGGACTTAATTCAACATAAAACAGCTAAACCTATAATATCGCACCACACTTTGTAAAATTCTGCCTCGAAAGAACAACTATGTCGTTCGATCAAAGGTGCAGCAGGTTAGTTACTGTCAATACCAGTGATGCTATATTTAACACTGGTTCTACTTTCTCGCCACCTCATTTTAGCATGGATTAACTTTCTGGTGACCAACAGGGAGCAGAAAAAAAGTACAGTTATCCAATACAAACGTGCATCATTACTTTCCAGATTTGGTTCCAATTTTCACCCTTAATTGACGCCTACTAGGTCAACCTGGATCCCTGTTCTGAAACACGTCACCAGACAGACTGAATTCATATCAAAGTTTTACAGACACAAATAAGTCACAAAATAACTGACCTGTTCAAAGAGCTGCTTCTCAGTCCATGCACTCTTTGGCAGTGTAACTTTTAATTGGGACCTGCTTTTGTAACGTGTGGCATATTCGTTGACGGCACTGTCTTCCAGCCGAATCTTTTTTTTAACATTTCCCGGCACTGTGTTTTATTGCTGCTACCGTATGTTTTATTGTTCAACGACAAGAGCTCCGCTCGGCACAAAGACTCATTACCTAGTGCACTGCCTGCTGAACAGCTTCAGTCTCACTGAGGCTGCCTATGGGATCACATGGGATTGCCGTCTGAGAGAGCCGGCCATGTCTACGGCCACTGTCTACGGATATTTTTATCAGCTGGGCTCCAGTATGAGGAAGGAGCCGGAGGTACACACTGGAAAGCTGCTTGAAGTCCACCTTATGGAAATTCTTGCATAACATTATTTTGCCATGCCAAAGGAACTGAGAAGGCTTTTCCAGATGCAGTGGAAATTTTCAAATGCAAGCCAGTGCTTATCTGTTGAAGGACTTGGCTGCTGTGTATATTAATGATCCTTAGCAGATCAGAAGGAAACACTTCTGGGCTTGTAGTTGCTTTAGTTGGGAAGTGCACGGAAAGGTTAACTTGGAGGCACTGCAGAAGAATGCAAAATTCTTCCTAATCCTTTTTCTGCGATTTGTGGCAGGTTATGGTCCCTGAGACTCCCAAGTAGTATGTACAGTACAAATACCACCTTAAATTAGGCAGTTCCATTTACTATGCAACCCTAGAATACTTTTTTCACTCGAGATTGGTATTAGAGAATTTCTTACACTGTAATTAAGCTCATCTTCACCATCAGCTAACATTAATTATGGTGCTACTGAAAGTTGCTCAGCAGAGTATCAAACCTCTGCCTGGAAAAGCTTGCAAAGTCACCGCTGTGTGCTTTTTAGGCACAGGGCCAAGAGTAAGTCTGAACGCTGCTAGGAAACATGCCAGTCACTGCCAAGCCTACAATGTAAGACAACTCAAGCAAGAAACCAACGGAGAGCTGCAGTATTTCTCGACTCCAAAACTGTGCCTCCCTGTGATAGGCAAACAGTTCCCTTTGTGCAAACTGGCTGTTGCCAGTGGTTCCCAAACCTGGTCCTGGAGGCACCCCAGCCAATCAGGTTTTCTTCAGGATATCCAAAATGAATATTCATGAGAGATGTGTGCATGCACTGCCTCCACTGCAGGCAAATCTCTCTCATGAATATTCATTGTGGGTATCCTGAAAACCTGACTGGCTGGGGGGTGCCTCCAGGACCAGGTTTGGGAACCACTGAACTATTCTTTAAAATAAAAGGGATCCTTCTGGCCATGTTCATAGGGTGTGTGGATACTAAGAAATATTTCATCAACAGATCACTTTTAGCTCAGTTGATAACATCTGTAAGTGTAATGAGTCAGATATTGGAATATAAGTGCACATCATTATTCAAATGCTTCTATTTTTTTTAATTCAAGATCAAGCAAAAAGGCAGTTAGCTTAGCGGGATTTTTAAAAGGGTTGGACGGCTTTCTAAAGGAAAAGTCCATAGACCACTGGGTTGGGAATGGCTGTTCTAGATGTTGGTTACAATTTACTTGCATTTATAAGAATTGAGATAGATTTGCATGCACTGCCTCAATTGCATATGCAAATCTAAACATGAATATTCATTGTGGATATCCCCAAAACCCGATGGGACTAGGTATGCCCCAAGGACTGGGTTGGGAATGGCTCATCTAAATTATGAGTGGAAGTACAAAACCCTTGTAAAAACATACATCTAAGGATTTGCAATAAAGTTTAAATAAATGAGAAAAATGTATATTTATTAAACTAAAAAACGTTTCTTGACTAACTTTGTCTGCCCTGGACAATCTGTGAGTGTGATTTTTATCATGCTGTGTTGTGTGAACTTTGTTGCTTGGCTCTGCTTCTTATTGATTTGTGTGCTGTTGCTCTGTCCTCATTCTTCTGTGCTGGAGGTTGCATGTTCAGTCACTATTATAATCTCTCATAGGATTTATCGCTCAGTAGCTGCCTGCAGAACCTTGATCCAGTCAAGGTTCTTTCACGCTCATGCGAGGCAAGGAACCTCCTTCTCTAGATGCCATTTAATCACTTTATCTTCAATTAGTTCAGTCTCCACCTCCTACCTCCCTCCCTATTCCAATTGGGTATGTAAATGCTAGGTCAGTAGTCATTAAAACTGATGTTATTAGGGATTGGTTGGTGGAGAAACAGTTTGGGATGTTGCTGGTCTCTGAAATGTGGCATCGTTCAACAGATGATCCTTTACTCAATGCTTTATGTCCCCTGGGTTACAAGGTCCTTCATCAAACTAGAGCTAAATGGAGAGGGAATGGAATCACCATCATTTATAAGGCCTTCTTCAAAATAGAACTATGGTCCCAACTGAACTCAAGATTATTGCCTGCAAATCAAGTGATCCTGCATTGTTGGAACCCATACGCCTGGTTTTCTTCTATCACCCTCCAGGAAGCTGGTCTACCTCGGAAAGCTGTTTTACTGAATTCCTCTCAAATATTTGTGTTGTTTGCTAATGTATTATTAGTAGGTGATATTAATTTGCATCTTGATAACCCTAGAGATGTTGAGACAAAGAGCTTACTTGATTTTCTTGCCTCCTTGTGATTCCTTCTGCCACATTCCCAATCCTCCCACATTAGGGGTCATCTGCTGGATCTGTTAGCTTATAGAACTGTACATATGGAGAATTTTCTTCCTGGATGACTCATCCTGGTGCCATGTCCCTTGGTCAGACCATAAGACTCTGGAGTTCACTCTTTACTGGAGGGAAGCTACTAGATCTTTTCAGTCCACTGTCACCTCTCCTCCTTTTAAATCGAGAGGCAGAATTGATCCTGTAAAATTCTGGTCTGGAATTTTTGATAGTCCATAGCTTCCACATGCAGACAGCTAGAATTTCTTGTGTAAGTGGGATGAGTTATGTAGTTTTACCCTGGATAGTATGGCTCCCATCAAAGTTTTACCCAAACTCACCCATAGGATGCCACCCTGGTACAATCAAGATATTCTCCTCCTGAAGAGGCAGTGTAGAAAAATAGAGAGAAAGTGGTTCAGACATAAATCTATTGAGAAAAAAAATGCTTTGGAGGAAGGCTATCAAGGATTATAAGAAAAAGATTGTAGAAGCTAAAATCCTCTACTATAAAGAGCAAATTGGTTGCAACCACTTAAATACCCATAAGCTCTTTAGGCTTCTTAATAGACTTCTGTCGACCAAGAACTTATCAGTCACTATAGCCACTCCCTCTGCTAATCAATTAGCCACGTACTTCAAACGAAAAGTAACTAAAATTAGGGGGGCTGTACTTCAACTAGAGACTATTAGCATTCAATCTTACATAAAGCAGCCTAGTCTGGATGCTGGTATTGCAGCTGACCGACTGTGGTCTTCCTTTCTGCCACCCACTCATGAGACTGTCAAATCCTTCTCAAAAAATATTCTTACTCACATTGCCTTCTGGATGCATTTCCGAATTATTTATTAAAAACTGCACTGACAGGATTCATTGACCTTCTTCAAGTTCATATCTCATTTATGCTGACTCAGGTTATTTTTCATCAGCAGAAAGTTTCCATAATACTTACCCCAATCCCTAAGAGCACCTCGGCTTCATTGGGAGATGTTACTAATTACAGGCCTGTCGCTTCTATCCCATTGTTGACTAAGGTGTTGCATAAATCCCAGTCAGACTTTAGGACCTTTTATAGTACCGAGACAGTCTTGACCTCCTTAATATCTGATTTTAGGAAAGCAGTCAGTTTAGGCTTTAAGTTTTTAGTGATGCAATTCGATATGTCAAGTGCCTTTGACCTTGTTTATCATGAGTTGCTTTTAGGCCTATTGATCAGTTTGGATTCTGTGGGAAAATACGTGGCTTCCTAAAATCTAGATCATATCAGGTGAAGTTGTCAGGTTCTCTCTCACCATCCTGGTCTCCTGACTGTGGGGTGCCACAGGGCTCACCACTATCAATGTTATGATGGCTCCGTTAGATGAAAGACTGGAGGCAGTGGGGTTCTGCACTTTCATTTATGCAGATGATGTCATAATCTATAACCCTTTCAAGACTAGTGTTCCAGAAATTGTCCTTAAGATTAGGCTTGGTCTTGATTTGTTGGAATCCTGGGCTTCTCAATTTAAATTTAAGTTAAATACAGATAAGACTAAATTTCATGTGGTAACCAACCCCTTTGACTGTGCTGTATATAATAATTTTACCATTGACAATGTGTCCTACCCCCTAGACAAGTGGTCCCAAACTATTTCGGTTCATGGCACACCCCCAGCCATACAAGTCTATCCCTCCCACTGGCCACACAGGCCTCCACCCCCTCCCCAACCACACAGGTCTCTATTGCTCCCCACCCACCACACATCATGTCCAATATTTTTCCCTCTGTCCCCCATGCACCATCTCTCCCTTTCCTTCACCTCTCTATCTCTGGCCCCTCTCCATGCAGCATCTCGCAGCCCCCATATACAAGATTTCATCTCTTTGCAGTATCTCTCCCTTCCTCCCCCTCCAACCCATGTTCAACAATTATGCCCCTCATTCCTCTTGCAGTATCTCTCCTTCTCTCCCCTACCCCACCCCACCCATAATTCTCCCTCTGCTTCAACAGGTCCCCGGCAGCAGCAGCGATTCGGACATGATGTCTGCCGCTAACTCAGATCCTCCCCTTTGCTGCATCCTGCCCCCGGGTTAGTAGCATGAAGGAGAATTGTGGGTGGGGTGGGGGAGGAAAGGAGAGATACTGCAAGAGGAATGAGGGGCATAATTGTTGAACATGGGTTGGAGGGGGGCAACGCAATAAAGCACTCTAGGATTTGCACACAGGTTAGCTCAGTTTAAGTGCTGAATTCTGTGTGCGCCCAATGTAAAAATGAATTTTTCACATGAGCTAACTATGCACAAAGCGTTGGGTAGACATCAGCGCACAGCCCATTTAAATCCCTTGGTAATGAAGATATTAGCTATTCAGCACAGATGCAGAGAAGTGTGCAGAAGAAGGGGTCTTAATGCAAGGTCTGAGGAGGAATGAAGGGTTAGTTTATTCTTTTATGGTCAGCACTAGTGATGAGTCTTTACTGTGAGATCAGGATCCACAACCTTTTTGGAGCTGCTGTCAGAGGGGAGGTGTGCTGGTACAAAGAAATGCTAGACTGTTGACAAAATTGGTATTTGCAAAAATTGTGTATTGGTACTTTGACTTGCATGCATATAAAAATATCAATACAAATTATTCAAGGGTGCAATGCAGATTACAAAAGAATATGTCTAGACATTTCTGGGATATACAGTTATTTAAAATTACCACAACAAAACAGCAGCAGTAACAATCTATTAAGAAAATTCAGACCCTAAGAAATTTCCCAAACAAATGTGTCTTCAATTGTTTACAAAAAGAGAGGAAGTCTGTTTGCAACCCGATGTCATATGCATGTGCATGCGTCCTCATGTGCTGGAATGCGCTTCTGCAAATACATGGATTATGGTTAACTATGTTTTTGCTATGTCACCTTTTGCAACACATCAAAGTGGTTTACAATTTCTTTAAAAATATAAATAACATAGAAATTGAACCCATTCATCAGAAAGAGATAGCAGGGACAAATATAGATAAGACGAGACAATGAACGGGGTCAGAGGACATACAAGACTGAATTCTAAGAGCAGGTGGACCAAAAGGATAACAGGTGAGGGACAAACCCAATAAGTGACTACATTAGGAATAGAGGTCAGAAATCTTACAGGGAATTTTTTCTGAGGGACAGTGTCACAACTGCACTCTCCAGGCTACCTGTGCTATCTAAGAAGTTAAGTTGAATACCTCTTCAAAGTGCTTTTTAAAATTTAGTCTTAAGTGCTTTTAAAATTTTAATTATATTTGCCTTGGTGTGAAGGGTTTGCAGGAGAGAGTTCTAGAGAGAGGGGGCTAAGTAAAAGAAATTTATTGATGGGTGGAGTCAAGCCACGCTTGAGAGAGTGAGAAGAAACTCAGGAGAACTGGAGGTGGTGGGTAGGTCTGTAGGAGACTGTTGCTGATGCAAGATATAAGGCAAGACCTGTGAAGATAGCAAAATGAGTTAACATAAGAATTTTAAATTGAAAATGGTATTTCATGGGGAGCCAGTGGAGTTGAAAGAGATAGGAAGAGATGTGCTCAGTTTTCTTTTAGATGAAATAGGATATGTATTGCAGTGTTTTGTACAGATTGTAAGTTAATTGAATACTGTGGGAGTCCATCTAGGATGGAAGTATAGTAATTTTATTTATTTTTGTTACATTTGTACCCCGCGCTTTCCTACTCATGGCAGGCTCAATGCGGCTTACATGGGGCAATGGAGGGTTAAGTGACTTGCCCAAGTTGTGAATTAACAAATGGATGAAAGATTGCCTGTAAGTATTAGTAATGCAAAACTGTTTGCATAGAATAGCATTCCAGCACATGTGACGATATAAGCACATGCAATTCTTGGAGCCAATCTTGTGGGTCAAATATAGCTGCTGCTAGCATTGACCCATGTGTGCATGCATTTGGCATACTCTCCCATGGTAGTACACATTTTTGTGCACAGCTCGTTTGCATTTTGTTTGCTTACTGTATCAGGGAGGGGGCAATTTGTTTTTCGTTTAGGCATGCATTAGGGATCCATGTGCTGAGCTTTAATGCAGATAATTTACACTCACTTTCTGCACTGGCCTCTATTTTGGCATTTATCTGCTGTGATATTCTCTTACAAAGTTATGACTACTTTGCAGGGACCCTCTGTCAGGAGGACTTGCTAAGGATTCATTTCTGGGGACCTTATCTCTCAGGATTACATGCCATATACTTTTTATTGGGGGAACCTACCTCTTGATAGCTGTAATAACATTTCTTGCCACTTTCATGCTTTGAAATGTATTGCGTTCTTTCTGTAACAGCAGTTCCTTACAACAGACCATAGTGACTCTCTGCCTTCTAGGTTTTTCCATATCTTATTTATTAAACAGTATGCAAACTTTATTTTGATTACCTTTGCAACTGTTTTATATCTATGTTGTACAATTAAAAAAAAAAAACCTTTGACTCTGGGAACCAAGATGGTATCTCAAGAGACTTTTGTTGAGGAACTCTTGGTTAGCCTGGCATGTTCTGAGACTGAGACTGGAAAAAGGAAAGCCAAACTGCATGTTTATCACACTAAACTTAGTGGACTCCCCAAAATAATCCAGCCCACTCTAGACTGTACCTGGAGTTGACCGCAATTAGGCAAGCTGACATTTTTTTGGCAGCTCCAGGGACGTCACAAGGTGCAGCTTGGAAGGGGTGACTCTAAGCCTCGTAGTGCTTGCTGGGCCATCCCAAACCCAAAAGTGATTCTGTGAGAGGGTCAGCAGAATGCTCAGTGCTGGAGAGTGGATTCGGACTGCTAGCTACAGAGGGACCCGCATTAGTGGTATCTTCCCTGATTGGAGAGAGAAGCTCCTCCCTGAGACCTGCAGTTCAATCTTCCTTCATGGTTGTGGTTCATTTGCCAAATAAACCAGCAACAGTCACCTTGGACTCATTATGGGAATGTCTTAAGGTACTGGACAATTCCATGCATGTTTCAACTGCTTACTTTTCTAATCACTTGGATATTATATGTTCATGGCCCTGTGGCCAAGTTTTAGAGCAGACACACCAAGTAACTTGATTGGACTGGTTAGAGGGTCAGTTGGCTGATATGCAGAGGTGGAATTAGTGAAAGAAAATGAATTGCAATTAAGAAGAATGGATTTTTTGGATAATCATGGGAGAAGAAATAACCTTCACTTTTTGAACTTTCCCAGATCCCCTTGCATTTCACCATTATATTGAGAACTGTATATCTTTCACTGCCTGGTACAGACATTCCTGTGACTGAGTCTCCGGGATGTCTGCAAGAAAATCCTATGGTCCTGAATTCCTAGAATCATCATTAGAGTTGGTGATCGGAAGATCTACATTGCTTGTCTCATTTGCACTGGAATTAGATTTCATTTAATTTTAAAATCTATAAACCTGCACTATCTAAAATTCTAGGCAGGGTACCAAAAAAAAAAGCCATGCACAATAAAATTTAAACAGAACAAATAAATGCCACAAAACAAACTAGGCCATCATTATATAGCAATTCAGCTTGCTACAAAAGGGTATGATACATACCTGTAGCAGTTGTTCTCCGAGGACAGCAGGCTGATTGTTCTCACGACTGGGTGACGTCCGCGGCAGCCCCCACCAACCGGAAGAAGCTTCGCGGGACGGTCGGCACACAGGCCACGCCCACCGCGCATGCGCGGCCGCCTTCCCGCCCGTGCGCGACCGCTCCCGCCAGTTGAATGACTAGCAAAAGATGAAACACACAACTCCAAAGGGGAGGAGGGAGGGTAGGTGAGAACAATCAGCCTGCTGTCCTCGGAGAACAACTGCTACAGGTATGTATCATACCCTTTCTCCGAGGACAAGCAGGCTGCTTGTTCTCACGACTGGGGTATCCCTAGCTCTCAGGCTCACTCAAAACAATAACCCAGGTCAATTGAACCTCGCAACGGCGAGGGTACAACAGAAATTGACCTACGAAGAACAACTAACTGAGAGTGCAGCCTGACCAGAATAAATTCGGGTCCTGGAGGGTGGAGTTGGATTTACACCCCAAACAGATTCTGCAGCACCGACTGCCCGAACCGACTGTCGCGTCGGGTATCCTGCTGGAGGCAGTAATGAGATGTGAATGTGTGGACAGATGACCACGTCGCAGCCTTGCAGATCTCTTCAATAGTGGCTGACTTCAAGTGGGCCACCGACGCTGCCATGGCTCTGACACTATGAGCCGTGACATGACCCTCAAGAGTCAGCCCAGCCTGGGCGTAAGTGAAGGAAATGCAATCTGCTAGCCAATTGGAGATGGTGCGTTTCCCGACAGCGACCCCTAGCCTGTTAGGGTCGAAAGAAACAAACAATTGGGCGGACTGTCTGTTGGGCTGTGTCCGCTCCAGATAGAAGGCCAATGCTCTCTTGCAGTCCAATGTGTGCAACTGACGTTCAGCAGGGCGGGTATGCGGCCTGGGGAAGAATGTTGGCCAGACAATTGACTGGTTAAGATGGAACTCCGACACCACCTTCGGCAGAAACTTTGGGTGAGTGCGGAGCACTACTCTGTTGTGATGAAATTTAGTATATGGAGCATGAGCTACTAGGGCTTGAAGCTCACTGACCCTACGAGCTGAAGTAACTGCCACCAAGAAAATGACCTTCCAGGTCAAGTACTTCAGATGGCAGGTATTCAGTGGCTCAAAAGGAGGTTTCATCAGCTGGGTGAGGACGACGTTGAGATCCCATGACACAGTAGGAGGCTTGATAGGGGGCTTTGACAAAAGCAAGCCTCTCAGGAATCGAACGACTAAAGGCTCTCCAGAGATGGCTTTACCTTCCACACGATAATGGTAAGCACTAATCGCACTAAGGTGATTCCTTACTGAGTTGGTCTTGAGGCCAGACTCTGATAAGTGCAGAAGGTATTCAAGCAGGTTCTGCGCAGGGCAAGAGCGAGGTTCTAGGGCCTTGCTCTCACACCAAACGACAAACCTCCTCCACTTGAAAAAGTAACTCTTTTTAGTGGAATCCTTCCTAGAGGCAAGCAAGACCCGGGAGACACCCTCAGACAGACCCAACGCAGTGAAGTCTACGCCCTCAACATCCAGGCCGTGAGAGCCAGGGATTGAAGGTTGGGGTGCAGCAACGCTCCGTCGTTCTGCGAAATGAGAGTCGGAAAACACTCCAATCTCCACGGTTCTTCTGAGGACAACTCCAGAAGAAGAGGGAACCAGATCTGACGGGGCCAAAAGGGCGCTATCAGAATCATGGTGCCGCGGTCTTGCTTGAGCTTCAGTAAGGTCTTCCCCACCAAAGGTATGGGAGGATAAGCATACATGAGGCCGGTCCCCCAATGAAGGAGAAAGGCATCTGACGCTAGCCTGTCGTGTGTCTGAAGTCTGGAACAGAACAGAGGCAGCTTGTGGTTGGTCTGAGAGGCGAAAAGATCCACCGAGGGGGTGCCCCACTCTCGGAAGATCTTGCGTACCACTCTGGAATGGAGCGACCACTCGTGCGGTTGCATGACTCTGCTCAGTCTGTCGGCCAGACTGTTGTTTACGCCTGCCAGGTACGTGGCTTGGAGAAGCATGCCGAACCGACACGCCCAACGCCACATACCGACGGCTTCCTGACACAGGGGGCGAGATCCGGTGCCCCCCTGCTTGTTGACGTAATACATTGCAACCTGATTGTCTGTCCGAATTTGGATAATTTGGCAGGACAGCCGATCTCTGAAAGCCTTCAGTGCGTTCCAGATCGCTCGGAGCTCCAGGAGGTTGATCTGCAGATCCTTTTCCTGGAGGGACCACAGACCCTGGGTGTGAAGCCCATCGACATGGGCTCCCCACCCCAGGCGAGATGCATCCGTCGTCAGCACTTTCGTGGGCTGCGGAATTTGGAATGGACGTCCCAGGGTCAAATTGGTCCGTATGGTCCACCAGAGCAGTGAAGTGCGGCAACTGGTGGAGAGGCGGATGACATCCTCTAGATTCCCGGTGGCTTGGAACCACTGGGAAGCTAGGGTCCATTGAGCAGATCTCATGTGAAGACGAGCCATGGGAGTCACATGAACTGTGGAGGCCATATGACCCAGAAGTCTCAACATCTGCCGAGCTGTGATCTGCTGAGACGCTCTGGTCTGCGAAGCCAGGGCCAAGAGATTGGTGGCCCTCGCTTCGGGAAGGTAGGCCTGAGCCGTCTGGGAATTCAGCAGCGCTCCTATGAATTCCAGAGACTGAGTTGGCTGGAGATGGGACTTTGAGTAATTTATCACAAACCCCAGCAGCTCCAGAAGTTGAATAGTGCACTGCATGGACCGGAGGGCTCCGGCCTCCGAGGTGTTCTTGACCAGCCAATCGTCGAGATATGGGAACACGTGCACTCCCAGCTTGCGTAGGTAGGCCGCTACCACCACGAGGCACTTTGTAAACACTCGTGGGGCAGAGGCGAGCCCAAAGGGCAGCACACAATACTGAAAGTGCCGTGCGCCCAGGCGGAATCTGAGATACTGCCTGTGAGCTGGCAGTATCGGGATGTGAGTGTATGCGTCCTTTAAATCCAGGGAACATAGGCAATCGTTTTTCTGAATCATTGGCAGAAGGGTGCCCAAGGAAAGCATCCTGAACTTTTCTTTGACCAGGAATTTGTTCAGGCCTCTCAGGTCTAGGATGGGACGCATCCCCCCTGTTTTCTTTTCCACAAGGAAGTACCTGGAATAGAATCCCTGCCCTTCCTGCCCGAGTGGTACGGGCTCGACCGCATTGGCGCTGAGAAGGGCGGAGAGTTCCTCTGCAAGTACCTGCTTGTGATGGGAGCTGAAAGACTGAGCTCCCGGAGGACAATTTGGAGGCAGGGAGGCCAAATTCAGGGCGTATCCGTACCGCACTATTTGGAGAACCCACTGGTCGGAGGTTATGAGAGGCCACCTTCGGTGAAAGAATTTTAACCTCCCTCCGACCGGCAGGTCGTCCGGTACGGACACTTGTAGGGCGGCTATGTTCCCATGGATCCAGTCAAAAACCCGTCCCCGGCTTTTGCTGTGGAGGCGCAGGGGGCTGCTTAGGCGCACGCTGTTGACGGGAACGAGCGCGCTGGGGCTGTCCCTGTGCCTGACGAGGCCTTCGGGCCGGCTGGTTGTACCTACGCTTCGCAAAAGAATAGGGTGCAGCCTGCCGAGCCCGGGAAAAACGCCCGCCCGCGGGGGCGGGTGCTGAAGGCGCCCGGTGGGAGAGCTTGTCGAGAGCGGTTTCCCGCTGATGCAGTTGGTCAACCATCTGCTCGACCTTCTCGCCAAAAATATTATCCCCCCGGCAAGGGACGTCAGCCAGTCTCTGCTGGGTGCGGTTGTCCAGGTCAGAGGCGCGCAGCCATGAGAGCCTGCGCATCACTATACCTTGGGCCGCAGCACGAGATGCCACGTCACAGGTGTCAAAAATCCCCCTGGACAGGAACTTTCTGCACGCCTTCAGCTGCCTGACCACCTCCTGATAAGGCCTGGACTGCTCCGGCGGGAGCTTATCGACCAGGTCCGCCAGCTGTTGCACATTGGTCCGCATGTGGATGCTCATATAGAGCAGGTAAGATTGGATGCGGGTCACGAGCATGGAGGATTGGTAGGCCTTCCTCCCAAATGAGTCCAGAGTGCGAGACTCCCGCCCCGGGGGCGCCGAGGCGGTATCCCTCGAACTCCGTGCCCTCTTGAGAGCAGAATCCACGACCGCTGAGTCATGGGGCAACTGGGGCCGCATGAGCTCTGGGTCAGAGTGGATCCTGTACTGGGACTCTGCTTTCTTGGGAATGGTGGGGTTAGTTAGTGGTCGCACCCAGTTCCGAAGCAGCGTCTCCTTCAGGACATTGTGCAGCGGTACCGTGGAGGACTCTCTAGGTGGTGATGGATAGTCGAGGACCTCGAGCATCTCGGCCCTCGGCTCTTCCACAGAGACCACGGGAAAGGGAATGCTTATAGACATATCCCGCACAAAGGAGGCAAAGGAGAGACTCTCAGGAGGTGAGAGCTTCCTCTCCGGTGACGGCGTGGGGTCCGAGGGAAGGCCCGTAGACTCCTCTGAGGAGAAATATCTCGGGTCCTCCTCTTCCCCCCACGAGTCCTCATCCTCGGTATCGGACATTAGCTCATGTAGCTGAGTCCGGTACCGGGCCCGGCTCGACGTCGAGGCACCAAGGTCTCGGTGTCGTCGAGCGGTGGACTCCCGCGCCGGCGGGGACGGAGCTCCCTCCATCGACGTCGACGGGGACTCCACCTGCGTGGCGGTCGAGACCGGCACCGCAAGCGGCGGCGGTGTCGACAGCCCCGGCGCCGGGCTAGAGCTCGCCGGCGCCACAGTCATCGGCGCCGGGGGCGCAAGCACCCCCGACGCCGGCACAGCCTGGCGCATCAGCCCTTCCAGGATCCCCGGAAGGATGGCTCTGAGGCACTCGTCCAGGCCCGCTGCCGGGAAAGGCGGTGGGGCCGGTAAGGGTGTCGGTGCCAGAAGCTGCTGGGGGCCAGGAGACGGCACCGAGGTGCCGGAACCCCGACGCGTCGGTACCTCCACCACCGACGGAGATCTCTCCTCTCTGCGATGACGCTTCGGCGTCGACTCCTCTTCAGGGTGCACCGAGGGCTCCCGGTGACGGCGCTTCTTATCTTTTTTCCGGTGCACGTCACCGGCGCCGGAGGGCATGGAGGAGGAGGAGGTCGATCCCCCTCGGTCTCGAGGTACCGGGTCCGACAGGGTTCGGTCCCGTGGCTCACGAGTTGAGGGAGTGACCGGGGCCGACTGCCCACGCGGCCTCTCAACCCCACTCTCACCGGCGGACCGGCGGGCCAACGGGACCTGTTCTCCTGGGGTCGCTGCCATCGGTGCCGATGTCTCGGGCATCGATACCGGTACCGAAGAACCGGCCTTCGATACCGATGCCGTCGAGGTCGACGTCGAGGGGCCGGCGCAAGTTCCAAAAAGACGGTCCCGCAGAACTTGCCTCGCAACCTGAGTCCGTTTCCGGAGACCGAGACACAAAGCGCACGACTTGAGATTGTGCTCCGGCCCGAGGCACTGGAGGCACCAAGCGTGGGTGTCGGTCTGCGAGATCGGCCGGCCGCAGCGACCACACTTCTTAAATCCACTCGGGACCTTCGAGGACATCGACGGAAAAATCGCGTCGGCGAAGTCAAAGTCGGCAATGGTGGCTAAAATCACACCACGAAAAAATCAACCGACCGAGCGGCCACTAGGCCGCAACGTGGCGTCCCCGCTAGAAAGCGAGGGAAAAAGGGGAGCGCGTGCTCCACACGCGCAAAAAAATTTTTTTTTTTTTTTTTTTTAAAACAATACAAACAAAAACAGAGGGAACCGAACGGTCCAAGCGACGATCCGCGTAAACGTGGTCGAAAATCCGGCGGCTGAACAGAGAGAGAGGCAAACGCACCACTCTCTCAGTCGCGGAAAAAAAGTAACTGGCGGGAGCGGTCGCGCACGGGCGGGAAGGCGGCCACGCATGCGCGGTGGGCGTGGCCTGCGTGCCGACCGTCCCGCGAAGCTTCTTCCGGTTGGTGGGGGCTGCCGCGGACGTCACCCAGTCGTGAGAACAAGCAGCCTGCTTGTCCTCGGAGAAACTCCTTTACCGAATACCATCATAGGCTTGTTGGAACAAAAATGTTTTGAGAGATTTCTTAAAAGCCTCTAGACTTTTAATTGATCTCAAATTACAAGGTAAGTTGTTCTATAATTTGGGCCAACATTATAAGAAATAGAGTTCCAATATTCATCTAATCTAACCTGACAAAATGAAAGAACCTGATGCTAACCTAAGTGGTCTGGAAGGTTGGTGTGTATGTATGTAAACTAGAAGTGAAAGAAACCAGGCCATTATTATTATGGACAAATATTTTATATTTGATTTGTGACTCTATTGGCAACTAGTGAAGCTTGATTAATGTAGGAAATGCTGCCATTTTACAACCACGCTAAAAGTGGCCTTGGGGCATGGGGAAAGTCATATGCTAATCATAGCACATGGCCCCTTTTAGAACAGCTTAGTAATTGTTTATCTATCATAGGCATAAAATCAGTCCAGAAAAGATCAGTCTATTGCAAAAAAAGTTTCTAGAGGGTAAGGAACTGATTCAAAAATATTAAAAATATTAAGGCTTCTTTTACAAAGCTGTGCTAGCAATTTCCGTGTGGCAATGAGAGGAAACCCATAGGAATTGAGTGGGCTTCCTGTCATTTACCGCACAGGAATGATTAGCATGGCTTTGTAAAAGAGGCCCATAGTAATCTTCACAAAAACCTTTAGCAAAAAGGGGCATAATCGAAAGGGACTTCCTCATTTCAATTTGGACGTCCTCGCAAAACGTCCCCATTCAGGGGTGGGGAAACCCGTATTTTCGAAACAAGATGGACGTCCATCTTTCGTTTCGATAATATGGTCAGGGACAACCAAATCCAGAAATTTGGTCATCCTTAGAGAGATGGTTGTCCCTAGACTTGGTCGTTTCTGATTTTCGGTGATAATCGAAACCAAGGACGTCCATCTCAGAAACGACCAATGCAAGCCATTTGGTCGTGGGAGGAGCCAGCATTTCTAGTGCACTGGTCCCCCTGACATTCCAGGACACCAACCAGGCACCCTAGGAGGCACTGCAGTGGACTTCATAAATTGCTCTCAGGTACATAACTCCCTTACCTTGTGTGCTGAGCCCCCTAAACTCCCCAAAACCCACTACCCACCTGTGGCGTAGCAGGGGCGGGGCGGTGGGGGCAGTCCGCCCTGAGTGTCAACGGGTGGGGGGGTGCTCCGCTCCGTCCATTCACACCCCCCCTTAGCATGGAACCGCCTCCCCCCCCCCCCCGATGCAGTCCCCACCTGCCAACCAGGTTCCAGCTCTGTCCACCCCAGCATGGCGCCTCGCATCTGCAGCGCTGCTGTAAAAAGAAGAAAATTGCCTCGTCGTCGGCCCTTCCCTCACTGTGTCCTGCCTCTGACATAACTTCCTATTTCCTCGAGGGCGGGACACAGTTGAGCTGCTAAATAATATTACTCTTGAGATGGTCTAGATGGATATTTCTATTTCTATTTCTCATCAGAAACATTCAGACTATTGGTACAATCATTAACATTATCCCAATTCTATTACTGTAATGCCATATATGCTGGCTGTAAGGAGTACCTGTTGAAAAAACGCCAAACAGCTCAAAACACTGCATTAAGGTTCATAATCAAAATCTCTTGTTTTGAAAGTGCCTCCCCTTTACCAATCAAATTTACTCTGGCTTTCCATCAAAGCGAGAATCACCTTCAAATTATGTACCTTTATGTTTCAAATCCTAAATAGCACAGCTCCAGACTATATGGTACTATTAATAAACTTACCTCAAAGAAACACTAAATATGAGGCAAGAAACTATCTCAGACTACACCTCCCAAATTGCAAATTAAGTGATCTACAAAGCTGTCTACTCTGCAGACTTCACTTACCTACGAACCAAATGGTGGAACTCCTGACCATCCAAAAAAAGAAATATACAGGATTATACTAGATTCCACAAAATCCTCAAATCGTTCCTATTCAAGAACAACCATATCTCAAACAACTAATTATTACCTGAATTGGTCATTACTTTATTTACCTTCTCTTTGCTTCATGTACATTCATAATAGATTTTCTAAATGTTAAATATTCATAGGTATCCCAGTATGTTTATGATACTGTATTCCAACAAATTACTTTCTTATACATTATTCTTTGTTATGTATCCTATACTGTTTATTGTAAGCCACATTGAACTCAAACTTGTTTGGGATAATGTGAGATATGTCACAAATAAACAAATCTTCTGCCATTCATGCTCAATATGTCTTATACGGTGTTTCTGATCTCTCACCTCAGCATTAAACCAAGGTGCATAATTTGACCTTTTGACATGATGTTCTACTATTGGTATAATTTTATTTCATGATTCGAAAAGTGAATTATGTATTAAATCAGTGGAAGCAACAATGTCTAAAACTGCAAGTGAAATGATTTACTTGCTAGGTTTTCTAATGAAAAATTCCCTCTACATGAAAAACTTGATTTAGAAGAATTACTTTTAAGTTCTTGATTTGTCTTGAGAAAGATCAAAAAACGATCCATCCATAGAAAACACTTAGGATGTTCATTTTCAAAACAAAAAAAAAATGTTATAAGATGGCAGAAGGACATTTTTCTCTCAAAAATGTCCAAGTTGTGATTTTTGACACCCAGTTTTAGATGTTTTGCTCCACAGTGCATCCAAATTTCAAGAGGGCATGATGGGGGCATGTTTTGGCCAGGATCTGGGTGGGACATGGGCAGCCCAAA
Organism: Microcaecilia unicolor; assembly: GCF_901765095.1. NCBI lineage: Eukaryota > Metazoa > Chordata > Amphibia > Gymnophiona > Siphonopidae > Microcaecilia > Microcaecilia unicolor. Next base: position 235,278,552 of record NC_044037.1, read on the forward strand.
GAGATAGATGTTTTTCTGCAATAATGGAACGAAATTAAGACATTTTTGTCTAGACCTGTTTCAATCACAACTAAATGAGCAAAATGTGCTCTAAATGACCTTTGGAAGGATTTAGGCATAACTCCCCCCCCCCAGTCCTCTAAGATGTGACAATACATACCAGGCTGTATGACTGCTTCACATCTGATGACCATTTCTAGTAGAACAACAAGCAGGATCCAGGAATAGCCTAGTGGTCAGGGCAGTGGATTGTAGTGAAGGGGACCCAGGCCCATATCCCACTCTAACTGGTCCACCTGTGGTGGAATAGTGAACCCTCCAAAATACCTATTGTACCTATGTATAGGTGACACCTGCAAGCTTGAGAACGATTGTAGTGGTGTACAGTGAGGTACAGTAGATATTTTTCTGTTCCTGGAGGGTTCACCATACAATATAAGGGGTTATGGTGAGATGTGTACCTGGGACCTTTTATGTGACGTTCACTGCAATGCCCCCTAGGCTGTCCCATTACTGTACTGCAATGTCTATGTGACCACTACTAAGAATGATGGCCCCCATACATCCCAATGGCTGGTTGTTGGATATCTTTCTCTTGGCACTTTATTTTCCAAAATGGTCCCAAAAGAAATGCGCACTGGGCACAAAATTGACTAGGAAAAAGGCAATGTTTGAGCAAATAAGATGGATGTTTTTCAGGTTCCAAAATGATTGTGTTCACCACTTAATATTTCGATGTTTCTAGCAAATTTAACATCCAAAATCAGACTTAGCCATTTTATTGAACATGCCCCTCCATATATTCTCAGTATTAGTCAAAGATTTACCTGTAGAGTTGTCAGAGAAAATCAAATGCAGTATATGGCCATTAATGTGAGTAGGTAACACTAACCAATTGCTGAAAACCTAATGTTGATAAAACATACAAAACAAATCACATACCAGACTAGAACACTGTTTTGAGACTGTACTTTAGCTAGATAAATGAGCAGGTTTTTTGGGTCATATGTCCATATAGTTCCTGATTTATTTGAGTACTCAGACTAGGCAAAAGGAATTCTTGATTTTAAAGTCAAGCATTCTGGTACTAGGAGGTACTTTTATTTTTAAATTTGCATGTTATTGTTTGTAACCTATGCTGATAATAACTATTTGTTTTTTGACCTTAAGCAGGCTTCATATTTCCTTGTAGTAGACAAAATGTTTCCATGACTTGAGTTCCTTATAATGTACCTTAACCGGTTGCTGTCTGCTTACTATAGGTCCTCTCTGATTATGTAGCTTATTTATTTTAATTTCCTTTCTCTTGGTTCCTGAATTATGGGCTAAAGCTTGATAGTTATCACTTTATTTAATTTAATCTTTCAAATGAGTATTGTTTAGGGCTACATTTCGATTAACATTTTTAATCATGATTAATCACACAAAGGTATTTTATTTATTTAATTATTTATTTCCCACTGCGATACCTTCGAACTCTGGGCAAGTCACTTAACCCTCCATTGCCCCAGGTACAAAATAAGTACCTGTATATAATATATAAACCAATTTATAACCACAGAAAGATGGTATATCAAATCCCATCCCCCTTCCCTTCCCTAAAGGACTGATTGTCTCCCTTCCTCTCATCCCCAGATCCAAAATCTCTCCCTTTCTCTTCTTTTCCTCTCTTACCTCTTCGCCAAGGTCCATTATCTTTCTTTCCTAGGATCCATTATCTTTCTCTCTTCCCTTCCTTCCTTCCTCCCTCCCTCCCATTGTCTAGCACCTCTCCCTCACCCCCTTGAGCAGTGACACATACTTGGTGAATAGTAGCACCAAGCTCTTCTTGTGGTTGCTGGAACTCACTGCGTCAGCCATAGCTTCCACTAGTGGCTCCTCCAGTTCTACTTGCAGGTTTGTAGCTCACTTCCCTCCTTCCACCTGGGGTTCAGCATTTGCCCCCTCGCAATCCCTCCCTTCCAGTCTACCTTAGAGGTGGTCTTCTGCTGATCCCCGAAAGTGGCAGCATTGCATATACTCTGCCTGTGGCCTGCTCTGAAGCTTTCCAAACTGGCCCATCCCACCTACTCTGACATCATTTCCTGTTTCTACATGGGCAGGATGGGTCAGAGGGAACGCATTGGACCAGTCCACAGGCAGCATATATGGAACACTGCCAGGGACCAAAAGAAGACTATTTTTTAAGGTAGATTGGTGCGGGGTGGTGGTGCTGCTGCTAATGTTGAATCACAGGTGGGGGGATGGATGCTGTGTCGTGCCAAGGAAAGGGGTTGGGAGTGGAAGAGAGCAGAAGAGATGTTTGGAGGAGACAGGAGACACTGCAATGTGATCTTTTTTAATCACAGCTTTTACAATTGCAGTTAATTAATACATTAATTGCACTGTTCACTGCAATTAACTTGCAGCCCTAGTATTCCTATGCATTCTGTTTTGAATGCTAAAATGTAAAATTGCATAAATAAATAAATTTAAAAAAGAAAGAAAGTAAAAACTTTGAGGTATAAGGAACAGGCCTTTCAAAATCATTATTGGGGATTGCTGGCCATTTGTAACTAAGATTTTGACTGTAGGGGAAAATGAATCTCTTGTTCCCAGTCCAATGAAAGATATAGCTTGCCTAAATACTTGGAGGAGGGAGGGGGGGGGGAGGCAAAAAAAAAGAAAGTCATACTGGCAGAGGAGCCAATGTAGCATTGGTTCCTGAAACATTTGAGGGGGGCATCTCCCTATGCCTCCCCCCAAACTACACCTATGAATCCGGCTATTACCTTTCTTCTGGCTCAGTCTGTGAGAATTTGGGGATTCTTTTGGATCCTTCTCTGTCTTAGGAATCCCAGATATCCCATGTGCTTAAGAAATCATTTTCAAAATTGGAATGCTCTCCCAATTGCAATGATTGTTGAATGAGCCCCTATTTAAGATCATTATTAAATGAATAGTTGTGTTGTATTTAGACTATTATAATAAATTGTATGTGAGCTAGTCCATTGACTGCAGATTATTCAGAATATGAAGGCAAGGATAATACTGGGTGCAACTAGTTGATTGCTTGCTATTCTCCTATTGAGAACTTTACACTGGTTGCCTGTAAAGCCCAATGATAATTCAGTACTGGGAGCCGCATATGCCCTGGCATTGACTCTCCGAGGTTATGTCAGCCTGCAGCTGGAAGTGGCTTCTAAGTTGCTTACCACTGCAGATTGAATACTGAACCTATGACATTACAATAGCAGAAAACTACTGGGACCTGACAGAAATGGGGAGAATGAAGAAACTATGAATAGCAGGAACGTTCCTAACCCCACCAATAAAATCTTGAAGCCAGAAAAGTGGATATAGTAAGATGAGAAAAAAAAGCAGAGGAATAGCATTACAAATAGATAAGTCAAGTTATTGTTCTGTACAACATGTAGAGAAATAAATACTTCTCATATGAGGAAAGGCTTAAAAGGTTAGAGCTTTTCAGCCTGGAGAAGAGATGGCTGAGAGCATAGGAGCCGACTTTTCAAAATTATTGGAGGTGCTAAGCCCAGTGAAAATAACCCTTCCTTGGATACAAACAAGGAATTCTCTCAATATTGGGGGTGCACAAGCACCCACAGAGTTGGCTCCTATGGCTGAGAGGGATATAATAAAGGTCTATAAATTCCGGAGTGGAGTAGAACAAGTAGAAGTGAATTGATTGTTTAATCTTTTAAAAAGTACAAACACGAGGAGGCCCTCCATAATGTAACATGGTAATAGCCTTAAAACAAATAGGAGAAAAACATATTTTTTCACCCAGCGAATAGTTAAGTTTTGGAACTTGTTGCTAGAGAATGTGGTAAAAGCAAATGGCATATCTAGGATTAAAAAGGGTTTGGACAAGTTCCTGGAGGAAAAGTCCATAAACTGCTGTTAAGGTAGATACAGGGAAAGCCACTACTCTTTGGTATCCTGCCAGGTACTTGTGACCTGGATTGGCCATTGTTGGAAGCAGGATACTGGGCTAGGTGGGTTATTGGTCTGACCCAGTATAAGGAAAGTGGCTCCTTAGCTAAGTGTCAGTGCTGTTGCTTGGATGATGCTCCTACCTGAAGCTAATTTTCAAAGAAAAATTGCCCCAGTACTTTCTCTTTGAAAATCAACTGTAAGGAAGAGGGATACAAAATGGTTGAGTACTTTGCAATTAAGTGAATTATTCAAAATTGTTCCCTGGAAACACATGAGGTTTGAATTTTTCATGTAACGGATTACTGGTGTATATTTTCCTTAAACCCTGACTTCAGTTATCAACCAAACAAGCACAGTATGTACAGTATTGAAAAATGTCCATGTATTTACTGGATTTGCTTTCTACATTTTATACATCTCTTCCATTCTATCCCACCTGCTTCACCTTCAATGACACTATGAACATCTGTTAAGCAAGCTGTTCAGACAAACTCAGAAAAACATTGGACGGCAATCTTTATGCCCAACAACAACAAAAAAAGAGATTTATGGACAATAAATACTGTACTGACTAATCACTGCTGCATGAATTGTTTTTATATTTCATGAACGTCAAATAAAATATAGCAAGATAACTGAAGGACTTCTCACAATAATGGTTCTCCATTTAATCTTTGATGAACCCCTGTTGTCTGGTTTTCAGTTTTAATTTAGATTTTTTTTAAATCTGTCTAATCAAAGATTGCATCAATAAAGTAACACAGCACAATAACAAGATTATGAAAATGCTCCAAAAATGCAATGAAAGAAATACCATACAATCATTAAATCAAAAGAATAGCAAGTAAAAAAAATATATATATATATATATATATGCAATATGCACAAATATTTCTGAAATAGCCAGGTCCTTACATGCCCATCTGAAGGACATATAACCCCAAATCAATCTGAGTTCATTACATCATTTGTTGCAATAATATGGAGCTGGCTAGCAGTCATATCATAAGTTGTCTTTAGGTAGAAATCTTTGGCTGAAGGAAACCTAGGTTTGTGTGCAGTTGATTTCAGAATTGTAGATGGTACACTTACCCCCTGTTTACTGTAAGTGAGGGGGGCAGAACGATGCACAGCATAACACATGCTAGGCTGGGGCAGTAACAGAGCTTCCAAATTAACCTGTTCCAGGAGGGAGGTTTGTGGTTAGTCCTGGATTTTTGCCGATCTCTGATGTATTATAGGATATGCAGTGGGTAGAATCAGCTGCTACAAATCCCAAACTACTTTGTTTACCATGCCCCCCATCACCATGATTGTTAGTAATGGTATCCTAATCTGCTGGAGTCTGTATTGCACGTCACGTCCCATAACAGGGTGGTTTGTGATTGGCCACAGATGTTGCATAGCTACCCTATGCATTGCTCAGGGTCCCTCATTATAAATATTTGGAGCTCTGGCTGGAAAAGTTCCCTAATGGTTGGGGCAGCTGCCTAGGAGATGGGAGAACTGAGTTTAATTCCCACCTGTGCAACTGGTGACTGGTTCACTTAACCCTGTAATGTTTTAAGCTTTGACAAAGCTAACATTGCATCCACCAGGGACAGAGAAGGTGCCTTTATAAACAAATGTTTGCAAATCCCAGGAATAACATGTATAGAATGTTTGTACGTTTGGGAAGCTTGCCAGGTGCCCTTGGCCTGGATTGGCCGCTGTCGTGGACAAGATGCTGGGCTCGATGGACCCTTGGTCTTTTCCCAGTATGGCATTACTTATGTACTTATGTACTAACTCTGTACCTTATGCCATGGAACAATCTTGTGGTTGTGGCTAGTGGGGGATCAATTTGTGCTAAGCATCATTGTTCTATTCTCAAGCTAGATTATGTGTTAGTGTACCAGTTAGGCTGTATTGTTATCTGCCTCATACCATTGTTGAGCTTCACTGACTCTGTTGTCTTGTATCAATGCATATTCTGTTCAAAGTTATTGTGGAAGGCTAATAAAGGACTAACTACCTCTTACTCAGTCAGTATTTGCTCTATCATTTTGTGGGAGTATAGTATTGGAGGGCAAGGGTTCATTGTGACTGTGTATTGTGGCTCATAAGTGTCATGGTGGGTCATAGCAGCCCTCAGAATAATAGGTGTTCCAAAGAAATCCCCAAGTGATACCCTTGCAGGTGACACAAGGATCAGACAGGGCAATGTAACTGCACTCCTTATCCCTCAAAGCGGGTGACGATGCAGAGGAACTGAAAGAAATCTCGTGAACCTGGAAGTTGTACTGAGCCAAATTGACAAGTTAAAGAGTGATAAATCACCTGGACCAGATGGCATACACCCCAGGGTACTGAAAGAACTCAAACATGAAATTGCTAATCTGTTGTTAGTGATCTGTAACCTGTCATAAGAAAAATAAAATTATGGAACACATAGACAAAACATGGTTTAATTGGACAGAGTCAGCATGGGTGCAGGCAAGAGAAGCCTTGCCTCTCCAATTTGCTTCATTTCTTTGAAGGTGTAAACATTGTCGTTTGGGAGTTAAGTACGGTATAAGGAGGTTAAGGGTTCAACCTTTGCCTATTGGTTATACATTACCACCTCCTGTTTAAAGTTACCCTGTTAGAGTGTTCAGGTAGGGTGACAGCTTATTCAGTAGCTCATTTTCTTTAGGATGAGTGAGAAGTAGAAAAGGAGCCAATGGTGTATGCATTTGACACTGCAGTGTTACACTTGCCTGTGCCTGCAGCTGCCATCTCACCCCCCCCCCCCCCCCCCCGAGATAGCTCTGCTTGTGCTGCTGTAGGGCCACATTTCCTCAAATCCTCAGTCTATATGGAGACAAAGGGTGGAAAGAGGGAGGGAGAGGAAGGTTGAGTGGCAGACGTTACACAATGCTACCTTCAGGACACATGACATATATAGCAATGACAATCTTACACGTTGACAGCTCCAAATGGATCTGTACAGAGAGCTGATGTGTTGTGGAAGAGGTGCTCTAGTGGTTAGGACAGGTGAGCTGATATGCAGGGGTGGCCAGTTCAAATCCCACCAGTGGTAACTATCGTCCTGAGCGGTTTACTTCACTTTCCATAGATACACGATAAACAGCACAGTTTGTTATGCTGGGGGGGTCACGGCTGATAATTGCTTGCTTACATTTTGCACTGACTACCCTAGGGAAGGAGGCTTGCTCATTGTAAAAGAGAGTGTTGCAGATTGGAAGAGGTAGCCCAGTGGTTAGAACAGATGTGACTTGATATTTAGGAGTGGCCAGTTCAAATCCCACAAGTGGTGGCTATCGCCTTAGCTGTTCACTTCACTCCCCATTACTACAGGTATGTGATGAACAAAACAGTGCTTTGTTGTGCTGCAATTAGGAGCTGCACTGTACCCTGCTTGCATTTTGTACTTACTTCCCTAGGGAGGGAGGCATGCTCAGTCAGCCTCTGCCATTCCCTCCTGTAACAGCTGTAGCTCTTCTTCCCGTGCCCTGGAATTATAAAGAACTAGTAAAAAAGGCCCGTTTCCGAAACCAATGAAACGGGCGCTAGCATGTGGTTTTTTTTGTGTGTGTGTGTATGTTTCACAAAGTTATTTTGTGTGTGTGTGTGTGTGTGTGTGTGTGTGTGTGTGTGAGTGTGTGAGGGTGCGGTGTGTGTGCAGGTTGTTGATGTGTGTCTTTTTTTTGTTTGTTTTTTGCTTGGGGGTTGGGGAATGTGCTGTGCTGTGCTGTGCTGGCAAAGTGGGTTGGATTGGTGTGTGGCTTTGAGGGTGTGTTTCTGTTGTATTGTGTGTGTGTGATTTTGTCTGTCAAGGAGGTTTGTGGAGGGGGGTCTTTCTGTTGGTGAAATGTAAATGTGGTTGTAGGGGGTGTCAGCCTTTGTTGAGTGTTGTTTTTTTTTTCCATGTTTTTTTTTTGTGTTATGCTGAGGCAGCAGTGTTGTTTTAGATGGGCGGAAGGTTGAGGAGCACGTTCTTTGTCTGTCGGTATTTTTTGGCGGGTACGTTGTTTTCCGGCTCCTCTGACTCCATGTCAAGCGATCCCAAATATAGTCTGTGCTATAGGCCCTCTGGCACTCTTCAGTACTGGCATTAGGCATTTAAAAATTCCCCCCCCCCCCTCCCCTGGTCTATTTTTGCACATACCCACAGCAGGAATATTCTTCTCTCGTTCCAGCGGTGGTTCTGTGCTCTCCGTGCTGCACAGATAATGAGCCATTCTGCTGGGGAATGCTCCTCCCTTATTGTCATGTAGTTTCCTCTGATTGGTCTGTCTTACGTTGCCTAGTGTTGCCTGGGAAACGGTGTTGTGATGGTCCTTTGTGTTTCAGAATGTTGAGGGTGTTTTTTTCTGATTGGTCCATCATGCGAGGGCGGGGCAGAGAGACATGGTCAGTGTTCTGGCTTCACCACCATGAATCCATGAACCCTTCAGTGAGTGACTGAGTGACTTCAGAACGTTGTCTTCAGAATGTTGAGGGTGAGTTTTATTATAGTAGATTTCTTTTCATTGGCCATAAACAGGCTGGCCACGAGGAGAGTGCTATCATTGCTACAATTTGGCTGCCTCTTGCCAGTTGCCATATTTCTCAGTCCCCATGCAGATGACATCATCATGCACTGACATCGGCAGGATGCTGTAATTCACGCTTAACAATCGGTACGGAATTTTGTGCTATAGCTAATCACATGGAATTTTGTGTGACAGCGGATCAGCGCGGATTCTACATGCCTGCTCGAGTTGGGCACAGATATTTACACCCCCATTCAATATAGGCAGTGAAATAAATGTCGCCTTTTGTTGAATGGTGCTGTAAATATCGGTACTCATCATTGAGCACACATCTACTTATTTAGGTGGCATTTATAGAATTTAGTCCAATGGGTGTACACATCACACTAATTCTAAATAAAGTGCAGCTTACGTGTCCAGTAATACGCAAAGGAAGAGGGAACGTAGGAGGGCTAGACACCCCTCAGGATCAATAAAGTTAAATATTTATTGCTTTGGTGTATATAAAAACCATACAGAATAAACATAAAATTAATACATAAAATTCAATGTATGTAAAACAATACACAATAAAATAATATCAGTGCTTAAAAATCAGCATTTCACAATAATTCTCCCAGGTACTTATCTGAAACGGACTCTGCTACTCTCTGAACATATTGAATGGTGGGAGTACTGAAAGTGCTCCATGACAACAACGCACCTGATGCAGCCAGAATGAAACAGCCATGCTGTAGAGCATAGCAGTGTCCACTTCAGATAAGTACCTGAGAGAATCTGATTATAATTGGACTCTATTGAAAAAAAGAAAAAAATTGTTAAAAATTAAAAAATCATGCAACTAAGTACAGGAGGATTTTTCAGAACTAATGAAGCAGAAAGGCGGGTTATTAGTCCAAGTTCCATTTCAGACATGACCTGAGCCACTGAAGTCCTTTTTCCTCCTTGCATTTTTTACCTTCTGCAGATTAGATGCTACTTGCTAGTTTTGTATAGTCAAATTCTATAAATGGTACTGAAAGGCGCTGAAAAAAAAATAGCGCTTAGTGTCGTTCCATAAATGACACTCAAAGTTAGGTGCTGTTTATGGAATAGTATTTAGCACTAGGATCCGTGACTACCTGTAGGCGTGGGCATTTACACCAACTGAATCCTGGTGTAAATCTATGAGCATAAATTATGTGTTAATCTCTCTTATTCTATAACTGTGTGCACGAATTGTGAGAATGCCCCAGTCCGCTCATGACCCTCCCATGGCTACGCCCCCTTCTTGGAGCCACGCGTAAATGTGTGTGTGTGTAAATTTAAATTGATGCCAATTAGCAGCAATATCTGTTAGGGCCCAATTATCTGCGCTAATTGGCTCACTATTCAATTAAATTACATATGCAAATTGGATGCATGACCAAATTTGCCAATGCAATTTTTAGCTCCATTTATAGAATTTGGAGGTTAGTGTATACATACCACATACTGGGGAGAATAATGGCCTGTGGCCCCATATCAAGGAATGTCACTGTGATGGCTGTGAAGTTGGGAGAAAGGGATATAAAAACAAGGGGAAAATGCAGGATAGTTGCAAATGAAGGCTCAAAGCATTGTAGCCCGCCCAATAGAGTTTGGAAGCACAAGGGAGTTAAAGGAGACTGCTGAGCCAAAAAAACATAACCAAAAAACCCCTTTCCCTTGTAGTGCTGCTTTAAATAAGAATAGTGCATTATATTCTATTTATATTGGTTCCATTTTTAGTTAATTTTAAGAATTGTGAGTGAGAAGTAATTTTACCATGTCCTTTTGTGCAGCCTAGAGGCAGAAACAAAATAGCAGAGTACTATATTTTGCTAACCGAAATCTATTTTTGAAACCCCTGCAAAAATGTCATTCATTTGCATTTGCTTTCTTACAGATAATCTTTTTTAATGGAAAGATGCCTGTTCAGTTGGAGACTGTAGGAATGAGAAAAAAAGGCCAGCTGTCTAATTTGTCGCGTCTTTATTTGCTACCATTTCTGCAGTGCTTTACCAATTCTGGCATACCACCCATCAGCAGAAAGGAAAGACTTTATGCAGGAGGCATCTGTTCTTCCCACTGCTTCCCTTAACCTTCACAGACTCATTACTCTTCCAAACTGAAAAGGGGAGGTGGGGGGGTGAGGGAGCAGGAAATAAAGATGCAAGTGGCCAGACTCAGGGGGGCTAGATTTACTATTTACTATTTATTTACTATTGCGTTTTTGGTACATTTTGTGGTATGTCAAATAAATATGAACTATGAACTATTACCATATACTAGTGCACATTAACATGCATTATTTACAACAGATCCCATTTTGGGGGGATTTTATAAAGGCTTTTTCACATATATTTGCCAGTATATGTTCATACCCCCAAATTCTATAAAAGGCGCCTTAAGTTGTGCACGCTAATTTGGCCGCATGGTGAAATTGCGCGTACAACTGAATTGATTAACAAGTCAATCAGTGCCAATAATTGGTACTTAAGAACCAATTAGGGCAGTAATTGGCTTTAATTAGAATTTATGTGCACAACTTTCTAGGCATATTCTACAATGTGGTGTGCGTAAATTCTAATGTGTGCAGCTAAAAAGGGGGAGTGGAATGGGTGGGTTGTGAGCGTTGCATTATTTAAAAAATATAATTTTGGAAGCCTAGATAAAATACATTCCATGACTGCCAGCATGCTTAGATGGTAAGGTGAAAAATAAAGTGAATGCCAAATGGTCATTAATGGTGAGGTGCAAAATGCAGAGAATGTCAAAAGGCCATCTTTGAAAAAAAATGTAAAATAGATCCTAAAGAAGAAAATAGAGATGAGGTACAGGCAAGATAGATATAAAACAGTAATAAGTCAGGCCAAGAAAGACTTTGAAAATAAACTTTCCACAGATGCAAAAACTAGTACTGTACATTTGGGGAAAAAAGCCTGTTATGGTACAAAGTGCTCAAGTAGGATAAGCTAATAGCAGAGAAATGAAGGGACCAGTAAGGTTTTGTACTTACCGCACTTTAACAGCCTAAATAGCCCTTTTACTACGCTGCAATAAAAAGCGGTCTTAGCATATGCTTACGTGTGTCATTCCCACACTCTATGGCCATGTTTACTGCGTGGATAAAATGGCCAATTTTGCTATTTCCACCATTAATGGTCACACGCTAATTTTCCCATTGGCTCATGGCCATTGGCGCATGAGCACTTACACCTATTTAGTAGGTGGTAAGGGCTCAACCGCTAACCACGTGCTAATCAGTTAGCATGCAGCAATGTAGCTGCGCTAACGGATTAGCACAGAACACACCTACTTTCTGCCCCTGATCCACCCCCCAGTGCTAAAATATAAAATTACATTTTTAGTGCAGTGAAGCACACGCTTAGTTAAAGGGCCCCTAAATTTTTTATTTTATTTTTAAAACATAAGAATAGCCATAATGCGTTAGACCGATGGTCCATCTAGCCCAGTATCCTGTTTCTATCAAAGGCCAATCCAGGTCACAAGTACCTGGTAGAATCCTGAAAAGTAGCAGATTCCATGCTACCTATCCTAGGGACAAGCAGTAGCTTTCCCTATGTCTGTCTCAATAGCAGACTATGCACTTTTACTCCAGTAACTTGTCCAAACCTTTTTTAAACCCAGATGCACTAACTGCTGTTACTACATCCTTCGGCAATGAGTGCCAGAGCTTAACTATTCATTGAGTGAAAACTATTTCCTCCTATTTGTTTTAAAAGTATTTCCATGTAACTTCATTGAGTGTCCCATAGTCTTTGTACTTTTTGAAAGAGTAAAACAAAATTAATTTAATTATTTAAATTATTGGTTGGTATTTATTAACCACCTTTATGAACATATTCACCCAAGACAGTGTACAGCAGGTACAGTTTAACATAAAACTTATAATTTTGATTAACAGCATAACAATAGTAAAATGACCAAACATAAGCATAAATTAATGATAGGGGTGCTTCAGAGAGCATTTTCCATCTCACAGATAGGCTGCAGAGAATACCTTCTCCTGCTTTAGACTTAATCCCACCCACCCTACCCCTCTACCCACCCACCCCTAGAGTGACATGTCTTATATAACCTCCCTATCAACCCACTCATTACTTTACCTCACCCATTTCTATTCTTCTATCACCTTCTCCCACTACTCCAACCAGAGTTACACCTAATCACACTGACCACCCTTCAACATCTTCTGTCCTTCTGTGACTGTTCTCTTGTGCTTGACTGCTTAAATATTTTAACTTTAAATGCTTTACTTTTTGTCTATTAGATTGTAAGCTCTTTGAGCAGGGACTGTCTTTCTTCTGTGTTTGTACAGCGCTGCGTACACTTTGTAGCGCTCTAGAAATGTTAAATAGTAAATAGTAGTAGTGGCCAACATGTCGCCTGCAGTTCCACACGGAAAAGTTTCTTACTGTGGGCCAAGTGCATTCACAATTAGACAAGTTGCACTTAAGATATTAAGTGCACCTGTGTTACCTGTACAATTGACTGTACACACTAATTACCATGTACAAATTGTAAATACCACCCTATCACTTATTCCGAGCATGCACTCCTTTTACCTGACTGCTCAATCTACTATATCAATTAAGACCTTTACTGTAATACCACTGTATATCTCACTCCGGAAATGGCGATTGTCATGACGGAACAATGTAAGCCACATTGAGCCTACAAATAGGTGGGAAAATGTAGGATACAAATGCAATAAATAATAATAATAAATTGAAGCACATACCCAATCTCTGCCTCATCCCGAGCTAAACAGTTAGGGCTAGATTCTATATATGGCGCCTAAAATCAGGGCCAAAAAAATAACGCTCAGCGCTATTCTATAAGCCATGCTTAAAGTTAGGTGAGGTGTGTAAAATCCTGCCTAACTTTAGGGTGGCATTTGCTCCAAGTGAAATGTGATGTAAAACGTCATGCCTAAATTGGAAGTGTATTCCCCTTATTCTATAACTATGTGCGTAAATTCTAGGATCGCCCCTGATCCACTCATGACCCTTCCATTTCTGTGTTTCCTTTTCAGACTCGCATGTAAAATATACAAATGTAACTACCAATTAAATCCTATTAGTGCTAAATTGCTTGTTAGGATGCCAATTATCAGAGCTAATTAGCTCGTTATTCAATTAAGTTGCACACACACAACTTGAGCACGTTCTCAAATTTGCACACAACCATTTAAAGCACCATATATAGAATCCGTGGTTAGTGTGGCATTTTTGGCATGCTAGCTGTTTTTAGCATGCGATAGCCATTAGCATGGACTGGCATTAACAGCATGTGCTAAATTCCATGCTAACAGCTTAGAGTACTTTAGTAAATATGTCCCTGATGAATGAATCCTGTTGGAGGTCATCTTTAAGGTTTCTAACCTAGGAGATCTTTTTCTAAGCCATGGTAGCGTTTTTAGCTCACGGTAGAAATCAGCTAGCGGTAAGTGCCGAGACGCCCATAGGAATTTAATGGGCATCTCAGTGTTTACCGCCAGCTGATTTCTACTGCGAGCTAAAAATGTTGGAGCTATTTAGCGCTGATAATTGGTATCCTTAGCACAGGTTTGGGCAAGTTTGCTGTGGAGGCGTTGACAATTGACTTCCTAATCTTTGAGTTTCAGGGAAAACGACATTTTCTTTTGATCTCTAATTGAGCAACAACCAAAAAAAGATTTGTTTGACCCCTGATGCAGGCTTTGATGCTGAAACACAGCCGTATCAGGTCGTTTTTTGATAATCAATAAAGTTTTTCGGATTGCCTCCACACTTGTCCTCACTTTTTTGTTTTTATTGTGTACAAATGCATACATAAATATTATTAACTATGTGGATTTGGGAAAGCCATCATTTATCCCTTGAAATGAGCTATGAGAAATTTAATCTACTTTTTGGGATCACCTAGGTACATTGGTTTGGCCTAGCTAACAGGATGAGATCAATAAGACTATGGTCTGACCCCCCTCCCCCCACCTCCCAGGAAAGTAATGTACTCTTACATACACTTCCTCCTTCAGCTTCAGGTCTAGGTAAATATAAAAACGGTGTTCACTGCTCTTATGCCACCCCCAGAGGGCTGATGCTTTAAGTGACTGCCTAGTTCACCTAATGGAAGTGCCAGCCCTGGATTTTCATGTTTAGTAGTAACATGGGATTTATTAACCGCCTTTATGAAGAGATTCACCCAAGGCGGTGTACAGAAGGTACAGTTTAACATAAATACAATAAATATGATAAACTTGAAAACAGCAAACAAACCTAATAGTAGGACTAGAATACAGAAACCACCTTTGAAGGTAATTTTATTGTACACACAAAATGTTAATGTATCACCCTTTTTGCAAATGACATTTTTTTGCAAAGCACAAGCTAAAACTATTTTAGTGCATAGAACCCTATGAGTAGATACCTTTAAATGCATGTACTATGTCTGAATTAATATTGGAAAGAGAAATGACAGAGTCAAAAAAGAACAGTATAACAACTGGCCATTACACATTTTAAAAGCACAGTAGTACTGTATTATTTTATTTTTTTTATTTGTTACATTTGTATCTCACATTTTCCCACCTATTTGTATGCTCAATGTGGCTTACATAGTACCGGAGAGGTGTTTGCAGACTCCGGTGTAAACAAATACAAAGTGATATTGTGGTAATATAAAGTATCATGTGGCACAGCCACATTAGGGAATCGTTATGTCCATTACGTACTTTAGTTTTGATGTGTTGCAGAGATCAGGCATTTATGTTGGATTGGTAGGGTATTCCTTTGTCACAGCAAGGTGTACAAATTCTCTGCACTAAGAAATCATGATGCTTACCATCCGTTTGCATCATGATTTCATAGTGCAGAGCCACTGCTTGTACAGCACTCAATGGCAAGGCAGAAAACAGATAATCCAGGAAGCCTGCCAGACACAGGCTGCCACTGTTCCTGTTTTGTGAGGGCTGCAATGGCAAAGTCTGGAATCAGCATCAAGCAGCTGTCCTGAGAGTTCACTGAATGTCAGGGAGACTGATTCTGTACTAACCTGCCAACAAAAGAAGGCTGCACTGAGGAAATGGATAAATAGACTCAACATCAGACGTGTGCTTGTACTCAAACCATTATTTGAACATGGTAACAGGAAGAGGTGGCAGGCTGTGCATAACGGAACTAGAATTCTTGCTGTTAGGAAATAAAAATAGAGAGGCTTTTTAGCTTGGCATTGGTAGTGGCATTCTTAGAAATACTGCCATTGATAGTTAAAGCAGAATGATCCTGTTACATCAAGGAGTTAAAACTGCCCCTGTGAATGATGACACAGCTGAGTGAAATGTGAGAGGAACCCTTTCAAGGAAGAAACTGACTTTTGTAGCTCTCAGAGGGAGGCTGCACTAAGGTCAGTATCAATTTGACCAGAGGGGATAACAGTGAAGAAAGTGTATCCCACTTATCACGTTTATTGTTCCCAGATTAAATGTTCATGGCATATAAGAAAATGGCTAGTTTGATCTGAGTTTTGAATGTTCCCTAATGTGACTTTGTGCCAGCAGTTAATGAGGGGTAAACCGGGTGTTAAGGGCTTAACACGGTTTAGTAAAAGAGCCTCTAAATACCATAGCTTGTATAGCCAGAGCTGAGATAGCCTCACTCTAAAACAGACAAAGGAACATGTTTATAGAAGACAACTTAAATGAAAAACGTACTGTAAATTTGGGTAAAAGAATCTGTGCACAGTTAAGGACAGTTCTGTATAAACACAATTCTAAGAACTTGTTTTATAAAAGCACATAGGTGGCCACAGAGAGGCTAATGATGATCGTGACCCTTTCCAGAGTGAGCAGAGATTGCTTCATGTGTGTGTGTTTTGGGGGATTTCTATGATTATAACATTGTTGCTTACTCTGTACATGGAGGGGCTTTTACATAGTAACATATTAAATGACAGCAGAAAAAGACCTGCACGGTCCATCCGGTCTGCCCAACAAGATAAACTCATATGTGCTACTTTTTGTGTATACCCTACTTTGATTTGTACCTGTGCTCTTCAGGGCACAGACCGTATAAGTCTGCCCAGCACTATCCCCGCCTCCCGCCACCGGCTCTGCCACCCAATCTCGGCTAAGCTCCTTAGGATCCATTCCTTCTGAACAGGATTCCTTTATGTTTATCCCACGCGTGTTTGAATTTTGTTACCGTTTTCATTTCCACCCCTCCCGCATTCCAAGCATCCGCTACTCTCTCCGTGAAAAAATACTTCCTGACATTTTTCTTGAGTCTGCCCCCCTTCAATCTCATTTCATGTCCTCTCGTTCTACCGCAGTCCTGCAGCTATTTTACAAGAGACTCTGACAGAATGTCTTGTAAAATAGAATGTGATAAGGGGAATTCCCATCTCCAAGTCAGGACAGGGGGAATTCCCATACCCATCTAAAATCTGTCTTTCCCCAGAACAAACTACTAGGTGAATGCTTCTCTATGGCTTCTAATCAGTTTCTTAGTTCCTTAACAAACTCTGCAACTGCATTCTTTCCATCAAGCTCCTAGACCCAATGCATTTCACCTCTGTTTTCCTCCTGTTCTTCCCGCTTTCTAAACTACTGTCCACAAACATCTGGACTTTTTGTTTCGTTGGTTCCACTGTTTAACTGTCTGTCTGTACATAAACCCTTACTGTTGTTTCACTGCATTTCCCAGACTGCCAATTTCCAACATGAATCCACTTTCTGTCAGTTCAGGACTCTGAAAGACTATTATTTCCCAGCTGCAATATGAAAGAAAGAAGGGAAATTAAATTGGGGAGCTGGGTGGGAGTTGGGAAGGAAGAACAGGTTTGGAGGAAAACTGAAGGAGAATGGGTGGGTGATGGAACTAACTAACTAGTGCTAAGGAACCCAGGCCCAGATGCATCAACCTTTCATAAAAAAATATTTTGTTTCATGCAGATTTCTTTTGTTTTTACATAAATGGGCTATATAAGCCCCTAATGCAGCCCATATTGGTTTTCTTATATTTTGTTCTTGTGATAACTTATACTGTGCCAAAACTGAAAACTCTTATCTCTGTCTGGTCGGTAATAAAAGGAGCTCATTGTGAACACTATCTACCCTAAAAGGATGTTTTGTGGCTTGGTATGGTCACATTTTCAATATGGTAATACTACGACCTAGCTAAGGAACAGCCAGGTTATTTTCAGTTAGTCTTCACTGGACCAAACTTGCTTTCCTTGTGCCATCACTATCCAGCAGGTAGGCAGTGTCTTAAAAGATGGAGGATAAAGGATTTTTTTTTTTTACATTAAAAGAAGGTAAATTTGGATGTAAGGATTGTTTGATAGCACGCTTTCCCCGGGTATAGCCAGCTCTGCAAATTTCTTTTGGGGGGGGTGCAAGGTGGACGGGGGGGGGGGGGGGCGCAGAGGTGGATGGGGGGGGGGCGCAGAGGTGGAACGAGGAGAGAGCCTGTTGTTAAAAATTTACCAGCACAACACTGACCGAGTGCAAGAAGATCTTCAAGTGAACTCTGCAATTCAGGGGTTTAGAAAACTGAGATTTTCCTTGCCCAAGCAACCTGACAAAAAAGATTTAGCATCTTTACCCCTAACACTGGTAATCATCTCTGCTCAACAAAATGTCATCATCAACACAGTACAAGACAGCTAAAATGTCCAGTGCCGTTATCACAAATGATCTCTCCCAGTACAACTCCAACATCAAAGTGTCTACCATTCTCCCCAAAGCTGCCACTGTACTATAATTGTCTCTAAAACCAATTTGACAAGGAATTGAGCTACTGCTGTAAAAAGGAACTCAATGGTTTTGAAAACATAGCTTTTACTACACATGAATCAAAGAGCATGCTTTATAAATATCTGATTTAAACATATAGGCCCCGATATTCAGACCGTTGGGGGGAGGGTAGCCGAGCTTTCTTCCACGGTCTGCGCTGAACTCAGATATTCAATGCTGGGCTGTTTCTGGTGTCGGCATTGAATATCTCTTTAACAAGGCATACCATAAAGATCAACAAATGTGAACTCTTACACATATACCCAGAATTGCCTTATAATATTTGCTTGTTATACTACTATCATGTTTTATCATTATTATGTTACCCAAGATCCTTCTGTAAGACCAAATGTCTATTTTCTTATATATTTCCACCATTTATGATGTATTGTAAGCCACATTGAGCCTGCAAAGAGGTAGAAAAATGTGGGATACAAATGCAATAAATAAATAAATAAATAAAATATCCATTTTTTCCCAACCGATTTGAAGATAACTGGCTATATTAGGGTTTGACACATCCAAATATGACTGCCAAACCTGGTTTAAAACTCAGCGGATTGCTGGTTATATCGCATGATATAACCGGTTATCTGCCAGCCGCTAATCATGGATATTCAGCAGAGGATAGCCAGTTGTTCCCCGATACATATCAATGGATAGCCGGTTAAGCGCTATTTAACCGGTCAGCATCCAATCTGACCGGCTAAATAGCAGTGAATATCAGGCGGATAGTTTTGAAAGATTGCTTTTTTTTCTTTTGGGTTTAATTGGTCATCTTTCCAAATCCAATCTCAGCAAATTGCAAATTTATTCAGCTACAGTTGGTAGGTGTCTGCCAAAGAAAGCTAACAGTCTGAGAAGCTGACACACTAAAGTGTGAAATGTTTTTGCACAAGGGCCTTCACAGAATAAAACATACAAAATACATGCAAATGTATTTAATTTCACTATTAATGAGCTCCAGTAATGCAGTATCATGGAAAGCAGCTCATTATTATGACAATCTGTGAAAATTGAAATGGAAAAAAGGAATTGCAGGCTTTACCTCTTTTTGGTCATCCTGAGAGTAGAGGTTGACGTACAAGCAGGGCCACCGAGAGACAAAGCCAAGCCCAGGACAAATACCCCCCTCTCAGGGCCCGCCCTACTTGTCCTGTTCCTGTCACTGTGCGTGGAAAAATTCTCCAGGGCCCAGCGCTAGTATGGCTCTCCTGTTCCTGTGCATGGCAGCGCCATAGAGCACAGTCTTTCCTTCCTTCCTTCCTTCCTGCTGCATCCTTCCTGCATAGACCTAGCGGTAAAGAATCCGGGCAGTAATGGCCTATGTGCAATAGATGCCACTTGGCGCGCATCTGTTATATGTGCCAGAAAATAAAAAATATTTTTCAGACACGCATAGCGGATGCATGCCAAAATTGAAATTACCACAAGGGCCATGTGGTAACTGGGCGGTAACTCCAATTTGGCGAACGTTCAGCGCATGTAGGTGCCTATGTGGCTTAGTAAAAGGGGCCCATAATATTTTTGTAATACAAATATGATTCCAAAAATGAGAATGTGGCTAAACTAAAATAATAATGAAAATGAGCATGAGAGAAGATATCAGATCATGCCATTTTTGCTTGTTTGAAACCTGCACACAACTAAAAGATGTAAAGCATGCTGAGACGAGCCTCATATAAATATATGAGTTAGACATTTGAAGAAGGTTATTCCTTATCTTTTGACAGATTTAAGGTGATATTTAAAGTGGCCCATTGCCTATTTTATAGCTACAAACAAATAATAACATTTGCTAATGTAAAATACATCAAAAGAAACATTCTAAGAGATTTCGCTGCCTACCAAAATACAGCTATTGGCATAGCGAGGCACTGAAAAATTTGATTTGCAGAGCACTGGTTTTAAGATTAAAGAAAGGTATCTTAACCTTCAGAGATAAATGGGTAAAGGTATTCTATCTGGTTCTGTTAGAAGAAGAATGGAGTGTAATCCAGAGAAAGAGCTGCAATATGAATTATTGATATCTTGATATTAAACATTTGAGAAGTTTCTGTTGGAGAAAGTATGGTAAAGATGGGATGTTGTGAGGCCATTTTCTCTTTAGAATATTGTACATAGTTCAGTCATGGAGATTACACACCATTTGATGCCAGAAGATATGGAATTCATTGTCTGAAGTAAGTAAATAAATGCCACACTACTCAAAGGAAAACTTGCAATAGCCAGATAGAGAAGAAAATGTTATGCTCACTGCTTTGCTAATAGGCTTCAAATTGTTTGGAAAATCATGAAAATGAGCACATTCACTGGAAGCCTTTTTTGCATAATATAGATGGCTTTACAGGCACTTACCACTATGGGGGTAATTTTAGAAATGACGAGCATAGGCATTTTAAAGTTTCATTAGCATATAAATAGGCACTCATAAAACATAGCTTTTACTTTAATGCAATATACATACATATATGTACATGTATGTGTATTTATATATACATAGTTTTTTTTCCTGGTAGTGGAGAAGGAGTGGAATGGGGGAGGGATATGCTGAGTCCTATTAACACATACAAGCACAAAGTTACACCAGTCTCAGAGGAAATATAACTTTGTATGGGAGCCTCCACACTTAGACACACATGTTGCCTTAATAATATAGACACTACCCCCTCATTCTTTTAAAGGGTCGCTTAAATCTATCCATCTATTGCGCACATAAATTTATAGAATACTGCCATTCACGCAGGTAAGTGTACACTTACCCACATAAATGATAGCCACACTTGTAACTGCAATTCTATGACTACACACTCAAATGGCATATAGGAAAATTCTATCAAGTATGTAAGTACATAAGTAATGCCATACTGGGAAAAGACCAAGGGTCCATCGAGCCCAGCATCCTGTCCATGACAGCGGCCAATCCAGGCCAAGGGCACCTGGCGAGCTTCCCAAACGTACAAACATTCTATACATGTTATTCCTGGAGTTGTGGATTTTTCCCAAGTCCATTTAGTAGTGGTTTATGGACTTGTCCTTTAGGAAACCGTCTAACCCCTTTTTAAACTCTGCCAAGCTAACCGCCTTCACCACGGTCTCCGGCAACGGATTCCAGAGTTTAATTATGCGTTGGGTGAAGAAATTTTCTCAAGCGGCATCTAGAGGTAGGCATCAATTGCGTGTCAAAGGTACCATAAAGTGGAAGTTAGGTATCTCACGTACATTAGATATTATTCTATAAAGTAGCGCCTATAGCTCCTACTGCAATGGAGGCGTACATGAGGGTGGAGAATGGGTGGGCCATGGGCGTGTCTCCCAGAGTACTATAAACTACACATGCTACTTGGCTCAGCTTAAGAGGGTGTGCCAATGCCGACCTTACGCTAGTATTCTATAATGGATTTTTGGTGCCACGATGCCATTATTGAACTAGTGCTAAGTGCATGGCATTGGGCACCTAGACTGAGGTGCCACTTTATAGACTTGCCTAGAGATCTATGCTGAAATCCAAGCGTATTCTGTAGCAACGTGTGTAACTTAATTGGCTTAACAAGATAATCAGCATGATAACAGCACTAAACAAGCAATGGCGAGCACTAATTGGCAATAATTAGAATTTACGCGCACAACTCCCTAAGCATATTCTGTAACGCACTGCACTAAATTTTAATTCGCTCAGGCAAAAAACGTCTTGGTTCTAAGCGGAGAAATGGGTGTTTGAAAATTAATGCATGTTGATATAGAATGTGGCCCTCTGTGCCTAAATCTATGCACAGCGATTTATGCCACGTTTTCGTTGGTGTAAATGGAGGCAAATAATTTTAGACGCTAGGATATCAACTAAGTGCATTCTATACACTACGCCTAAATCTAGGCACCGCTTATCGAATACACTTAGGTGGAAATGTTTTCCGTGTGGATTTTCTAGGTGCCATATATAGAATCTGACCCATAGTGCATAATTGCTAGAGAAGTGTTCACAGGGAAGGAGCATGGGTGAGCCATAGGCAGGGCCGTAATTTAGTCATGCAACTTCCTGAATACTGTAAGTTGCACTCGTAAATGTCACATGTAGGTGCAAACATTTGCATGAGCCACATATCTGTCTTAAATGTTAGCAACTACATTAAGGCATGCTGATGGCAGGTTATGCTAATGTTCTATAAGGTCCCTTATGCAAGTAAATGTCCTCATAGAATAAGCTCACTACCTGTGTTATTATGGTGCCTAAATGTTGGTGCTCTGTTGTTGAATTGCTTCCTACATACATACTTAGATGATTTCCCTCTAAGGCACCCTATTATAAAATTATCTTCTGTATCACCACCAGTAAACTTATTTCCTCACTTGTAGGTTTATGCAGTCCAGTTTTGTAAGTCTTTTTTGTTTCTTTTTAATCTGCTGAAATGCCTTTGCAATACGTGAATATTTGAAAAAAAAAATGGAACAGTGAAAGGTTTTTCAAATATACTTTTATAACATCATTAAAGGAACACTGTTTTGCCCAGTTGCCTATAGAAATCACTTGGAATGTCCATCAGTATAATAGGGATGATAGACGACTACTCCAGGGCATTCACATTCTTCTGTTCTCAGGGTACAGAAAAGTAGATATTCCACCAGGGCTGCCAGAAATGGGATGGCAGCTGATATTCAAAGGGCGTATCCGTGAAATTTTTTAGAACTGAAAATTCTGGACTACTAAACAGATAACCTTTGGTCTCATGCCTCCGTGCCTGGCCAAAGGTTCTCTCTAATTGAAGTGCTCTGGAGATATTTATTAAACTTATCTGGACAATAATGATAGCCAGTGGAGTGGAGGAGTGGAGGAGTGGCCTAGTGGTTAGAGCACTGGTTTTGACATCTAGAAGTGGCCAGTTCAAATCCTTCTGCTTCTCCTTGTGAGCTTGAGCAAGTCACTTGCCTCAGGTACAGACTTAGATTGTGAACCTAACAGGGTCAGGAAAATAACCAGTGTACCTGAGTATAACTCACCTTGAGCTAGTACTGAAAAAAGTGTGAACAAAAGCCAAATAAATAAATTATCAGGTTAAGTAGCACTGTAGAAATAGCTATTCTAACTTAGAGGGGTAGCTATTAAGCTGCGGTAAAATGTTGATTTACTGTGGGAGTCACTAACCTGCAGTAGCTCAGGGAAAAACACACTATTTCCTGCAGTTAATGAATAATACAACTTACAACCTACCCCCTGATGTTTTATTAGCCTAATGTTCCTGGTGAGATCAAATAACGGCAGCTAAAAGCTGACATTATTTTTCCTTGAATAATGCAACTTGCAAAGTTCAACACAAGCTGTGTTATTCAATTTGCATAATAGTGAAGTGCTTTGCATGCTTTGCACCTGTTATGTAGCACCTGTTATAGGAGGCAGATGCACCAAAGTCCCGGTAAAGCACCTATCGCTATTTCCATCTTGGTAAAAATTACATAGTTGGAAATAGCGAGGAATGCTCAAAAGAATCGACATGCAAATTAGCTGCTTACAAAAATAGCGAGCAGCTCGGCAGGGGGGAAGCCAATTGGTCACCCGAGTATGCGTAGAAAAGCCAATCGCTGAGCATGGCTGCTCTGTGCATGCTGGGAAAGAAAGCCAGCAGATCAATGTCACAACAAAACGATTTTATTGAAGATACCGTGTATGAACAAATCGCCCGACACAGGCCATGTTTCGCCCACCTAGGGCTGCGTCAGGGGCTAATTTGAAACCTTCATAAAGGGGCAAATACGGTGCATAAATTCAAGAAAAAACCAGCTCAAACGGGAATCCTGTGGTCTCTAGCATACACAAATGGACACACCATTATTGAAGCTGGAAAATGGTGTGTCCATTTGTGTATGCTAGAGACCACAGGATTCCCGTTTGAGCTGGTTTTTTTCTTGACTTTTATGCACCATATTTGCCCCTTTACAAAGGTTTCAAATTAGCCCCTGACGCAGCCCTAGGTGGGCGAAACACGGCCTGTGTCGGGCGATTTGTTCATACACAGTATCTTCAATAAAACCTTTTTGTTGTGACATTGATCTGCTGGCTTTCTTTCCCATATTGGATTTTGCAGATCGTTTACCTTGTTGTTTTTTGGGACCTGCTCTGTGCATGCTACAGACGTCTTTCATACATGCATACAAGCTGCATGTATGAAAGCAGTGCGTAGCTTTTTTTATTGCCGCCAGACCCTCGGCAGCAGTACAGGCAGGGAGAGAAGCAAGGTAGAGTGAGGCGAAGCAGAAAGTGAAGGGCTGCAGTGCATGCTTGGTGAGCAGGAGGGGGGGGGGGGGGCAGCTCTAGAGATGCTGCAGCTCTCCTCAACCATCCAGCAGCTGCTATTTCAGTGGTAAAGGGGAAGGAAATTGCAGTATTGGCAGATCCTGACCACCTGTAAAAATTTCATCCTAATGGTAGGCGGTTCTTTCTGTGCATCACTAGGAAATTGGCTGTGCATCACTTAGAATTCACAATTGAATAGTAATTAACTCATTAAAATAACTTTGCATGCAATTTTCATTAGCTGCTACCAAAACAGGAAAAGAGCCTGCAGAACCCTTTTGTACATGTCTCGCTGAACTCCGTGCTCACTAAGCTGGCTAGAACCAGTATTAAAAGCACATTGCTGGATCGTTAAGCTTTGTGCATCTGGGTCATAGTGAACTAATTGTCATCCTGATGAAATAATGCACAATTTTACCACTCAGAGTTCTATAGGGAAACTGCTAGGAAAAGAAAGCTGAGTGGTGTGTGGATTCCCAACAAGCCACCCGATGGGAAGGGAGCATCAAACAGTGAGAGTCAAGTGAACGCAATGACCTTGTAGGCATGTAAGGAGACATCAAGAAAGATAAGTAAGATAAAGTATTTGTATAATAGGCTTTGTTTTCTAAAGACAGAACCTTAAACAGAATTTTATATTGAACAGGAAGCCAATGAAATTAGGTGAGAAGGGGTCAAACATGATCAAATCATGTGAGTTGAGCAGCTGTATTCTGAAGAGCAGCTGTATTCTTTTTAGCTGGATTAGAAAACACCAGCATAGACTATGTTAAAATAATCAATGTGAGAGGTAAGAAAGATATGTTGGAGTGTGAAAAGCTTGAGGGCCCTGTTTACTAAGCCGTTCTGTAGGTGCACTAAATTAGTGTGCACTATTGATGATGACACCCATTATATTTCTCTTGGTGTCTCTAGCATTAGCGAATGCTAATTTTTAGCGCATGCTAAAATGTTTGTGTGCCTACAGCACAACTTAGTAAACAGGGCCCTGAGTGTCAAGATAAGAGCATAGAGTACAAATCTTATGAAGAATATAGAACCCAATCTTCACGAGACTGGAGATGTGTAAATGAAAGGACAAGTTTGAGCCAAAGTTACCCCAAGGTAGCAGAAGGATGTTGATGGGGAGATGGGAAGATCAAACAAAAGAAGAGGTTGGGTCAGATCTCCGGAGATTCTAAAAAGCCACAGTTTTACCCTTATTCAACACCAGTTTATTTAGAGAAAGCCAGGTGGCAACTTGATGCAAACAGTTCTGTAAAGGGGTTATATCGGGGTGTAGTGGTGAAGTTGGGTGGAAAAGAAGAATGTCTTCTGCATAAATAAAGACTTTGATACCACCATCTTGGATCAGAGTAGGTAGGGGTCTTAGAAAAATGTTGAAAAGGAGGAGAGACAAGGTTGAACCTTGGAGGACGCTACTACTGAGGGGGAAGTTCTTTAGAAACTGATGATGATGTGGAAATTGTAAAAGTATGATCTTTACAGAAAGATGTGAACCACAAGAGGACGTTACTTGAAAATCTGCATGTTTTAAGTTATTACTTGCATTTTATATTCATAAACTTGGGACTCATTGTTCCACCATGGTAACAGCTCTAATCACTAATGCATGGTATTCCACAGTAATGTTAGCACAGACCATACTATTCACATTAGTTGTCACTGCCCCATAATGGGGCTTTTTTTTTTTACTAAAGTGAGGTAAGATTTTGCACTTACCAATCATTAGTTGCAAACCCTGATGTACTGTAAGTGCAAAGCCTGTGTGGCAAATGCAGTATCACACAGACTTTACACTTAAAACATGTTAATTTTTGCATCTAATGTGGTAAGTGCATACATTTTTTAAACTTTGGTAGAAGAGTCCTAAAGTTATGATTGTCTGCGCCATTTTTTTTTGTTGTGTTATATGCTGAGCCGTTATATTATGGATGAGAAGGTCTATATCAAGAGACATATGGGAGTCCTTTTACAAAGCCACAGTAAAATGTGGCCTGTGGTGGTGTGGGCGTGTCTTTTGAGCATGCACTGGGCCACTTTTTACCGTGGCTAGGAAGAGGGCCATTTTTTAATGTGCCAGGAAATGAGCATGTGCAAAAATTAAAACTAGTGCATGCCTATTTACAGCCTGAGCCCTTACCGCCAGCCATTGACCTAGTGGTAAGGGCTCACATGCTACGCTGTGGTAGCCATGCAGCACACACCAATGTGACTGCACTGCCAATTACTGCTGGGAATGCCCCCCATGGTAGAAAATAGACAAATATTTTCTACTGCGTGATTTGGCGCATGCCAAACTCGGAATTACCGCTGGGTGCATGCACTACCCCAATGGTAGTGCCAATTTGGCACACACTACCCACGCATTAGCCTTCCCACAGATTTGTATAAGGATCCCATAGGTAGGTAGATTATGATAACAACAGATCTCTGTATATACCAGGGGTTCTCAACTCAATCCTGGGACCAGGGGCGTAGCTATGTGGGGCCAAGGGGGCATGGGCCCCCATAGATTTGGCCCTGGCCCCCCCGCCGCCAACCCCTTCAACCCCCCCTCCCGCCGCCAACCCTCCCCCGCTGCCTTTGGGTACCTTTGCTGGCGGGGGTCCCCAACCCCCGCCAGCTGAAGTCCTCTTCTCCGGTGCAGTTGCGTTGCTGATCTGCAAGGGCAGGCTTCTGTTTCTGTGAGTCTGATGTGCAGGATGTCAGACTCACTGAAACAGAAGCCTGCCCTTGCAGATCAGCAACGCGGCCGCGCAGGCTTCTGTTTCTGTGAGTCTGACATCCTGCACATCGGACTCATAGAAACAGAAGCCTGCCCTTGCAGACCAGCAATGTGGCTGCACCGGAGAAGAGGACCTTGGCTGGCGGGGGTTGGGGACCCAAGCCAACAAAGATACCCGATGGCGGGGGAGGGTTGGCGGTGGCGGGAAGAGGGGGTCGAAAGGGTTGGTGCTGGGGGGGGTTAAAGGTGGTGGTGGCGGGGGGTGGGGTTGGGCTCTGGACCCCCATCCCGCCGAAGTCTGGCTATGCCCCTGCCTGGAACATCTCTCCATTGTATGCAAACCTATCTCATGTGTATTCATCATGGATATCCTGAAAACCTAACTGGCTGGGTGTATCCCGAGAACTGGGTTGAGAATTCCTGGTGGAGACTTCAGTTCTGTTAAGTTGTCAGTAAACTTGTAAGAGGTAGATCTTCTTGACAGAGTTACTAAATATAAGCGTCTGGAAGCTTTGATTTTCTTGTATTATGCCAACAAGCAGCATCAGCCAGTGAATATTTTTTTTTCTTTTTACTGTTTGCAACATGAATTATTGATTTTTATTCCATTTTAAATTAATTTATTTCCCATGAGTTTTCCTTATGCTGTTGCTGCATCGTTCTTTTAAAATGCCTAAATTAAACCCATCTAAACAAAAGACTAAAACTTCAGAAATGATTACAAACTAACCTCTGTAATTTCATATTTCAGCATTTCAATGGATTCCATGGCTGTAAAACTTTTCCTAAATAATTAAACATACAGCCGAGTGTTGCGTAGAAATAACTTAATGTACGCTAATGTGCAACAGCTTACAGGTCAGTGGGAGGTGGCTGACTGGCAGTTGCAGCCCAGAAATCAGTCCTGGTTTCTTAACATCCTTCTCCTGTTGCATGTTGGAACCTATAGTAATGATAACCACACCTGCTGAACCTCACAGTGCATTAGGATGTCAGTTCAGAACCCAGGAATGATCAACCTTCCTCTCCTAGAAACTGCAGTCAGCTGCGACTTGAAGCACAGGAAATTAGCTTCCTGCTTCCCAACAGACTTTGTTGGCAGCGCTGCTGGAAAGCGTAGAAAAAGAATATTGTGAATGCAGTACAGGCAGGGGAATGTTACGAATCTGCAGCAAGAACAAAGGATCACAGGATTGATAAGTGCGGCTAGTCCTGCTGATCAGAATCTGTAGAATACAAGAAGCACCAGGAGGACAAGTGCAATAGTGAAAAAGAATGGAGCCGGGTGGGCAGGGAGTTTCTTGGCTTTATGAGTCACAAAATCAAGTTTATTAATATCACTGTGAGCTATCCACAAATTGTGAACAGTTACAATACAAGGATAAGAAAATTGTAGGCCATTAAATCCAACTGATAAAGTTCAGTTTCTCTGGAACACCTGTCTACTGAAGATAAGAGGACTTCAAGCTACCAATCCGTAAAGGAAAATATTAATGCACTGAACAGGAAAGATAAGGGTCACTGCTACTGAGGTGAAAGAGTATGAAATGTGTGGGAATATATACACCATTAGCAAGCTCTCTCAGCAGAAATTTGCTCAAAGCAAAATGGAGGCAAACATGGTAGGGGCTGCATGCACCCATATTTATTCAGTTTGGGGGCCTTTTTCGCTGATGGTAAAAATCAGCTTGCGGTAAACACGGAGTCGCCCATAGGAATATAATGGGTGTCTCAATGTTTACCACCAGCTGATTTTTAAAAACACTAGCACAGCTTTGTAAAAGACCCCCCCCCCCCCCCCCCATTATCTTTTTTTCACAGATTTTGGCAATCACAGCCCACAATGTGGCTATGAAATTCTTAGAGAAATCCTAGAGAGATTTTGCCTATGCTTTCTACAGCCCATGGTACCTCAATCTCCCTGTTGGGCTCCCATCTAGATACTGCAGTAGCCAGACCTCACCCTTTATGAATTCTGAGATGTAGTGGGGGAAGGGAAGCTCACTAAGGGGTGCTTTTACTAAGCTCCGGTAAGCACTAATGCATACTTACTGCAAGATAAAAATCACTTTCATGAGCCGTGCTGAGGCATCCCACTGTAGTTTTGCCATCTACACGCGCTTCCCATGTGCTAAAAAATACTTGTAATTTTTTAGCGC
The DNA here is from genome assembly GCF_901765095.1 of Microcaecilia unicolor. Lineage (NCBI taxonomy): Eukaryota > Metazoa > Chordata > Amphibia > Gymnophiona > Siphonopidae > Microcaecilia > Microcaecilia unicolor. Next base: position 235,307,977 of record NC_044037.1, read on the forward strand.
TGGGGCGTATTTGGAGAGCAGAGAGTAGGCATGCCCAGCGCTAACCGATTAGTGCGTGGTTAGTGTGGGAGTCCTACCACCTAGAAAGTAGGGGCCGGTAATGCATCCTGTGCTAATGGCTATGTGCTAATTGGGAAACTAGCGCATGGCCATTAATGGACGAAACAGGAAATATGGCCATTTTACAGCTACACTAAAAGTGGCTTCAGGACACTGAAATCCATGTGCTAATCATAGCAAAGCCTAATTTTTAATGCAGCTTAGTAAAAGGTCCCCAAAGAATGATGTTATTAGGACTAACATGTGAGTACACCTCCAAAAGCAAACGGACCACTAATGAGCCAAAAGGAATATATAATAGTGACTTGATCTGAAATAGATTTCAGAGTATTCTAAGCTTGTGAAAAGTAAGGATAATTTTTAAAAATTATCCTTTTGCCTATTGCCAAGCACCGAAGGGTGCACATTTCACAAGCTGCAGGTTCCCTAACTGTATTATTAAGAGCCTCAACTGGGTTTGCTGTTCGAGATCTCTCTCATAAATATTCATTGTAAATATTTGCATGGAATAGATGAATTTGCATATTGTGGTTCTCCTGAAAGCCAGACTGGGTTCATATGAGAGTCACTTAAGCATGCTAGAAGCCAGTAGATTTCCCATCATCCCCTTCTTGTTGTCCACATTTAGGAAATGCAGTCTGTATATAGCCAGTAGCAGAAGCTGGTGTTTACAACAGACCTTTAATTATATCATTGATTAATGAAAACTATCACAGCCTATATATGCAGTTCCTTTGCTGGAATCAACAATTTTTTTGTGAGAAGGAAAAAAATTTATATGTACCTCACGGCCCCGAATTATTCGTTGCAGATCAAAATCATGGTTACCATGGCAACTAGAAAGAAAGGGAGGAGGAAAGTCAGTCCTGACATTGCGGTGGAATAATGAAGGAACATCTGCTGGGAAATCACTCTCCAGCACAGACTTGTAGATAGGAAACGGCTGAGAGAATTTATTCTGAAAATCAAATATTTCCTCCAGAAAGATCTTCCACACGGTAGCAAGCTTTTTAAGTGCCCTGAGAATGAATGACCTCATTAGACACTGCACACTATACCGAATGCTAAATGCAAGAAAACAACAAATAAGTGTTTATCCAGTCAATAAAATCATTCTACATATAGAAGCTTATGTAACAGAATGGTTTATGGACTGGGTGCAGTGAAGACACAGCAGATACACATTCTGAATGTTAATGCTGCAGCATTTGCTACTCGACAGCCATAAGCACAGCTACAAATTGTACCACAAAATGAGTCACTGCATAACAATAACACATTTTCTCGACATGAGGCGCTTTGGAGCAAAGGCAAATTAATTAATATTTCTTTAGCATAGAACAGGTATGAAATCATTGGAACCGAGAGCTTGGACAATAACAGAAAATAATGAGAGAAATGTTTAGAAGCCATTTTTGTCTGTAAAGAATATCTTAACAAAAAGTGCATCTGATGTGGATGTAAAGTTACGCATAACTGAGCATGCTTAACTTTAGCCAAACTAAGCTGACGTATTCCTGGCAGCGGTGGTAGGGAATTACATGTATGCAAAGTACTTTTGAAAATGCATCCATTTGTGCATAAACTGCCCAGAAAATTTGTGCATTCTAAAGAGCAGGTGTTAAATGTAAGTGCATAAATTCATTACAGTAGTTTTGAAGTGGAAGTACATGTACCCTTTCATTTTTATCTGTCCGTACTCACACAGGGAAAAATAGGCACACTGACAATTCTATAAGAGGGCGCCTATAATTAGGTACCCCCAGGACACCTGGTAGGAGCCTATTCTATAAAGTAACATAGATGCCAACTTTCCTTTATAGAATACTAACCTAGCCAGGTATATACATGCTTCATATTTAGGTGGAAGCACTTACACCAGCCTGAGCTGGTGTGTTAGGTAACTTATGAAATATGCATGTAGGTTTGAGTCCCACCTATGCGTACACCCCGTTGCAAATATGTGCTATGTAAGTGTGAAGGGGCATTTTCAAAAGGGCCTCCAAGTCAGAATAGAGATGTCCAGCTCATAACATCCAAAACAGACATGAATCTCATATGTATTTTCCAACAGGAAATAAGACAGGATTTCCTGTTTGAAAACATGTGAGATGGACGTCCATGTGTTGAGGACATCCAGCACGAACAGCCATTTTACAAACTGGAACATCCAAACCTTTTCCCCAAGTCCACCTTAATAATGATTTTATGGACCTTTCTTCCAGGAACTTGTCCGAACCTTTTTTTTAATCCTGCTATGCTAATGACTTTTATGTTTCAACCTTTTTATTGACAAACCAATACTGAAATAAAATTTGCACACATGGATCTACAAAAGCAATTTATTACATTCTCTGGCAACAAATTCCAGAGCTTAATTATATATGGAAGAAATATTTTGCAGTTTTGTGTACAGTCCTGAATTTCTTTCTAGGCCAAGTAGAAAGGTGCTTAGGGCACAGGACTGAAAGGAGCCCCTCCTCCCTCCTACACTGGCTTTTCTAACATACATCACCCATACTGAGTGGTAGTACCTCTTCAAAGATGCAGGAAATTACAGGTCAGTAAAATTCAGAGTACTGTAAATTAGAACTGCTACTGGTCAATACTCAGAATAAGTGGTCTCATGATGAGAAAGTATCAGCAAGACTAGAGATGTTTATTTCTGCATGGTAAATATTTGGGGGAACAACTTACCCACCACTGCTCATGAGTTTTTACAGGTTCCCTTTATAGCTCCTGCATAGGGGGTGTAAAAAGTGCATGCTTTTTCCAATAGAATATGCATGTATACATATGCACAATGGTTTGGACATGCACATCTATTGGAAAACAGCACAAACTATGTGCAAATAGTGTTACATAACATAGTAACATAGTAGATGACGGCAGAAAAAGACCTGCATGGTCCATCCAGTCTGCCCAAGACAAACTCATGTGTGTATACCTTACCTTGAATTTGTACCTGTCCTTTTCAGGGCACAGACCATATAAGTCTGCCCAGTAGTATTTCCCGCCTCCCAACCACCAGTCCCGCCTCCCATCAGTGACTCTGGTACAGACCGTATAAGTCTGCCCTCCCCTATCCTCGCCTCCCAACCACCACCCCCTCTCCCATCAGCGGCTCTGGTACAGACCATATAAGTCTGCCCTCCCCTATCCTCGCCTCCCAACCACCACCCCCTCTTCCCCCCAACTGCTCCGCCACCAATTTCAGCTAAGCTTCTGAGGATCCATTCCTTCTGCACAGGATTCCTCAATGCATATCCAACGCATGTTTGAACTCCGTTACCGTTTTCATCTCCACCACCTCCCGTGGGAGGGCATTCCAAGCGTCCACCACCCTCTCCGTGAAAAAATACTTCCTGACATCTTTCCTGAGTCTGCCCCCCTTCAATCTCATTTCATGTCCTCTCGTTCTACCGCCTTCCCATCTCTTTAAGGAGAGCACACACTAGCTGCACATCCCTCCTGATTCTATACAAGTCACAAAAAAATTGCACGTGCAAATTCAAGTATCTGCCCAATTTGCATACACAATTTAATAATGACAACTGGCTTTTTAACAAGCCATTATTAGCACTGATTAGATTTAATTGAAATGTACGCACGTAAATTTAGGCATGGGATCCATGCCTAAATTTTACGCATGAGTCAAAAAAAAAAGGGAGTGGAAATGGGAGGGTCATGGTCAGAATGGGGGCGTTCCTTTAAGCTATGCACATAGGGGTACTTTTACGAAGCTGTGGCAAAAAGGGGCCGACTGGTGTTGGCACGTGTTTTTATGCCCCCCAAGGGTAGGTCTTTGGGGTTTTTTTTCAAGAAATGGTCACTTGCTGCATGGCCATTTTGGGGGGAGCACTTACAACCATCCATTGAGGTGACGGTAAGGGCTCCTGCATTAACCTGGCTGTAATTGGGCAGCGTGCGGCACTGCCCGATTACCACTGGGTATTCTTGCAGCACCGGAAATGGCACACGCTGGGGGAGGGAACTACCGTTGGGCTGCTGCGGTAGCCTGTCAGTGCTTCACTTTTAGCAAGGAGTAAGCTTGCGTTGGACTTACCACCACTTTGTAAAAGTACCCCATAGTTATTAAACAAGGGCATCCGTGCCTAAATTTGCATGCAGGTACTTGCACCACGTTTTACTTGATACAAATAGCTGCATCTTAAGTTAAGAATGATTCCCGGGCGTAACCACTATTCTATAAACTACATCTAACTTTAAGTGTGGTTTACAGAATAGCACTTTTTTCAGTGCTGATTATTTTGGTGCCTTATATAGAATTCACATCATAGTGTGCACTCTGTAAGGAGAACACACACTAGGCGCGCAAGCCCCCTGATTCTCTAAAAGTCACTAAAACCTATGTGTGCAAATTTGAGCACGTGCTCAATTTGCATGTGCAATTTAATTGAATGTTGAGCTAATTAGTGCCAATAATTGGCTTTTTAACAAGCAATTATTGACACTAATTAGATTTAATTGAAATGTAGATGCGTAAACCTAGTCGCAGGATCCATGCCTAAATTTACACATGAATCAAAAAAAGAGGGTGTGGAAATGGGAGGTTCATGGGTAGGTCATGAGCAGATTAGGGGCGCTCCTTTATGTTATGCATGTTGTTAGAGAATAAAGGCATCCGTGCCTAAATTTATGCACAGGTATTTGCACCATGTTTTAGTTGATGCAAACGGCTGCGATTCCTGTGCGTAAGCACTATTCTATAAACCGTGCCTAACTTTAAGCATGGTATATAGAATACCGCTTTTTAGCACTGATTTTTTTCTTGCCATATAAGGAGAACAAGCACTGGACAAAATTCTATATATGGCGCTAAGAAATCAGCAAAAAAAGAGTGCTGAACCCCAGATTCTATATAATGCGCTAAGATTTAAGTTCCCAAATCAGTGCAGATTCTATAACACCGCGTATAACTTAATTGGCTTAACAAGCTAATTTTGGACTGATAGCAGTAATAATGAGCACCAGGGGCATAGCCAGACCTCCCAGTGGTAGGGGGCCAGAGCCTGAGGTGAGGGGTACATTTTGGTCTGCCAAAATGCTGCCCCCCGCCACCTCACTGCCCTGCTGCTCCCCACCCACTGCTGCTGCAAATACCTTGGCTGGTGGGGGTCCCCAACCTCCGCCAGCTGAAACCTTCATCCAGTGCCAGTCTCCAGCACCACCACATTGCCAGCCCTGCTCTTTCTTCACCTCAAGTCTTGCACGCTCCTTTTAGTGAAATTGAGCATGCTCAGTTTCACTAAAAGGAGCATGCCAGATGTGAGGGGAAGAGAGAGTAGGGCAGGCAATGCGGCTGTGCCGGAGACTTGTGCTGGACAAAGGCTTCAGCTGGTGGGGGTTGGGGACCCCCATCAGCATAACCAGGGGCCCAGAGGAAATTTGGGGGGCCCAGGCCCCCATGGCCCCACATAGCTAAACCATTGATGAGCACTAATTAGCAATAATTAGAATTTAGGCACACAACTCGTATTCTGTAATGATATGCTCTGAACTTCTAACGTGCAGAGGCAAAAAGGGGTGTGGCTATGGGTGGAGAAATGGGCATTTCATGAACGTTCCAAAATTTAGGCGCCTAGTTATACAATATGGTCTAATGCGCCTAAATCTATGAGCTGAGACTTATACTAGGTTTTCTTTGGTGTAAATGGATGCACACAGATATCGGTACTGAAATATCTATTAAGCACATTCTATTATTGGCATCTAAATCTAGGTGCCAATTATAGAACATGCTTAGTTGACACTGATTTCAACGCTGATGTTTTAGGCGCTACAGGGAAGATAGGGTATCCTGATAGTGAGGTTGCAAAAGAGACCGTAGTAGATCAGGTGTCCTTAAATAAAAATAAAAATAAAAATTAATACTGTCAAGTACTGAGCATGATGTAAATAGGAACAACAAACATAGTTTGAAATGTCTATATGCGAATGCCAGGAGCCTAAGAAATAAGATGGGAAAGTTAGAATATATTGCACTAAATGAAAAGTTAGATATAATAGGCATCTCTGAGACCTGGTGGAAGGAGGATAACCAATGGGACACTGTCATACCGGGGTACAAATTATATCGTACTGATAGGGTGGATCGAATTGGTGGAGGGGTAGCATTGTATATTAATGAGAGCCTTGAATCAAATAGATTGAAAATTCTGCAGGAAACAAAACACTTCTTGGAATCACTGTGGATTGAAATTCCATTGTAAAGGGGAAAAGGATAGTGATAGGAGTGTATTACCGTCCGCCTGGCCAGGATGAACAGACGGATGCAGAAATGTTAAAGGAAATTAGGGACGCAAACAAACTTGGCAACACAATAATAATGGGTGATTTCAATGACTCCGATATTGAATGGGTAAATGTAATATTGGGGCATGCTAGGGAGGTAAAATTCCTTGATGAAATCAGACAGCTTTATTGAGCAGCTGGTACAGGAGCTGACGAGAGAAGGAAAAATTCTAGGCCTAGTCCTTAGTGGAGCACATGATTTGGTGTGGGAGGTAATGGTGCTAACAGTGATCATAATATGATCGGATTTGATATTAGCTTTGAAGTAAGTATACATAGGAAATCAAATACGTTAGCATTTAACTTTAAAAAAAGGAGACTATGATAAAATGAGAAGAACGGTGAAAAACAAACTTAGAGGAGCGACTGCGAGGGTCAAAAATTTACATCAGGCGTGGATGCTGTTCAAAAACACCATCCTGGAAGCCCAGGTCAAATATATTCCGCTTATTAAAAAAGGAGGATGAAAGACCAAACGACAGCCAGGGTGGTTAAAAAGTGAGGTGAAGGAAGCTATTAGAGCTAAAAGAAAATCCTTCAGAAAATGAAAGAAGGAACCGACTGAAAATAATAAGAAACAGCATAAGGAATGTCAAGTCAAATGCAAAGCGCTGATAAGGAAGGCTAATAGGGACTTTGAAAAAGTTTGCGTTGGAGGCAAAAACACATAGTAACATTTTTTTTAGGTATATTAAAAGCAGGAAGACGGCAAAAGAATCGGTTGGACCGCTAGATGACAGAGGAGTAAAAGGGGCGATCGGGGAAGACAAAGCCGTAGCGGAGAGATTAAATGAATTCTTTGCTTCAGTCTTCACCGAGGAAGATTTGGGTGGGATACCGGTGCCAGAAATGGTATTCAAAGCTGACAAGTCAGAGAAACTTAATGAATTCTCTGATATGATAGAGGTCTATAAAATAATGAGTGGAGTTGAACAGGTAGATGTGAAGCATCTGTTCACGCTTTCCAAAAATACTAGGACTAGGGGGCATGTGATGAAACTACAGTGTAGTAAATTTAATACAAATCGGAGAAAATTTTTCTTCACCCAATGCGTAATTAAACTCTGGAATTTGTTGCCAGAGAATGTGGTAAAGGTGGTTTGCTTAGCAGAGTTCATAAAAGGTTAGAACGACTTCCTAAAGGAAAAGTCCATAAACCATTATTAAATGGACTTGGGGAAAATCCACTATTTCTGGGATAAGCACTATAAAATGTTTTGTACTTTTTGGGGATCTTGCCAGGTATTTGTGACCTGGATTGGCCACTGTTGGAAACAGGATGCTGGGCTTGATGGACCTTTGGTCTTTCCCAGTATGGCAATGTTTATGTACTTATGTAGAATCTCCTCCTAAGCGCAATTCTATAAATGGTGCTCCGAGTTGGGTGTCACTTATAGAATAGCGCCCAGCACCAGGATCCACGCCTAACTTTTAGGCGCAAGGATTTATACCAACTGAAACTTGATACAAATCTCTGTGCCCCTCCCATGGCCACCCTCCCCCTTTTCAGATCCATGCACTAGAATTTATGGGCACATCTTTATAGACTGCACCTAATGTCAATTAGCACTGATAAATTGATTAGTAGCGCCCAATTAATAATTAGTGCTGATTGGCTCAATATCCAATTAAATTCCATGCAGAAATTAGGCATGCACCTACATTTTGCATGCAATTTTGAGAACCATATATAGAATTCAGAGGATATGTGCAAATACTGTATCCCCTTTTAGGAGAACATATACCACGTGTGCATACCCCCGGATTGTAAATAGCACGCCTAGAGATCCACGCCAAAATCTAAATGTATTCTGTAAAAATGTGTGTAACTTAATTGGCTTAACAAGCCAATCGGCATTGTTAACAGCACATAACAAGCAATAATGAGCACTAATTGGCAATAATTAGAATTTACACATACAACTCCCTAAATTTTAATGCATGCAGGCCCAAAGGGGCATGATTATGGGTGGGGTAATGGGCGTTCCAAAATTTATACACACTATTATAGAATATGGCCCTCTGTTCCTAAATCTACATACCGGGATTTACACCACATTTTTGTGGGCGTAAATGGAGGCATGTAGTTTTAGGCACTAGGATATTAACTAAGCATAGTCTCTGTACTGCACCTAAATCTAGGCACCACTTATAGAATACGCTTAGGCGGAAACGTTTTCCGCATGGATTTTCTAGGCACCATATATAGACTTTCCCCCATAGTGCGCACCCTGAATGATGTTCATTTCCACACACATTAAAAAATGAACAAAAAAAAAAAAACTTTCTGGCTTTTCTATGTAGTCCAGAGGCATTGATGGACTTTCATCCCAGGGTACTTCGGCAAGATCCAAAGCCTACAGCAGTTACCATAGCTGCAGAATCACAGGAAACTTGTCACCATGATGTTTCCTCTGTGAGCCCTATATAGTTAACAAAGCTTCACCCTTGGCAAGCTTTCATGCTGAGGTCCTCTATAAGCCTATATGGGGAAGAAAGACGAGTGCAGTCTGGTCTGCCGTTTGCACGCGTCTTTTGTGAGGCTGCTATGTATATTGATTAAGAGACTAATGACAAAATTGTTTGCATAGGCTTGAAAACCATAACAACCACCACTAGCCGTTTCTGAGTGATGCTGAACAGATGGTTGAAAGTACAACCGCAATTTACAGGAGCAATGCAGTCTCATTCTTGGTTTTTATTCTTCCCTTTCTCTGCCCGCTCCTATACCTACTGATCATTTCTAGAGTCTCCTGGTTTCCTATCCTTTGCAACGCTTAGCTAAATTCAAATTATTCAGAAACATGTTTTAGTTACTGTATTACAATAGTCTCATACACTTTTCTGACAGATGGATAGTTCAGATATAGGCTGACCAGTACTTCGTGTCCTGTCTGCTGACAGCCCAGGTACATTCATGTCCATTAATTACTTTCACTGACACAGACTGAAAGACTTGCTATCTGTAGCGTATGGGTTTTTTTTTTAAAGAAACTTTTCTTTACAATTGCTTACCTGAGCCCTGTGCTAAACCTTTCTGCAAAAAATTGGTTCAGAGGTGATAAAGCCAAGTAATGCTTATTGTGGCAAGACACTGGATACATAGGATTGTTTTAGTAGTTGAAAAGATTGGAATGGTCTGGGGTTGTTTTGTGAAAAAAAAAAAAAGAATAAAAACCTATATATTCTTGTTTGTACCAGTTTCTGATTGTGGATTACTTTCTGTACGTTTACTATCTTCAGTTTCCAAAGCATGGAAATAATATATTTGTGTATTTATTCCATTCAGTATTTGTTTTCCATGCATATTATTTTATTGATAGTGCATATGAAAGAGCAGATCATGAAGGGATAATCTCAAACCACCTTCTTTTATTAGCAGAACACCCAAAATAGTCACGTTTTGCCCACCACTGGGCTGCATCAGGGACAGACTAAAACTTTTCTTAAGTACATAAATAAATAGGGAATCATTATTTAAAATCCCCCCAAATTTTCAAATACAATTATAAGACATATACAAACACAGGGCCTCTTTTACTAAGCTGCGTTAGTGATTCCCAGCATAGTAAATGCACAGCAACCCATTCATTTTGAATGTACTATATCATATTTGCCAAGCGGAAATCACTAGCGCTGTTTAGTGAAAGAGGCTCATAGTTATTACATGAATTTAAATAAAGAGTACATGCATCTAGTACATACAGAATGTATGGAAACCATTAGGTGAAATATACACAAGCGTGCTCTTAAAACACAGAAAAAGACCCCCTAAAGATTGCAATACATGCTCATAATTCACTGAACATATGGACTGTAAAAAAGACAAGTCAATACAAAGTGTTATACAACACAAAAGGTCTGTGAGTGGAAGAGGAAAAAATATAGCTCTGAAGGTGAAGGAAAGAACACTTTAATATACTAAAATATACATTTCTGCAAAGTGTACAAATACCCTGTATTCAGAGGTGTAGCCAGACCTTGATTTGGAGGGGGGGGGGCTGATCCCAAGGTGGGGGGGGCACATTTGCCCTGCCTCCCCGCTGCTCTCCACCACCACCTCAACCCCACATGCCTGGGCTGGTGGAGGTCCCCAAGCCTCCACCAGCAGAAGCCTTCCTGTGGTGATAGTAGGCGCCGTGCTGCAAGCCCTGCTTTCCCGCCCTGGCAAGCATGCTGAGTTTTAGTGAAATTGAGCATGAGCAAAGCTCGTGCATGCTCAATTTCATTAAAACCAAGCATGAACGCAAGGGAGGGGAAAGCAGGGCAGGCAGTGAGGTGGTGAATGTCACCATAGGAAAGCTACTGCTGGCAGGTCTTGGGGACCTGCAGGGGGCCTGAACCCAAATTGGAGTCCCCAGGCCCCCAATGCCACCTGTAGCTACGCCTCTACCTCTATTTAAAGGAATCAACAATATTCATTTAATTAGTGCAATCTTCCACTGGATATGTGGAAAGGCCAATAGAAGTGCAGTAACAGTAAAATAAAACTAAAAAAATCCTAAAGGATATTTTTTTAATGTATACAAATTACACTGAAATACAGTTTTACAGGTTTATAACAGTGATTGTTACTTCAATGTTATTTTCAGTATTAGAGAACTGACCTCATCGTTGAGCTCTATTAATTTGTGCTGCAGAGGACACAGGTTACGAGGAAATATTTCAACCTTGCTTGTGGTGGGTGGAAATTTCAGATTTCCCCATACCCCACATGTGTGTGTGTGTGTGTGTGTGAGATTTGGGGAGAAATAACATAGAACCCTCTGAACCTATATAGCAGCTAGTCCTAATTCCCAGGACTCACATTTCAACAATTCTATTTATGAAAAGTCAGAACTGTAAATATTAAACTTGTCCTTAGAGCACTAATAAACCTGCCATTGGGAAACTAGAACAAGCCAGACTGCTATAGATCCCCACACAGGAATTACAAACCAGCAGAATCCTTCACATACACAGAATACGATCACACACACAGAACGCAGGCAGACCCTCAATACAGAGTAAGGGATCACAATTTAGAAATGGAAATGTGCCAATTAAGACAAAGTGCCCGATATTCAGCAAGACTTATCTAGGTAGGAGGCACTTCTACTTATATGGCTAAGTCCTGCTTACTGGGTCACATCCAGATTTTCAGCAGCACTTACCTGAAGAGTGCCATTGAAAATCCATTCAGGTTGCCTCAGCTCTATCCAGGCGGTGCCAGGATGGTCTGGGTGGAATTGGGAGTTACCTAGTTAGCAGCGATATTCTGTCTGCTAACCAGGTATATGCCCAGATAAAACAGGAACAAAAAAAGGCCGTTGTAACTTTATCTAGGTAATTATCTGAGTGGATTGGATTTATTACTTCACCTACTGCTTTGTACAAGGTGTTTGAATATGGCTGGTACCTGGAGAAATGCCAGTGGCCTCATTACACCTGGAAATGCAGTGCGGGTATCTGGGTATGTCCCAGTGGTGAATATCTGTTATAGAAATCCTGAAGTGGGTAGCATGTTAAAAAGTGCTGACTGTCACGGACTCAACATTAACCCGAACAGAGAAACTTTAGGAAAGCTAGTTCTATAAGCAGTGCAATAGTGAAAAAAGAGAAACAAATGCATTTCTTCCTGTACTGTACAAAACACAAAAATAGAATGGATGTACTTTTTCAGAAGAATACATGTTTCAGTCATTAGATATTTAAAAATATATATTTTTGCCTTTTCTTACTTAGGGCATTTTTTTTTCCTAAACAGATTAATTATAGTCTCTTTTTTTCTATTTTGCTTGTGCCAATTTTCTCCTAAATTCTCCCTGAAAAGTTTCAGTAAATGATTGAACCTTTACTTTGGAGTGTCCACAAACTAATCTTTTGCCTTCTACCAAAATGAACTTCTGTGCTGTGCAGAAGTGTTAAGCTGTATGGAATGAGAAAAAACCCATCAGATGGGACTGTGTGGTCTACAAGCTCAGGAAGTTTGGTGCTTGAAAGTGTCTTGGAGCAAAAATCCAGGTCCCTGTGGAGCACAAACTGTGGGAAAGGAATACAAACTAAAAATGTTAAAGCAATACCTAGAAAACAGGACACCCCAGAGCACAGAAAGCTATCTGTGGCATGAGCAGTTCTTCAGCAGAGGGAGTGGTGGCAGCAGCAACAACAACACTGTGAGCTGCTGTACAACTGAAAGTTTCCAGAGAGGAACATTCCTGCCAGAGCTGAGCAAGAGCAGCCTAAAGCAGGCATGAAGGGGAAATGAGACCCAAAGATGAAGAGTGTGCTCCCCTAGGATGGTTATCCTGGAAGAATGGCAGGGAGAAGTGTAACAGCATCCACTCTCTGCTACACTGGCCCTGCTTTATCAGTACTGGTGTTGTTCACAGTACTCAGCATCACTCTATCTTGCTGCAGCCAGGCATGCATGCATGACTCTCATCTTCCTACAGTCCACTGAGAATTAGTGTAAGCGGTCCCTCTCTGTCTTCCCACAATCCACCAGGGTCCAGCTTGAGGGGCCCCTTTCTACACTCTACCACCTTCCCACAGTTCACCTAGGGCCAGTTTGAGCAGCCCCTCCACCTTTCCATAATCCACCAGGGCCAACACAAATGGCCCCTCTATATACTCCACTGCCTTCCCACAATCCATCCAGGGCTAATTTGAACAACCCGCTCTGTACTTCTCTGCCTTCCCAGAATCCACCAGGGCCTGGTGCAAGCAGTCTCTTTCTGTGCAATTTAAACTGGGGTGGCAAAGTAGTGGCAAGGTATTGTTTTGGAGTGGCACTTGTCCCCTCTTGCACTCCCATAGTAAAAACTATGCCTATAATGTTCCCCAGTCCTGGTTGACTCAGGAAGCAGAGGCTTGGCCAGGGAATCAGATCTAAAATTTGTATGTGGTAGTGGCTACGATGCAGTTGTTGTTGCCTCACTGGACCAATTGGCTAACTCATCCTGAAGAAGTCTGCAGAACTCTAAAGGCTAATTCACTAATTCTATAAACTTGGGTGCTCAAATTTATGCTTGGGACACAAATTTGTGTGTGCAATTTATAGAATACGATCAGTCATGCGTGCAACCTAATTTAAAAATTAGCTGTTAATAATTAGAGTCAATAGCTAATTATTGGCTTAAATTGGCACCAATTAGCAATTGCATTCCTAACCACCCTTAGTCACTATTCCAAAAACTTGGTGCACAAATTTTATTCTGTGCAACTTCCAAGGGGAGCAGGTCAGGGATATGCCTAGGAGTTAAATGTGCATGTTATAAAATGATAGAAATCATGTACCTAACTGCCAACAGTAAGGTGCGAGCACCTACACCAGCCTTCGGCATTGTGCAAGTACTTGTGCCTACAGTTGGGTGTGAAACTGTGCACTTACAATGGTAGGTCCACATAGAACTGCTGTTATAGAATTCACGCTTACCCCTGGATTCTAAATATAGCGTTGAGATTTCCGCACAGAAATCAAAGCATATTCCATAATAATGTGCATAACTTAATTAGTTAACAAGTCAATCAGCGCCGATAATTGGATGTTAGCAAGCAATTATCAGCACTAATTTGCATTAATTAGAATTTACATGCACTGCTGTCTAAGTGTATTCTGTAACCTGGTGCGTGTAAATTCTAAGTCGTATAGATGAAAAGTGGGCGTGGTTATGGGCTAGTCATGGGCATTGTTATGGAATCATCACTCTAATTTAGGCATCGGGATTGACACCTGGTTTTAGTTGGCATAATTGACCATGACTAAATTCAGTCATGTGGACTAGTGCTCAGTGTATTCTATATACCGTGTTGAAATTTCAGCCTATTCTATAAAATTTAGACATACTGTAGATAATGTAGCCCTTAGTTTGCATCTTCCCAGCACCTAAATTTTGGTGCTCTTTCTTGAATCTATCCATAAATGTGTGTTTGTATGAATATATAGATATATGATTTTTGCATTATGCTTTGCTGTACAGTTCAATTCACTTCACTTGTGAGTCACGTTTACCAATATGCTAACCTCTGTCATTGCTTTTTCTTGCTACGTATGTCTGTTGCTTGTTTACAGTTCAGAAGAAGTAATATAAGCAACAATAAAATTAACTGCTGTACTTCATTGACCATAAAATAATTTTGTTTATTTATTTTCAATTTGTTAGCTGGTAAAGCAAGACCAGGACAACAACCTTTTTTTTTCATCTTAATTCTGGAGGGATCATGGTAAGTAGCAGGTTGCAGAACATATGAGGATTAAAACAGTAGAATGCTTTTATTCAGTTAATCAAATGTATCACTAATAAAAGCCTTTCTAAATCTCTCTCTCCTCTCTCTTTTTTTTATATATATGTCAAGTGACATATCTATTCCATTCTGAGGTATCTTTCTGTGCATATTTGTGCATAATACTATAGAAACACATTTTTTGAACTCCACATTATCAACAAGCCAGGGGCGTAGCTACGGGTGGGCCTGGGTGGGCCCAGGCCCACCCAATCTCTGCCCAGGCCCACCCACTCTTTTGCGACCTGACAGCTTAATCTTCTTGCCCGCAGCGGCAAGCAGGCGGACGTAAAAGCAGCAAGCAGCCAGACTCAACTCCATCGTTCGCTTCCTGCCCTCTCAGCATCCCACCCGCCCAAAAGGAAATGACATCAGAGGAAGGCGGGGCGCAGAGAGAGGGCAGGAAGCGAACGATGGAGTCGAGCCTGGCTGCTTGCTGCCTTTACGCCCGCCCGCCGCTGCAACTGCTTCAGTTCCCCGTGCGGGGCAAGGTGTCCATCTTTCTTTGCTGTCCGCCTGCTGTGCACCGGTGCTCCATTCCTCTTCTCATGTCCTTGACTCGCCGAGCGGCTGAGACGGTGGCTGAGCTGCGGCCCGGTAACACTGTGCGCGTGTCAGAACGAGCCAGAGCGGGAGGTGTTGGAGCGGAGCCTTTCTGTTGTCTTCGTTAGCAGCGGTTGCTAAGCAACCAGAAAGAGTAACAGAAGCTGTACGTCGGGGGCAGGGCTGGTGCTAGGTCCCTCCTCCCCCTCCCCCTCGGTCCCCGCATCATGGGCGACCTCCTGGCCTCCGAGGCGGAGCTGCTTGGTTTGCTGACAGAGTATGTGAGCTTTGCAGAATTAAAAAAAAAAACACTAAAATGTTTTGCAAAGGAATGCAAACTAAAAGGCAAACCATTACCCAAAACAACTGGAACTTCCCTAAGAGACTCCATTTTGCAGTTTTCCCTTGGAAGCACTCGGTAGGAAAGCTGGACAAAGCAGATTTTGATGACCGAATCTCTCACTTTAAAACCTATCTGGAGACCAGTGGAGCAGCTTTGAGCCAGACCACAGAATTTCTTCCCTTTTATGCTTTGCCATTTGTTCCCAACCCTACAGTGCATCCCTCTTTTAAAGAGCTCTTTCAGGATTCTTGGACCCCAGAGCTGAAGACAAGGTTGGAAAAATTCCTGTCTGTGATGTTGAAAGCAAGCAGTACCCCTCGGCTCTTCACGTTATATAAGGACAGTAGACAGAGCAGCAAAGGTACCGCACTGCAAATGCTTTGTAATGTTACTCTTCCAAGAGACACTTTGATGCATGCATGGCTGAATGAGAGGGTGCTCTTTCCCTAATAAGGTTAATGCAGTTGGTGTGCCCTCTCCTTGGGTAGAGTTGCCAAAGAAAAACCTGACACCTGCCCCACCCATGCTCCTCCCTTGTCCCACTCTCATACCATGCCCCAGTTCAGTATTTTGCCTTTATATTTTTTTGATTTCTAGTTCCTTGTGTCATGTCTGTTGTGTCATGTGTTTTTCATGTGTGATCAAGGTGCAGTAGTCTGCTAGCGTGTAGTATTTGCAGCCCTTTTTGTTTTGCTTTTTTTTTTCACGAGGTAGTGTATTGGTGTTTTAGAGCCTAGTGTAATTACAGTTCTGCCTTTTCAAGCATAAGGTTGTAGCTCATCCTATCCTTGGAATTAGTGCTGTTATGGTTTAGTAAGGATATGAGTGTGTTTTTGCACAAGTTTGTGTACAGCATTTTGCAATGGAGAGATTGTGGGATAATGTAATTATATTTAAAAATATCATTTTTTCCATTAAGTATGTATGTGGTTATACTGATGCAGAGCATGCTGTTGGGCAGACTACTTAGAAATCCATCCTCAAGTGAATTTTAAGGCATTATTTTGTAGGATCCCAAGAGACACTACTCATACTTATATAGACAGTGCGTGCACACCCATATTAGCTCTGGGCCCACCCAAAATCTCAGGTCTGGCTACGCCACTGCAACAAGCCCAGCTCCACTAAATATTTCTCTCCAATAAACACTTTAGAAATCCATTACTGATTACTGTTGGATCCATCAGATATGCATGCTTCAACCTGTGACGTTTGTGAGCCCTTGGCCCAGAGGTGGCCGTGTAAGAATCACTCAACCACCACTGGGTAGGCCGAGTCCCCTCAGAACTAAGAGTGCTCCCAAGAACTGGACCGGACCACAAGTGGAGATGAAAAGAAAACAAGGTGATATATTTTTATTGGACTAACTTAATCTATTTTTTTTTTTTAAGACGTCTTACCATCAAAAGCTCAGCAAAAAATGGATTAAGGGTCTCTTTTATCGAGCCGCAATAGCGGTTCTCACATGGCAATGGGATTTGTCAGCATTACCGCACCGTGGACCGCTAGCGTGGTTTGATAAAAGAGGCCCTAAATTAGTCCAATAAAAAATGTATCACCTTTCTTGTCTTTTCTTTTTTTGTTTTATTTCTATTTATTACCTTTAAAAATGGACTAACGTGGCTACCACATCACTTTACTCAGGGACAAACAAAAAATATTCAAAACAGACTATGGGCCCTGTCTACTAAGCCACACTAAAGGTGCGCCAGCATTTTTAGTAAGCTAATGATTAGCAAGCGCTAAACGCTAAGTTGCCCATATAGACGACTCTAGTGTTTAGCACATGCTAAAAATACTAGCGTAGCTTAGGAAACAGGGCCTATTTATTTTCAGAAGGGTTATGACTAGTCTGAAACGAATATTCATAACCAATTCAATTCAGCTCCAAATAGTGCCCTGAATAAATTATTTGTATTCAGCCTAATAGTGATTTAAATTTGAATACGGAATATCTGGGACTCTACCATACTAAATCCTACTGAAATAAACACCTGATACTTTGATTTCATGATGCTTCTTTTATTATTTGTTATGTTAAAGCTCAATGCCCATTATTCGTATTTGGCTGAATAATATTTTTCATTATTTGTATTCGGCCTTATAGTAAAATATGCTATTCGGTACTTTCCATTTCAACACAGAACTGAACTGCAGTATTTATTCCCTTGACAGTAAGCGTTTGCCTCGGCACTCTTTCTTAAGAAAAGGGGCCTATTCATTAAACTATGGGGTCCTTTTACTAAGCTGCGGTAAAAAGTGACTGTAGTGTGCCCTTATGCAGGTTTTCCCCAAAGGAAATTGGCCGATTTTCTATTTATTTCTATTAACAGCCATGTGCTAATGTTGCCATTAGCATGCAGCCATTAAAACAATTACCAACTGAGCACTTGCCAACACCAATTTTGTAGGTGGTAAGGGCTCAGGTGATAATCCTAAGTAACCAGTTAGCATGCAGTAATATAGCTGCGCAGGAACGCCCACTCTCCACCCCCAGACATGCTCCCTGCAACAAAAATTAAAAATATTTTTTATTTGCTATCAGAGCATGCCAATTTGGAACTTACCGCAGGATGTCTGAGCGTGTCTCTTGGTGAGCCATTTTAAGCACAGTAAGCGCATGCTAGCGCACACCACAGCTTAGTAAAAGGGCCCCTATGTAAGGTGTTTAACACAGGGTCAAAATAGTTTTATAACTCCAGGGAGACAGGCAGAATTGCAATAGGCAGGATAACCACAAAAGTGGAAAGAGCACCAAAGTCCCACGGAAAAATCGCAACACAAAAAAGGAGTGTGAACTGGATCAGGCTGTTCAAATTCAGACCAAGAACACTCAATGTAAAGATATAACTTTTATTGATGACTCAAGTTGAGTCAACAATAGAGTCAACAATAAGAGTCATCAATAAAAGTTATACCTGATTTTGAAGAGCCTGATCCAGTTCCCACTCCTTTTTAGCATTGCAATAGGAACATCCCGAACCGGAAGCGTGCCCTGTGTGACATACCCCCTAGCGCTCCCGCCCTTCCCATTGCATTACAGCCAAGCAGGGGAGGCAATGGACAGGGCACAATTTTGGCATCCTCGCCGCTCTTGCACTGCTCCCACATAGTTTGCTACAGCCCTGCATTGCAATAAGTGTGCCCCCTGCCTCTAGAATTCTCAGTCTCAGCAAAATGGGACCACTCTCATTTCAATACTCAGACCTTACATTTCCTCTTAGCTAAAAAGCCTAGAAATAGTCCTCTGAATCCTCATTAAAAGCAGATTTGAAATTAGTAAATATAGGTGTGATTAGAGTGCCTGTCAAGATCCAGAGCCAGCATCGAAAAAGTACTTTAGAGTTAGGGTGAAAGAAAAAGTGCAGCATGCTGCCAAGAACTATTTCTTTATTAGAAAAATATGGCACATGAATAGCACATTAAAATTTGGTACAAAAATGCTAAACGTACTAAGTAATGACTAGGTCATGGGTGGGCAACTTCGGGCCTCAAGGGCCGCAACTCAGTCAGGTTTTCAGGATTTCCCCAATGAATATACATGAGATCTATTTGCATTCACTGCCTCCATTGTATGCAAATATATCTCATGCATATTCATTGGGGATATCCTGAAAACCCAACTGGGTTGCAACCCTCGAGGACTGAGGTTGCCCACCCCTGGTTTAGATGGATAAATGTCTTTGTTGACACCTTCCACCACATGCATTAATACAATGTGGATCACTGAATCATCAAAATCTGTGCCTCGCAGCACATCAATATAATTCCATGATCTAATAGCCATGCATATGTGTCATAACAATATGACCATCACACCATATCAGACACAAACAGAAGGAGAATGGAATTGAACATTCATGCAAGTATACTTCAAGATTAAAAAATAAAGGAAAAGCAGTGTGAAACTAGCTTATTTTATCTTGCAAACACACAAAAATTGGTCTAGACTACTAATAAAGAACCCCCCTTCCCCCACCACCAACTCCACCATCATTGTTTCACATATCGGCAGCGCAGGAAGACTCTTAGAAAGCATTGTCAACTCTAACAATACATTTCGAGAAACAGATGCAATTCCATAATACTACTAATGTAGTATCAATGATAGATTAGCTAAGTTACAGCATCATTCAATTAATAGCCTTGCAACATCATTCAATCAATATCCTTGCCTTGCCAATGATTTTTTCAATGCATCATGAAATAAAAATAAGATTATAATTGAATACGATACCTTTTGCTAATCTTGACTGGCTAACAGAATACGCTGGTATGAATAACACTGGCGTGACAGATGTGTTTCTGTGATCATCTTGACAATACCGGCAGAGAAAAGAAGGAATGGGCAAACAGAAGGATAGAAGAAAATGAAGGCGGAGAGACTGCGACAGCAGCAGGGAAGAAAGAACAGCTGCTCCACAGTGAAGCTCACTGCCAGCATTTATATTTCTTATTAGCTATCAAATTTGTAAACCATTCTGCCTAGGAGCTCACAATAATCTGTTCAAAAAACAACACAAACTTGATTTACACTGAGAAGAGTTTTTCAGTATAATATGAATATTTTGCTCAAATACTAGTCTGCTCAGGATCTTAGCCTAAGTGATACACCTGCAGAGATTTCATGTTTAGTGAGCAAATAACATGCCACATGCACACTGAAGAAAAGCTTATGAGCGCCATCTAGGGAACATTAATGCAGCAACTTCTACATAGATCTTTCCAGAGCTAGCATTCTGGTACCCTAACTTTGAAATATGAGATAAATTGAGCATCCATCAAAGAGGCATCTTCACTAAAGCCACGTTAAGTCTGGAGTGTACCCTGGATAACACAGTAACACAATAGCACAGTAAATGATGGCAGATAAAGACCTGCATGGTCCATCTGGTCTGTACAACAAAACAGCTAGAGCTGCACCTGCCACTCTGTGCAGGTTATAGTCATTCATGATTAAACACTGGTTGGCAATTTGACTCAGTCTTGGAACAATATATGTTGAACCCAAAAGTATTGCTAAAGTATTTAACTTTCTAATTTCAACATCAAGATGTCTTCCCCTCCCCTTGAGATGCACAGCACCCTCACTAATAGCCTATGATAATAGAGTGATATACAAGATGCAGAATTGATCTTCATCTGTCTTTGACAATTTGTGTTACACAGGCTGTAGAATGTCTGGCACTGGCTTTAGTTCCCAACTACTGGAGTTGCCAAATCTACATCTGGCTTTTACTATTTGCAGGACACAAACTGTAGAAGTCTTTCTTGTACTTGTTTTATTTCCCAACTACTCCTGCCCAACATAACAGGTTTAGATTCCATCATATTTTTGTTTAGACATTCCTTGCCTTTATCCCACACATTTTTGAATTCCCTCACCATTTTGATCCACCACCTCTACCAGAAGGGCATTCCGGGCATCTACTATCTCTGGAGCAGTGGGACACTTTTTTATTTGAGGTGCCCAAGCTCTGCCCCCAATCCTTCCATACCACCCTATGGCCTTTATCATATCTCTCCTACCCCTCTCTCTCCCAAACTCCCTCCCCCCCTGTGGTGTCAATCATTTCTCTCCTTCCCCACATCCTTTCCATTATCTTATTCAGCATCAATCCCTTTCCCTCCCTCAACCCTTCTTGATCTATAGCATCTCTCTCCCGCCCCCATTGTTTCCAGCACCTCTCTCCTCCCCTTCCCTCCCCCTTCTTTCTCTAGCATCTGTATCCTTTCCTTCCCCCTTCTGCCTGTGGTGTCCATCATTCAAGTACTCTGTGGTATGCAGCATTCCCCCCCTCCCCCATGGTTTCCAGCATCTCTCTCCTTTCCTTCTCTGCAATACATCATGGCCTTCAGCATCTCTCACTTTCCCTCCCTGCACACCCTCCTCTCTTCAGCATCTCTATCCTTCCCTCCCCCTTCAGCATCCCTTTCCTTCTGTTCTTCTCCCCTCTGCCTGTGGTGTCCATCATTTAAACAGCCACCCCCTATCTTCAGGGTTTCTCTTCTTCCCTGCTGTGTTTGTGAGGTATTTATTCTCTTACCATGCTTCCCTGGGGTGGCAACTCTACAAGCTATGTTGGAGACATCGCATGGATGGCCTGGTGCAGAGATGTCAAATCTAAAGGCCTGCCAGCTCCTGCCCTCTCCAAACTTCCTGTTTCAGAGAGATGACAGAAGTCGCCTAGCAAGCCTTAAGAACACGGAGATATAAGGTAAGAGAAGAAAGGCATCATGGGGAGAGGAAGGGTTGAAAAATTTCAGAGGTGTCAGGGTACTTGTGGCGCCCACTGCTCTGGGGCCTAAGCGCTATCCTCTTTCTGAAAAAGTATTTCCTAATGTTACACCTAAGTCTGTTGCCCTGCAACCTCCATTCATGTACTCTAGTTTTACCACTTCCACATCTCTGCAAAAGATTTGTTTATATATTAATACATTTCAAGTACTTAAATGTCTTTATCATATCTCCCCTGTCTCTCCTTTTCTCTACTGTACATATATTCAGGTCTTCCAGTCTCTTTTCATATGTCTTTTGTCACATTCCTCTGGACCAACTCAAGTCTTTTCATGTCCTTGGAGAGATACTGCCACCAAAACTGAGCACATGAGCACAATAATCCAAGCAGGGCACCACCAATGACTTGTCCAGGGGTATTAACATCTCTTTTCTTCTGCAGGTTATGACTCTCTGTATGCAGCCTAGCATATTTCTGGCTACAGCTACTAACTTGTCATTAATTTTGCTGACTTGAACTCAGACACTATCACTTTAAGGTCCCTCTCTTGCTCTATGCATGTCAGTGTCTCATACATAGTACTATTTTGGATTTCTACATCCTAAGTACATCACTTTGCTCTTTTTTTGCATTAAATTTTAACAGCCAAACAGACCATTCTTCTAACCTTTGTAGATCCCTTTTCATGTTGTCCATTCCCTCTGGGAGTCCACTCTGTTGCAAATCTTGGTGTCATCTGCAAAAAGGCTAACTTTTCCTTCTAACCCTTCAGCAATGTTGCTTACATACATGTTGAATAGAATTAACATAAGAATTGCCATACTGGGACAGACCCGAAGGTCCATCAAGCCCAGTATCCAGTTTCCAACTGTGACCAATCCAGGTCGCAAGTACCTGGCAAGATCCCCAAACAGTAGAATACATTTTATGCTGTTTATCCTAGAAATAAGCAGTGGATTTTCCCAAGTCCATCTTAACAATGGCTTATGGATTTTTCTTTTAGAAAGATAGCCAAACCTTTTAAACCTTGCTTAGCTAACTGCTTTTACCACATTCTCTGGCAACAAATTCCAGAATTTAATTACACATTGAGTGAAGAAATATTTTCTCCAATTTGTTTTTACTACTTTGTAGCTTCATTGCTTGCCCCCTAATCCTAGTATTTTTGGAAAGAGTAAACAAGCAATTCACGTCTACCTGTTTCACTCCACTCAATATTTTATACACACCTCTATCATATCTCCCCTCAGCCATCGTTTCTCCAAGCTAAAGAGTCTTAGCTGCTTCAGCCTTTCCTCATAGTGAATTCGTCCCATCCCCTTTTTTGTTTTCGTCGCCCTTCTCTGTACCTTTTCTAATTCCACTATATCTTTTTTAAGATATCAGAATTGTACACGGTGACTCTTAATATGGAACCTTGCATAATGTAGCTATAGTATGGATTCCTATTTCCCATATGCATCACTTTGTACTTGCTCACATTAAACGTCATCTGCCATTTGGATGCCCAGACTCCCAGTCTTGTAAGGTCCTCTTGCAATTTTTCACAATCGTCTTGCGATTTAACAACATTGAATAACTTTGTGTCATCAGGGAATTTAAATGACCTCACTAGTTATTCCCATATCTAGATAATTTATAAATATGTTAAAAAGCAGCAGTCCCAGCACAGACCCCTGCAGAACCTACTATCAACCCTTCTCCATTAAGTATACTGACCATTTACACTCTGTCTTCTATCTTTTAACCAGTTTTTAATCCACAATAAAACACTACCTCCTATCCCATGACTTTCCAATTACCTCTGAATCTTTCATGAGGTACTTTGTCAAATGCCTTTTGAAAATCCAGATACACCACATCGACCGGCTCACCTTTATCCACATGCTTGTTTACCCCTTCAAAGAAATGTAGTAGATTGGTGGGGCAAGATTTCCCTTCATCAAATCCATGTTGACACTAGGCCTGCATCAGGAGTCAGCAGTTCCAATTCACAGTTGTGACCCTGGAGTGTGCATGTCTGTATCATATTAATGAATTAGCTAGATTTTGTGATGCAGATGCACACACTCATTTACCTTGCAAGGAAATTACCCGACATTCTAGTCTATTTATCTTTGCTTACTAGGATCACAACTGTAAATTGGTACCGCCGACTCCTGACACAGGCCTAATGCTGAAACATGGCTGTGTCAAGTCTTCTTTGCCACGGATTGATGTTATTCACCATGGACTCCTTTATGCCACAGATTGCAGGTTTTAAATAAAAACTGAATGGTGGGACAACAATTTCCATTATTTGTTTTTTCTTGCTTTTCATCCCCAGTTCTCTGGTCAGCCACTGAAACAAATTAACCAGATTAATTTGGCATGTTTTTCCTTGTAACACATTAGATTTTAGGAAATTCACTATCCTTTCCTTGAGTAGTGCCTCCATTGTCTTTCTAACCACCAAAATAAGGCTTACCAGTCTGTAGTTTCACACATCTTCTCTGTGTCTCTATTTTTGTTAAAAGGGACTACTTCCAATCTTCTCCAATCCAGTGGAAGTTCTCCCATCTCCAAGAATTATTAAAAGAATCTCTATGAGAACCCACCAAAACCTCTCTGAGCTCCGTCAACATTCTGGGATGGATCCCACAAGCCCCATGACTTTGTCCACTTTCAGTTTTTCAAGTTATTCATAAATGCTTTCTTCCATAAATGGTGCAATATCTACCTCATTTTTATAGGTACCTTTACCAGTCAACCGAGGTCCTACTCCAAGTTTTTCTTCTGTGAAGACAGAAGAACTGTATTTGTTAAGCATATCTGCTTTTTTCTCATCATTCATCACATAGCGGTTTCCAGTATCTTTTAGTCTTTCAATTCTATTTCTAGCCATCTTCCATTCACTAAAGTCTTTAGCCATTTGTTCTTCCACCAGAGCTTTTGTCAGCTATATTCTCTCTTCACTTCTCTCAGTTTTATCTGGTAATCTTTTCTGTGTTCCTATTCTTGCATTCTTTTGTACTTCATGAACGCCACCTATTTTGCCTTTATTTTGTCAGCCGCTTATTTGGAGAATCATATTAGTTTCCTTTTTCTCTTGCTGTTCTTTACTTTCCTTACATAGGGGCCCTTTTACTAAGCCACGGTAGGCTCTACGTGAGTGCAGCGCCCATATGAATTATTTATTTATTTATTTGATCCTACTTGCGCTGTTTCCGGTGGTAATCAGCAGTTGGCATGCACGGACCAGTCACCCTTACTGCTATACCAATGGGTGGCGTTAAGAGTTCATGCTGGTTTTAGACACACACTGGTTTCAGGTTTACCTCATACCCTTTTCCCGGCCCATTAAAAAAAAGACCTTTTTTCCAGATGCGGTAGAAACTGGCCCAGTGCGCGCCTAATACACATGCCTTCACTCCCATAGGCCACTTTTTTACCTCAGCTTAGTAAAAGGGCCCCATAAAGATTTATGGCAGATTTTATAACTCCTTTCCGTTTGGACCATCCAAACTGTCCTTCCATCATTTCTTTCTTCAGGTACTCCCCCATTGTACCAAAGTCAAATATGTTTGAAATCTAGAACTATGAGTTTTGTGTGTCTGCACTCCTCTGCATCTCTTTCAAGCTTAATGCATGCAGTAAACATTTGCATACTATGGCATTTTCTAAGGCCATGGTATGCAAATAAGCACAGCACAAAGATTCCTGGAATAACAGGGGCTGAGTCTCTATTACTGCAGAAAATCACTGCTCTTTTATGCTAACCGGGTTTCTGCCTTTGGGTTAAATAATGCAGGGGAATCTACCTCCTGGTCTGTCTTTTCATCCTCTCTCCAGCATGCTAGTCTTCACCTTATGAGGTAAAGCTTTTAGGGACTATATTGGCACACAAAATATTGCTCCAAAAATTAGTTAAGTGTGTGGAGAGAGGGGGAGGATAAGAAAATTATTATTTCGTTTGCATAATTTTTTATATTGATCTTTATAACAACCACACAATACAACAAAACACACCAAAGGTCAATACAATTTCCACCCATCCCACCACCCCCATCCCAACCAAATAATACAAATCAAATGGATCAGACCACATATGTTGATTTTTTACGGTGATCTGAACCCATAGTCATGGCAAGCATATACAGTGTCACTTCTCTTCCCCCCCCCCCCCCCCCCCGAAAAAAAATCAATTACTTCAAGTTACAAGTTCAACAGATAACTACGAACTCAATGTGACAAACGATTCCACACTAAAGGTGAAATTTGTTGAAAGATTTTTCAGGCCCTAGGAAATCTCCGTCCAACATTCAATCTCTCCATTTTCATTAAATGTTTGCATAATTTTAATTTGTGTACTTCTAACATGCAGCCTTGATTTTTTCTATACAGCTACCATCCAGTGATGTGGAGGGGCATAATCGAACGGGGTGCCCAGGTTTTCCTGAGGACGTCCTCATAGGACGTCCCCACGAATGGGCGGGGAAACCCGTATTATTGAAACAAGATGGGTGGCCATCTTTCATTTCGATAATACGGTCGGGGACGCCCAAATCTCAATATTTAGGTCGACCTTAGAGATGGTCGTCCTTACAGATGGTTGTCCCCGATTTTCGGTGATAATGGAAACCGAGAATGCCCATCTCAGAAACGACCAAATACAAGCCATTTGGTTGTGGGAGGAGCCAGCATTCGTAGTGCACTGGTCCCCCTGACATGCCAGGACA
The DNA here is from genome assembly GCF_901765095.1 of Microcaecilia unicolor. Lineage (NCBI taxonomy): Eukaryota > Metazoa > Chordata > Amphibia > Gymnophiona > Siphonopidae > Microcaecilia > Microcaecilia unicolor. The sequence goes on from NC_044037.1 coordinate 235,334,460, forward strand.
CCAACCGGGCACCCTAGGGGGCACTGCAGTGGACTTCAGAAAAAGCTCCCAGGTGCATAGCTCCCTTACCTTGTGTGCTGAGCCCCCCCAAAACCCACTCCCCACAACTGTACACCACTACCATAGCCCTTAGGGATGAAGGGGGGGGGGCACCTAGATGTGGGTACAGTGGGTTTGTGGTGGGTTTTGGAGGGCTCACATTTACCACCACAAGTATAACAGGTGGGGGGGATGGGCCTGGGTCCGCCTGCCTGACGTGCACTGCAGTACCCACTAAAACTGCTCCAAGGACTTGCATACTGCTGTCATGGAGCTGGGTATGATATTTGAGGCTGGAAAAATATTTAAATTTTTTTTAGGGTGGGAGGGGGTTGGTGACCACTGGGGGAGTAAGGGGATGTCATCCCCGATTCCCTCCAGTGGTCATCTGGTCATTTAGGGCACCTTTTTGTGGCTTGGTCATAAAAAAAAAAGGACCAAGTAAAGTCGGCCAAGTGTTCATCAGGGATGCCCTTCTTTTTTCCATTATCGGCCAAGGACGTCCATGTGTTAAGCACGCCCCAGTCCCGCCTTTGCTATGCTTCCGACACGCCCCCGTGAACATTGGTCGTCATCGCGACGGAAAGCAGTCAAAGACGCCCAAAATCGGCCTTCGATTATGCCGATTTGGGCGACCCTGGGAGAAGGATGCCCATCTCCCGATTTGTGTCAAAAGATGGGCGCCCTTCTCTTTCGAAAATAAGCCTGTTAGTAAACTATGTTCAAGTTCTAACACGTGTAAATGCCTACATGGTTCAGTGAATCAGCCTCAATGTTCTGTCTGAGAGCAGAAGAAGATATGCAAGTTCAGCCCTCATTTCCAGTCTGTTCTCTCAGTTATCAGCTTTTCCCCATTCAGAAAATGTGTTCTTCTCTCACATATGGGACTCTCTATAAATGGTGCTCAAATTTAGACACCGATAAAAAGTGCTAAGCGCTATTCTATAAACAGTGCTCAGAGTTTGTTTATCGTTTATTCATTTACTATACCGTCACTTATTGCAATAGCAAATCAGAATGGTTTACATTAAAAATATATACATTAAAATACATTTTAGTACAAACTAGGAAATCCATCATTGATAGGACAGCACAAACAAAAGCATCCACACTAAAGAAGTGACTAAACAAATATTATACCATTCATACACAATTTCATGAAATTACAATACTACTTATAAAATCCTGTATATCATTATCATATTGTATTTTCAAATACATTTTGAATTGGACACCATTTATAAAATAGTGTTTGTCACCGGGATCCGAGCCCAATTTTGGGCTCGAGGATTTACACCCCTGATTCCTGGTGTCAATTCTCATGCCTAAATTAGATGCAAATCTCCCTTATTTTGTAACTCCTGATCCCCTCATGCCCCCTAGCCATGCCCCTTTTCTGAGCCATGTGTAAAATTTACATGTGGATACCAATGCCTAAAGATGCATGTGTACATTTAAATTAATGCAAATTATCATCACTAATTGATTATTAGTACTCAATTATCAATGCTAATTGACTCATTTGTCAATTAAATTGCAGACACAAATTGGGTGCGCAGATAAATTTGCTCACACAATTTTGAGTGCCATATATAGAATTAGGGTGATGATGTCTGTTTTGCACTCTGTTGTACCGTAATATCTTTATTTCTAATCTGGACCATTTTAACAAATTATTCACCATCTCCTTATCTTCATTTCATCATCTCCACAATCTAGAAGATTCCTCAGTTTATCTTCTCTTTCAACTTCCTCATTATCCCCCTACATTTTTCTCTTCTCACCTCTCTTGTTTCCTGTGAAATATACCACTATTTGGAGGTAATTTACCAACGTGGACTACTGTTAAATTGGGTTATTTTACCACATGTCAGGTTAATTTAGCACAGGGTGTCATTGCATAAAATAGAGCTATGCAAAAATAGCCCAATTTATGGTAAACGGAAAGAGAAGGGGACTTTCTGTGGTTTTTGCAACTTACTTTTACTACAGTGTGGCTTAGTAAACAGGGCCCTAGGTCTCATTGCATAAAATGGGACCTGTGCTAAAACAGCATAAGTTAATGGTAAAATAACATGTCTTAACAGTAGCCCTACATTCATAACTACACTATTAAGTGGCTGCTATGATGGCAAATACCTGCCCCAAGTCTGAATATTTTGCCTTTGAGGTACTTGGTTATGTTTTGTTTATCTCAACAAAAAATAAGTAAAAAATTATTCACATATTTATTATACAAGTATACTTAAAAATCACTCAGTCCCAAAAATACAGAATTCAAAAAAGATTGAAATGGCATACTGATATTCAATAAATTCCATTTGTCCAGTCTATGATATAAAAATGAATAGATCAAAGCAACGGCAGTGCACTTCACTCCCACACATACTCCCCCATCCAATCCACCCAATCCTACCCCCCCCCCAGATCCAATTCTCCTGCACCATCTCCTTGGAGATTGGACCCCTATAATTTTCCCCAAATATGATTTTCCCAACCCCAGACAAATCATCCCTACCTGACAGTCAAACCATGCACCCTCAAAGCTCTCTCCTTCCCTCAGCTTCTAACCCCTAGGACCTAATCAGGGGTCTACATTGGTGGCCCACTTCTCTCATTTCAACCTACTGCTAGAGGTCATCAACACCATTTTGGATGATGGCACTGATACTGGTGGAAGTGGAAGAGGATAGCTGTCACAGGGAATTCCGGGACCACCAATGCAGACCCCCTAGGAAGGGTCAAGGGGGATTGAGGTGGACTGAGGGTAGGGCTTCAGGGATGGGATTGTTCTGTTGGGTGGGCAGGGTTTGACTATCAGGAGAATGATTTATCAGGGGGATGGGATTGGGGGAGGGAATTTGAAGGGATCTGACCTGCCAGGAGGGAAATCAGATCTCGGTGGGGGGGGGGGGGGGGGTTGCATATCAAGGACTGGAAGACCACAGAGTGTGCAGCTGTGGCACTGCACAAGTCTGGAACTACACTGTGGGAGTCCCAGTAGCACCTCTTGAAGTGACACTAAATGCAGCCATGCTTTTGTCAGTTGTGACACCTAGCATGTGGTAAAGACTCATGCTCTGTCACAGCTGACCATGCCTCCAACCTACCCAAATCATTCCCAGTTCCCGTCCCTACTGGCATTATGCAGCTAGCATGAGATGTTTACAACACTGCTTGTTTTAACATATGATAGATATTAGCACAGGTATGTGCTAATGCCTACTGTGTGGTAAAAACCTGTACTAGGTACTTAATGCACCATAGTAAAAGATCCTCTATGGTTCCATGAGATACATGAAGGAATATTCCCATGGATTTTTCAGTGCTTGTTGCAATTGTATGTGTGACATCTGGAGAAGGCGGCATGTGGGAAAACAGAGGGGAAGACATCTGGAGCTTCTTCTGACTCCGATCTCACTTGTAACGATAATTAGGTTGACTCTATGCCAGGTTTCTGATGCCTTCCAAATTAGGGTTATTTTTGACTAGCTGGCAATGATGGGCAAGGCTAACCTTTTTCATCTCCCAAATATATGTGAGGCGTGTTTACGTGCATCTATTATTTGGTATCATCAGTTGTGTAATAGTCAGAATGAACAAACAATCAAGGAAACATTTTATAACAAAGTCTATTTAGAAAAATGGCAACATGGATATGGAAACTGAATGGATGAATATTTATTTCTCCTGTTCCCATTACATGGAGATTGCAGGCAAGACTAGAATTTTGAAAATAAATGTTTGCAGACATTGAAGGTTTTTCACACTTCTTATCTCAATGGGATTCAATTAGTATTTCTAGCAGTGAACGTATTGATAATATCTAAAATATGTTAAACTTTTATTGGTACCTGGACAAAATAGCCCCGACAAAATAGCCTTGTAACATAATAGCCCTTGACAAAATGGCTACTTACAAAATAACCCTTGACAAAATGGTCCCGTAACAAAAAAGCCCTTGACATTTCTTCTCTTTCCATGACTGCCATCTATCTTCTCTCTTCATCCCTATCTATCCTGTCCAGCATCTGTCCTCTGTGTCCCTGTTCAGCATCTGCTACCTTAGTGTCTCTATCCACCCCTTTTCCAGCCTTGCTCTGTGTCCTTGTTTCTATTCTTACTCCATGTTCAGCATCTGTTATCTGTTTCCTGTCCCCTCCCCCCATGGTCTGGCATAACTGTCTCTCTGTCTGTGGGTCCAGCATCTCTCTTCCTGTGTTCCACCCCTCACCCCCTGACAGTGTTACATAGTAACTAATTAAATTTAACTAGTTACTGTACTTAAGTAAAGGTTTTGTTACTTTTACTTGTAAAGAAGTGCAGGATAACATTTGTTACTTTTACTACCATAATAATTTTGCCAACTTTTACTAATTTTACTCAGTTACATCTGATGCTTGCAGTTAAAAGTAAAACGTACAAGCGGAAGCCATTTGTAAATAATGATTCCACAGTAAACCAAATGAAACAGCAAAACTGGGAACAGGATTTTGCTATTGCAAACCTCGTCATGCAAATAGTGGATCATCTCATCTTAAATTTTGCTGTTCAGGGAACACAGCCTATGAGAACAGTGAAGTCTGTGTTTGTTCAATTGGTTACGGGTCTCTATGCAAGCAGCTTTTAGTAATTCTTAGCAAACAAAGATGTCTCTACCATAACATACTGCTGGTCATCTAATGGAAAATTTTACATTTGGGTGACTGTCCCTTGGATTGATATAGTCTTTAGAGAGGAAGTCTGTTTGGCCTTAAGACTGAAGGGTTCCAACCCATTTGACATTCTTGCATCAGTTCTCAAAGGTATTCAGAGTTCGCCATCAGATGAAAAATTGTTAGAACAACAACAGACAATGATTCCAACTTTATGAAAGCCTTCTATGTAATTGGATGGCATGATGATGATAACGAAGATGAAGATGCAAGTGATGAATTAGACAGCACAACTTCTAATGCAGATAATAATGACAACAATGATGATAAAGTATTCTTTGCTATACAGAAGTCAAATGTTTTAGCGATTCACTCGATCAAAAGCTGCAGACCCAGTCGGAAGACATCAATAATTTTGTAACCTGGCCTGATTTGAAGGAACTTTTTATCAGATCAAACAATCCACTTCCTGTTAGTGCAGTTGTTGAAAACCTTTTTAGCTGTGCTGGATTAATGACTCATCATTTTCAAAAAATTAATTTTACTAAAAGCAAAGGGGATTTAATTGTAGAGTAATAACGTTGGGATAAAAATGTTAACAATAGTTGCACCCATTGTAGTTATGGTACTTTTATTTTTTACTGAAAAAGTATAATATTAGGCAATAACTTTTATAGTTTCACTTACATTTTTTAAAATGTATTCTTCACTGTACTTTTACTTAATTATTAAATATACATTTATTTTTATTTTGACTTAGTACTTTGAACAACACTGCCCTCCAATCCAGTGTCTGTCTCTTTCCTCCACCAGTCTGGTCTCCCCCAATCAGATCCAGCACAGCTCCATCTCGCTCCAGTCCCCCCTCCCCAAGGTTTAGAACATCTCTATCTTGCAGTCCCCCCAACCCACAGTCCAGCATATCTCTATCTCCATCTTAAGTATTGCCATACTGGGAAAGACCAAAGGTCCATCAAGCCCAGCATCCTGTTTCCAACAGTGGCCAATCCAGGTCACAAATACCTGGCAAGATCCCCAAAAAGTACAAAACATTTTAGAAAATGCTACCCTAGAGGATCTGGATTTGAGCTTTCTACCTAAGAGCCTAAATTTGGCTTCCAGAACCTCTCCCACATTTTCCTATGTCATTGGTACCCACATGTACCAAGACAGATGGCTCCTCCCTATCACTATCTAAAATCCTATCTAGGTGACGCGTGAGGTCCGCCATCTTCGCACCATGCAGGCAAGTCACCAGGCGATCCTCATGTCCACCAGCCACCCAGCTATCTATATGCCTAATGATCGAATCACCAACTACAACAGCTGTCCTAACCTTTTTTTCCCGGTCAGCACTTGGAGACATATCCTTGGTTCGAGAGGATAGTACATCCCCTGGTGGGCAGGTCCTGGCTACAGGAGTACTTCCTACTTCACCAGGGTGATGCTGTCCTTCTAAGAGAGCTCCCTCCTCCAAGGTAGCACATGGGCTACCAGACTAGAGGTGGGACTTCTCTACAACATCCCTGTAGGTCTCCTCTATGTACCTCTCTGTCTCCCTCAGCTCCACCAAGTCTGCTACTCTAGCCTCAAGAGAACGGACATGTTCTCTGAGAGCTAGGAGCTCTTTACATCGGGCACACACATATGACATCTCACCAACTGGGAGATAATCATACATGTGACACTCAATGCAAAAGACTGGATAGCACCCCTCTCGCTGCTAGACTGCTGACTCCATCTTAGTGTTTTTGAGTTTTTCAATAATTTAAAACTTGCTACAGTATTAAGGATATTAGCCTAATATAAAAGTGTCTTTTAGTTGATATAGTATATTGTATGATTTATTTAGTGTTTCCTTCTTAGATGGTAATGAAATGTATTTAAAACTCTGTAAGGCACTCCTTGCTTGTAACCCTAATTACAATAACTGACTATAAATGAAGAGTTGTCCTAGGGGTGGGCAGTTGTTGGGGAGGGTGGGTGGGAAGACTAAACTAGATCCTGCAGTGCCTATCTAACAGATTCTATCTGTTAATGCTGTGGTACAAAGTTTTTAAAACTAAGTGGAAAAGGCTATGGCGATTAGTTGATAAAATTTGCTTTTTATATTTTTATTTTGCCTAACACTAACCTACAATTCCTCCTTTAAACCCCAATCTTTCAGTTCCCAAAGCACAAAGCAAAATAGCGTTCACTTACCAGAGAAATGTCCTCTTCTCTCAGAACTTCTCAGAAAGCAATAAATATTTATCCACAAATCCACCCCACATTTGAAACATATTAGCAACATAACACTTTTGTTGGAGTAGTGAATCCTGACATTCGCACCATCGAAATTCTATGAAGAACCTCCAACTACAAATGTTTTAAAAGATACAAAAACAAACCCTTTCTAAGATCAAAGTATCAAGGCTGATCTCTCATACAGATAAAATGTCAAAAAAGTTAGAATTCCTCCTCTATTCCCTTTCCTTATTATTACCTTAATGTTAGATCAGTGGGCAAAAAAATACCACTCCTTAGAGATTGGCTAAAGGAACATCAACCGGGATGTCTCTTTTTAATGGAAACCTGGTTATTCTCTGAAGAAGACCCATGAATTAAAGAGCTATCTCCTACAGGATACAAAATTATCAAACTGTCCCGGAATGGGAAAAAGGGAAGGGGAATTACCTAGGAATATACACAAGGATATATTCGATGTTTTGCTTACTGACATATTTCTAACTTCAGATCTAGAGATCCTTGCCTGCCATCTCAAAGATTCTTCATCACAAGACTATTTAACACGCATACTCTGTTACAGTCTCCCCAATAAGTGGCCTAAAGCTTACTTTCAATTCTGCAAATTTCTCTCAAAAAACTCTATTGATAGTTCATATAGAGGGGCATAATCGAACGAAAACGTCTATCTCCATGGGCGTTTATCTCCAAGAACGGGTCCGTGAAGGGTCGGACCGAACCGTATTTTCACAAAAAATAGACGTCCATGTTTTATTCGACAATTTGTGAGCTGGGCGTTTTTGTTTTTCAGCGATAATGGAAAATTAAAGCGCCCAGCTCAAAAACAAATAAATCCAAGGCATTTGTTCGTGGGAGGGGCCAGGATTCGTAGTGCACTGGTCCCCCTCACATGCCAGGACACCAACCGGGCACCCTAGGGGGCACTTTTACAAAAACAAAAAAAAAGGTAAAAGAGCTCCCAGGTGCATAGCACCCTTCCCTTGTGTGTTGAGCCCCCCAAATCCCCCTCAAAACCCACTGCCCACAAGTCTACACCATTATTATAGCCCTAAGGGGTGAAGGGGGGCACCTACATGTGGGTACAGTGGGTTTGGGGGGATTGGACGACTAATAAGCATTAAGCAGCACAATTGTAACAGGTAGGGGGGGATGGGCCTGGGTCCACCTGCCTGAAGTCCACTGCACCCCCTAACAACTGCTCCAGGGACCTGCTTACTGCTGCCAGGGAGGTGGGTATGACATTTGATGGTGAAAATAAAAAGTTGTGAAACATCATTTTTTTGTGGTGGGAGGGGGTTAGTGACCACTGGGGGAGTCAGGGGAGGTCATCCCCGATTCCCTCCGATGGTCATCTGGTCATTTAGAGCACTTTTTGGGGACCTGTTCATGTGAAAAAAGGGTCCAACAAAAGTGTCCTAAATGTTCGCTAAAAAAACGCCTTTATTTTTTCGATTATCGCCCTAACGCGTACATCTCTCCTCGGCTGACAAACACGCCCCAGTTCCACCTTCGCCACACCTCTGACACGCCCCCATCAACTTTGTCCGCATCCACGACAGAGTGCAGTTGAAAACGTCCAAAATCGGCTTTCGATTATACCGATTTATTCGTTTTTGTGAGATAAATGTCTATCTCCCGATTTGGGTCGAAATCTAGGCGTTTTTCTCTTTCGATTATAAGGTGGATAATCTACTACTGGGAGACATTAAAGTCCATTTAGAAAACTTCTCAGACACAATGTGGAAGAGTAGTGGAAGGGTCTCCAACATGGGATACTAATATGCAGGTAATAGTTCAAGAGGCTTTATTGGCAATTACCTGCATGATAATGTCCTATGTTGGAAGATCCTTCCACTACGCTCCCTCTTTTCCCTATTTTGTATCATGTGAGGGTCTGTCTATGTTCTGCACAAGCAACTTAGGTGAAGGATTCTGCTAACATGTAGTGTCTGTGTAGGATTGCGTAACAGTCCGGATTGTTCCAGTTTACCATTAGCAGGTATATTGGTGTTTGTGGGGGGGGGGGGGGGGGGGGGGAGGAGTATTTTTCCTATCTATGTGGCATGATATGGAGAGTTACTGATAAGGAAGGAGAAAGAGCTGGGATTTGGAAAAAGTGAACAGAGATGGTGCTGTGTCAGGCCTAGGGAAAGTGCACTGTTCCCTTGCTAATTTGTGTGAATGTGAGGGGCATAATGAGAGAAATTTCCCTTGATGCTGGCTCATTTCAGTTAAAAAAAAACCCCTTCATTGCTTTGATAAACTGGCTTCATATTCAGTGTTTTAGTCTGGGGTGAGGGTGTATGTTTTGAAGAACCATAATAAATATGTATGTGTGCAAATGAATATGCAAATAAGTTAAGCCACACCCTTTGACACCCCCCTCCCCCAAATGAAATGACCAAACTACACCCAGACACTAGTAGGACTGATCTCTGCACTTTTCTGTCTCCTCTGACTATGTAATACCTTCCCCCACACCAACTCACAGTAAGAGTCACCAACTAGATTTGGTCACCTTCAGTGATAATGGAAACATGAATCTGACTAGATGTTTGTTGGGAAGAATCATAATGATCTGATCACTATAGACACTCTTTTATAATCAACTGGAACCACTTTAAGAAAAACTCCAACCTACAATAACAACATATTACATCAAGAGGGTGACTACAACCCAACACCTTCTGGGATGCTGTACTGCTAAAACTGCCTGAAGATTGTAGAGCAATCTTTGAAATAGACTGGCCTAAAGTTGGCCTCGAGAGTCTGGATGAAATAGCACCTCTCTGTTCCAAAATTAAGTTGATACAGAAGAGGGATAGATGGTTCACTTCAGATCTACTGAAACTAAAATGTGAATGCAGAAAACTTGAACGCAAATGGATTAAAGATAAATCCAATATATCTAGGCCAACTTTGGTCAGGGAAAAATATTATTCGGAGCTAATCCAAAAAGGGAGATGTAATATGAAACAACTGTTCTCCATTGTCAACTCACTTACTACACCTCCAAAATCTGAAGACTATGCGAAAGAGGAACTTCCCTCAACAAACCAACTAGCCATATAGTTCCAAGACAAGGTTAATAAGCTTAGAACAGGTTCCTCCTCTACCACTGACAAAGATTTTGACTCACTAGCATCCCTGTCTGCTAAAGAAGGCATCCAGGCAAACAGAGCCTGGAAAGAATTTGATAACACACAATGGTCTGCCTTTACCAAACTATTCTCAAAGTATCCTCCCTCCTATTGCATACTATATATCTGCCCTCCCTACTTAATGAATACCGCCCCATCAACATTTCATGCTAATATTCTCTCATGGATTAAACTGCAACTAACACAAAGAATCTTTCCTCAAAGCTTGGTCTAAATTACACCAATACCAAGACCGCAATCAACCTAGACAATTGGTTTCTAACTATAGACTGGTGACCTCCATTCCATTCTTCACTAAATTAATGGAGGGAATGGTGACTCTATAGCTCACTCACTTCTTGGATTTACATGATGTTCTTCCATCATCTCAATCTGGATTCCATGTGCTTTTTAGCACAGAAACAGTTTTGTGCTCCATGTTAGACCATGTACAACTACTGTTAAGTGAAGGAAAAAGTGTATTGCTACTTCAATTTGATCTGTCCTCAGCTTTCGACCTAGTGGACCATACTAACCTACTATGGAGCCTCGAGGAAATGGGAATCACAGGTAATGTTCTAAAGTAGTTCAGAGGCTTCTTGGGAAGTAGATCATACAGGGCCAAAGTAAATGCAGACATCGTTAAACTGGAGTAACAGATGTGGGGTCCCTCAAGGCTCCCCCTATATTCGATATTCTTCAATGTTTTTCTCCGATCCATAAGCTCTTTGCTAGACAGAAATGGCTTTCTCCACTACATCTACACTGATAACATCTCAGTGTTAATCCTCATCCAATCAGTTCTCAAAATAGACATATCTAGGGTCCAACAATGTATCAACCTATTAGAAACCAGGGGGTATAAGCCTTCTCAAACAGTACTTTACTGCTTTCTAAAAAGGACACAAAGGGGCCTTTTTACTAAAGTAAAGTTTTGTACTTTTCACATGGTAAGGGAGGAATTCTATAAACAGCTCTCAAAAATCGGTGCCAGAAAAAATTGGAACTAAGCAGTATTTTATGAAGGGCACTCTGAAATAAGTGCTCTTTATAGAACAGCACTTATAGTCAATTCTTGCACCTAAAGTTGAGCCTGGTGTAAATCCCAGTGCTCAACTCATAGAATCTCCGCGCATAATGGCACTATTCAATAAACTGCACATGCTCCTCTCCTGGACATGCCCCCTTCTGAGTTGCACACTATAGGATTTAGGCACTCAGGGTTAGAGAAAAGCTTGCAAGCACATGCCTACGCATATGCAAATTAGTGCCAATTAAGCACAATTATTGATTGTTAAGGCCCATAAATTCATACTTGATAGCTTGTTAACTAATTTAATTGTGCGTGCATCTTGGAGCCATGCCGAAATTTCCACGTCATATATTGAATCTGGGGTAAGTGCCCAAATTACTGTATGGTAAGTGCAAAGCCTTTGCGCTAACTGCTGGGGACATTCTCAGCATGTTCCTATGCAGTTACTAATACAAAGTGTCTCAGAATATAAGAAAGGGCATCAAAAAATAAACGAAGAGAGGAAAAGCCTCAAGAAGCTCCTGGCTTAAAAGCCTATGGAGCTGGAATGCTTCATCAATGGCTAAGAAAAACCTCCCCCACACATATAATCTTCAACGTAGTCAACAAAAAATATATCACTTAGCTGCACAACTGTCTCTTTTTCCCAGCTCATGGGAAAACATAGACCATGACCTACTATGCAGTTACCACACAGAAAAATGTTTTTCTGCATGGTAGGGGCCCTTAAAAGGGGTCCTATGGTAGTGGCAGCGGGATGCAGGCTGAGGCCCTTGTTACCGCATCGGGTAAAAAGGCTGCAAAAATACATGGCTGTGCGGTAAGATTGCTCTTACTACATGGCCATGTGTGTGTGTGTGGGGGACGACGACAGTACTTACCACCACCCATTGAAGTGGCGGTAAGAGCTCCTGCACTAACCTGACAGTTACCAGGTAGAGTGTGGTGCTGCCCAATTACAGCTGTGCAAGAAAATCGAGCCCTATTTTCCCTAGCTTGGGAAATGGCATACACAGGGGCTGGAACTGCTGCCAGCACCCATGTTGGGCCGGTGGCAGCTCCAAATGGTATGTAGTAAGCCTGCATCGGACTTACTGCTGCTTGGTAAAAAGGCGCCTAAGTGTATCCATGGTACCTGCACCAGAGACAGAGCTATCTATAATGAGCACTCCATGACCATTCCCTTCCCATAATTTGCATACCATATTGTATGCAGTTAGTATGTGAAGTTAACTGTCTTGCCAGTGCAGTAACAGTTATTACAGACTAACTCATGTGCTTACTACTTAGCACACTTTAGTAAAAGTTCCCCAAAGTCCCTAGAAAAGCAAAATGCAAAGTGCACTTGTACTAGAGCAGACATAAAATGTACACTACAACTACTACAACTGGTTGCACCTAAAAGAGGCAATTTTAGAAGAGAAAGTGTAAGGTGTATTTTGTCTTTCTAAAATAACTGAATTTTCCATTTACCTGCTGCATCCACTTGTGTGGCTAGTTTTAAAATTAACTCCATAAAATGTGATAGCTTTTATTTTTCAATACCAAATTCTAAGCACTAAGCAGTACACAGGAAACATAAATGATCTTTTGTTTTTTTTTAAAGGTAGAATAAAATAGTCACCCTACTGAAATTTAAGTATCACTGGCACAGAAACACTCATAATTTTAGATTCTCCAAAATATTTAGTACAAAGAAAAGGGAAAAAATTACTATATATAAGCACAAAGTCTTTGTCTGCTATTATTACCTTCGAACTCCTTCCCTAATCTTCACCTCTGCAGCTAGAAACATTATGGTTTGAAAGCTCATTTACATAAGAATTGTGGAGACCTGCCAATGACATGAACGGCTTGCTGGCTAAGATAATGGAGCTCTTTAGTTCAGACAAAATGCTGTAACCCAGTCAAGGAAACATAAATCTATTACTATTTGCTCTTATTGTAGAAGGCTGCAAAAAGAATTCCTTTCATTACTGATACTGAAAAGAAACTTCCATCTGCATTCAGAGCCATGTATTCATTGAAACATTTAAGATTTTGTTTGTATTTTTGCCCTTTCACAGTAGACATTCTATCAGATTTTTAAGTTGAAATAAATATATAGCAAAATGCATATTATTCTCTAATTATATAAAGCTTCACCATTGTTTGTCTACAATTATCTTCAATATCCTTCATTCATTTAGGATATACAAAAATCAGACAGGCTTGTATGAAATGCTAAATTCAAAAAATTTAGTTGGTTATGAACCTTTTAAAAGAGACCTTGAATTGTTTTTGTTTTTAAACCTCATGCAGTTAATTGCAGTGTTATGCATACTAAATGTATAATTCTAACTTACCCATCCTAATGAAATAATTGTACTTGATTCTTTATTAATAGCTTTTACAGTTAGCTAAAATTAATGTAAGAATTCTTTGTTTGGGTTCAGTTCCACTAGTTATCACAGGAGGATGGAGAAACAACTATGTAAGTAGAAGTCCTTTAGTAAAATGTTTAACATAAAATTAATTACACTTTTTTCTTTCACACATTGTCTGAAGATAAAATTCCTCCTATGCTAAACATATATTTTTCTTAAATCTAGGATATTAATAACACAATACTATTTAGGATTTACAGTATATAATTTTCTAGGATATAGTTCAATAACAAATTATTGACTAATAGAAAAAGATTTTGTTGTTTGATTAAGGCCTATAGTTTTCCTGGCCTCACATAAGACAAGTAAACCATGCTATAAAGTATTTGAGGTATTCAGAGACTAATGTTATCAAATCTTTTTCAGAAGCAGATCTAAAAAGAATCAGAAGTGGTGATTAATTTCATGCACATTACAGATCTATGAAAATGCATACCAATAATGAAATACTATCAAATATTTTCTATGTCTTTTGAATAATTTGTTATAGGTGAATTTCCCATGGTTGATGATTTATAAGAACATAAAGAATGCAGCTTTCAAAAGATACTGTACAGTAATACAGATCATGACAATTACAGTTGAATAGGATTAATCTCCTATGAGGAAGACTTTATATTTTGAATGCCCCATGTTTCTTTTATCATATGTCACTGTTACTGCTTCTACAGTTCGGAACAATTTATGATTGGTGGCAGTTCTTGCTTACTGTACTGATTTTATTCTTACAAATTAATGAACTTTTTGACAGCAGTTTACAAACATTTGCATTGTCTCTAGTGTAGGTACTTCAATAGCTATGCAGAAAATGATCACAGCAAAGATAAAGCAGTTAACGTGACTAAAATGCATTGAACCACATCATATACTGATTAAATTCACCAAAGCAATGATGTTGCAGTATTTCACAAAATAACTGACCTCTTCTTATTGCGATTTCCTTAGTCCATGCACTCTTTACTTTTGCAAATCTTAATAGGGACTCCATTTAAATTGGTAGCAATTTATAAAGCACTGGATATTCACTGAGGGTGTCATCCAGCAGAATCTTTTACAATTTCTGAAGCAGCATATTTCTTTTTAAAATGCTGGCACCATATGCTTTATCTGCAGTGACAAGACAAGCTCCGCTCTGCACAAAGACTCATTACCTACTGCTTGCTGAATGCTTTTAGTCTCACTGAGGCTGCCCATGGGATCACATGGGATTGCTGTCTGGCCATGCTACTGATTTTAGTATCTATAGGTCTGTTTTGTCAGCTGAGGTTTAGTATTGTGAAGGGAGCAGGTTTTGAAATACCTTATGTTGTAATACCAAATAGTCACATAAAATTACTCATACATGCATTCCATTAAAGAAACCTCTATAAACAAAAATGGGTTCTCTTTGAGGAAACTTTTCTATAAAGACAACTTATCATAATCCCCTACTTTTATTATAGTAATGTCTGTCACTCTCTCAATCAATTATAAGTTCAATAGCAATGTCCAAAATATTTTCACAAATGGCAGGATAAACTTTAGCTGACTCTATATTGGCTCACAAGCCACATAAGCAAGAGTTCATGTAGTCTTTAGCTCAAAAACTTCCCAAAAATAGCTTTATAAACATGTGGATAAAGGTGAGTCAGTTGATGTAGCGTATATAGATTTTCAGAAAGCTTTTTTCAAAGTTCCTTATGAGAGACTCCAGAGAAAATTAAAAAGTCATGGGATAGGAGGCAATGTCCTTCTGTGGATTAGGAATTGATTATTGGACAGAAAACAGAGAGTAGGGTTAAATGGTCATTTTTCTCAATGGAGGAGGATGAATAGTGGAGTGCCACAGGGATCTGTATTGGGACTGGTGCTATTTAAGATATATATATATATATATATATATATATATATATATATATATATATATATATATAATTTATTTTACTGCATTTGTATCCCACATTTTCCCACCTTTTTGTAGGCTCAGTGTGGCTTACATTACATTATGAATGATGGAAATACATTTTGTTACAATTCGGTTATGGATTACATTGTGAAGAGTTATACGAGACAAAATCAAAGTATCGTTAAGGAATATATCAATGGAAAAGAACGTTGAAACATTGGAAGGAAACAACGAGAAGCTAAAGGGCAATATATCATAGCAAAAAACATATGGTATACATTTTTTTTTTGTGAGTAGAGGTATGAGTGTGGTGAGATTTCAGGATTGAGAATTCATAAGTGGATATATATGTCTACCCTGGCCTAGATTTAGGCATAGGCTACCCTTTCCTGCAGGCACACCTAGCCAGTCAGATTTTCAGGATTAACACAATAAATATGCATGAGATACATTTGCATATATTAATTCTATCTTCTGTATATACACTGTGGCAATCCTGAAAACCCAAATGGAGAGAATTGAGAAGCTCTGACATAGACAACTGCCTTGGGTACCAAATTTTGAAGCTACCAAATACTTGGGCTAAACAGAAGTCTGATTCCTCTTGCTTTAGGATCATGCGGTATGATGTCTGGAAGAGAAACCTTCCCTCCCCACCATTCTCCTTGTCACTTAACCTACCAACTAGAAACACATCCGAATCAACACAAACGTACCTAAATCTGCAGTACCCAAGGACTCAACTACAAATCAACTTACGCGTCCAGTTTTTCCTACATAAGCACACAACTGAGGAACACATTACCAAAAGCCTTGAAAACTATGAATGACCACCTAAACTTCTGGAAAACACTAAAAACTAACCTGTTTAAAAAGACATACCCTACCGATCCAACATAAATGCCTGATCTTTGCAACACAACAAAACTAAAGAACATAATGGACATAACACAACTCTTCCGTTGTACGATTCCCTAGTGTGGCTGTGCCACATGAACTTTATCTTACCACAACATCACTTTGTAGTTGTGTACACCGGAGTCTGTAACGCCTCTCCAGTACTATGTAAGCCACATTGAGCCTACAAATAGGTGGGAAAATGTAGGATATAAATGAAACAAATAAATAAATAAATAAACCCTCCATTTTCCCCAGGTACAAGAACTTAGATAATGAGCCCACTAGGGACAGAGCAAGTATCTGCATATAATAGATGTAAACTGCGGTATCTCAAATCCATGACCCCTTTACCCTTTCCAGTCCTGCCCATGGGTGCTAGCATCTTAAATCCAATCATGTGGTTACCTACACAAAGCTTTTTTAATCTGCTCTTATAAAACACAAAGGACTTGAGCAGTGGAACAAGTTACTATGGAAGTTGATTAACTTTGAATGTTTTTAAGTCTAAATAAATCAATCATGCTGCAATTTAAGATCATAACTTCTTGTCTGTTCCCCAGTGGAGCAACAAAATAGCAGATCATGATTAAATTTATACTCCACTGTTTACTAGGCTGTGCGGCAATGCCGACACAGCCCATTGAAATTGAATGGGCTGTGTCAGTATTAGTGTGTAGCTTAGTAAACAGGGGGGATAGTCTTTCTTTCTCTACCCGCTAAGTATTTGAAAAAAGAGACTGCTATCACATCTCTGCTCTGTCTTCCCTTCTTTTGAAGTGAATAAACACAGTTCCTTTAGTCCTCTCTTGTAAGAAAAATTATGAGACTGCAAGATTTCCAGTGGGTTAATGGTCTTGTTCATGCAAATGTTTTCTATGCATGCAAATTAACTGTGTAGAAAACTTCCAAGTGAATTTGAGCCTCAATGCTAGTGTAAAAAAGTAACTTCATTGATGTGTAGTTATCTTTTTCATGAAAACTGGCATTTAAATATAACTTCATTCATACAACATTTTCTTTTAGAATTCTGAGATGAGCTGCTTTGCATTGATATTACATCATAGCAGCTAAGTATCTCAGAATTCAGGTTAACCTTGGCAATATGTGAGGAGGCCATTTTGAAAATATTTTTCCTTCGGAGGATCCATAAACATAAACAGAAGCCCTGAAACCTAGACAATATACAAGGCGGCCATTTTGCAAATATTTTCCTTTGGAGAACCCATATATGTAAAAAAGCACTAAACCTGACATGACCATGTTTCTGCAAATATTGGACTCTTTGCCTGTTTTAACATGCATAGGGGCCCCTCTGAAAAACATTCACAGGTTAATACATTATACACTATGGGGGAGAGAGGTGTTCAGAATTTAATAGCTGGCATACTGGATATTCAGTGCTTTCGGCACTGAATATCTAGGTGTTTGGTAGTAGTTGGAAGGTTATCTGTGTATGGCTGATATTCAGTGTCACACCCAGACAGCTAACCAGGCATAGTTAGAACAGTGTTATTGGGATAATTCTATGAACTAGGCACTGACATTTATGTGCATGTTATGCATGAAAATGCTGGCATGCCACCTAAGTGCAATTCTGTAAATACCCTCTTAACTTTCATACTGCATATTTGTATGAGGGGTATACACAGGGGAGGAGCATGGGCAAGCTCCCAATTGTGCGTATAACTTACAGAATATGGTAAGTTACATGTGTCCCTGCTGCACTTAAGCACTTGCACTTACACCAGCTCTATGGCTGGTATGAGCACCTAAATGTTAAGCGCGGGTTACGCTAGTGTTCAATAAAGAAAAGTGGTTGCCTACTTTCATTTATATAATAGGCTCTTACCACACACCCTCTGGTGCCTAATTGGAGATGCCCAGTTATACAATTGCCCCTTATGGACCAGATTCTATACATGGTGCCTAGAAAATCTGCTCATGGTCACAAACCCATAGTTAAATCCCGTGGCTCCACCACACACAACTGCTGTTGCTTCATCCAACCATCACAAGATGACACTAAATGCCAGTCCTTGAGTCCTGGGGTACTGTACACTCTTCTCCTGGCGTCAAGTAAATTCCACTCCCATATGAATATATTTTGTAAAATTTCCTTTTGTATAATATTTTGGCTTAAATATCTGTCTTCCTGGCGAGAAGGTTGTGAAAGTATGAAGGATGACGACATGAATACAGGAGAAAAACATGAACTGTGACTGGGATGGATGTTAGTTTGAAATATTTACGTTCTTTCTCAGAATACAAGTTTTGCCTTTAAAAAATTTCACTCTCTTTTTTTTCACTTCAGTTTCATCTCGTTCACTCTTTTTGTTTGCATACAGGTCCAAAAATTGTTTAAAAGACTCCATCTGACTTTCTCTACATGTGGCAGCCATCTAAGCAACATGGTCTATTCTTCAATTAGACTAGATTCTACAAATGGCGCCTAAGAAATCGGTGCTGAAAAAAAACAGTGCTTAGTGCTATTCTATAAACTGCATTTAAAGTTAGACATGCTTTATAGAATATTGCTTAGCGCCAGGAACCGTGATTACATTTAGATGTGACCATTTACACCAATGAAAACCTGGTGTAAATCCCCATGTGTAAATTAGGTGCAGATCTTCCTAATACTATAACAAAGCACATAGGGAGGCATATTTTCAAAGCACTTTGGGAGGCTAAGTTCCATAGGTTTCTATGGAACTTTGGGAGGCTAAGTGCTTTGAAAATGAGCTTGAGGGGCTCCTTGACTAAAAGGTTGGTGTGTAGCAATACGCTTGTCGCGCGCCAATCAAGAACTACCGCCGGGCTACCACAGCAGCCCAGCGGTAGTTCCCACCTCCCGTGTGCACCATTTCTAGCATTACAAAAAGTTTCTACTTTTGTAATGCTGGTGCTTACCTGGCGGTAATCAGGCAGCACCATGCACTGCCCGGTTACTGCAGGGTTAGCACGGCAGTCCTTACTGCCACCTCAATGAGGGGTGGTAAGTGCTCCTCCTCAAAATGGCCACGTGGCAAGCGGTTCACTTACCGCGTGGCCTTTTATTTTCCAGAATGACCTTTTACCCGCTGCGATAAAAGGGGGCCTCAGAACATGCCAAAAACATACACTGACGCTAGCACAGGCCCCCTTTTACCACAGCTTAGTAAAAGGACACCATAAATTTTAGGAACAGCCCCAACCCGCCCTTGCTCCTTCCATGGCCACAACCCTTTTTCAGATCCATGTACTAGAATGTGCACCACTATAGAATACGCTTAAAAAGATGCATGTGCAAATTCTCATTATTGCCAATTAGTGCTGATAACTGTTTGCTATTGCCCAGTTACTGGTGCTGATTGGCTCATTATTCAATTAAGTTGAATGTGCAAATTGGAAACATGTCCACATTTGTATGCACAACTCAAAGCGCCATATATAGAGTCCAGGGGTTAATGGATAGTGTACTAATTGTAATCAGTGTTATTTACAAATGTGTTCATAACTTTTGAATTTCATTAGGAATAAAAAATCACAGAGACAAACCAAGTAAATATAATAAAAATTTAATTTTTATTCTTTTGGCTCATTTGTAATGCAGTTCATTATCATTTAGGGCAATAACATTTTCAAGCAAGCAATTCACTAATATGCTATGAATGAATAATTTTAGACCAAGTCCATCTTTAATGTTTGTGTAAGAATCACAATAAATAGAACCTGATGCAACCGATCATATTGGTTTACAACTTTGTTCTTGTGTAAAAGAACTTGAGACCCTCATGATTCCATTTAGAACAGTTTTGGTGCTGCATGAACCAACAAGAAAAAAATTAATTTGTGCAACCACTGGAAAAAGACTGAAGTCTGTCAGCAAGTATTCTACCGATAAAGGCAATGTTCGCAACCCAGGCAACATTCACCCTTCTCTAATTGCAAAACATAATTATTTGGAAAAAATGAAACATTAGTGCCAGTTTAATATATAAATAATTATATATTGAAATCTAAACTGATAACATAGAAAATACATTTTCAGTCACTTATCCTCTATTTTTATCCCTTATTTCATGATAAGTTTCCTTCAGTTACAGCAGAAGTATAATAGATGAAAATTATGAAAAGTAACTTGAAATCGAAATTCATATTTTATTCCTTATCTGCAATTTGTCAAAACTAAAAGAAAATTCATTTTGTACAACTTTCATGTTTTCATAGAAAATTCTACCCATATATTTTCACCAGTGTTAAGTAGTCTGCGATGTGCGGACTGAAGTTTGCCTATGTATCGTTAGGTACCACATAAAAATCTTGAAAATGCAAAACAGAAGAAGTTCTTATATAGTTGCAAACTATTGCTTAAGAACATAAAAGACTGAGGTCTTGATTCACTTTACCACTTGCATATGGCTTCC
Organism: Microcaecilia unicolor; assembly: GCF_901765095.1. NCBI lineage: Eukaryota > Metazoa > Chordata > Amphibia > Gymnophiona > Siphonopidae > Microcaecilia > Microcaecilia unicolor. The sequence continues at coordinate 235,355,188 of NC_044037.1, forward strand.
CTATGAAAGACCTGGATAGCAGTAGGCAGCGAATACAGGCAATATAGGCATGCACCTGTAATAGCTCCCAGACTATTTATAATGGTACGGAATAGAGTTCCTGTCAAAAGCTGACAAACTATATTTATTGTGGTGCACATTAAATGCATTAACTACAGTGTCTGGGATATTTACTTGCTCAAACATCTACCACATGGTAAAGTATCTATTTACATACCAGAAGGGATTTTTATTGATGGATAAAATGTCAACTCCGCTGAGAGCTGAAGATGGCCAAATGATACTGCAAGATACAGCACAGCAATATCTTTAAGGTTATTATCCTTATTTGGTCATTCTAGTATTCTAGGCCAGCATTATTCAATATTTTGTCTTTATACAGAAGAGCACTTGACAAAAGACATAAGTTGTGCCTCCAAACTGGAAAGTCATTTGCACTATAAGACCATGATCTGCATAAAAATAACCTATCTGTGGACTTAAAAGAGATATGACAGTAAGTATAATGGTTTCTCTAGATGCCACACAATATAAACAGCTAAGCACCTCATTAACAGAAAGCTACCCTGGAACACTGAAGTAGTTAAAAATCCATTGCTTTGGGTCACCCCATGATTTTCCATGCAGAAGTGGTGCATCTCTTCATGCAAAAGAATTTGTGTTGATGATAAACAAATGCATCGTACACCTGGTCCCAATGCCTGTAATATAGCCTGTACTCCCCTGTTCCCAACACCAAGATAAGGTTACAAAAACAGTCACCTAAAACAATAATCTAGAAAATGATGATTCCACTAACATGAGATGTTTTAAAATACTAAAAATATCAAAAAAAGAAATGCAAACAATGGATACAATTATCGTACTAAATTCTTTCCTTAAAACAGCATATGTGTGTATCTCTTAACAAGTATCTGCTCACTTCTTCAGCGTTGTCAGCTGATAGTAAAAACAGTAACCTCCACTCAAGATTATTTTGTTACAAAGACAATATTCCTTGACAAGGGGGGGCCACTGTTTTATTATAGGCACTGACCATAAGTACTTTTTAGTAAGAACTATCAGTTTGGCATAGATCTCCTAAAGGAGTCCTGTTGACATAAAGAGGTCACCTTAACAGACTGTAAACAATTTGCCCCACAAATGGATTTGTACTAGTAATTCATTTTTTATTTTCCTTGAAATCTTTCCCTTTGTCTTCTTTTTCTACTTTGTCTTTTTCATATTTCTCTTTGCCTGTGTTTGCTATACTGTCGTATGATGGCGGGGAAGTTGTGGAAGTGGACATGTCAGATTTTTCTGTTGTGGTGTTTTCATTTAAGTGATCAAAAATGGTTTCTTCTTTGATGGGTAGCATATCCCCACCTCTGTTTTTTTCTTTATTATATACAAATGGAGCTTGTTTTATTGTTTTTTTAAAAAGGTAACGTCGGTAACAGCGCTGGATTGTAATAGCAGAAAGCTCCTCTTGTTTGCGGCGTAAAGTGGTAGTGATTGGTTCATATGGAACTTTAGATGGGTTGGATGCCATAAATCGTTCTTCCATTGGTTGACGAAGAGAATCCATCTCTCCACCTTCACCCAGAACGCGCTTTGTAAAAGCAAACAAAATGTCGAGGCAGTGAATTCTGTCACCACTTACCATGGGGAGATCCATTGCAATAAGAAGAACTTTGTTTGGTTTTGGTATGCGAAGGGGAGGATCCAGTGCATCTGCAAAATTTGGAAGCTCATCATACCTTATGAACTGGGTTGCACCTGGATCAAACTTTTCCCAAACCTCATAGAACATCTCAAAGTCATCCTCACCCAAGGGTTCAGCACTTTCTTCTGTAGCCACACTGAAGTTTTCCAAAATAACAGCAATATACATGTTTACTACAATTAGAAATGATATTATGATATAACTGACAAAAAAGAAAATCCCAACAGATGGATTGCCACAGTCTCCTGTATAAGAGCTTCCTGGATGTGCTACATCAGGGTCACAGTCTGGCTTTCCACTGTTAAGAATTGGTGCTAGCAAACCATCCCAACCAGCAGATGTGGTGATTTGAAACAAGCAGATCAGGCTATTGCCAAAGGTTTCAAAATTGAACATATCATCAATGCCGGCTTCCTTCTTAACATAAGCAAAGTTAGACATTCCAAATATGGCATAGATAAACATCACCAAGAAGAGCAGGAGACCAATATTAAATAAAGCAGGAAGTGACATCATCAAAGCAAAAAGTAAAGTGCGAATCCCTTTTGCACCCTTAATAAGACGAAGGATACGGCCTATCCTGGCGAGTCGTATAACTCTGAACAAGGTAGGGGAGACAAAATGTTTTTCAATGATGTCAGCCAGAAACATACCTGTGAAGAATGAAGCTAGTTAGTAACTTTATTCCATTGTTAATTTAAAAATAGTAGCAAATAAAGTATCACAAAATAAAATTGCAGGGTAGACCAATCTGAATGATATAATTATGTTTCATCAGATTTTGCTGAGTCAAAGAAGGCTGAAAACAGAAATCCACAGATGTGTTACAAATACTGATTTCACTCAGGGCATTCTAAAGGCAAGACTTTTCATATTCCTTCACTGGGGCCTATGTACTCAGAGTATACTTAAAATTAGCACAAGCTACTTCAGGGTGGATATTAAAATATTACTGCACCAGATATTTAGTAAAGTAATGCTAGGCATTATAGATGAAAGCCTGAGGTGCCCCTTGATAATGCACAAGGCTGGATGTGGGGCCTGTAGGAGGAAAGGATATGTGCTCCTAACTTCTCAGTAATGGGGACTTTTGGAAGTTCTATGGACAAGGAAAACGTTGTTCCTTATAATCTGTACTGAACTAGGTCAAGAGGAGGTTTGAGAACATTTGTTTTAATTAGCTAGGTGGGAGGGGGATCAATGGGAAGGAGTAATAGACTGGGAAGGGATTTTTAAACAGAAGTGGGAAAGTGGTATTATGGGATACTTATTTTGGACCAAGTGATTGGTAGTGAAAGCAGAAGAAATGGCCTCCACCCAACAGTAAACTACTAACATGCCGAACTGCTGCACTAGCAATTTACTACTTCCCTCAAAAGAAACTAAATTTATGATAAAAGCTTCTGCTCGGAAGCATTAGTACATAGTCGATAATGACTAATTATCTCATTAGCATACTAAGCCCTTGATCAGCATATGTTGGTATGGTAACATTTACTGCATCAACTTATTAGCTAAACAACACACTGTTTTTTTACTGGTTGGGGATTTTGCTACACAGTATTAATTTTGCACTTCAGTGATAATTTCATTAATGTATTTTCTGCATGCAAACATGTTATACATATGGAAAATGGCTCTTATACAACTGTGCAGGTAAATATTCACATAAAAATAGGCACACAGATGTTTTGTAAGACCTGGAGGCATATTTTCAAAGCACTTAGCCTCCCAAAGTTCCATAGAAACCTATGGAACTTAGCCTCCCAAAGTGCTTTGAAAATAAGCCTGCTGGTCTCCCTTTTGGGACTCTGTCACTCCAGTTGCATGAAGTAGGATCTTGAACTGTTAAGGGATGGGAGGGAGGAGCAGGGGGGGAGGTTGTGGGGGGTGAGGGAGTAGGAGTTATAGTATGCAAGGTATGAAAAGTTAGACACTTGGAAATATTTTATTGCATTTATATATTGTGATTACAATTTGTAAACTTTTCTTGGTGTCAATAAACAAGAGTTTAAAAAAAATAGGCACACAAAAACACGGTACCTCTTTTTATGTGATATATGCATAGGTGCCCCTGCAGACATAATTGCAATGTACAGACAGGTGGAATTTGCACAGGCAGAGCTGCAATAGGGCTGTGTGCAGATTTAAAAAAAACTTTCTGCTTCAGGGTAACTGTTAGCAAAACTGGTCCTTCAATAAAATAGAGCTGTTCAGCATACCAAGAGAATTGCTGACATGCTAAACAGTTCTGTTTATTGAAGGACCAGTTCCACTAACAGTTCCCCTGAAGCAGAGATGGAATAAAGCAGGAATTCATGAAACATGGATTCACGGCAGGTTTAATGCATGGACACTCTGATGATACATAGGACTTCACAAGATAAGAATATGAAGATTTAGGAAGCTAAGGGGCTCATTTTCAAAGAACTTAGGGGTCCTTTTACTAAGGTGCGCTAAAATTTGGCCTGTGGTAGTGTAGGCACATGTTTTGGGTGCATGCAGATCCATTTTTCAGCACACAAAAAATGCCTTTTTAAAGTTATTTGCCGGCAATGGATGTGCGGCAAAATCAAAATTGGCGTGCGTCCATTTTGGGTCTGAGACCTTACCACCAGCCATTGACTTAGTGGTAAAGTCTCACTCGGTAACTGGGCAGTAATGACCTACACGTATCAAATCCCACTTGGCGCACGTACTGGACAAATGCCAAAAATGAAATTACCACAAGAACCATACGGTAGCCGGGTGGTAACTCCATTTTGGCACACATTGGGCGCATGTAGACGCATACGCGGCTTAGTAAAAGGGCCCCTTAGACTTACAAAGTTCCATAGGTGATTATGGAACTTTGTAAATCTAAGTGCTTTGAAAAGACGCCTCTAAATAGCATATCCATTACTTCACAGCATGCTGTTGGTGGACTGACGATTATATTGAATACAAGAAGCTTAGGACTGGTAATTGTTGATTGCCTTACTATTGTTTCCTTTTATATATGAAGGTCCTTTCATACTTCATTATACAGATCTTAAGAATTCTTTTGATACAGTGGGGGAAATAAGTATTTGATCCCTTGCTGATTTTGTAAGTTTGCCCACTGACAAAGACATGAGCAGCCCATAATTGAAGGGTAGGTTATTGGTAACAGTGAGAGATAGCACATCACAAATTAAATCCGGAAAATCACATTGTGGAAAGTATATGAATTTATTTGCATTCTGCAGAGGGAAATAAGTATTTAATCCCTCTGGCAAACAAGACCTAATACTTGGTGGCAAAACCCTTGTTGGCAAGCACAGCGGTCAGACGTCTTCTGTAGTTGATGATGAGGTTTGCACACATGTCAGGAGGAATTTTGGTCCACTCCTCTTTGCAGATCATCTCTAAATCATTAAGAGTTCTGGGCTGTCGCTTGGCAACTCGCAGCTTCAGCTCCCTCCATAAGTTTTCAATGGGATTAAGGTCTGGTGACTGGCTAGGCCACTCCATGACCCTAATGTGCTTCTTCCTGAGCCACTCCTTTGTTGCCTTGGCTGTATGTTTTGGGTCATTGTCGTGCTGGAAGACCCAGCCACGACCCATTTTTAAGGCCCTGGCGGAGGGAAGGAGGTTGTCACTCAGAATTGTACGGTACATGGCCCCATCCATTCTCCCATTGATGCGGTGAAGTAGTCCTGTGCCCTTAGCAGAGAAACACCCCCAAAACATAACATTTCCACCTCCATGCTTGACAGTGGGGACGGTGTTCTTTGGGTCATAGGCAGCATTTCTCTTCCTCCAAACACGGCGAGTTGAGTTCATGCCAAAGAGCTCAATTTTTGTCTCATCTGACCACAGCACCTTCTCCCAATCACTCTCGGCATCATCCAGGTGTTCACTGGCAAACTTCAGACGGGCCGTCACATGTGCCTTCCGGAGCAGGGGGACCTTGCGGGCACTGCAGGATTGCAATCCGTTATGTCGTAATGTGTTACCAATGGTTTTCGTGGTGACAGTGGTCCCAGCTGCCTTGAGATCATTGACAAGTTCCCCCCTTGTAGTTGTAGGCTGATTTCTAACCTTCCTCATGATCAAGGATACCCCACGAGGTGAGATTTTGCGTGGAGCCCCAGATCTTTGTCGATTGACAGTCATTTTGTACTTCTTCCATTTTCTTACTATGGCACCAACAGTTGTCTCCTTCTCGCCCAGCGTCTTACTGATGGTTTTGTAGCCCATTCCAGCCTTGTGCAGGTGTATGATCTTGTCCCTGACATCCTTAGACAGCTCCTTGCTCTTGGCCATTTTGTAGAGGTTAGAGTCTGACTGATTCACTGAGTCTGTGGACAGGTGTCTTTCATACAGGTGACCATTGCCGACAGCTGTCTGTCATGCAGGTAACGAGTTGATTTGGAGCATCTACCTGGTCTGTAGGGGCCAGATCTCTTACTGGTTGGTGGGGGATCAAATACTTATTTCCCTCTGCAGAATGCAAATAAATTCATATACTTTCCACAATGTGATTTTCCGGATTTAATTTGTGATGTGCTATCTCTCACTGTTACCAATAACCTACCCTTCAATTATGGGCTGCTCATGTCTTTGTCAGTGGGCAAACTTACAAAATCAGCAAGGGATCAAATACTTATTTCCCCCACTGTACATGTTCAGTAATGTTTGTCAGGTGTTAGTGATTCTGATTTGATTCATTCTGTATTTCTGGTGCAGTTTTTTTATGGGGTGGGTAGATTTTTTGAGCGCCTTTATAAGATAAGCACAACATAGGCGCATTTTAATAACTTTTATAGGCACCCCATTATAAAATTAACCTCTTAATAGATAGGAACAATTGAACCAAATTATTTGCTTTCTCCTTTTTTACCTTCATGAAAAATGACCTATGAGTAAAAATAGTGAATACTGATCCTGTTGTACAGCGCCAGCTCTTCTCTAAGGTGTTTCCTATTCTGCCGTGGCAACCCATGAAATAGCTTCATTGAATTCAATGGTTTTTAGCAGATGGGAGTAACTAGTGAGGTAATTATTTGCTGATAACACAAAGTTATTCAAAGTTATTAAATCGCGAGAGGATTGTGAAAAATTACAAGAGGACCTTACGAGACTGGGAGACTTGGCATCTAAATGGTAATTATTTGCTGATAGCACAAAGTTATTCAAAGCAAATAGAATGTTAGATATTATTAGGAAAGGAATGGAAAACAAAAATGAGGATCATCTTAACATGCGGTGTGCCGCTGAGGCAGGAGAAGAGCAAAAATGACGTACCATTAAAGATGTTTTCGTCTCCGTGAGATCGTTTGCGTTTCGGTTCAGTGCTGTGTACAAGGTCTTCCAAGTCGTGCCTCAGTGCCGTGCTATGCACTAGGTCTGCCAGATCAACCGAAATGGGCCTAGACACGTGTGTCTGTAGAACAATCAACGGCCATAACGGGTTTTAAGGTCCGTCGCTGTATTGGCATGGACAGCTTATAACGCATTAATTTTTCGAATTAGATAACACGGCGTGGCCGGCCACAACGGGGCTCGAAGGTCCGTTGCCGTATAGTGCGTAACTGTTGGCCAAGTATTAGTGGTCGGCCATCACCGCATCTTAGCGTGCGGTGTGCCGCTGAGGCAGGAGAAGAGCAAAAATGACGTACCATTAAAGGTGTTTTCGTCTCCCTGAGATCGTTTGCCCCTCGGTTCAGTACTGTGCACAAGGTCTTCCGAGTCATGCCTCAGTGCCATGCTATGCACTGTGGATTGTGAGCACTGCATGGCCGGCCAAAAACAGCAACCACGCTGTGGCAAACCCATCTGCCATGCGCCATGGGCAGCGTATGTGGGACTCTAGCCTAGTGCGCATAATGCCGTGAGATAGGCAGCTAACCCGAGATGGCCGGCCTTCCTGGAAAAGCTAAATGGGGGTCGGCAGGAGAAAGTTAAAATGCCTTGCAGCTGCACAAAGTTTTAAATGTCTACATACCGTAAAATTTGTTCTCAATTTGCTGGATTATCGTGCTCTGCTGTAAGAGCTTCTTTGGCTGTACTCTGCACAAGCTCTGCCCAGGGCAGACACAAAACATGTGCCTGTAAAAATTTCAGGAGCTGCTGCCCAGGGTTGCTCTTCTCCTGCTTCCAAATTCAAAAGGACTTCCTGTGCAGTTCAAATTCCTCTCTCCTCCTCCCTTGCTCCTCCCCTTCTTTCCTGCCCCCTCCCCTGCTACCCCTTGTTTCCCTCCCACTACTACATCTGCTCTCTAGCTAGGCCCTCCCTGTACCCTCCCCCACACTTCTGTCTTCGCTGGCCTTCAGCCCGGTTGTGGTCGGCCCCCCCTTTAATGGGTGTGCCTGGTTCTTTCTCCTTTTTTACCTTCATGAAAAATGACCTATGAGTAAAAATAGTGAATACTGATCCTGTTGTACAGCGCCAGCTCTTCTCTAAGGTGTCTCCTATTCTGCCGTGGCAACCCATGAAATAGCTTCATTGAATTCAATGGTTTTTAGCAGATGGGAGTAACTAGTGAGGTAATTATTTGCTGATAACACAAAGTTATTCAAAGTTGTTAAATCGCGAGAGGATTGTGAAAAATTACAAGAGGACCTTACGAGACTGGGAGACTTGGCATCTAAATGGTAATTATTTGCTGATAACACAAAGTTATTCAAAGCAAATAGAATGTTAGATATTATTAGGAAAGGAATGGAAAACAAAAATGAGGATGTTATAATGCCTTTGTATCGCTCCATGGTGCGACCGCAACTCGTGTTCAATTCTGGTTGCTGCACCTCAAAAACGATATAGTGGAATTAGAAAAGGTGCAGAGAAGAGCGACAAAAACGATAAAGGGGATGGGTCAACTTCCCTATGAGGAAAAGCTAAAGCAGCTAGAGCTCTTCAGCTTGGAGAAAAGACGGCTGAGGGGAGATATGATAGAGGTCTATAAAATAATGAGTGGACTGGAAAGGGTAGACATGAAGCGTCTGTTTACTCTTTCCAAAAATACTAGGACTAGGGGGCATTCGATGAAGCTACAAAGTAGTAAATTTAAAATGAATTGGAGAAAAGTTTTCTTCACTCAACGTGTAATTAAACTGTGGAATTCATTGCCAGAAAATGTGGTAAAGGTGGTTAGCTTAACTGGGTTTAACAAAAGGTTTGAACGGCTTCCTAAAGAAAAAGTCCATAGACCATTATTAAAATGGACTTGGGGAAACGCCACTGTTTATTTCTGGGATAAGCAGTATAAAATATTTTGTACTTTTTTAGGATCTTGCCAGGTATTTGTGACCTGGATTAGCCACTGTTGGAAACAGGATGCTGGACATGATGGACCTTTGGCCTGTCCCAGTATGGCAATACTTATGTACAACAACTACATATATGCTGCAAGAGGAGCGTGAATTGCTGAAATATGAGAAAGGTCACCATCAGATACCTTCTGCATTTTCTCGTAACTTTCATAATGTCAAACCTAACCTCAAACATTATGAATTCATATAATCCATATTTTCCCATTTGAAATGCAAAACATTCTTACCGATTATGGAGAGAATAACTACTACAAAATCAAAAACATTCCAGCCCACAGTGAAGTAATAATGGCGCAGTGAAATCAACTTGAGCACACATTCTCCCGTAAAAAGGATAACAAAGACGACATTGATCCAGTATAAGTTGTCTTCCTTTTCTTTGCTCTGATCATCTGTTTCTACCATCATTGTAACCATATTAAGGCAAATAAGAATCATGATGATGATATCAAACACTTGTTTTGTAACAAGATCAAAAACAATGCCTTGGAATACATTCTGAAAAAGAAAACAGAAAACAAAGAAAGAATTGTTTATTGCTTATTAAAATTTGACATACCGCCATCTTCTGAAAAGCAGGTCACAACCTACAACCTACAGACCATTTGCTGTTATGAGATTTGTGATGTCATTCATACGTGTAAGAGCACCTCTTCAATCAATTAGTGTGTGCAAACAGGGGGAGATGCTATATATGGCGCCTAAAAATTCAGTTAGGCGCCGATTATAGAATACGTTTAGTTGATATTTCAGCGTATAAATCTATGAGCATCTATTTGCACTAATGAAAATGTGGCGTAAATTCCAGTGTGTAGCTCCCAAATATTGACGTTAATTGGCTCGTTAGCTAATTCATTGTGTGTGCATCTCAGAAGCGTGCCCAAATTTTGGAGCGCAAATCTAGACACCATAAATAGAATCCAGGGGATAATGTGATGCAGTTAACTGCATCTTTGCCACAATAACAGTTAACACTGAGGGGCCCTTTTACTAAGGTGTGCCAAAAAGTGGCCTGCGCTGGTACTGACGCGTGTATTGGGCGCATGCTGGTTCATTTTTCAGCACACGTGCAAAAAAGGCCTTTTTTTGGGGGGGGGGGGGGGAATAGATGTGCCGCAAAATTAACATTGGCACGCATCCATTTTGGACCTGAGACCTTACCGCCACCCATTCACTTAGTGATAAGGTCTCACGCGTTAACCGGGTGTTAATTATCAGCCGATTACCACCTGGTTAGGGCTGTGTGCCAGAAAGTTTACAGCCTACATAGTGGGTATGCGTAAAAAATGAAATTACCGCCTGGGCCACGTGGTAGCCGGGCGGTAGTTCTCAACTGGAACGCGTTGGGCACACATAGGTGCCTACGTGGCTTAGTAGAAGGGCCCCTGAGGATGTTATTGCACATTTAACTGCTAGATTCAGCCCCTGCTCTATTCCAAGCACCTTTCTGCCTTAGCGGCTTAATGCAGGAATTATTGTGCTCTGCTGGTGCTGTGTTAACTGGAAATGATAAATAGAGCTTATAGTTTTCTCCTATAGCCTTATCTTTCCCGAGTGTTTCTTTTATACCGTGTTCATGTAGTGGTCCAACTAACTCCCTCACAGACTTCTTGCTTTCAATGTACTTGAATAAGCTTTTGTTTGCTTTTGCTTGTATGGCAAATTTTTTTCCAGGTTTTTTTTTGCTTCCCTTATGAATGCTTTACATCATATTTGCTACAGTTTCTGTTTTCTCATATATTTTCTTTTTGCATCTGCTTTTCATTTATAAAGGAACAAATTCAAAGGAAAAAACCTAGCATCACTAGGGGTTTTGAGTACATAAGTGTGGATTTTTCCATCCTATGCATGTAGATATCAAGTGCTGGATTTTGCAAAACTGGATTTAAAGGAAAATGCAATCAAGGAGCTAAATGAAAAAACTATTAAAAAATTTTGGAGGTGGTATTAAACACCACAGAGATAAGCACAATTGTCCTCTCATTCTAATGTCTAGCTTAAAATGAGTATATTGTCATTGCAAAATCAAAATGCATAAGTACTTTTTCTAGATGCCCTTAATTTAGTTTTTTTTCTAATTAATTTCCTCATTTTATTATCATCTCCCTTTTTAAAACTGTATGCTACTGCAGTATTTTATGTGAAGGGGTATTTTCGATATGACATCTAAATCTGATTTTGGACATTTTCCTGAAAACTTCCAAAAATCAAATGGTGAACATGGCCATTTTCAAATCACAAAAAAACATCTTATCTTTTTGTTTTGAAAATGGTCATTTCCTAGATGTTTTGTGCTCAGTGCATTTTACTTTTGTGACCATTTTTGGAAAAAAAAAAATCAAAGGAAAAAACACACAAAAACAAGACATTGGGACGTGTGATGGGACAGCATTCTTAGTAGACTACTACCACAGACATCCCAGCAGAGCAGTGGGGCACTCTAGGGGGTGCTGCAGTGGATTTCACATAAAAGGTTCCAGGTACACATCTCACTGCTGCCCTCTTATATTGTATGGTGAGTCCACCAAATCCCACCAAAAACCTTCTTTACCTAACTGTACACCACTTCAATAGCCCATATATCTGCAGGTGTCACCTATATGTGGTTACAGTAGGTTATTGATGAGTTTGGGAGGCCTCACACTTTCCACCACAAGTGTAATAGAGTGGGATATGGGCCTGGGTCCTCTTCTCTACAGTGCACTGACCACTAGGCTACTCCAGAGACCTGTTTGCTGCTCTAATAGTTCTGGTCATAACACTTGAAGCTGTCATAGAGGATGGCATGTACTGTTTCATTAGTACAGTAGTACAGACAGAGAGGGTAATACAGTATACAATCAGAGAAACCAAAAGAAAAAAGCAACACTGGGCCTTCAAGAATGGGACAACAGGAGTACTTTATTAGCCAAAGACCCGACACGGGCCGTGTTTCGGCGCCCAAAAGGCGCCTGCCTCAGGGGTCAAATTTGTAAATATGGCGATCGTACAGAATTGAGGTTGTAAATGCCTTAAAAAAGCCTGGGTGACTTGCATTGATTTCGCTATAGCGCAAAAAAGGGGGCTCCGGCGAGGGAGCCTTCTCCTGTTTAGTCCAAAGAGGGTAGGAGTCAGTGATCACTTGGGTAGTAAGTGGGGGTCATGTCTTAATTCCTCCAGTGGTCATCTGGTCATTTACGGCACCTTTTTGTGACTTAGTCACGATTGAAACAGGTCTAGACCAGAATGTCTAACTTTTAGCTCTGGACATTTTTGCTTTGTTCCATTATGGCATAAAAACGTCCAATTTTTGGGAATGCCCAAATCCTGCCCCCTACCTGCCCCCCTGATACGCCCTCTTGTGATTTAGATATACTGCAGATGAACTGCATAGAAAATCGTCTTAAAATGGGTTTCGAAAATAGCTTTGTGCTGCTTTTTCGATGTTTTCCTATTTCGAAAATGAGCCCTTTAATGTCCTGCCTCCAGTGATTACATCAAATTAGAATCACATCAAGTTAAAGTTAGGAGTCTATATTCAGAAAAGGATTTTAGGCACCTCTGCTCTCTGAATATAGGCACACATCTTTAGGGTCCTGTTTACTAAGCAGCGTTATATGCGCGTTAGCATCTTTAATGCATGTCAACCATGTATGCGTGTTAACTGTGTATGCATCTACAATATCCTTATAGACGACTACACAGTTAAAGCACGCGCTAATTGTAGGCACATTAAAATGCTGATGCACCTTAGTAAACAGGGCCCTTAGTGACTAACTTGAGAGCCTATATTGAACCAATCAGCTTGGTATGTTTAGGACTGGATTCAAATATTTTATATGACCGCTTATCAATGGCTTCAGTCAGCAAACATAATTTAAAATATTGCCCAAAATCAGGCTTTTCCAGCAAGAAAATCTTATGTACTAGTGCAAAATATCTGAACTGGAATTTTAAAAAATACGAAGTAAAAAAATCAGTTCCACAAATGTAGTAAGAGGTCATATATAATTTGGAAACACTATTTCAAACTCTCCAGTGACTGAAATATAGAAACAGGGTTTTAAAAAATTACATAGCAGACACATTTTTATTACCAGTGGTCGAGGTATTGGTTTCTGTGGTTTCTTGGACCCCAGTTTTTTCATTGCGTTGTAATATTTCTTTTGTTCTTCTGTCATAAAGATGTCTTGACCTCCAAAGTGAAGAAATAAAATCAAAATTGGTTACAACTACTGTATAATTTCAGCAAAGTGTTCCTTACCTGTTCATCATAAAATAAATTAGTGGAGTTTAGCACAGCAGCCACGGCATACAACCTATCGGCTCCTTTTACTAAGGTGCGCTAACAGATTTAACACACACTAACAACTAGCGAATGCAAAATGCTAAGAAACCCATTTTATTCCTTTGGGCTTCTTAGCATTTATGGGGAGATTCTATATATGGTGCCTAAAAAAACCAGCGCTGAAATCTGTGCTGACTAAGCGTATTCTATAATTGGTGCCTAGATTTAGGTGCCAATTATAGAATATGCTTAGTTGATATTTCAGCGCCTAAATCTACGTGCATCCATTTACAACAATGAAAACGTGGCATAAATCCCAGCACATAAATTTAGGCACACTGCCATATTCTATAACTAGGCGTGTAAATTCAGAACGCCCATGAAACACCCATTTCTCCACCCATAATCACACCCCTTTTTGCCTACATATGTTAGAAGTTCAGTGCACATCATTACAGAATACGCTTAGCGACTTGTGCACCTAAATTCTTACGTGCAATGTTATAGAATCCGTGCATATTTCGGCACAGATCTCTAGGCGCGCTATACAGAATCCGGGGGTTAGTGCGTGCTAATCATTAGTGCAGTTTAATAAAAGGAGCCCCTTGGGTCTATATTGAAAGGGAAATATCTAGAGAACTACTGCTGTTATTTGAATATTCCCTTACCAGGTGTGCTGGCCATGAATATTCAGTGGCACTATCTGTATACTGCTGTTGAATATCTTTATAGACTGCCTTGGTGTGGTATGCGGACAGAGTGAAGGCAGAGCTGGCAGATAGCCAGACAGAGGTAATAGTCAGACCATCATCCGAATAACTAGTTAGATAAAATTAGTACAGAAATATTGCTGTCCTCACTTTATCTGGTTAGTTATCTGGATAGCAGTTTGAAAATCAGCGCTATCCATAACAAGGTGGCACTCACCACTGTTCTTCGATATTCAGCGCTGATCACTATCTGGAGAGTGGCGCTGAATATCTGTGAATAATTTAAACATCCAAGCCACTGTTTGGAACAAACTGTATTCGAGTGTGATTTTGTGTTAACTCAATAGTGTGTATTTTCTTGAATCTGCCTGTTAAAGGAATGTATCACAGGGTTGAGTTTTCTCCTGCTTTAAATAATGTCAGCTTCCTATATTTCTGAGAAATGTACTTGTGCTTACTCTTTTTGTCTGATTTTTGAGGCATACGGAAACTATAGAGAGAAGTGACATTACAGAGGTTGCTCTAATCAGAAAATTAATTTTTAAAAAAGGGTATCTTCTGTCTCTCAATAACTAGAGTGTGCAACTTGAAATTGTATTTTTCCATTTACTTACTGAATGGAATGTGGCACAGTTTTAATTATTTTTAGTACTGTCTAATCTATGCTCCTTCCCCAATTTTAAACTGCCTTGTCTGTGCTGTGAGTGAATGATCTCACCTGGAGCAGATTTAAGGAACTCTTTTGATCTCTGTCTTTACCATAAATAAATAAGAACATTTTGGGTTTAGGTAATTGTAACTGTCATTCCATATCATCAAGCTGATCAATCCATAGACTGGTGGGTTGTGTCCATCTACCAGCAGGTGGAGATAGAGAGCAAACTTTTGCCTCCCTATATGTGGTCATGTGCTGCCGGAAACTCCTCAGTATGTTCTCTATCTCAGCAGGTGGTGGTCACACACAGCAGCAGCTCTGGCTAGGCCTCCAAGCCTAATTCTTAGGTTTTGTTGAGTGCCTGGGGTTGAGGGCTCTTTTGAGCAAGTGCAAACCTGGTGGTGCCAGGTCCCTCCTTTTCTCCCCCCTCCCGCTGGCTCCGTTAAAAAAAAAAAAAAAAAATTTTGAACGTCCTTAAAGGCGTTTATTTCGACGTTTATTTAAACGTCTATTGCAGCTACTCACTGGGACACCAGGTCGTTACAGCTCGGAGCGGCAGGTAATTTTTACCTTTTTATAGCGGGCAGGGGGTTCCCCGATTCTTCTCCTCGTGGCATATGGCGTCGGAGGGCGAGGGCGCAAAGAGTCGCTCCCCGGATCGCTTGAGCGCTTCTAGAGGGGATGCGGGGGTCTTAAAGCCTGATTCGCCCTTGTTGGGTGACAGTTTCATGACCGATGAATGTCCCGGTTCTTCCTCCGGCGTGGCGGTTTTTCCCGCCATAAACGCCCATCCCCCGCTCCTCGCCTCCGCCATCTTGGCCGACCACGTGGCTCGGACGGCTTCTTCTTGGGCCGCCCTTGAGGTTGGAGACATTAATGCCATGAACGCCCTTAATTTGGGCGACGGCACAAAAGCGGCTAAAGTTAAGCGCCGTTCTTCCCGCGCGGCTCCTTCGCGGAGTGTCGCGCCGGACGCCATTTTGGATGCGCAGCATGTCTCTCCCCCGCTCTTGCGAGCGCCGGTTGAGGGTGCGTCTAGGGCTGTAGCCCAGGCTGCGGAAGTGCACAGTCTGGGGGGTTTCTCCCCCGAGTTTGTTTTGCTGCTGCATCAGGCCTTCCTTATGCAAAACGCTGCCCCTGCTCCCTCGTCTGGTAAAGAGGTTGAGGTTTCCAGAGGTAAACGCCCTCGGGTTGATTCCCAGGCCTTGGAGGACTTTGTCTCCTCCGATGTAGATGAGGGCAGCGTATCTGAGTTCTCCCAACGGTCCTTTGCGGATTCCTTGGAGGAGACGGATCCCCGCTCGGATGGAGCGGATGACCCCTCTGCAGCGCGGCTTTTTAGCTCAGAGGATTTGCCCAACCTGTTGATACAGGCCATGGACACTTTGAAGATTTCCTCTCCGAAGGACGTCTCTCCCTCAGCCCCTGTTGGCTCTGCCATTATGCTGGGGACGAAGCGCCTGCCTAGAACCTTCCACGTGCATGATGCCATGCACACCTTAATTTCGGCTCAATGGGATGTCCCTGAAGCGAGCCTTAAAGTGGCTAGGGCTATGTCCCGCCTCTATCCTTTGACTGAAAGTGAGCGTGAGGCCTATCTGTGGCCTACCATGGATTCGTTAATCACTGCGGTGACTAAGAAAACGGCGTTGCCGGTGGAAGGTGGCACGGCCCTAAAGGACGCCCAAGACAGAAGATTGGAGGCGGCCTTAAGGTCGTCCTTTGAGGCGGCTGCTTTAAGTTTGCAGGCCTCAGTTTGCGGCTCCTATGTGGCCAGGGCGTGCCTGACTATGGTGCAGCGGTCTTCCCCCTCGGATCATTCCTTGAGGGCTGATTGGCCGGCCCTGGAATCGGGCTTAGCCTATTTGGCAGACTTGCTGTATGATGTCTTGAGGGCCTCAGCTAAAGGCATGGCTCAGACAATCTCTGCGCGGCGGTGGCTTTGGCTGAAACATTGGTCTGCTGACCACGCCTCTAAATCCCGCCTGGCTAGATTGCCTTTCAAAGGCAAGCTGCTCTTTGGGGTCGAGCTGGACAAAATCGTGACCGATCTCGGCACGTCTAAGGGCAAGAAGTTACCAGAGGTCAGGGCTCGGGCTAGTACTCGTCCCGGTACCTCCAGAGGACGGTTTCAGGAAGCCCGTCGGTACCGCCCGGGCAGGTCGGGTTCCTCTGCCCCCTCTTCCTTCAAGAGGAATTTCTCCCCCAAGCAGCATTCCTTTCGCAGAGACCGCCGTCCCGGAGGTGCTCCCTCCGGTCCTCCCCCAGGGTCTCGTACCCAATGACGGGGCCTTGGTCCACGCCCCAGTGCAGATTGGAGGACGGCTGTCCTCGTTTCTGGGCGAGTGGACCAGGGTAACTTCAGACGCTTGGGTGCTGGAAGTCATCAGAGATGGCTACAAGCTAGAGTTCTGCCGACCCTTAAGAGACGGGTTTGTACTCTCTCCCTGCAAGTCTCCGGTCAAAGCTGTGGCAGTGCAGCAGACTTTGGACAATCTGATCCGCCTGGGTGCGGTCGTTCCGGTGCCAGAAAGTCAGCTTGGCAAGGGGCGTTAGTCCATTTACTTTGTGGTGCCAAAGAAAGGAGGTTCTGTCCGGCCTATCCTCGACCTCAAAGGGGTCAATCGGGCCTTGAAAGTGCGGCACTTTCGCATGGAGACTCTCCGCTCTGTTATAGCGGCAGTGAAGGCAGGGGAGTACCTGGCATCCTTGGACATCAAGGAAGCGTACTTGCATATTCCCATCTGGCCTCCTCATCAACGCTTTCTGCGTTTTGCAGTCCTGGGCCGACACTTCCAGTTCAGAGCCCTCCCGTTCGGGTTGGCTACTGCTCCGCGGACCTTTTCCAAAGTAATGGTGGTCATCGCGGCCTTCCTGCGAAAGGAAGGAGTACAAGTCCATCCTTATCTGGACGACTGGTTGATCCGAGCCCCCTCTTATGCAGAGTGCGGCAAAGCTGTGGACCGGGTAGTTGCTCTTTTGAGCTCCCTGGGATGGATCATCAACTGGGAGAAAAGCCAGCTGCGCCCGACTCAGTCCCTGGAGTATCTGGGAGTTTGATTCGACACCCAAGTGGGCAGAGTGTTCCTGCCAGACAATCGGATTGTCAAGCTTCAGGCTCAGGTGGACCAGTTCCTAGTAGCCTCTCCTCTTCTGGCTTGGGACTATGTGCAGCTGTTGGGCTCTATGACGGCCACGATGGAAGTAGTGCCCTGGGCCAGGGCTCATATGAGACCACTACAACAATCTCTGCTGCAGCGCTGGACTCCGATGTCGGAGGATTATGCTGTGCGCCTTCCCTTGGACCCAGCAGTGCGCAAGGCGCTGAGCTGGTGGATGCAGACAGACAAGTTGTCTGCGGGAATGCCTCTGGTGACCCCGGAGTGGATTGTCGTCACGACGGACGCCTCTTTGTCGGGCTGGGGAGCCCACTGCTGGGAAGGACAGCGCAGGGGCTTTGGTCTCCTGCAGAGGCAAAGTGGTCTATCAACCTCCTGGAACTCAGAGCCATTCGGTTGGCGCTTTTGGAGTTCATCCCGGTACTGGTGTTGAAGCCGGTACGGGTCCTGTCGGACAATGCCACGGCTGTGGCCTATGTCAACCGCCAGGGAGGTACCAAGAGCGCCCCTCTAGCCAAGGAGGCTATGAATCTATGCCAGTGGGCAGAAGCGAACCTGGAGCAGCTGTCAGCGGCCCACATTGCCGGAGTCATGAATGTCAAGGCGGACTTTCTCAGTCGCCATACCTTGGAGCCCGGAGAGTGGCAGCTATCTGCTCAGGCGTTCTTGGACATCACGAAGCGCTGGGGCCAGCCGAGCCTGATGGCGTCATCGGCCAATTGCCAAGTGCCGCGCTTTTTCAGCAGAGGACGGGACCCTCGATCCCTGGGAGTAGATGCTCTTCTCCAACAGTGGCCGACTCAAGAGCTTCTCTATGTGTTCCCGCCCTGGCCCATGTTGGGCAGGGTGCTAGACCGGGTGGCAAAGCATCCCGGTAGGGTAATCCTGGTGGGTCCGGATTGGCCCAGACGTCCCTGGTATGCGGACTTGATCAGGCTCTCAGTCGACGATCCTCTGCGGCTGCCAGTGGAGCAGGGCCTGTTACATCAGGGTCCCGTGGTGATGGAGGATCCCTCCCCCTTTGGTCTTACGGCCTGGCTATTGAGCGGCAGCGTCTGAGAAAGAAGGGCTTCTCAGACAAGGTCATCGCCACTATGCTGAGAGCGAGGAAGCGCTCTACTTCTACTGCTTACGCCAGGGTTTGGCGTATATTTGCAGCGTGGTGTGAAGCAGGCTCACTTTCTCCCTTCACTGCTCCAATTTCTTCAGTGTTGGCGTTCCTGCAAGAAGGTCTGGAGAAAGGCCTGTCGCTCAGTTCCCTTAAAGTCCAGGTAGCGGCTCTGGCTTGCTTCAGGGCCGCCTGAAGGGTGCTTCCCTGGCTTCGCAGCCAGATGTGGTGCGCTTTCTCAAGGGAGTTAATCACCTGCGCCCTCCTCTGCACTCAGTGGTGCCTGCGTGGAATCTCAACCTGGTGCTAAGAGCATTGCAGAAGCCGCCTTTTGAACCCTTGGCGAGGGCATCTCTGAAAGACCTGACGTTGAAAGCAGTCTTTTTGGTGGCTATCACTTCAGCCAGAAGAGTTTCCGAGCTCCAGGCGCTCTCATGTCGAGAGCCCTTTCTGCAGTTCACTGAGGCAGGAGTGACTATTCGCACAGTGCCTTCCTTCCTGCCCAAGATTGTTTCTCGCTTCCATGTGAATCAGCAGCTCTGTCTCCCTTCCTTTCGTAGGGAGGACTACCCAGAGGAGTACTCTGCTCTTAAATATCTGGATGTGAGACGAGTCATCATCAGATACTTGGAAGTGACCAATGAGTTCCGGAAATCGGATCATCTGTTTGTCCTGTTTGCAGGTCCTCGTAAGGGTCTGCAGGCTGCTAAGCCTACAGTGGCAAGATGGGTCAAGGAAGCCATTGCAGCGGCTTATGTGGCCGCGGGGAAGGTGCCGCCTATCCAGCTGAAGGCTCACTCCACTAGAGCTCAGGCGGCCTCGATGGCAGAGGCCGGGTCCGTCTCCTTGGAAGAGATATGCAAGGCGGCAACTTGGGCTTCGGCTCATACATTCTCCAAGCATTACCGCTTGACTGTGGCTGCACGGGCGGAGGCCCGGTTTGGAGCTTCAGTGTTGAGGTCAGGGATTTCAATGTCCCGCCCTGGGTGAGTACTGCTTCGGTACATCCCACCAGTCTATGGATTGATCAGCTTGATGATATGGAAGGTAAAATTATGTATCATACCTGATAATTTTCTTTCCATTAATCATAGCTGATCAATCCATAGCCCCTCCCAGATATCTGTACTGTTTTTATTCTGGTTGCATTTCAGGTTCAAGTTTAGTCTTCAGTTACTTCAGAAAGACTTCGTGTTCAAGTTTTTTCACTTGGATTCTTCAAGAGTTGAGACGAGTTTGTGTTACAGTGAGCTGCTGCATTCCTCTCCCCTCCGTTTTACGGGGCTGGATTGAGATTTAAATTCTGCCGGCACTCCCTCCCGCTTCGTGCGGCTGTAGGGCAGGTTTGTACCCCTCCCGCTTCGGCGGTGTTAGGGTCAGTCAGCTCCTCCCGCGGTTGCGGTTGCAGGATAAGCCAGATCCCCCCGCATCGGCGGGTGTGGTGTCCCTCCCCCGCTCCGCGGGGATGAGCTGGACGGATTCCCCTCCCCCACTTGTGTGGGGATGAGCTGGGTTAATTCCCCTCCCCCATTTCGGTGGTGGTGAGCTGGGCAGAGTGTCCCTTCGTGGGTGTAATTCTCTAAGTGCTGAGTCCTGCGGATGGAGCTTTGATATCGACATACTGAGGAGTTTCCGGCAGCACATGACCACATATAGGGAGGCAAAAGTTTGCTCTCTATCTCCACCTGCTGGTAGATGGACACAACCCACCAGTCTATGGATTGATCAGCTATGATTAATGGAAAGAAAATTATCAGGTATGATACATAATTTTACCTTGAATGTTATAGCATTAATTTAAAGTTTGCTATATTTTCTTGACGTTTTCTCTTCCTTGACGCATCAAGCAATCAGAAAAAGGGAGGGGGAGGGTCCACACTGAACTGACTTAAATGTCTTTTGTTTGAAATATGTAATGGCTAGTATTGGATATCAGTCTAAACTAGCTTTGATAATTCATACTATTTGTTTTACCTGAAGTTTTCCTTATGAGTACAAGTGATGAGCAGTACCGAAAGTTGATTTACAGTGTTGCTGTTCTAGATATGAAATGGTATCTTACATTAACCCTTTGTTTGCTTTTATGTCCCTGCTTTTAAGTTTAAGGTTACAGTTTAATGCCTGCATCCTACTCCTAGTGACAGGGAAAAAGTGTAACACAATGAAGTCTGTTGGGAGAAAGATTTGTTGGTTATTGTTTATTAAAGATTTAAGTGTTGCTCCAGCATGGATCAAGTTTATTTATTTCTTGATATACCGCCTATGAGTGTACTATCTAGGCTTTACAATAGTTACTAATACTACAAATTTGATAGGAAAAAGAGAGGGAGAAATGATAAAGAAAGAGAAGAGAGGATAGAAAGAAGAGAGGGCGCACAGTTCAGAGTTAAAGTGGCATTTCTGCGGTGGCCTGATGCCCGCCCTCCAGGGAAGATCTGTTCTTAGGGATTGTTAAGCATTCTGGTATGCATCATGAAATAAAAAGTTTTTAAAATTCTGTCTTAAAAGTGGAATGAGAAGTTTTTAGTCATAGTGTTAGTGGCAAGGAATTCCATAAGGTGGGAGTGGTGACACTAAAGAGACATCCCTGAATGGCTTCAAGAGGTATGGCATAAATCAAATAGTATCAAGTGCCCAGCTCACGTTGCTGCTTACACAAGGGACAAGGATCCTATTAGTCAGTTTGCAGAACAAACAACAAAAGCGGCAGCTTTAGGTGAATTTACCGCAATATATTTGTACCTTTGTACTCTAAGAATCCATCGACTGCACTTAGAAAATTTGAAAGAACGCTTTGCTAATGCAGACCCACTGCAGAAGGACTGTGAGAAACAGATGTTTTATTCTTTGACTGTAAATCTGCATTCAGGAACACATTCTAATGTTAAATCTATGATTAAAAAAAAAAACCTTTTTCTGTGATTTGATATTATCTACAGTGTCCTGAACAGGATGAGGCAGTAGTCCAAGCCTGTCATTCATGCTGAGCTACTGGAAAGAAACCTTGGGGGCCATTCATGTACATGTAACTAATGTAAATGTAAACCACATTGAACTGCAACTCTGGTTGGAAAATGTGAGGTACAAATGAATAAATAAATAAATACAGGTTGATTACACTGAGTTGCCTCTGACCAAAGTGCGTGTGTGTGCCCCCTCCATTCATCATCCCTATCCAGCCATTATCCTCTCTCCCTGAGCCCTGCCATCCATGTCCAGGTCCTCTCTCCCTTACCCTCCTGCTCCCACATTCAACTGCCTGCCCGTCCTGGCGCCCTCTTTTTCTTTTTTTTTTAGTTTTTTATTTATAGTTTTTCCATAACCTCATAACATCAACATTAATCTGGTACTTGTCACAAAGTGAATAATTTTTGGAATGATTGCGTATTACATTTCCATTGCTCTTCAGCTATTAACATCATTTTGCTAATCCCCATCTCCCCCCCTCCCCTCCCCCCCTCCCCCCCCCCCCCTGCTTCCCTTATCAGCAGTCTCTTTGTCCTTGTATGTTCACTGATGCTGCCGACCAGGTAAGATAGGATTCCCATATCTTTTGGTGTTGGGCCAATCTTCCATTGTTCATCGCTGTGAGCTTAGACATCAATTGTATGTATTTCAGCTTTTCCTGTACCACCAAAATGTCAGGCAGGCTAGGTTTCTTCCATGACACCGCCAGCACTAATTTACCTGCCACGAACACCTGTGTGGCAAACTTATGCACATGTGGTGGAATTGCCGGTGGTTTGAAGTGAAGTAGGCAACATTCTGCCTTCAGCTGATAATGTGCAGCAGTCACTAAATTTAAATAGTCCACAATTGTCTTCCAATATCTCTGTGCATGTACACATGACCACCATATATGGTACATATCACCCTCACTTCCACATTCCCGCCAGCATTGGGAGGAGCCCGACCCAAACATCCTGACCAAGCGACTTGGGGTGTGGTACCAACCATATAAGATCTTATGCCCATTTTCTACCATAGCGCTAGAGATTGATACTCTAAGTAGAGATTTAAGCGCCCTTTTCCATTGTGTTGAATCATACATAGTCCCTATTGCTATCTCCCATTTTTGTGTATATTGTTCTACTGGGTTTTCACGGGCCAAGAGGGCTTTATATATTCTAGATATACCTCCCTTGTTCCCCCCACTTGTCATTCCTTTTTCTAATTGTGTCTCGGCCAACTCAAGTTCTTCTCTCGCTTTGCATTTAATAAAGTTCTGTACCTGGTGGTAATGAAAGGCCTGTATGGGGGAAAGCCCATGTTCCTGACATAACTGCGAGTACGATGGGATCTCGCCCTCTTCACACATTTGTCCCAAAGCATACAATCCCATTTCCTCCCATTCCTTGTACACAGTGTTTAAAGTTCCTGAGCCAAACTGGGGGGCGTATCTAAGATATGTATGCTTGAAATATTTTCGTTCAGGGAAAAATTGTTCTCTGACCTTATACCAGATTTTTAACGGCCCCTGTAAAAGAGGGGGACTTTTCTTAATCAGGCCTCGCAAAGTGTGTTTTGGTAACCATGGTATGGCCCTAAGTGGGTATGGCTCCAGCCAACTTTGTTCTATGTCTATCCAGATTTTCCCTGAGTTCTGGGACCAAATTGCTAAGATTCGTAAGTGGGCTGCAGTGTAGTACTCTTGGAATGATGGGACTCCCATGCCCCCCCCTCTCGGAATTGGTACATCATTTCTCGCCTTACCCGGGGCGGTCTTTTTTTCCAGATAAAGGAGAATATTCTGCCCTGTAGACCCCGGAAGAAGGCATCTGGTATTTCGATTGGAAGGGCCGTGAACAAGTACAGCAATTTTGGGAGTATTATCATCTTTATTGCGTTGATTCTACCCACCCAAGATATTGTCAGTCCCTCCCATCGTTCTAGTTCCCGGAAGAGTTCCCGCACCTTACCCGGAAAGTTATATTCAAATATTTCTTCCACCTGGCGTGGCACATTGACCCCCAGATATCTGACATATTTAGTTGCCCATCTATATGGGAATTGTTTTCTCAATATATCTAGAGCGGTTTTAGGTAGATTTATATCAAGCGCCTCAGATTTTTCAAAATTAATCTTGAAGCCTGATAATGTTCCATATGTCTGTATTTCATCCTCCAGGGCTGGGAATGCAGTCAGGGGATCCTTCAATAGTAGCAGGATGTCATCCGCAAAGAGTAATATCTTTGTTTCAACACCCCCTCCTATGAGGCCTCTTATTCCCTGGTGTGCTCGTATCCTGATTGCCAATGGTTCCATTACTAGAGCGAACAGCAGGGGCGATAATGCACACCCCTGTCTGGTGCCTCTATATAGAGGAAAAGGACTGGTCAATGTACCATTAACCCTCACTGCCGCACTGGGAGCCTTATATATTAGATGTAACCACTCCGCAAAACGCCCTCCCACGCCAGCCTCTTCTAGTACTGCGAAGAGAAATGGCCAGCTGACCCGGTCAAAGGCCTTCTCCGCGTCTAGGGATAATATACATAAGGGTGATTGAAGTGTTCGGGCCCCCTGGATGACCTGCAGGGTCCTTCTTATATTATCAAATGTCTGTCGCTCATGAACAAAACCTGCCTGGTCTTCATGTATAAGCTGTGGTAGATATCCCTGCAGCCTAGTGGCCATAATTTTGGAAAATATTTTATAATCTACTCCTAACAGTGAGATAGGTCTGTAGGAGCTGCACAGCTGGGGGTCCTTGCCCTGTTTATGAAGAACCGTAATCGTAGCCAAGTTCCACGTTGGTGGGAGGCCTGTAGTTTCATCCAATGAGTTAAACACCCGCATCAAGAGTGGGGCCAGGTGTTTCCTAAACGTTTTATAAAATTTGTTTGTGTACCCGTCTGGTCCCGGAGCTTTGTGCAGAGATAACCCCTTGATCGTTTGTTCTATCTCTTCTTGTGTTATGGGTTTTCCTAGTGCTTGATTTGCCATGTCTGGGAGCCGTGGGAGGTCCACACTCGCTAGATAGGCCTTGATTTCTTCTATTTCGCTGCTCCCCTCGGTGCTGTATAAGTGCTGATAGTATCTGCTAAAAGCTGCTTCTAGAAATTCTGGTTCATTATGTATCGCTCCCCCTGCATCTCTAAGGCCACTTATCGTGTTTCGGCTAGTGTGTTGTGCCAATTTATGAGCCAATAGTCTACTAGGCTTGTTCCCAAATTCAAAATATAATTGACGCACCCGCTGTAGTTTTTCTGCCACGTCCGCTAGCTCTAAATCCTGTATTTGTGTGCGAATGCTATGTGCCTGTCCCCTAAGTTTCAGTGGATTCCGATCTTCCCCCTCTTGGAGCAATTGCTCAGTCTGCTTAAGCTGTTGACGCAATTCAGTTTCTTTGGCACATCTCTCCTTCCATCTCTTTGATCGTAAGGCTATCAAGTGCCCTCTCATAACCGCTTTAAATCCCTCCCAGAGCACTATTGGGGAGACCTCCCCGTTATCGTTAAATTGGATATATTCCTGAATTTTCATTTCTATCTGGGATATGTTAGATGGGTCCGCCAACAGGGCGTCATCAAGGCGCCACTGTCGTATCTTTTTATTAGGGTCTAGCCCCTTAACTGTGAGTATCACCGGTGAGTGATCCGACCAGGTATGAGGAAGTATAGATTGCTCTCCCACTGATCCCAACAAGGAGGCATCCCCCAGCCATATGTCTATTCTAGAAGAGGACTGGTGTACCATGGAGTAGTATGTGTATGCTCGTTGAGAAGGGTTATCTTTTCGCCAGTAGTCTATAAGCTGCCACCGTGTTATGAACTCATGGAATTTTCGCCTATCTTGTTTGGCATAGCTTGCCTTATGGGTTGTGTTATCTAGCAGAGGGTGTAAAGTAAGATTAAAGTCTCCTCCCATCAACAAGGATCCCTCAATATGTCTAGTTAGAACTTGGTCTACTTTTTGAAGAAAGTCCCCTTGGTTTGTGTTGGGGCAGTATACATTCACCAGTGTGTAAGTTCTCCCCCCTAGTGTAAGTACTATCAACAGATATCTCCCTTCTTTATCTTTTATGACCTTTTTTATCTCCCAGGGCTTGCCACTACTAAATGCCACCAGAACCCCCCTGCTTTTTGTATTGTCTGTACTCGAGGCAAAATGGATGATGGGGTATTTCTTGTTGGTGCATAAGTATTCATATCTAGGTTTTAAGTGGGTCTCCTGTACCAATCCTATGTCTACCCCAAGTCGCTTTAGCTCCCGAAACAATAGTTGTCGTTTTCTGGGTATATTCAGCCCCCTGACATTAAGCAGCATACATTTAACATCCCCCATTACCTCTTAATGTGTGATCTTCCGCCCCTCTACCTTACTGTTATTTTGGCCAGCTTCATGTATCTTGTCTATTACTTGTAACATACAAAGTTTGCTTTCATTTCCATCTATCCCCCCCCCCCCCCAACATTCCCCCTCCCCCCTCCCACCCTCTCCCCATACAATCTAGGCATCACTTACAACCCTTGTAGGTGCCTATTCAGAGGAAGGAACAGCTGGTGCTTCCTCGGGGGCCTCGCCGCAAAACCATATTTCCAACTACCTCATGTCCAGTGCTGAGGTGCTGTTCCACATAATCAACTTCAACTTCAACCGCAACTTTAAAATTATTAGCTTTCCCTGTAACTTGTCTTGTGTCTCATCAAGTGATCTGTGATGCAGAATGCTGGCGTTGTAGTCTTTTCGGGCCTTTCCCCGCCCGCTGCCATTTCGGCGGGAAGGTTCGGGTGCTGGGTCTTTCCCCTGGGCCTGTCTCCTGCCTCTTCTCTAGTTCAGCCGTTTCTGGACAGATTTCTCTGGCTTCTGCGATTGATCGAACTTGGTGCATTTTCCCATCTTTGTAAAATACCAGGGCAAACGGGTGCCTCCACCTGTATTGAATTTTAAGTTCTCTGAGGTGTCTCGTAAAGGGTCTCAAATCCCCTCTCCGTCGGAGCGTCGCCGCTGCCAGATCTTGGTAAATCTCAATAGTGTAAGAGTCCCATTTGAAGTCCTGGGTTTGCCGCGCCAGCTTCAATATTTGTTCTTTTAGTTTATAGCTTGTAAAGCAGGCTATGATATCTTTGGGTTTATTACCTCTTATCGGTCCCAGTGCCCGGTGTGCTCTTTCCAGCTGAACTGCCTCATTATCCATCACGGCCCCATTCTTAGTAAACAGTTCTTGTACTATTTGTTGAACTACTTGCTCACTATCTTGGTAGTGCGGTGTTTCAGGTAAGCCTCGAAATCTCAAATTGCTACGGCGGCCTCGATTCTCCAAATCCTCTATTTTGTCGAATAGCAGTTGTTGATCGCCCCGCATTTCAGTGAAGTTTTGATCTAGCGAACTCAGAGCCTCGCTGTGCGCTTCTACTTGCGCCTCTGTGTCTTCCAGCCGTACTCCCAGCTCCCTGATCTCGCTTCGCAGATCAGTGCCCAACTTTGCCACCTCTGTGCGTAGCGCTTTGAGGTCCGCGCTTATGTTTTGTAGCCATACTTGCAGGCCTGGTTGCTCCTCCTCTGTTGGGTCTATGGCTGCTTGTTGTTCCCCCGGAAGCTCCTGTGTTTTAAGCTTCTCAGTATTCGCCATTTCTTTCACTTTTCGTGCGTCCGCCATTTTGTTTTTTGGCGTTGTCGCGCTTCCCGCGAATGCGAACCGTGAAAGATCAGCTGCTGTCCGACGATGATTCATACGCTATCGTGGCACCGTTACACCGTTTAATGCTGCTGCTGATTTTAGCTCTCCAGCGCTGTTTTAAGTTGCGATTGTAGCTATTTTCGCCGCGAGGCCACCGGAGCTCTCAGCTCAAGCGTCCATGCTGCTTGGTGACGTCACTTCCTCCTCCTGGCGCCCTCTTTTTCACCCCCAACCAAGGATGGCTCTTCGTTTTTTTTTAAACTTTACCCGCCTCCATTGCCGGAATCCAAGCGTCACTAAAAGCGCTCCTCCTCTCCCGAGTTCCACTCTCTAGCAGAACGGGACACTGAGAATGAACGAATCAGGAAGAGCTCCAGTTCTGCTGCGTTCTGCTAGAGACGTCGGGGGGACTCGGGAGAGGAGGAGTGCTTTCAGTGACGCTCGGATTCCGGCGAGGCGGCGACGGAGGGTAAAGTTAAAAGGAAAATGAAGATCCTTGCAGCCAGGAAGAGGCTGACTGAGGCGCGCCACGCGGGGCCCTATGCTTAAGACCGGCCCTGCTGAGAATAATATATACCCTTAGCTTACATACCCCCGGACCCTCAGATCACACAGGAATGATGTGGGTTGGCTACGAACAGGGTTCCTCATTTGTATAAATCTTATAACAGACAGAGACTT
This sequence comes from Microcaecilia unicolor, assembly GCF_901765095.1. Taxonomy (NCBI): domain Eukaryota; kingdom Metazoa; phylum Chordata; class Amphibia; order Gymnophiona; family Siphonopidae; genus Microcaecilia; species Microcaecilia unicolor. Next base: position 235,383,352 of record NC_044037.1, read on the forward strand.
TACTGGAATTGTTGAAGTTATTGTTGAACTTTGCCCTGATTCTCCAATGACCTGCTGATGATAACAGAATATTATCCATAGCTTGTGTCTTATAATCTATGATGTAAAACAGTTGACCTGTTAATCTATGACTTAATGCTTTTCTACTAAAAGGGCAAACATGCTTAGCAAACTGAGCCAGTCAGGTGCCTTTTCACTGAGTTTAAGTGAATGCTGTAACTTTGCTCCCAAAAGATTTTGACATTTTTTGGTAATTTGTGTCTGAGTTATTCTTTCCCATGGCCTCATTCAGGGACAGAAAGTAAGAGCCGGGTGGGGTTCTTGAGCAAATAGTATAAGTGATATGTTTAAAGTTACACATAACCTTAAACACAAGACATATACATTTACATGGTTTTCTGATGGTTGAAAATTGATCTGAAGAAATTAATAAAACAGTGAACAAACTGTAGAAATGGTAGTCAGACCATCTGTTGGGCTTTCATATAACTTACAATTAGTTTTGTGAAGCATCTACTTAACATATTTATAAAAGTAATAAATTACAATATAGAAACTCAAGCATCTTGTAAACTGAATTCACTACTAAAATTAGAAAACATGCCCATAAAATACTTATCTTTTTTTTTTGCTGGTTGAAGTTATCGATGATGACACCAATGAAGAGGTTCAAGGTGAAGAATGATCCAAAGATGATGAAGATTACAAAGTAGATATACATGTACAGGTTTTCTTCATACTTGGGCTGGGAATGTAACTGCACAAAATGTTGCCAGGTTAGAGAATCAGTAACAGTATTCGTCTATAATATACATTTTGATCAATTTATGATAAAATGGAGAAAAAAAGTACTTGTCAACCTAGGGGTCCTTTTACCAAGTTGTAGTAAAAAGGGCCCTGTGCTAGCAGCGGGGGCTGTTTTTGCCATGCACTGAGGACCTTTCTACCACAGCAGGTAAAAATGCTGAACAACAGACATGGCCATGCAGTAAGGTTACTCATACCGCATGGCCATGCAGGGGGGAGCTTTTACTGCCCCACTGAGATGGCGGTAAGGGCTCCCTGACTAACCCAATGGTAACCGAGTAGCATGCTGCACTTCCCGATTACCGCTGGGTTAGCACTGTGCTAAAAAATTATAGCTGATTTTCCCTAGCGTAGGAAATGGCACACACTGGGGTCGGAAGAACTGCTGGCACCCATGTTGGGTTGGTGGTAGATTTACCGCTGCTTTGTAAAAGGATCCCCTATTTAGTCATTTTTATATTATCTTTTATTGTATATTTAAATAACCTGAACATGAGCGTGCTTTGGAAGACCCATCTAGAAACAAACTTATTTGTTGCTCTTTGTTGATTATCATGAAAAGTCATATTTTACTTGAATGCTTAATATAATAATTGAAAAAACTTACATTTCTAAAGAAAACACTACAAAAAGGAGCCAAAATATTTTACTTTCAAAAATGTGCAAAATTAATAGAAATGGAAATAGAAGTCCTCTAGTCACAAAAACATAGCTAGTTGATAGGCCAATGATTCCATAATCGTAGAAAAGTGTTGTAACTTAATTCTAAGATGAGAAGGTAGTCTGGTTTTAAAGAAAAATCAATCCCAAAAAATATCTCTTTGGACAGTCAAAGTTAGTACCACTATTGCTCTTTACAATGGTGGGTTTAATGATGTGCACATTATTGTGTCAATACTGTTAACAATTCACTGCCTACTGGTACTGTGCACATCAAGAAAGCGCGCAGTACCCTTCATGTAACGAAAGCTGAAATTGCATGGCCTTTTTGACAAAGAAGATACATCACCTGAAAGAACACACTCAGCTGCAGCTGCTGTCTGCTGCTCCTACAGCTGGTTCTGAGGCTTCTTTGAATTCTTGACTTTGACAGGGAAGAAGCTAAATTGATTCTATTTAGGGATTGGGGCAAAATATCATTGCTCAACAGCCACAATGACAGCTGGGGAGCAAACCAATGACTAAACTCTAAGGAAAGTGAAGAGGCAGGAGAAGAAGGGAAGGGAGAAAGACTGCTGCAACAGCACTGAAGATCAGACCTGGGATGCAAAAGAAGATCTGTCAGATAGCCAGGTGACAAAACGTGGGAGAAGAAAATTGAAAAAGAAAAAGAAGAGAATAAGAAGTAAAGTGAAAAAGACTGAAACAGGAAGCAGAAGGAAAGAAGAGGAAGGGGAACAAGACGAGGAAACTGGTGGAAGGGCTAAACTGATTCTGCCTGCGGTACATGCAAGTAGATATGGAGAGCGGCTGGAGGGAAGCTAAAAGGTTAGGGAAGGGCGTGCCAGAGAACTGGCTATATTGAGTGGGATAAAGCAATAGGAGACAGAAATAGAGGTAGAAAGAAACTGAGTGAAAAAAGAAGTGAAAATATAACTAGACAGTGTGAATGGAACCCCAAAAAGTGGGAAAGATAGAAAAAGATAAAATATCAGAAAAAAATAAAAATAAATACACAGACAAAGAGGTAGAGACAGGAGCACAAAACAGAAAATCTTACTATATATTTTTATTTAGACCATAGTTGACAAATTATAACAAGTAGTCTGTTAAAAATAATAATCAGAAGATGCAGACAAGAATAGCTGGTGACAAGAGGTCTGCATATGATTGTTGTATTTTTTACATGTTCAAAATGTATTAATGCAAAGGTACCAGGCAAAATGCTGTTGTTTAGGAATTTGTGGGTCAACTTGCTTAGGCACAGTTTTGTTACCCATGATATTCTCTGAAGTAGAGTAAATGTACAGCATGCATTCAACCGCTCTTCATGAAGATGTTCCATATCAAACAGGGTTGTAGGTAACAAAGAGGCTGCCATTCAAAGGGTTTATGTTTCAGACTTTGAGACTTGGAAAGGCATTTTCGATATGACGGCTAAGTCCATCTTTGGATGCTTTGTTAAAAATGTCCAAAATTCAAGTGGGGAATATAGCCATTTTCAAACCAGAAAAACGTCTTTTTTTTTTTTTTTCAAAAATGGATGTTTGCTAGATGTTTTTGTGTTCTGTGTATTTATCTTTTTGGTCCATTTTCAAAAAAGAAAAAAAAACAGCCAAATGAAAAACAAACAAAATCAAGCCATTGGAATGTAGGAGGAGCCAGCATTTTTAGTAGACTGGCCACACAGACATCTCAGGAGAGCAATGGGGCACCCTAGGGGGCACTGCAGTGGACTTAAAATAAATGCTCCCAGGTACAAACTTCACCATTGCTCCCTTATCTTGTCTGCTGAGCCCCCCCAAACCCACCCAAAACCTACTATCCCCAACTTTACACCATTACAATAGCCCTTATGGGTGAAGGGGGCACTTATATGTGGGTACAGTGGGTTTCTGGTGAATTTTGGAGGGCTCATAGTTTCCACCACAAGTGTAACAGGTAGAGGGAGGTATGGGCCTGAGTCCACCTGTCTGCAGTGCACTGCACCCAACACTAGTCTACCCCAGGAACCTGCATGCTAGTCTAACATCTGAGGCTGGCAAGTAATGTTTTTAATCACATTTTTGGGAGGTGGGATGGGGGTTAGTGGGAATAAGGAGAGGTCATCCCTGATTCCTTACAGTGGTCATCTGGTCATTTAGGGCACCTTTTTGTGTCTTATTTGTTATAAATACAGGTCTAGCTCAAAACATCTTAGTTTTAGTCCTGGACGGTTTTGTTTTGTTCCATTATGGCTGAAAAATGTCCAAGTCTTAGGAACACACAAATCCTGCCCTTAATATGCCCCCAACATACCCCCTTGAGAATTGGACACACTGCAGACAAACAGCATAGAAAAATATCTAAAAATAGGTTTTGAAAATACTGATTTGGACATTTTTGCGAGAAATAACATCCAAATGCTGTTTTATGCCACTTTTTAGATGTTTTTCTCTTTCGAAAATGAGCCCCTTAGGCCCCTAAATTGGCCTCTGAAAATTTACTAAGGTTGAAATTTAGGCTCAACATTTCACTAAACTCTAAAATCTAGAAGCGTAAAAAGTGGGTGGATGCATGGGTGGATTTAAGATGTGTGTGTGGAGGTTGGTTGGGGGGGGGGGGGGGGGGGGGGAGTAAGAAGCTTAGAACTGATTTTCAGCAGCAAGCACCTAAGGGGCCTTTATACTAAACTGCATAAGGCAGTTAATGTGTGAATTAACATGCACTAACTGTTACTGTACAAGCAAGCTAATTGCTCCCACAGTGGTTTGGCAGTCAACATGCGCTAATTTACGCTTTAAGGGCAGTCTGTGGGGCCCTTTTACTAAGCTGCATAGGCGCCTACGCGCGCCAAATTGAAGTTACCACCCGGTTACCACGTGGCCCTTGCGGTAATTTCAATTTTGGCGTGCATCTGCTAGGCACGTCTGAAAATTTTTTTTTTATTTTCTGACACGCATAGACCATTACAGCCCGGTTACCGCGTGAGACTTTCCCGCTAAGTCAATGGCTTGCGGTAAGGTCTCAGATCCAAAATGGATGCGCTGCAATTTTCATTTTGCCGCATGTCCATTTTCGGAAAAAAAAGGGAATTTTTTGTAGGTGCGTTAAAAAATAATTCTGCGCACGCCCAAAACATGCATCTACACTACTGCAGGCCATTTTCAGTGCACCTTAGTAAAAGGACCCCTGTATTATGTGACAGGAACTAAGTAGAATACTAATATTTTTGAGGACCTAAGGAGCTTAGCCGAGATTGGGTGGCAGAGCCGGTGGCGGGAGGCGGGGATGGTGCTGGGCAGACTTATACGGTCTGTGCCAGAGCCAGTGGTGGGAGGCGAGACTGGTGGTTGGGAAGCGAGGATAGTGCTGGGCAGACTTATACGGTCTGTGCCCTGAAAAGGACAGGTACAAATCAAGGTAAGGTATACACAAAAAGTAGCACATATGAGTTTATCTTGTTGGGCAGACTGGAAAACTCTTTTTATTGGAAAAAACTAAAAACAAATAACATACAAATCAAAACCAAGCCCCTAGCTATACACGGTCCTCCTATCTATGTACACCCCCTCCCCCTCCTCAATAGTACAGTGGAAACTGTTTATTAGAAAGACCAAAGAAAAAAACCGGACATGCAAATCAAACCCCAGGCTCCTAGCTAGACATGGTCTGCCTATCTATGTACACCCCCTCCTCAATAATACAATGGATCAACCCCCCCCCCCGACCCCCCACAACCCCTTCAGACAACTGGCACACAATCCCCTGGGAAGCATGTCCCCTCATGGCGGCTTAAGCCTCACGTGTCTCCACCACCTCGAAGCCACCCCCACCCCTTTTTCCACCCTTTCCCACTTCGCCGCTTCCTGCACCGCCCTTACCACATCCCAGCTGACTACCTCCGCCGGCCGGACCTCCTGGTACAGGGACACCCTGCAGCGCGCCATCCAGAGGCAGTACCGCAATATCACCGAAATCAGAAAGCGTGTTACCGGATCCCCGCGTCCCTCTCCACCCTCTGGGCCATACACCCAGTCCGCATAGCTGTAGTTGCGGAAACTGGGGATCTGCAGCAACGAGGAAACCCGGTCAGAGACCTGGACTGTAAATGGGCACCTCACCAGGAAATGCTCCATCGTCTCTTCAGTTCCAGCACATTCCTCCCGTGGGCACCCTCTATCCCGCACATTGCGATATTTCAAATTTCCTCGGACGTACAGTCTACCGTGAAAGGACAGCCACGCCAGGTCTTTATACTTCACCGGGATGCGGTTCGAAGCAATCAACCGTAACCCCTGCTGCATCCGTGGGGCCGGCGCGTCCCTCAGCGCCAGAGGAGCTGAGAACACCTGCGCCCGTACTCTGTCCATCCAGACCCCCCGTTGTCCTGCCTTCACCTCCCCCACCGTCAGCCCCCACACCCTCACCAATTTCACTAGGGTCTTGCAATAACTCCCCCCCCCCGGAGCCCCCCTTCGCAGTGCCACTACCCTCCCCCCCTCCCGCCATAGGTCCCAATATCTCGGCCACCACTGCAGGACACTCCTAGCCCACCCCGGTGGCTCCCGCCCTACCGCCCTCCCCAGATTGAACTGCAGGAACAAAGCGCTGAAAAACAGGACTGGGTTTATCATGCCCACCCCCCCCCTCCCTCCTAGGCAGATAGGTAACATTCCGTTTTACCGGATTCGTCCTGTTGCCCCAGAGCAGCCGGAAGAACACCCCATACAAGGCCGTGTACCGGCTCTCCGGCAGCAGGCAGATGTAACTGACGAACAGAAACAAAGGAACTAAGTGTGCCTTGATGAGCTGTACCCGCTCCCCCATGGTCATTTTCCACCCCTTCCATCTATCCACCCTCCCCTTCACTTCTTGGAGACACCTATCCCAGTTGTAGAGCCTATAATCCCCCTTCTCGAAGTATATTCCCAAGACCCGTATACGTTCCACAGCTGTAGGAAACCTACCTCCCAACTCAAATTGCAGCCCCTGATCCCCAACCCACAGGCTATTGGACTTTTGAAAATTGACCTGCGACGCTGTTGCCTGCGAGTATTCCTGGATCAGGTTCTGCAATCTACCTCCCTCCCTCTGGTCCGCTACCCACACTGTAACGTCATCTGCATACGCCACGACCCTTAACTGGTTATTGTCCCCCACCTCCACCCCTTCCAGCCCCTCCGCCCCCCCCTTCTCCAGCCGTCTTATAAAAGGGTCGATGGCGTATGCATACAACAGCGGGCTGAGTGGGCACCCCTGTCGGACCCCTGCCCCTACCTCAAACCCCTGCCCTCTCCACCCGTTAACCAGGGGAAAACACCCCGCATGCCGATAGAGTAGCTGTAATTGCTCTATCCAACCCTTCGGAAACCCATAGCGCTCCAGAATGCTCCATAGGACACCCCACTGCACTCTATCAAACGCTTTTTCCTGGTCGAGTGTTACCAACAGCCTACCATGCCCTCCCACTCTACTGCGTTCTACCCCCTCCCGCACCCACGCTGCAGCTTCCAAGACCCCTCTCCCTTTAACCCCACATGCTTGCGAGGCTGCTAGCAAATCCCCAGACACCTGCCTCATTCTCTGGAATAGCATTCGCGCAAAGATTTTTCGATCCGTATTAAGCAGTGCTATAGGCCGCCAGTTGGCCAGCATCGCCGGGTCCTTCCCCTTACTTAGTAGGATAAGAGCCGCCTCTGTCAAGGAACTAGGCAAGGAACCCTCCAACTGGGCTGCCCCCCATACCCTCACCAGGATCGGCACCAGCTGCTCCTTAAAGGCCTGGTAGAACTCAGTTGTTAGCCCATCCGGCCCCGGCGAGGTCTTCCTGTGGAGCGCCCCGATGGCTTCCTCCACCTCCTGTTCTGTCCACGGGTTCAAGAGGGCCTGAAGCTGGGGTCCCCTGTGACCTATCCCCGGGGTTCCTTCCACATAACACTCCATCTGCTCCATATCAATCTGCTGGGCTGAAAGGAACGCCGCAAAGTGGTCCCTCACTGCCCCCAGAATCCCCTCCTTGGTGTCCTGCAGGACCCCCTGTGCATCCCGCACCCCCTCCATCACCCTGCGCGCCCTCCGCTCCCGGCAGCATGCGAAGGGGTCCGGGCTACACATTTTCCCGAAGTCCCGCTCATACACCAAGGAGGTGTAGCGGTTGTACTGTACCTGCTCCAGGAGTGCTTGGAGATCATGTATTTCTTCCTCCCTCCCCCCTTGTGAAATCAATGTGTCCCTCTTTTTCTTTATTGCCATGCCCAACTTGTCCTTTCCCTCCCCTCCCTTCTCGCCTGTCTGAGAAAGAATCCCCGCGTTCGTCTTTTCACTGTATCCCACCACTCCCCCAATGACTGAAATGCCCCCTGCACTGACACCTGATCTTCCAAAAACCGGCGGTACTCCTCCCGCACCTGCTCGCTACCTAACCACTTTAAATTTAGTCGCCATAACCCCCTCCCTGGCCTCTGCGCTGCCGCCCCCCCCACCTGAAGGAGGACCATGTGGTGGTCTGAAAAGTCCACGTCCACGGTTCGTGGACCCCCCAGACAAACCCCCTTCTTTACCAGGAATCTATCGATTCTACTTTTACACTGCCCTCGAAAGAACGTGAACCCCTCCTGTTCCTCACAGAAGGCCACATGCGCGTCTACCAGCTCCGCCTCCCGCATGATCCCTGCCAGCCTCACCCCGTCATAGCCCACCTGTACCGATCGTCCCCCACTATCCTTTTTCCGCAATATGGTGTTAAAATCTCCCCCCCAGACTACTTGGCGCGAAGTGTATAGGTAGGGCTTGATCTTCCCAAAGAGGAGCACCCTTTCCTTCTTGCTTTGGGGCCCGTACACATTCACCACCCTCAGTGCTCTATCCTCCCAAATCGCATCCACAACAAGACATCTCCCCACCCCCAGCTCCACCACTCGCTGAATATTCACCCGGTGGGACTTAAATAAGATCCCCACCCCACCATACCTCTCCCCCGCCAACCCCCACACCGAGGGACCCCACTTCCAGGCCCGCCTTGCCCGCCTGATCACCTCAATGGACCGCAGCCGAGTCTCCTGGAGCAGGAAGCAATCTGCTTGGACCCTCGCGAACCAGTCATACGCTAAACCCTGCTTCTTCGGAGAGGCGATGCTGGCCACATTCAGCGTGGCAAATGTCAACACTAAGCCTGCCATCCTCATTGCGAGTCACGGGTCTGCTCACTCCCAACTTCTTTCCTTATCTCCTGGGATACCCCCTTCTTACCCTGAAGCAGGTCCTCTGCTATGCGGTCTACATCATCCCCTGCCAGATCCCCCCCCCCCCCCCCGCAGCCGTCCTGTCTGCACCTTACCCCCCCCTCCCCCTTTCTTCCTTCCTTTCTTCTTTGCTCTATCCGGACCCACCCCCTGATCCCTCCCTCTCCCCTCTTCACCCCCCGCCCCCTACCTCCTCCCCCGAGTCCTCCACCTCCCCCAAGTCCTCCAAGTCCTCCAGATCCTCCTCTAGCTCCACTCTGTCCCCCCAAGCCTGCACTTGGGCCTTCACCACCTGCCCGGCCCCCTCAGCTTTCCTCTTACTCCCCTTTCCCCTCCCTCCCTCCCTTCCCTCTTCCTCCTCCCTCACCCCTCCCCCTCCCCCCAGAGCCTTCCCGCCCTTCTTCCTACCACCAGTACCCTCCTCCAGTGCTTCCTCATATTTCCGTTTGCCCTCTCCAATCCCCCCTGCCGCCCCCTCTTCCTCCATTAACTCCACCTCTTCTCCTTCCCCCTGTTCTTCCTCCTCCCTCCCAACCTCCCTATCCTCCTCCTCCTCCTCCAACACCTGAAATCTGTTCCTCCCCCTCTTCCCCTGCAGCGACCCCTCCCTGCCCACCCCTACTTTCCCCCCCCTCCGAAACTTCCCTTTCCTCTGTGGCACTTGTACCCACTCCCCCTCTCCCCCCTGCTCCACTCCTGACCCAGCCCCCTGCCGCCCCCCCTCCTGCATCCCCTCCTTCTCCCCCCCTTGCCCCTCCCTGCCTATCACCCCCTGCCCTATCCCCTCCTCCATTACCCCCCCTCCCCGTCCCTTCCCCCACATATCCCACTCGTTATGGGCCGCCCTAGGGCAGTTCCGATATGCATGGCCTAACCCGCCGCAGAGGTTGCACCTGATCGCGGTGCAGTCCTCTGTGGCATGCTGATCCCCGCATCTTCCACACTTTACCACTGGGCATGACATGCTGAAGTGCCTAAACGAACCACATCTGAAGCACTGCCGCGGCTGCCCCTTGTAAAAGCACAGTATCCTGTCACGACCGATAAAGGCAGCCGAAGGAATGTGCTGGACCACATGGCTCTCCTGTCTCAATTTGACCAGGGCTCCCCAACCTCCTGCCCAAACCCTGCTTGGATCCGGTAACTTTGTAAGTGGGGATCTCAGCTCCGCGTACCTCTGTAGCCAGTAGGCTAAATCTGCCCCAGAGATAGACTCATTTCTCACGAGCAGGGTGATCTGCACCAGGTCCGGCTTGCTGACTGGAATGGCCCTGAGGTCCCGCCACTCCCCCTTTCCCCTCACCCCCTCGTACCTTTCCCAGAATATTTCCATCCCCCTCTGGGTCATGAAGCTCAAGTCATATTCTGGGATGTTGATGGGGTGTATACACGCGTAAAAGTCCTCGGGTATAAACCCCATCCCCATCACCAGCCTCAAGACCCGATCCCTGGAGGGCATTGCCCCCTCCCCTATCCATTTGAGCTGTACCACATTTCGCCGCTTAGGCAGCTGTCCACCCCCTGTCCCCGCTCCCCCCCAACCCCTCCCTGGGCCCTCAAAACCACCCGATCTCCCCCCCTCCCTCCTTCCCCCTCCCTGGACTACTGCCGCAAAGGACTTGGACCCCAGCCCCCACCGCCCCCCCTCCACACTTGTTCCAGCCCTTCCCTCTGCCTCCCCCCCCTTCTGTCCCTCTGCCCCTCCCCTCATCCCTCTCCCTTCCTCAATATCCACCGCCCCCTCCCCCTCCCGTTGTCCCCCGTCCCCTTCCCTCTCAGACAAACATCCAGCAACGTCCATAGTCAGTTCTGCGGCTTGGGCTGCCTCCAACTGATTGTCCTGCCCATCACCACTTCCTGGAACGTCCCTGCTCGTCCCTGCCACTGCAGGCTCCAGCCTCTGGGCTAATCGCCTCCTCTCCTCTGTCTCCTGGCGATACTCTGGCACCTGCCCAGTCAGGTCTGCAGCTGGCGATACCAGACTCCCTGCTCGCTCTGCCCCCGAACTCCCTCCAACCTCCGGCACCAGGGGCGAAGCCTCCGGAACTCCGCCGCTCCCCTTGGCTCCTCGCTCCCAGCCGTCCTGCTGGCAGGTCTGCTCCACCACCCGCTGCACATCTGTTAGACTTGCCATGTCCACTTCTGTAGTCAACGAAAGTCTCTCAACAATCGGGTTACTTCCCTCTTGCTTCTGGTGCAGTCCCTCCTGCGTTCTCCCAATGGCTGGCGCTTCCCGGGGGCATGGCTTGTCTGTTCCTGATTCCGCCACAGGCTGGCTGTTAGCACCCCCCGATTTCACCTCTTGTAATGGACAGCTGGTCAAATGAGCTCCCAGCTGCTGCCCGCTCCTATTCCTCTCTCTCCGACCCCTCTCCTGTAAACCGCCAGCTACTCCATGCTCAGGGAAGACATCCCCTGCTCCCGGACTTCGTGGGCGGGGCTTCTCCAGATGCCATGCTGCTTCGGTTTCCACTTCAGTCATTGCAGACCCGGCCAAAAATACCGGAGTCTGCCTCTGCTGACCCTTTTCCAACAGGGCCTCCTTCACGGCAACTGTCTCTGCTGTTTGCACAACTGCAGGTAAGCCCTCTGAGACTTCGACCACCACCTCTGTAGAAAACAGGCTGCTACCTGCGTCTCCCTCTGCTGCCTCCATTATCTGGAGTTTTGAAAAGTTACTGAGTTCTGTCCTCCCCTCCACAGGTAGGATCTCTACTCCAGCCCCCACCTCAGAGCCATGTCCTGCCGCTGCCTCCTTATCCTCTGGCTGCTGGGTAAGTGCTCTAGACTGTGTTGCCAACTGTCTCATGTATTTTAAAGTGGGGTCACCTCTGAACCCAGACAACTCTTTTGAGTCTAATGCTGCTGAAGACACTGAAGCTTGCTGCAACTGTAGTGTTCCTGAACCCCCAGACTGTGGTATTGAAGCCATCCTTTCTCGGTTAACATAGAGCTCCCTCAAAGGATTCACAGAGCCCTTTTTTAAACAGTTCAACAAGTGTTCTTTTTTCCCCAACAACTTTGATATCCGGGCTTCCTCTTTAACATACATTTGTCTGTGCTCCGCTGGGGCAAATTTACACATAGTTCTTGCCATTTTCAGACGTTTTCCTAGCTCCACTACTTCTTTTTCCACCAGCTTAATTCGTCTTACAATATTTACCACACTACTTGCTGGATCATCAGGGTCATAGCTCACTTCAAGGAACTCCTCATCTGACGATCCACTCTCCTCACTCTCACTCTCAGCTGCCTCCAGCAAAGGCTTCTGGCAAACTTCCATCGCCTCTTCCTTCTCCCTTCCTTGGAAGCGCCCTTCTGGGGCCTGTACTATCTTCCTCCCCCCTCCACTGTCTTCTCGCTTACCTTCCGCAAGCTGGGCCATGGAGGGGGAAATGCTCTGGTGGCCTCCACTGGGCTGCTTCTCCCTTCGGTCCACTGGACTCCTTTCCCTTCTCCCGGTAGTCAAACCAGGGAGAGAGCCACTCCTTTCGGCCTTCTGGTCCCGGGCCCCAGGAGGCCCCATAGCCTGGGACTTTCCTGAGGCCTTCTCCCCAGGGACCCTCCTCATCTTTGGGGAGGGAGCTAGGTCTCACTCCCTTTCCACTGGAAGTCAGCAGAGCTCTCTAAAACACCTCCTTCCTCCTCAGCAGACTGGATGGACCATGCAGGTCTTTTTCTGCCGTCATCTACTAGGTTACTATCCACCTTACAGGGCCGTGCCTAGGGTCTCTGGCGCCCCCCTGCAGACTATCAATTGGCGCCCCCCCCCCCCCCGTGAAAATGATCACGCCCCCCCCCCCCCCCCATGAAAATGATCGCTCACCACTTGCCACACTGAAAGGAATTGTCAGCAATATTCTTAGAAACAAATTGGTATACATTGCAAAATAAGATAGCAGATGTAAATTCTCAAAGTGGACATATTCCAAATGCTAAAATGAAAATAAAATGATTTTTTTTCTACCTTTGTTGTCTGGTGACTTTCTTTTTTCAATCATGCTGGTCCAGTATCTGATTCTGCTGCTATCTGTCCTCTTAACTCCATTTCCAGGGCTTCCTTTCCATTTATTTCTTTACTTTTCTCCTTTCTTCTTCATTTCTTGCTCTATATCCATTTCCAGCAATTTCTCCTCTCTCCCTGGGTCCTGCCCTCCCATCCATGTCCATTCTTGTCCCTCTCTGCCCTTCCCTCCTCCATCCATAGCCAGCAATCCTCCTCTCTCCCCTCCCCTCCATTTCCAGCAATTTGTCCTCTCCCTGGGCCCCCATGTCCATCCTTGTCCCTCTCTGCCCTTCCCTCCTCCATCCATAGCCAGCAATCCTCTCTCCCCTCCCCTTCCAGCAATTTGTCCTCTCCCTGGGCCCTGCCCTCCCATCGATGCCTCTCTGCCCTCCCATCCATGCCTCTCTGCCCTTCCCTCCGCGCCCTGGGGCCTTTAAATCTTTTACTTCTGGTCGCAGCAGCGTCAGTGAAAGCGGAGCGCTGCCGACATCTCCCTTCCCTTTGCGCTCTTGGTTCCCTCAGTGTCCGCCTTCTTCTGACGTCAGAAGAAGGCGGGACACTGAGGGAACCAACGAGTGCAAGGGAAGGGAGACGTCGGCAGCAGTGGCGTAGCTAGGGTAGTTGACACCCGGGGCCGGTCATTTTTTTTAACATCCCCCCCCAAATCCAGTACTAGGCATACCGAGAATACAAAACACGACCTATAGAGCAATTTTACCATACCATAAGCAGTCGTTTCTATGAGTCACACAAGGAAAAGGAAAGCATCTTAAGCACTACAGTGAGCACTAGAACATCAATTCACCTATTGTAAAACGAAACCAGACAGAATAGTACAGATCGTCGATCCTGCACAGTCAATGCCAACTGAAAGCCATGTCTTTTTCACAAACACAGATACACCCTAATCCACTATAGAATAAGTAATCATAAACTTTCTATTTAGACAAAAATTAAACTGAACCCCCAATGCCAGACTCTGCATACAATGCAACGCCACAGAAACAGAAAATGTCTCCTAGTACTGTGCAAAATATAAAGACAGCAGATGTAAATTTGAAAAAACTAACAAATAGAAATAAAACAAATACAGAAAATAAAATAATACCATTTTATTGGACTAATACATTTAACTTCCAGAGGCCAAAATCTCCTTCCTCAGGTCAATACAGTATAGTGCTGTTACAGTATCCTATCCTGATCTGAGGAAGGGGGTTTTGTTCTCTGAAAGTTAAGTCAAAATGTATTAAAATTAGTCCAATAAAAAGATTACCTTATTTACATGTTCTATTTATAAACATTTATTAACACAGCTAAAATACTATATCCTAAAGCAAAATAATAAAAATATATATTTACAGTTTGTTGTCTTTGGTTTCTGCTTTCCTCATCTTCTTTTCACCGTCTTCCTTCCATCCAGCATCTGTCTTCGCTCTCTCTCTGCCATCCAGTGTCTGCCCTCTCTAATGTGCCTTCCATCCACATCTGCCCTCTATTTCTGCCCCTTCCATCCACCATCTGCCCCAGTCTGCCATCTCTCTCTCCCCCTTCCATCCACCATCTGCCCTCTCTCTCTCCTTTCCCTCCAGCATTTGCCCTCTATCTCTGCCCCTTCCATCCACTGTCTGCTCTTTCACTCCCTTCTATCCACTGTCTGCCCTTTCTCTCTGCTCCTTCGATTCACCATTTGCCCTCTCTCTTTCCCCCTCCCATCCATTCAGGGTCTGCCCTCCCTCTCACTCCCCATTCCATCCAGGATCTATCCCCCCTCTCTCAATGCCCCCTCTTTTCGGCTCCCAGTTCCCACCTGCGGCTGCCCCTAGTTCCAGATCCATTGATTCTCCCATCCACCTCTGCCCCAGGCATGACCCCATTCTCCCTCCTGCTCACTTTTCAGACCCCAGTTCCAGATCCATGCCCCTTCTCCCATCTGTCTCCCACCCAGTCCCTTCTGCTATCCAAGTGCCCCCACCCTCACCCCATCTGTCTCCCACCCAGTCCCTTCTGCCCATCCAAGTCCCCCTCACCCCATCTGTCTCCCACCCAGTCCCTTCTGCCCATCTGAGTCCCCCTCACCCCATCTGTCTCCCACCCAGTCCCTTCTGCTATCCAAGTGCCCCCACCCTCACCCCATTTGTCTCCCACCCAGTCCCTTCTGCTATCCATGTGCCCCCCCACCCTCACCCCCACCCTCACCCCATCTGTCTCCCACCCAGTCCCTTCTGTCCATCCGAGTCCCCCTCACCCCATCTGGCTCCCACCCAGTCCCTTCTGCTATCCAAGTGCCCCCCACCCTCACCCTGTCTCCCACCCAGTCCCTGCTGCCCATCCGAGTCCCCCTCACCTCATCTGTCTCCCACCCAGTCCCTTCTGCTATCCAAATGCCCCCCACCCTCACCCCATCTGTCTCCCACCCAGTCCCTTCTGCCCATCCGAGTCCCCCTCACCCCATCTGGCTCCCACCCAGTCCCTTCTGCTATCCAAGTGCCCCCCACCCTCACCCCATCTGTCTCCCACCCAGTCCCTTCTGCCCATCCGAGTCCCCCTCACCCCATCTGTCTCCCACCTAGTCCCTTCTGCTATCCAAGTGCCCCCCACCCTCACCCCATCTGTCTCCCACCCAGTCCCTTCTGCCCATCCGAGTCCCCCTCACCCCATCTGGCTCCCACCCAGTCCCTTCTGCTATCCAAGTGCCCCTCACTCTCACCCCATCTGTCTCCCACCCAGTCCCTTCTGCCCATCCGAGTCCCCCTCACTCCATCTGGCTCCCACCCAGTCCCTTCTGCTATCCAAGTGCCCCCCACCCTCACCCCATCTGTCTCCCACCCAGTCCCTTCTGCCCATCCGAGTCCCCCTCACCCCATCTGTCTCCCACCTAGTCCCTTCTGCTATCCAAGTGCCCCCCATCCTCACCCCATCTGTCTCCCACCCAGTCCCTTCTGCCCATCCGAGTCCCCCTCACCCCATCTGTGTCCCACCCAGTCCCTTCTGCTATCCAAGTGCCCCCACCCTCACCCTATCATCTGTCTCCCACCCAGTCCCTTCTGCCCATCCGAGTCCCCCTCACCCCATCTGTCTCCCACCTAGTCCCTTCTGCTATCCAAGTGCCCCGCACCCTCACCCCATCATATGTCTCCCACCCAGTCCCTTCTGCCCATCCGAGTCCCCCTCTCCCCATCTGGCTCCCACCCAGTCCCTTCTGCTATCCAAGTGCCCCTCACTCTCACCCCATCTGTCTCCCACCCAGTCCCTTCTGCCCATCCGAGTTCCCCTCACCCCATCTGTCTCCCACCCAGTCCCTTCTGCTATCCGAGTCCCCCCCCACCTTCACCCCATCTGTCCCCCACCCTCACCCTGCCTCGTCTTCTCCCTGCCACCCGGTCTTTAAAAATAAATTGCCGACGCGATAGGGAGCGCAGCACCTCGTGTGCAAGTAAAAGAAGCGGATCCGATCATCTCATTGGGCCTTCCTTCACTGTCCCGCCCTAGAGGAAATAGGAAGTTGCGTCAGAGGAGGGCGGGACAGTGAGGGAAGGCCCAATGAGATGATCGGATCCGCTTCTTTTACTTGCACACGAGGTGCTGCGCTCGCTATTCGCGTCGGCAATTTATTTTTAAAAGGCTGGTGCGGGGGAGGGGCTGCCAGGAAGAAGAGCAGCGGGAGCGGCGGCACCCCCCTTTCTGATGACACTCGGGGCGGACCGCCCCCACCGCCCCGCCCTTGCTGGTCGGCAGCGCTTTCACTGACGCTGCTGCGACCCAGGTAAAATATTTAAAGGCCTTTGCGGCGTGGGGCGAGGGTAAGCACCGCGGCGGCGCCCTCCAGAGGTGGGCGCCCCCCTGCGGCGCTTACCTCGCTTACCGCATCGGCACGGCCCTGCCACCTTATAATTGAAAGAGAAAAACGCCTAGATTTCGACCCAAATCGGGAGATAGATGTTTATCTCACAAAAACGAATAAATCGGTATAATGGAAAGCCGATTTTGGATGTTTTCAACTGCACTTCATCGCGGAAGCGTACAAAGTTGACGGGGGCGTGTCGGAGGCATGGCAAAAGTGGAACTGGGGCGTGGTTATCGGCCGAAGGGGGTGCAGAAAACTTCAGGCAGGTGGACCCAGGCCCATCCCCCCCTACCTGTTACAATTGTGCTGTTTAATGCTTAGTCGTCCAACCCCCCCAAACCCACTGTACCCACATGTAGGTGCCCCCCTTCATCCCTTAGGGCTATAGTAATGGTGTAGACTTGTGGGCAGTGGGTTTTGAGGGGGATTTGGGGGGCTCAACACACAAGGGAAGGGTGCTATGCACCTGGGAGCTCTTTTACTTTTTTTTTGTTTTTGTAAAAGTGCCCCCTAGGGTGCCCGGTTGGTGTCCTGGCATGTGAGGGGGACCAGTGCACTACGACTCCTGGCCCCTCCCACGAACAAATGCCTTGGATTTATTCGTTTTTGAGCTGGGCGCTTTCATTTTCCATTATCACTGAAAAACAAAAACGCCCAGCTCACAAATTGTCGAATAAAACATGGACGTCTATTTTTTTTCGAAAATACGGTTCGGTCCGCCCCTTCACGGACCCGTTCTCGGAGATAAACGCCCATGGAGATAGACGTTTTCGTTCAATTATGCCCCTCCACGTAAGTACTCTTTTTCATTCTTCACCTATTATCTTTATCAGTCCATTTTTTCAACTTACATCTAAAATATTTTTCTCTTTACTAAATCTTATAGCCATATAGATACTTTCTTTAAACATCAAATTTTCCAATTAGCAAAAAAAAAAATCACACTTATCTTAGGGTCCTGTTTACTAAGCTGCGCTGTAGGCGTGCTTTTTAGCATTAGTGCAGCTTAGTAAACAGGGCCCTTAAAGTTTTCCTTTTCCAATTACTATGAACAAACCCAGTCTGACATAGCACTAGATTTCACTAGTTCAGCTGCATCAGGGAAAAGGTTTCATTCAATACAGTTTCTGGCATGAGTATCTTACACCAAAGGCTGCCATCTGAGTTAAGTTTTTGCTGTTCAGGTGCAGTAACTGCAAAACTTAGTGCACATTAGTAAAAGGCACCTAAATTGGGTCATAAATCTAGGCAAATGAATTGCATGTCTAAATTTAGGCGCATAACCTTTGATCAATTTTCATATGTTCAGCTGAAAATAGGTCACAAATTTAAGCACCTAATTTATGTGTCTAAATTTAGGAGCTTAGCTTTTTTAAAATATAGACCTGAAAGATTTCTACAAGAAAATTACGGCTTGTGTCTCTGCATATATCTGTGTAGACATAATTTGTTGCTTTGATGCCAACATAATAAGTATATGCTTAAATTCTGAGCATAGATTTTATTTTTAGATTAATTTTTAAAATTTGGATTTAAAAATGAGATGCACATACACAAAACTGTTCACTAAATCTGAAGAAAAAAGTGCATCAAAATGGAATGGAAATAAATTTAACTTTACTTCCATAGTTGGAGGTAGAAATTAAGTTTAACTAACATCTTTTTTTGTTTTTTTACTATGTAAGCCGCATTGAACCTGCTGTATGTGGGAAAGTGCGGGGTACAAATGTAATAAATAAATAAATAAATAAATACATCTTTAACCGCTGAACTCTGGTCTAGTCCTGAATGGCTCAGGACATCCTAGGTAGGAAGACTTGACTCTAGACACTAAAATATTTCCCACTTACCTGTCCACCAACATTCACCTACCTACCCTCCCACTCTCTTGTTAACCTACCCCAACCCTTCTAAGAAAACCCTAAGGCAGGTAGGTGGGTGAGTGGAAGGTTAGGTAGATGGGTGGAGTACATTGGTTGCTGGGCAGGGGCTTAGAAGGGAGTGAGGAGTTAGAAATGTGAGGGGATGGATAGAAAGTTAGGGTGTTAGGTCCATGGGGATTGAACCAGAAACTCCAGGAAGCAAAGGCTATAAACCAGCAGAGGAGTGAAGAAATGTGCATAATCAGGGAAAGACCAGGGGTTACTTAGCCTCTGGCTGACAGAGAATTACATAAGTCTTTTGGAGGACTCACTCGTTTAGCACAGGTTGTGCCTCAGTTGGAGCCAGCATACAAAGAAAGCAACTGAGAGCCATTGCTGCTGCTAAGTCTTTTGAAACCTCAACTAAGAAGATATAAGCTATTCAAAATGCAAGAGGTTCAGAGAATTTTTATGGGCGTATGTATGAACTCATGCAAACTCTTAGAAATGACAAAATGGCTGACCTCAAGGGATATGAAGGGAGTATGCTTTTTTTTAAAATTTGTATGAAGTCTTTATTGAACATTAATACAAAGCAATGGGCTCTGAAGTCAAAGCAACATTACGCAAATACAGAGATATCAAGTCAAACAAAGGACACCTGACACACGCAAAGCTCTCTGCTTACAACATCCAAAGATTTACCTCTATTTACTTCATTAAATTTTTTAAAATTTTATAGGTTATGAATTACTCCCTACCCCCCTTCCTACCCATCTGTCGTGGAATTGGGCTCTAAGTGCTATTCTATAAACCGTGAACAATCCGGACTCCCTTTTATAGAATAGCGGTCCGTGCCAATTTTTCCAGCACCAAAATGTTGGCGACATTTATAGAATGCCCTCCATACAGTATTAAAGTGAGATTGAGGATAGTATGCATGTCTCCTGCTGGATAAAGGAGCAGGAAAGGCAGTTCATCTTGTGTCCTTCCAGAAGAGAGTCAGGAAAAACCCTGTTTTCCCAGGAGAAATCTTTTCCAAGAAGTGGAGAAAAGAGAGAAGTGGAGCAGCTAGAAATGCAGATGAGGATTCTGGTTAGTGTGGCTAAATTCACACAGAAGTATCTGGATGTGAATGTTTAGTGGAATGAAGAAGTATCATTGCTATTTTCCAGGAGTTCAGAGGAGAGGAGTTTTATGGAAACGTGGAGGGGCATAATCAAAAGGGGCGCCCAAGTTTTCCTGAGGTATTATGAAGTCTACTATAACAGGATTTTTGGTCTTGGAGTCCTAGGAGTTAGTGCTGTTTTGGTATGGCAGGTTTGCTATATGTGTTTTTGTTAGGTTGTGTTGTCTCCAAAATGCCTAGAGAGTTTCTTTTGATGTTACTGAAATGACTGCAGAATTTGTATTTTATGTATATTGAAGTTCACTTGAAGTTATAGTTATAAATACTAGGGATGTACTAGTAGACAGAGGTGGGGAGGCACAAGAATACAGGTTTACCTATGACATCTAATAACCTTGAACCAACCCAGTAATTCTGCCCCCTTCTCTCCAGCAAAACAAACATGAACTGTCTATTTGGAGAAAATGGAAAGGTATAATGGGTAACAGAAGAAGCGAGGAGGGTAAAAGGACAGATTATGAGGAGTATGGAAGAGAAAGGTAGAGACTGAAGTTGAGGAAGGGGAAGGTAGAAAGAAAGGTGAAAACTGAAAGTTAAGAGAAGGATAAAGGAAGTTCAATAAAGAAGGAAGAGAAGAGTGGCAGAGTGAAATCCTTAAAAGGAGGGACAGTACTCACTTTCCCCATGTATAGCCCCTAATTATAATTATGGCCACATGGAAACCATTTAGTTAACTCTATATTGGTCGTACAGAGGGGATTTCCATTCTGAATAATGTACTCCATATAGGTGGATAAAGGTTTCATCCAGCTTTGACTGAATAATGAGCACAGACTATGCCAACAGAAGAGAAGTTTTGTGAGTCCAGAAGAAAAGAGCCATTATAAACTGAGCTTCCTATTTTCAGTTTTACATGTTAAACTTACTTTTTGTAAATTGCTATATATATTTAACATGACTTTATAATATATAGGTGCTCATTTTCAAAGTACACAGACGTACAAAGTTCCATAATAACATATGTAATTTTGTAAGTTTATGTGCTTTGAAAATAAGCCTCATATTGTACTTACCTCTCTTGAATCAACAGCAGCGTACATGATATCCATCCATCCTTTAAATGTGGCCTAAAAAATAAGATAATTTAGAAACATTTAGAAGACTATAGAAGTGAAGCTCCTATTTAGCTTGGGGGGGGGGGGGGGGGAATCTCATTTCTAATATTTGGTGATGGAAGTAATATGTGAGGGAAGATACAGGAGTAGGGAAAGAAGGAAAAGTGGGTAGTGAGGACCTGAAGGCCCAATTTGGATCTTTGGGAGCTACAATGAGGTAAGGGTCTAAAGGTCTCCCACAAAATAATGCTAAGTCAACTAGACCTCCTGGCTATACTGAAGCAGGGACTCCAAATACAAAAGTTAAGTGAACTGATATGGACTTTTAAAAATAATTTTTTTGGCAGCTGAGCTGGTAGAAGATAGCGCATGTACATTTTAAGATCAAATGCTCATGTGCTGTTTTACTTTCTCCATGTCTGCAGAAAATTCATCCAGTTAACATTACACAAGTTATGGAAACCTTGGTGCGTTTTTAGGTAAGAGGATGACGGCAATTTTTGGACCGGCCAATTTACCTCGATAACTATCATGTTCTATCATTATCATGTTACCCAAGATCCTTCTGTAACACTAATTGTCTATTTTCTAATATATTTCCACTATCCATGATGTATTGTAAGCCACATTGAGCCTGCAAAGAGGTGGGAAAATGTGAGATACAAATGCAATAAATAAATAAATAAATACAATAAAAGCTTTAGAAAATTCTCCTAAGAATTTCTAACATGTGCTGAATCTTCCTATAAATGTGTTTGATTTCTTTTTAAATCATCAATTTCCTTCTGTTCTTCTGGGGTTCCAATTCAGGCAGAACCAGGGTTGGGCTATAGTATTATGAGCCTTCATTTGCAAGTGACCAGATATCTTTTCCCCCAGTTCATACCCTCTTTCAACTTATTTTAGTCCACTCATTGATTCCCTCCCCTACCCCCAAAATTCCCAAAGGGCTGTGGGTATTGCTTTTGCAGCATTTCCAGCCACAGGAACCTGGGCAGCAGAAGACCTGAGCCAGGAATCAAACTCAGGCTCCTCACACAGTAATGCATGACCCTACCACTGAGCAATTGGGTCTGCCTGCTCTTGATTTCACATGGGGACTTTAGCTAGTTATACTGTAGGTCTTGCATATCAACTAGGATAAACATTTCATTAAAGCTTAAATATATCAAAAAGCGTTCCTCTCTCTAAATGCAACCTGTTATTCTAGCTCAGATTTTCCAAAGTCTGTCCTGCAGGAAAACCTAGCCAATTGAGTTTCCAGTATTGCTACAATGAATACACTTGAGATACTGTAAAACTGAATATACTGGAGATATGTATGCAAATTTAGCTCATGCATATTAATTTTGGTAATCCTGAAAGCCCAACTGGTTAGGTGTGTCTCCAGGATAGGGTTGGGAACATACCTATTTTGTACTTACAATGTAAAATATAATTAAGGTTTCTATTCTTACGTGTTTTTAAATGGCGAATTTAGCTGTTTCTTTTCTGGTTAATTAGAGATTCTTTGAGAGGAGAAAACAATTCAGTGTTTATCAATGTCTTTGTCAGTGCAGTTCCATTGCTGGGTACTTCATCCAGTGGGATCAAATACATTTGTAGAGCTGAAGAGTTGTCAGCACAGAAAAAGCAGAAAGGCAGAGTGGAGAATCAGAAGAAAATGGAGGCGTGAAAGAGTTTGAGGTACCATGCGATCCCTCTGTCTTCATTTTTACTGGTTGCTGATAGTGTATCACCCTTTGTACAAGGTCCTTACTTTGGTGCATAGAGCATTATTTGAGGGGGTGTTCCTCCTTATCTGAAGGCAACGTTTTCTCCTTATGTGCCAGCTAGGGCCTTAAGGTCAACAAATTCTTTTTTTCTGGCTCTTTCTGATTCTTCTTGTGCTCAGTTATCTTCCACCAGAAATTGTGCCCTTTTTTTGGCGAGCTCCAGTTGGAACCAGTTCCGTTTGGATTTGCGAGTTGAAGAGTCTTTTCAGAAGTTTAAGGTGAAATAAAAAACCTATTTTTTTCCAGTGTGCTTTTGGGCAGGGGGGCTGATCCTGGGGTGTGGTATGGGGAAGTCTGATGGGACACTATGATGAATAAGTTTTTAAAGTTATTGTTCTTAAGGTGGTGACTGGAGTTTGATTGATTCTATGCTGTCATGATTTGGAGTACTTTTCAAAACATTTTAAATATAATTTTATATGTAAACCACTCTGACTTCTTTTGTCAGAAGAGTGGTATACCAAGTGTTTTAAAACTATTAAACCATTAAAACTATTAAACACCTACTTTTTTGGCACCAGAAGTGTTTTATTAAAGCCTAAAATCAGAAGCTCTAGATGTACACCTGTACTCAAACAAATGTTAGGTTAACAGTATGAAATGCATAGAATGATGTATGTTCACTTACTATTTGGAGAAGAGCAAGATATCCAGCTCCCACATTATCAAAGTTTACTTTCACGTTCCTCCATCGGGCACTTTGATTTTGATCTATGAGCATAAAGCATTCACTTTCATTATTCACTACAGTTTCTGGGAACATCTCACCAGTGGTGGTATTAACACAATAATAGTATTTGCCAGCAAACAGATTCACTCCCATTATGCTGAAAATCAGCCAGAATATAAGGCAAACCAGAAGCACGTTCATGATGGATGGAATTGCTCCCATAAGGGCATTCACAACGACCTAATGAAAATAAAGAAAAAAAGGTTTAGAAAAAATTAGGTAGGATTTTTCCAATTAAAGGCGTGACAATATTTATCAGAGCTGCTATGTTACCCATGGAAAGAAATATTACATTTCTGCTGTTATATACATTTAATTGTCTTTAGGTTTGCTTCCCATGCATGCAATCTGTTTGTGCAAACATTATTTCACTTTTTAAAAATGTATCTTACCCTCATCCCTTCAAATCGTGATAGGGCTCGTAGAGGTCTCAATGCTCTTAGTGTCCTAAGGGATTTAATGGCACCTAGTTCTGAGTAGCCCAAGGCATTAGCTATTAAGCTGACCAAAGATACCTAGACAGAAATGGAAAAGCAATCACTTTCCTTCACCTTCTAGATTTTTCTGTCAATACATGTAATTGCATTTTATGTCATGGACTTTCCACATCCAGGATGGCCTCCTTTCTCCTGAAAATCTTCCTATGACATGGGGGGAGGGGGAGGGGGAAGATAATTGGAAACTCAAAGATATAATCTCATTCATACATTCACATGCTTAATTTGAAGAAAAACTGTTTTTAGAAATAGCAGGAACCCAAAATAGAACACAGCTGAATGTGCACCATTTAACAGTGTGGATGCTGGTATTTACAATCTTACCTTCAAATATTGATAATATTAATATAAGCCTCTATTATTGCCAGAGGCCCAGTATCTCAAACTTCCTGAACTGCAAACAGTTTTACCCCTAGTGTTTTACATTTCAGCTTGGGAAATATTCAGATATTAATTCTAGTCAAAAATATCAGAAGCAGTATTTCTATGGTCTTCATGGAGTGAAGTCTATGTTCCACCTGCTTGACATCATCTGGTGCTGCTTCAGCTGTCCTATACATTGGACTGTGTGGGCTCAACATGTCCTGTGAGACTACAGAGCCCCATATGGTTCAAACAACAAGGAGACACCAGACAGTTACAATGCAGTCAGATCCCCGATGCAGGCTAGCAGGAAAATCTGGCAGGAGCCACCACAGGTGCTTCCTGTATACCACAATTCTGCTCTATTGAAATTTCAGCAAAAGGCAAATTTTTAGGGGTCACTATCCAGTGTGCAGATACTTTCAGGGCAAATTTCACCCCTTTCCTCACCTTTTATGTCATTCCATTCATTTTTGCCCTCTCCTTTTCCTACACATCCAGTGTTTGTTCTTTTCAGTTCTATTTCTCATTGCATTCTCTCCCAATCAGTGGCATCTCTAGATAGAAATATTTGGGGTGACAACAGGGATGCAAGCCAGGTATGCAGAGGGAGGAGGGGCACGCCAGAGTGAAATTTCCATATGTTAAAAATACATTTCTATAAGCCATAAATGACACTATAAATCCAAAGGGTCTTCAATGCATAGAGAATCCTGCCAGCTAGTTTTAGCCATTCAGAAAACTACCATCGTAACTGAGAGCATTATTTCACTAATTCTTCTATACTTGATGCAGGATGTAAAAAAAACATGGTTGTGCTACTGGAAATCAGGCTGTGAGGCCTACATGATTGCTAGAAACACTCTGTCCAATATTCAAAAGGAGTTAACCAGGCAGGAGAGGCTCTTGCCCGGTTAAATTACTTCTGGCCACCTAATTGCTGATATTCAGCAGCAGTTAACAGGACAGTGCCAATGAATATGACCACAGACTATCACTGCACGGTCCAGGTAGTGCCAGGCTGGTCCATGGGTGACATTTAGGTGGACCCTGGAAGCAGCTGGGAGTTAACCGGTTATGTGGCCTTCTCCAGACCGCTAACTGATTAAGCAAGCAAAGTTAGATCAGGAAAAAGGCTGTCTTTAAACACACCAGTCTGAATATTGGCTCTTGCCAAGTTAACCTCCAGGTAGTGGCAGAGGAGTTTTGGCTGCCCCCTGTCCCAATTCTCCCTCCCACCCCCTAAACAGCATAATTCCTTCTGCGAACAGCCTGGCTACATCGTTGTTCGTCATTGTGTTTGGAAGCGTCCCGTTGCATAACCTATGCAACGAGACGGTTCCAAACACAATGAAAGACAACTAAGTAATCAGGCTGTTCACAAAGATTAATTCCTTCTGTGAACAGACTGACTACATTGTTGTCCTTCATGTTTGGAAGCATCCTGTTGTATACAGTACCCTTTTTAACTGTTATGATCCGGCAAAGACATTCTCAAAAATCCATATTTTGAGAATCTTACGAAACCCAAGGTATTTTGTTAAGCTGCTCACTTCTGCAGGTAAAGAGTTCCATAAGAGAGGACCAATGTAATAAAAAGTTCTGTTTCTTGTGGAAGTTAATTTCAGTTATATGCCACTGAATATCCTATGGTGACCTGGTCAGTGCCATTTTCCTGTATAGAGCCTCTCCTATCAAGAGAGCTAGTGCTGAATATTATCTCCATACCTTTACTCTACATTTTTTCATTCACTTGGGCTTTATGCAACATGAACCTACCAGACATCAGTACTGGACCACAGTGAGGAAATGTTTCTTAGCTGGGACTAGAGACCGAAGCCTTCCTGTTGAAAATATCCTACTATCCTGCTAACCAGGGAACACAAGATGTGCTATCCTTCCTCAGTTTCACTTCTTTTCTCTAAATGGCAGCTTCTAAACACAAGCTAAATGTTCAAAACATTCAAAGAAGTCAACCATATTGTTTCTTGCATATTACCTATAGAGTAAAATTCAAAATGTAAATCAGAATAATGTGCACAAACGTAACATTTACCATAATGCAGTCATGTTTTAATATTTTGTCTAATTTCCCTGTATTTAAGAGAAACTTGAAGACAATGCTTTTTAAGAAGTTTGTTTCGATGTGATTCCCAAGTGTATTACTTGGTTACTCTTTTAGTTTTGTAAACCTCTTTGAACTTTACGGTATTAAAAGTATAGAAATACAATATAATATAATGTAATAATGTAATAATACTACACAACATCACCCATATGCAAAGTAACTTTTGAGAAGATTGCTGAGGAATACTTACATCAACAATCAGAAAGTCCAGCCAACACCAGGCATTGGTGAAATACTTTACAAATCCATATGCAACCCATTTTAGAAGCATTTCCAAAATGAAAACATAGGTGAAGACCTTGTCAGCATATTCTAATATAGTCTTCATGGTTTTTCGTTGCTCAATATATATGTCTTCAAAGGCCTTGAATAAATAATATTTATTTCGTCATACTTTAGTACACATTTCATGGCAGGGATTGAAGTGAATTCCAAACAAATTCCATAGTGTTACACATTAAAGATTTCTCCACCTACCCACAGATAAAATTCACTCCCCCTGATATTTAAAATAATGTAACTGGAAAGGAACAACACCTTTTTAGTTAAATGGCACTTAACCAGCTGTCTGGCAATATCGCCGGTTGGTGCATAATGGATAACCAGTTATATTGCGTAATATAACTATCTGCTAATATTCAACGCATCGCCAGCTATGTTTGGCGGCCAAATTAAGGGGCCCTTTTACTAAACTGTGCCTACACGTGCCCAACAAGTGTCAATTTAGAGTTACCAACCAGCTACTGTGAGGCCCGTGTGGTAACTTCATTTTTTACATGTGTCTGCTACACACACCAGAAAATATAGTTTATTTTCTGGTGCGCAGCAAAAATCGGTCAGTAACTCTGACTTGACATACGTAGGCAATTACTGCATGGTTAATGCGAGAGATCTTACCGCTAAGTCAATGGCTGGTAGTAAGGTCTCAGACCCAAAATGGACGGGCCAATTTTTATTTTGATGCACGTCCATTTTCGGCAAAAGTTTTTAAAAGGCATTTTTTACAGGCATGCTGAAAAATAGATCTGTACATGTCCAAAACCCGGGCCTACACTAACGCAGGCCATTTTTCAGCGCACCTTAGTAAAAGGACCCTTAAGCCACCAAAATAGCAAGATTATCTTTGGCTGGTTTAAACTTAACCAGCCAACACTGATTATTGGCTTGGCCAGTTAAATTTAAATGGCCAAAAGACACCTAGATATTCAATGCTACCCAGTTCCTAACAAATCTAAATCCCTCATCCCTGTACCATCATCTCAACCACGTACTGACACTTCAGAGCTCTTCCTGCCTCTTGGGTCCCTGGATTTCAGATTTCTACCTAAGAGCCTAAATTTGGCTTCCAGATTCTCCATGTCATATTTTCCTGTGTCATTGGTTTCCACATGCACTAAGCATGCCCACATGATCCTTACCAACGATTATTATATATTGACCTTGCTTCCTATTATCCTTATTGCTATCCCTAATCTTTTCCTCTCCATCTATTCCTCTCCATCTTCCTACGCTCGCCTCATAACACCCAATTCCTTCTACACCTAATTCTTCCTTTGTTCAATTTACTTATCCGTTAACCCCATTAATATTATGTTTACTACAAATTGTATATTCTTCTTACGACTTGTAATTCTTCTTATTGTTACTATGTAAGCCGCATTGAGCCTGCCATGTGTGGGAAAGCGCGGGGTACAAATGTAATAAATAAATAAATAAATAAATAAATAAATGCTTGTCACTGGAAATGGCCTAGCTGACTGTGGGAGTTAGCCTGGCTCCCTCCCGTGGTCTGAATATTGGGCCCACTGTCTTTCAATCCCACCCCCCCTTCACATACTTTCTCCTCCTATCCCTATTTTTATTTCACCTGCCTAAAAAAAAAACAAGGGATCAATATTTAAAATGATTTAACTGGGCAGGAGAAACTCCTGCCTGATTAAATTGCTCTCACCAGCCCTAGAGCACAATTTCAATGACACTTAACTGGATGGTGCCACTGAATATCTGCTCTGACCACTGTGGTACTATCTGGTTAGTGTTGGTATGGTCTGGAACAGAATTGGGTGGAGCTGTAATTTTTCCGAGCACTGTCTATTTTAGCTCTCCTGGATTATGGCAGCTCCTTCCCCCCGATATTCAAAAGCATTTAACCAGCCATCCACCGAGTTTAGCGGCCAAATATGGCCACTTGAAAACGTGGGATATCTTTGGCCAGTTTCAAGATAACTGGATATTGAATGCCGGTCGCCAGAAACGTCCTGGCATTGAATATCTGGCATCACTGCAGACCGCAGAAGTCAGCCGGGCTAACTCCCGAAGTCAGAATATCGGCCCATTTGTATTTAGGTATGGCAGCAAAACATATTTCTAAGCTCCAGTTGATTCAGAACTCTGCAGTCAGATTAATTTTCTGTAGGTCAAGGTTTGAACATGTCTCCACCTCTGCTGAGTAAGTTACACTGGCTACCAGTTCAGGCGAGGCTCTCTTTTAAAGTATTGTGTTTGGTATTTAAATTACTACATGGTGTTTGATCTGAGGATTTATCTCAATTAATCAAGGTTTTAAACAACAACCTGTCTTCTCGGACTTGCAATCATCTTGTTTTGGCTTTTCCATCAGTAAAGGCGGTCCTTCACATTCTTTGTTTTTAACTGTTCGTTTGTCGAGATTCGCCTTTTGAATGATTACTTTATATTTTGTAAGGCTTTGGACGACTCATCTGCCTCTATTGCCTCAGGAACAAAATTAGATTTTAAGGCCTCTGTGGACAGGAAAATACCTACTGTACCTGAATATAACTTGCCTTGAATAACTACTGAAAAAGCGTGAGCTAAATTAAAAAAATAAAAACAGGGGAAGATATGTCACTCTTCCAGCACCCATGGGCAAAAGCTACTTATCTGCTGAGATTGACCTCTCTGAGAATTACCCTAAGTCAGGCTAGATTTACCTCCACTCTTCCATACCATGCATCTATTTAGGGAGAAAGTTATCAATACGTGCTACCATTAAGACATGTTATTGTACTGTTAACCCCAGTTACTAGTAACTAGGTCTCACTGCATAAAGGAGCACAATTTTAGTGGTAAAATAACACATATTAACGGTAGCTCAAGTTGATAACTATGCCTCTGAGTTGGTACATAAGGATCTGTATAAGGGATGGTTGAAGAAAATGTTTCACGTATATAATATTTTCACAAGTACATTGCCCTACTTTCCCCTCTTGACCATCCTCATAGAAAAGCGTTGCAAAGCAAATAAATGCTTTAAATGTACAAACTTTATGCTAATTTTCAAAAACAAAGTCCTAGAATTCTGTCTGCTTACAAATTAGCAAGTTATTTGAAAATTGTTCCCTGTGGGAGTATTAGACCTCTATGGACTGGAATATTTCTGGGAATACTTCTCAACTAAGGTCGCAGGTGATATCAATGAGACCTACACTCTCATAAACCATTTTCATCTGTCATTATTATTAGGCTGCTCCAAGGATAACTAATATCCCAGGTGAACCTTATGTGCCCTCTATAGTCTAGCACCCCTTCTTCCCTATTATTTTATAGTCCAGCATCTCCTCTTCTCTTCCCTTCCCTACCCTACCCAATGGGTCCAGCACCTTCCCTTCTTTATACCCCTACAAGTCCAGCATCTCCCTTTCCCTTTCCACCAACCAGGTTCTAGCATCTCCCCTTCCCTTTCCTTCCTCCACCAAACCAGGTGTTCATCATCTCTTCCCTTCCCTAATCCCCTTGCCCCCAATTCTATAATCTGGCATGCAAATTTGTGCATGCAGAATATAAAATAATGGCAGTTATATGTATAACTTAATTGTTAAGTCAGGCATTAACTGGCACTATCTACCAATAATAGGCTACAATTGGAGTTAATTATTGCTACACAGTAATAATTTGCAGTTAAGGTATAACTGCCCTTAGTTGTATTCTATAACCTTAGCACATACAGTGGGGGAAATAAGTATTTGATCCCTTGCTGATTTTGTAAGTTTGCCCACTGACAAAGACATGAGCAGCCCATAATTGAAGGGTAGGTTATTGGTAACAGTGAGAGATAGCACATCACAAATTAAATCCGGAAAATCACATTGTGGAAAGTATATGAATTTATTTGCATTCTGCAGAGGGAAATAAGTATTTGATCCCCCACCAACCAGTAAGAGATCTGGCCCCTACAGACCAGGTAGATGCTCCAAATCAACTCGTTACCTGCATGACAGACAGCTGTCGGCAATGGTCACCTGTATGGAAGACACCTGTCCACAGACTCAGTGAATCAGTCAGACTCTAACCTCTACAAAATGGCCAAGAGCAAGGAGCTGTCTAAGGATGTCAGGGACAAGATCATACACCTGCACAAGGCTGGAATGGGCTACAAAACAATCAGTAAGACGCTGGGCGAGAAGGAGACAACTGTTGGTGCCATAGTAAGAAAATGGAAGAAGTACAAAATGACTGTCAATCGACAAAGATCTGGGGCTCCACGCAAAATCTCACCTCGTGGGGTATCCTTGATCATGAGGAAGGTTAGAAATCAGCCTACAACTACAAGGGGGGAACTTGTCAATGATCTCAAGGCAGCTGGGACCACTGTCACCACGAAAACCATTGGTAACACATTACGACATAACGGATTGCAATCCTGCAGTGCCCGCAAGGTCCCCCTGCTCCGGAAGGCACATGTGACGGCCCGTCTGAAGTTTGCCAGTGAACACCTGGATGATGCCGAGAGTGATTGGGAGAAGGTGCTGTGGTCAGATGAGACAAAAATTGAGCTCTTTGGCATGAACTCAACTCGCCGTGTTTGGAGGAAGAGAAATGCTGCCTATGACCCAAAGAACACCGTCCCCACTGTCAAGCATGGAGGTGGAAATGTTATGTTTTGGGGGTGTTTCTCTGCTAAGGGCACAGGACTACTTCACCGCATCAATGGGAGAATGGATGGGGCCATGTACCGTACAATTCTGAGTGACAACCTCCTTCCCTCCGCCAGGGCCTTAAAAATGGGTCGTGGCTGGGTCTTCCAGCACGACAATGACCCAAAACATACAGCCAAGGCAACAAAGGAGTGGCTCAGGAAGAAGCACATTAGGGTCATGGAGTGGCCTAGCCAGTCACCAGACCTTAATCCCATTGAAAACTTATGGAGGGAGCTGAAGCTGCGAGTTGCCAAGCGACAGCCCAGAACTCTTAATGATTTAGAGATGATCTGCAAAGAGGAGTGGACCAAAATTCCTCCTGACATGTGTGCAAACCTCATCATCAACTACAGAAGACGTCTGACCGCTGTGCTTGCCAACAAGGGTTTTGCCACCAAGTATTAGGTCTTGTTTGCCAGAGGGATTAAATACTTATTTCCCTCTGCAGAATGCAAATAAATTCATATACTTTCCACAATGTGATTTTCCGGATTTAATTTGTGATGTGCTATCTCTCACTGTTACCAATAACCTACCCTTCAATTATGGGCTGCTCATGTCTTTGTCAGTGGGCAAACTTACAAAATCAGCAAGGGATCAAATACTTATTTCCCCCACTGTAGTCCTTTAGTCCTCTTGAACGTGGGAGGGATATGGGTGGGTCAGGATGAGCCCAGCACTTACATGTTACAGAACACTGTCAGTTACAAATATAAATGCCAGGAGTTATGCATGAGCATTTTAACCAGCCTTTGACATGGCGTAAGTGCTCGTGACTACCACTTTGGTGTCTGCCATCTACTCTCCTTCCCTTCCTCGAAGCACTGCTGCTACCACCACAAACCTACAGCCCTGAGTGCGCTGAGGGGCTTGGGCACCCCCATGCAGTCAAGACTTGCTGCATCCCATCCCCTCCAAACCAAATTTCTTGTTGGAGGGGGTAAAATATGGCAGGCCTTGAGCAAGCACATATGTGTGTGGGTGCTCTAATTTGCACTGCTGCTGACTTGCAGGCCATAGAGATGCCACCACTCCTCCAGATTCTGCCATTCCAGGCAGATTAATAATCTGCCTAGTGGAAAGGCTGGCCCTGGGAATCATAAATTATCTATAGTAGGCTATTAAGACTTAAATACATAGATTATTTTTGAAACATTTTTGTGCAAGGGCCAGATTAGTATATTTTGCTTTGTCCATACCATGAACTTTCTTGCATATTTGGTTAGTCTATATAAACATAAGCCAAGAGGAATTGAATGACTTAGCAAAAACCAGAAAGGGATACAACTTCACTAGAGACGGGATATTTATCAATAACAGGTAACATTGGCAGTTGAAAAGTATGGCTGTATATACAGTATATGTATATACATGTATATATATATATAGAGAGAGAGAGAGAGGGGGGAGCATAATCGAACGGGGACGACCATCTCTAAGGGCTCCATCTCTAAGGACGTTCTGGTGAAGGGGCGGGGAAACCCATATTATCGAAACAAGGTGGACGTCCATCTTTTGTTTTGATAATACGGTCAGGGATGCCCAAATCTCTACATTTAGGTCGACCTTAGAGATGGCTGACCTAAATATTGAGATGGTCGACTTTAGAGATGGTCGTCCCCGGTTTTCAGCCATAATAGAAACTGAGGACGCCCATCTCAAAAACTACCAAATCCAAGCCCTTTGGTCATGGGAGGAGCCAGCATTCGTAGTGCACTGGTCCTCCTCACATGCCAGGACACCAACCGAGCACCCTAGGGGGCACTGCAGTGGACTTCACAAATTGCTCCCAGGTGCATAGCTCCCACTAAAAACTGCTCCAAGGACCTGCATACTGCTGTGATGGAGCTGGATATGACATTTGAGGCTGGCATAGAGGCTGGAAAAAATGTTTTTTAATTTTTTTTTAGGGTGGGAGGGGGGTGGTGACCACTGGGGGAGTAAGGGGAGGTCATCCCCGATTTCCTCCGATGGTCATCTGGTGAGTTCGGACACCTTTTCGAGGCTTGCTCGTGAAAAAAAAGGGACCAAGTAAAGTCGACCAAATGCTCGTGACAGACGCCCTTCTTTTTTCCGTTATCGGCCGAAGATGCCCATCTCTTAACCACGCCCCCACCCCGCCTTCAGTACACTGCCGACACCCCCCCCCCCCCCCCCCCCACCGTGAACTTTGGTCGTCCCCGCGATGGAAAGCAGTTGAGGACGCAAAAAAATCGGCTTTCGATTATGCCAATTTGGGCGACCTGAGAGAAGGATGCCCATCTCCTGATTTGTGTTGGAAGATGGGCGTCCTTCCCTTTCGAAAATAGCATCAGAGAGGGACAATTCAACAGATTTTTAAACATTTTTAATTTCTAGATGACAAAATGTTTCCCCCATTATTTACTTGCTGATTTTGGTTTGAAATTTTCTAACTAGTATGCCTGTGTACACACTAAAGGCATTATATCACTCACCAAGGCACCACTGCTGAGGAGAATCATGAAGATGATAAAAGTCTCAAACCAGTTGTGTTCAACTATTCTATAGCAGGTTTTTCGAAGATTCCACCACCTTTTTCCTTTGCCTTTGTCAATATTGATTTGACAGCATGTGAACTTCTTTACACATCCTACAATATATACATTTGATTAGAAAAAAGAAAAACACTTGACAGTTCTATGCTGCTCTGTGATATTTTTGAAGCTTAATTTTAGTAGTTACTGTACATAGCCATTTCTATGATTATAGAGTATCTGTAAAATGACTTTTATGAGATATTGGATGAACAATAATTTCATTAAACAATCAAATAGATTTCAATGAGATAAAAATGTAAGATACAGATTAAAATTGACAAAAGAATAGCCTAATACATCAAAGATAATTATGAAAAAGAAAAACATATTTAAGTCAACTTTAATTCTTTCTTCAGAGTTACATGAGTACTGGACCACAGTGAGGAAATGTTTCCTAGCTGTACCTAGAGTCAAAAACATTGTTAAAAACATCCCAATATCTTTCTACTAACCAGGGAACACAAGACGTGCTATCCTTCCTCAGTTTCACTTATTTTCTCTACATGGCAGCTTACACTTGTGGGCCTTCAACCTGGTTTTTTTCTCTTTGAAACTGTTTTTTTTAACCTTGATCATTACTGATTTTCCAAAATTTCTCCAAACAAGAAACAAAATCATGCTAGATGCAATCATTCAGCTGCTAGTACCAACCAGTCGCATCCAGCACTCTCAGAACATGCAACTTCTTAATAACAACAAAGCCCAACTTAGAATCCCTCTCCTCAACCCTATAATGCGTATAATTAACATTTCAGGTACTCCTTGAGACATCACCATCTTTTTTCAAACCTGTCCAATCTCTCTTCCCTCATTGTTAAGTGCTCCATCAACAATACCATATACAGACTCTTTCTTCATCTTGACAGTTCAAGCAATTTAACATGTCTCTGTATATGCAATTTCACCCTCACAACTGTCAAACATCCTGTGAGAGTTCCCTCAATATCCTCATCTTCTTCCACTTCAAGCAAATGAGAATGCACATGCTTCAGCTATAAGCTGGAACTGCCTCTCAAAGATGGACTAGACTTCCTTTCCAACTGGTGCCCAAAAGGCTTACACCACTGGGCATTCCCACCACGTGTGAAAGTATGTACCCATTATACCACAACTTTGCCAACATAAACTTTAGTGCTCTAGGGAAATCTTATATAGCTTAAATGGCATCAGATACCATCTTGATAATATTTTCAAATTACCTCCTTTATGTAGGCTGATATGGACACTTTCCCCCTAATTCTATGCACTTGTACACACACTTTACACTTAGCGTGCAAGGTTGCAAGCACAAGTTATAGACTAGGGTCAGTTATACACATAATTTAAAATTTGGCTACTAATTGACATTAACAACCACGGACTTTAAATAGTGTTAAATGGTGGTAATTGGTACTAATTAGAAGTTATACGTGTAACTGCCTTTAGTATTCTACAAATTGTGCAAGCAAGATCCATAGTGCGCAACTGCAACAAGGGCATGGACCTGTGAGGGACATGGGTGTGCCTAGCACTTATGTGTTAGGGTTCTAGAATACTAACAGTTATGCACATAACTACCAACAATTAGGCAGGAGCATTTACACCAGTCATTATGCTGGTGTAAGTGATCAAACCTAAAGTTAGGTGCGTAACTGTGGACTTATGCTAGCATTCTATAATGGCAATTACACGAGTAATTGTCAATATAGAATCTGTGCCTAGCGTGGATCATCCAACCTTTAGGCAACCTGTAGAGAATTACCCCCAGTATGGGCAACTGTAATTATCTCATTCCACTGCTTGTCCTCCAATACCCTATGAAGGTTGCTCTTCCATTCCTTCATGGAGCTTCATTTCTCAAATTCAGTCTGCTTAATTTTCTGATAAACTTTAAACGCTTTTCTTTATGAACCATAGCATTTTCAGAGAGTTACATAAGTATTGCCATTCTGGGACAGATCAAAGGTCCATCAAGCCCAGCATCCTGTTTCCAACAATGGCCAATACAGGTCACAAGTACCAGGCAAGATCCAAAAATAGTACAATACACTTTATGCTGCTTATTCTAGAAATAAGCAGTGGATTTTCCCCAAGCTCATTTTAATAATGGTCTATGGACTTTTCCTTTAGGAAGCCATCCAAACCTTTTTAAACCTCACTAAGCTAACCAATTTTACTACATATATACTCTCTCTCAACTCTTTATATGGGTTTGTGCTTAGACAATGACACCCTTGTGAGTAGTTGTAAAAAATTGTGTACCTCAGAGGATGGCTGTCCTAAGTTCTCAAAGGAGGTGATGTGGTTCTCCTTCACCATTTGTTCTTAGCTAACAAGACCCAACTTAGACCATCTCCCAAATCAGGAATCCTGATCTTTCAGCAGAAAATCTATGCTCTGGCAAAGTAGAAAGTACTCCTGTAGCCAGGACCTGCCCACCAGGGGATGCACTATCCTTTTGCACTGAGGATATGTCTCCAGGAGCTTCTACCCAGGTGGGAAGGGATAGGACAGCTGTTGAAGTTGGTGATTCGATCATTATGAATGTAGATAGCTGGGTGGATGGTAGACGTGAGGATCGCCTGGTCACCTGACTGCCTGGTGCGAAGGTGGAGGACATCACATGTCACCTAGACAGGATTTTAGTGCTGGGGAGGAGCCGGCTATCTTGGCACATGTGGGTACCAATGACAGGAAAATGTGGGAGGGAGGTTCTGGAAGCTAAATTTAGGTTCTGAGGTAGAAAGCTGAAATCCAGATTCTCCGGAGTAGCATTTTCAGAAATGCTCCTCGTTCCACTCAGGACCCAAAGGTTAGACAGAGCTACAAATTCTCAATGCATGATTGAGACAATGGTGCAGGGATGAGGGATTTAGATTTGTTAGGAACTGGGCAACATTCTGGGAAAGGGGGAGACTGTTCCGAAAGAATGGGCTCCACCTTAACCGGGAAGGATACTACTGAAGCAGGTCATTTTAGGGCATCCCAGTAGAGAGGTTTCAACAATGCTGAAAGGAAGCTTCTTAATCACTTGTGCCACATCACTGGCAGTTATATCTATATGAAGGTGCTTGCTATTCTCTTTAGATATTTGAGGGAGTGTAACTTGCAGTAAATAAGTCTCCTGCTTTATCTGGTTGTCGTAGGAGTATAACTTTTTATCAAATTCTAGGAACCTATTTTGAATGTCTTTCTTCTTATATAACTCCCCCTTCATAATGGTATTTTTAGTTTGCCTTGTCTTTAATTTCCTAGGCAAGAGGCACCCTGGTTTATTTCCTGCTCCTAATACTATTGTTGGGTTAGGCTCATTTGATAATCTAGGTGTTTCCACACAGATGCTGCCCCCATTCTTTGATACTGCTGCTCAAACTGATTGATTAAACCCCTTAAGAGCTCCTCTTACTCTCTTATCCTCCTCTTTTGATAAACTCCCCTTTTAATGCAAATCCCTCTTAGCACTTGCCTTTAAACCTTCTCACAACATTGGATCTTCCACTGTCATTAATTAGCAAATATTCCCTAATCCCTTCTTCCAGATCTTTGTTAACTTTTTTGTCCTTCCATGACCCTTCATTAAGTCTCCAAAACCTATAGCTAGTCATCTTATGCATTAGGGAGGGAAATGGGACTTGATACACCGCCTTTCTGAGGTTTTTGCAACTACATTCAAAGCGGTTTACATATACTCAGGTACTTATTTTGTACCAGGGGCAATGGAGGTTTAAGGTGGAGTGTTAGTCTGGTTCTGGACTCTCAACATATCTCCTAGTTTGTGCTTGTATACTTACCTTGCTCTGACATCGACTCTGCTGCTGTGATTACAGGTCTTCACCTTAAAACTGCTCATGCTTCTCTCCCACATACCGAGTCCATATTACCCATGTGACCTATTGACATAAGCTAACCTGGAAATCAGCAGGTTTAAAGCCAAGCTGCCTGTAGTGTTTTGGACCGTGGCAGCAAGCACCCAAGGAGCAGGCCATGCTACTTGGGGTGAACTCCGGGGCGCTTCCCTGATACTCCACTACCATTTTTTAACATTACTTTTAGCTTTTTTAGTATTTTAGCTCTTAGCATTTTATCTACAGGTACTTTGTTTCTTATTATCAGTTCACACCCCTAGAAATTATGTCTCAATGCAACGCTAATGCTATTCCTTCTTTTTGGGGTCACTGCCCAAATGGTCGCCAAACTGATAACCTCTTCCTCTGTAAGTCTTGTCTTCAATTCTCCCTCCCTCCCCCCTTGATCTTACTCCCGCCAGATTTCATTGCCTTCCATATTTTAAAAAAGGGGGTGGAGTTGCTATCTCTGTACCAACATTGTATCACGTTCAAGAACTACCAGCCAGTATCTTTACTTATTCTGAACTCCTCGCCCTCTCAATCTCCTTCCTCCGGTCTTACACTGCCCTTATTTCTTATTGTCCTCCCTCTTTATCAGCTCATGGTTGGGATTTCCCTTCTACAATCTCTAGCTGATGCCATCATTCGCTTCCCCAACCTGCTGGTGAACGACTTCTATATTCATATGGATTGTCCCAGGCACCCTAGTTCCTCTGCCTCTCACTCTTTTCTCTCTGACATAGGTCTCACTCAGGCAGTCCATTTTGCCACACATGAATGTGGACACACTCTTATTATGTCCTTTTCCACAGCATCTTTTGAAATCATGGATTTTCAATCCTGCCTGCTTCCTTGGTCTGATCACTTTCTTGTGTCCTGTTCACTACCTTTCTAGGGTCCTCCACTACTACTTTCTCACTACAGTTTGTTCACTGCAAGTCTGCCAGATTCCTTCATTATGACCCTGCCACTACCCCTCAGTTTTTTCTTCTGACTTTTCATCTTGAAGACAAATATCTGTGCTAGAGTTCAATTCTTGCCTCTTTCTTTACCAATTTCTCTCCCTCTATGAAAGTTTCTAAACTTGCTAGAAATTCCTGATCTCTGGTCTCTGCCTTCTCAAGCATCAACTTAGGAAGGCTGAGCAGCAGTGGCATAGACGGCATACTATGAGCAGTCATGATCTTTCATATCATGTCACAACTTGTACTATATCCGCTTAAAGGAAGCTAAGATGACCTATTATACTAATCTTATTTACATATCTCCTAACCTATTTCCATATCTCATCGAAACCTTTTTCCATTGTTTACCGGCTTACGTATCCATCCTCTTCCTACTACTACTATTTAGCATTTCTATAGCGCTACAAGACGTATGCAGCGCTGCACAAACATATCTGTTTATCATATCTTACCTTCAGCCAACGACCTTGCAATATACTTTACACTCAAAATTACTATCCTAATCAGGTATGGGAGAGCATTCCAATAATTACCTGCCTGATAAACAAATGTAGCAGAAAAAATCTTTTTATAGATTAACCTCTTCGGACTAGGAAAATGCAAAAGTAAAAACTCTCTCGATACAGCATTAGAATTCCTAACAGATAGACATATCAATGGTAACATATAACTTGGAACTAAACCATGTAGTATCAAAAATACCAAAGAACACATTTTAAAACCACTGACTCCCAATTTCCCATATTAACCTTTAAAATCTTGATCTTGGTATACAAAGGATTCTGCTCAGGTATACCCCTCTCCCTTTCCTGTTTTCTTCTACCTTATGCCTCATCAAGGACATTACAGTTTTCTTAGTAGAATTTGCTAACAATACCATCTTATAGATATATCCACTGAGATACAATTCATAATTCTATTTTTAGTGTGCTGGGTCCCTACCTTTGGAATCATTTGCCAAATGTTTTTCACCTGGAATCATCTTAGGTGTTCAAAAAGGGTCTTAAGGCCTTTTTATCTAAAGATTCTTTTGACCTTGATATTGGCTTGGCCGTGGTGAAAGTTGGCAGGATGAAATGACAGCTTGGAACACATGACATGAGTTTTGCTTTCTCCCCCTATACTATCCTTTCATTTTCTTTTATTTCTATTTTAATAATGTAATACTGTAAACTACTATGATGATATTACCAAATGGCAGTACATCAACTTTTGAATAAATTGTAAACTGTAAACTGTAGATAATTTATTTTAGATAAATGAAACAAGGAAGAAAATAGAAACTACCTCCCCAATATTTCCACAGCATGGTCAGCACTCAATTGAAATTCTGACTATGGCATTTAAATCAATACCAGGATATTCAGAGCTGACTGATACCCGGATAATGGTGTTGAATATCTGGAAGTTATCTGCTGATATTCAGTGCAGGTACCTGGATAACTAATCCAGTAAGTTAAAACAGCTATGTTGCTGACCTTACTTAGCTGGATTAGCATCCGAATACGTATCAGTGGTAACCAGATAACATCAGACTCTGCCTCAGCTCCATTCTTAATTGCCTTGGTACTCGTTAGCTAGTGCCAGAAAATGCCGCTGAAGTGCTAGCTATCCAAGTAGCTGCCCCTGTTATCTAGATGACTAGCTTTGAATATCAAGCCCCTTGCTTATGCATTTATTTTCTAGCCATTTTCAACTATGACGCTAATGAAATTGCTTTAAATAATGCTGTAACTGTTCTCATCTTAACAGCAGGCTTCTTTAAACAGAATAGACTGCATTTCCCATGAGGCTGTAGAACATGAAGTCAGAAGAGACTGCTAGGGAAGCCTGGAGAGAGGGCTGATGAGTCCAAAGGCTCCACAGGTGTGCTAATTAGCAGTGCTCTCTCTTGCTAAGATACAAATTTAAAAGCAGACTTGTTCGCCAAACAAGGGGAGTCACAGGGGAAACAGAAGCAGGATTCTCCTGGAGAAGCAGCAAGGGTTTAGTTGCTGTAGCAAAGTCCTCTCCTCTTCGCCACCTGTTTTCTCTTAGTCCAAGAAACAGCAGTGGGTTTTGTTAACAGGAAGGCCTCTTCGCAGTGAGTAATCAAAGGTCTGAAAGGGAGAGAAGGACTTTCTCCAGGGCTAGAAGCCTGAAGAGGAGGAAGGCGTACTCAGAGGAGGACGCCTAATAGGGGAGAAGGAATTCCCTAAGGGGGTGAAGTCTAGCTAACAGCTTAAAGTGCTCAGCTATCCCAGAGCCCCTCTAATGAGGTAGAAAGAATACCAGACTAGGGAGGAGCTAGATTGGTACATTTGGTAAACATAGACCCTGCATAAGGGTGAGTTAAAGTACCTGTCTATAATTTGCCCTCCCGCTCATGATTAAAGCCTGGAATATGCAAGAGAAGGAAAAATAAGGGATTTATGTTAGAACACTATTAGACTGTAAACCTTT
Source organism: Microcaecilia unicolor (assembly GCF_901765095.1). Lineage (NCBI taxonomy): Eukaryota > Metazoa > Chordata > Amphibia > Gymnophiona > Siphonopidae > Microcaecilia > Microcaecilia unicolor. The sequence continues at coordinate 235,424,220 of NC_044037.1, forward strand.
AAAGGCAAAAGGATGTTTTTCCCAGGTATAAAGCAGGATTGTTTGCCAAGGTTCAGGCAGTGCCTGGAGAAAATGTGGAAATTCAACTTCCTGGTATGGGGTCATGGTCATTGATGTG